>NC_070587.1:6303230-7048230 GCF_027409825.1 Scomber japonicus | reverse complement strand
CTGATTACTGACATCAAGCCCATTCCCAGCAGCATTGACAAGAGCCTGTATGTGGCAGAGTTTCACTCTGTTGACCCAGATGATGATGACTGCAGTGGATCCAAAAACAAAGAACTGGGAGCAGCCTGAATAAAGGGTCAGTTCTCCAAACAGCTCACAAACAAACTGTGGCTCAAGTAAAACATTTAAAGATTGTTCAGTGTATGTGTAAACACCATTAAATCTGCTTTAATGTCAGTCACTATTGTGCTGCTCTGGAGTTGGGGATTTCCTTGTCCATGCAGGTCACATTTCATCTGCATTTTTTTCAGTCTGACTCCAAAAGAGTATTGAGGGCTAATGCTCAGCTTTGTGTGTGCCTGTTGTTAAGGCCAGGTGTAAAGCTTCTCTGGTGCACTGGTGGCCAATAAAGAGGGGTCAAGTTCTAGTTATTCACCTCACTGGCCACCTTATTATATTGCCAGTCTAGGGATTAACTAGTGAAAACATGCTTGTAAGGTCACTTATAACATTCACCAGCAAGGAATATGTTACAAGCACATCACTTAATGGAACTGGTTTAAAAGTTGCATCAATTATGTGAAAATATAAATGTATGTTTTTTGTTTAAAAAAAATGTATATATGATTGAGAGCATTCTGGTGGACACTTGTACATAGTGTATTCATAATGCCAGAAACATTGAAGCACTCTAGCACTCTAGAGTGCAAATACTAACAACCTGGCTAATGAATGGTATCCTCTTTCACCAAGAAGATTGACTTAAGTTTTAAAGGATTTAAAGGTGAGGGGTTGTCGTCCTCAGGCTGCACAACAGCAGTCAACATAGATTTGTACTGAGCTTATCAGTACACACAGCCAGCTGTCCTGTTCTGCAGAATAGCTTGAGCTGCTACTCATTGGTGTGGTTATCAGAAATTCTAACTCAGATTTTGTGGTTTGTTTTTCAGGCAAAACATGGCGTCTGGCATTGATCACACAGTTTTGGCTGCATCACACAAGATTCCAAGTGAAGATTTCTGTTCCCCAGTTTGCAACTAAAATGGTCTATTTATTACTTTCACTTCCAGTTTGAGTTGACAATAAGCTCCATTCCTGGCTGTGCACACTCTGGGAAACTGGTACCTTCACCTGTGACACTGTAGCATGTGATTTGGGCTGTTGCTTAAGTCTGTCATTGAACTCAGCCACTCTACAATAGATGGAAATTATAACTATTTTAGTGTACTGATGTAAGTGAAATGTGAAACCAAAGGTGGACTTAAATGATAGAGCCCAGCTCACATCTCACTGACATGCCTTCTGGGCAGATTGTTTAAATAGGCTCTCTGTTTTTGTAACTTAGACTCAGTGGTCACTTTTACTATTGAGTAGGCCTCCCAGAATAGCCGGAATTTGTCATGAAATGGTTTCATAATGCTGGAAATATTCCTTAGACAGGTTCATGTTGACATGATACCCTCACACAAAGTCACTTGTATCACATTTCTCCCCCATTCTGGTCTAAAAACCGAACTTCTTGACCATGTCTACATGCTTTATGCAGCCATGTTTGGCTGATTTGAATATCTGTATTACTGAGCAGGTGTACCTAATTATAGAGTGGCCACTGAGTAATTAGTTATGCAGCTTTGGACCGAAATTATTTGTATTAGAGAAATGAGAGGGAACCAAATTGGGAAGAGAAGACAAAGAATTACAGAAATTGGGATGTAGATGGCCTCAGAAACCAAAATGAGCACTTTGCTCTGTTGGATGTTTGAAAGAGGGGCTGCTATGCTGCTCCATTACAGAGCACCTGAAACTGTGATGTTTGTGATTCATTTTTTTTATACCCAAATGTTTACTGCAGTGTAGTGTCTGTGACACTGTAACACATTTTGTCAAAGCACAGACCCAATAATGAGAATAAGTTTGTATTGTGAAATATCCTTGATCCCTTTTTAAAGCCATAGCACAAGGCAGCATTTTCTCAGGTTATCAGTAGTTATGTAAATGTGACTGCTTGAGGGGCTTTAGTTGACATTTTGTTGAAACCGGCCAACTTTTTCATCCTTATGAAATTTTTTTTTGTCCCTTCTCCCCCCAAAAGTGCCTTTAGTCTAACGCCAAACCTCTACTTTGTGCTGGGGCTGGAATTTTGAAAATGGCACTTTCACTCTGAAAAAGCCTGCAGGTTTTCTTACCTATAACACACAGACCAACTACAAATGTTGTTTAATGTATTGCAACTGTGGACTCATTGACTTCAGTACAATTTTACAAAAAATGTCTAAGATCCAAAACATTAACATACTGGGTATTTTCAAGTGTGTCTACTCCTGCAGATAAGTATTGTCTCTTTGATTTGCCATTACATTACTGCCAAGCACCAGCAGGGAAGGTATGTTTTTGCGCCCTATTCTAAAGCAGCTGAAGTAATAATTGGACCCCACACCCCTCCTTCTATCACTACATTCTGGACAAATTAAAACATTCATGGCTTGATGACCACATGTTTTGTTAAGTTGGGAGAGAAAGAAACAAGAACTTATTTTCTGTTAAATGTGTTGATGCCAACGCCTCAAACAAAATAAAGTCCAACTGACTTGAGTCTTCCTTTTTTTTTTCTCTGTATAAGCAATGTGCCATTGTTTTGAAAAAGGTGATTGAATAGGTCTCACTGTATATCCAGAAGGCAGAAGTCAGTGGCAACCAGAAGTGAGGAAAGGGAAGCAAAAACAATAAAGTCAGTTCAGTGACCCTTGATTATGCCCTTATGGATATTCCATAAACTGGACGACAGAACTTTTTAATTTAGAATTAGTCTTGTACACGTAAGTAGTCGGTGGTCTGTCTCACTGGTAGGCTTGAAACCCAAACCTGTAGGTTGGGGTTTACTACAACATTCCTATCAAGTAACCTTAACCTGCAAAACTTGCAGGATTAAGTGACAAGTTACCCATTATTAAATTCATTGCTAACTGTTTTGATGGTCAATTAGACATATGAGTAATATCGTAATATAGAAAAAATATCTGAATTCTCTGATTCCAGCACCTCTAGTGTGAATCATTTTTGTTTTCTGCGGTTGTACATTGAATATCTTTATATAGTCTCTAAAGGCAAATGCATGCTCGTGTTATTTAATTGGAGGTATAGCATTTCAGGCATTATTTTGGACATGTGCGGATACACTTCACACCCGGACCAGGAGTACCCTTGGAATGTCATTCAGTGGGAGATTGAATGGACCGAATGTTAAGCGAATGAATCCTGCGGTACGTCATCAGGAGCGGGCTGTGAATTCAGCCAATGGCGATCAGGACTAGAGCTTCATTAGCCAATCAGCGTGTGCGTGACGGCATGTGGGCGTTCACATGTCAACCACGGTCACGGACGCTGTCGTGAACTTTTGCCGGTGTTGAAGTACCCCTGGACCCATTCCGTCAACGTAAGTAGCTAAACTAATAAAATTGCAAGGGTAGCTTTTATAACAAAGGGGCAATCGATAGCATAATTTCTCTCCTCGTCTTGTTCTTAATGACCGTGAATTTCTAAATGAACTGGGACAGATCTCGTGGTCGACTCCACATGGCTACCTAGCAAGCTAGCTAACCAACCAAACTAGCTAGCTTGCATTAGCTACACAGGTTAAATAACGGTACTGCTAGCGGACAGTTTCGCTGACTCCTGGCTTATCTCCAAACGTGGGCTCTTTAGCAAACCACGGCCTGCAGCCGCGTATCATTTGTGGCTACCGGGTTTTTAAACGACTGTATTATCGTTGTTATGTCGAGAGACTGACTGAACTGGGCCTTACAGCTGCATCCAACCTGCTGGACTGACAGGACAGTAACCAAGTTAATGCATGCCAGTGTGCTTACGTTTTTCTTTAGAGGTAATTCTGCCCTAGTGCATTTATTTTTATATTTATGTATGTGTATATATATATATTCTGAAAAAGTAGGCAATCGTCTGCTAATGTGTTTATTTTGACCCAGGCATGTAAATTACATTTTGACTCAACGCATTACAGGAATTATCTTAACAGCCAGTAGGTAGCAGCGTTGATATAAGTAATTTATTTGATTATTCAGTCATTCACTGTCTACCTTTTTCTTAGTCTGTTAAACTCTCAGAGTATGGGCAGTGTGTTGGCTGCCGCCTCCCCCAGTCCGGCACCAGCCGCAGCTGGAGGTGGTCAGGGGGTCGCAGGGTTGGTGTCCGTCCCTCCAGGGTTCACTATGCCCCCAGTATCTTCCGTCCCTTCATCATCTGACCAGCAGACAGCAGATGCGGATTCCCCACTCCCAAATCCAGGCACATATGAGGAGTGCCACCGCAAATGCAAAGGTAGAAAATCAGCTGGTTTATGTGCATCATCTAGTTCATGCTTCACATTTGTTCAACTTACAGTAATACTTATAATATAGTATTAACAGAATAATTAGTGTCATACTGGCAGAGGCTGTCTAAGAATGAGCTATAATGCGATTTGTGTTGCCCTTTTTTTTCTCTTTTAGAGGTGTTCCCTCTGCAGATGGAAGGAGTGCGGTTAGTGGTCAACAAGGGCCTGAGTAACCACTTCCAGGTCAGCCATACGGTTACCCTCAGTACTCTTGCTGAGTCTGGTTATCGATTTGGTTCCACCTACGTAGGCAGTAAACAGACTGGACCAGCAGAGGTAATAAGCTTCGTCATTTAAGCAAACCCTAAAATGACATTTTGCAAAACTTTGCTTTTTAAATGTGGTTGTAATAGAGGTAGTGTATTGTCTATTACTTATTTCAGTTGCTTTTTTGCTCTGTTTGCAAAGGACAAAAACTCTCTCTTAATTGCACAGCCACAGTGTTAGGGTTTAACTTGTATATTAAGTCTCACACATTTGACACAAGCAACAGATAAATACAGCCTAACAATATTTAAGATGATAGTCAGGAAGCTACTTGTCTGAGGGACTATTAGTCGTTTAATCCTATTAAAATTAATCACCAACTATTTTGACAATCAGGTAATTGCTTTAAGTAGGTTTTAAAGAGGGAGATTTCCAAATTCTGATTCTCATATGTGACTATTTTCTGGTTTCTTTGTTTCAATATCTTTGTATCGTGGAGTGTTGGTCAGGACAAAACATTTGATGGCATCATCTTGGGCTTTGGGAAACAGTGATTTATATTTTTCACAATTTTCTGACATTTTATGTATGGAACAACAAACGTATTACTCGAGAAACTTAATGAACAGATAATGGATATAATCTTTTTAACCCTACTCAATATCATGGCTTTTTTCTGCCTTTTTAACATATAAGAAGGAAGGTGTTTAAATGTCACCTATGTGTCTTGAAAACTGACAATAGTGGCTTTTTCTTCATCCTAGTCATTCCCAGTCATGGTTGGAGATATGGACAATACTGGCAGTCTGAACGCCCAGGTCATCCACCAGCTGACGTCTGCTGTGCGCTCCAAAATAGCCATCCAGGTATAAAACTTGTAATATGATAATAACTGTTTGTGTTGCATCTTTCATACAAGAAATGCAAATCCAAGTGCTTTACAACAAAGGAGGCAACAGATGTTCAGCTGTACCCTTTTAATGTTGTCTTTTTTTTTTCTTTTTCTTTATCGTATTACAGGTCATTCATTTTCTTTCTTTCTCTTTTGTGTGTTGCAGACTCAGCAGCATAAGTTTGTGAATTGGCAGTGTGACATGGAGTACCGTGGTGAAGACTTCACCTCCGCTGTGACACTCGGAAACCCAGACATACTTGTTGGATCTGGTATGATTATCAACTCTCGGTTTCTACAGACACATTTCTGCTACCAAAAGTATTGAGGTGCGGTACCTATATATAGAATACTGCAGTGGTGACAGATGCAGCACTATATTTGACATCAACATCAATAAGAAGCAACATGAGAAGCTGAACATAGTAAAAGATACGGCAGGTGTAAACCAGTGTGGTACAGCAGTCTAGAAGCTAGAGGTGGTCCGAGGTGTCTCCTAGAAATTTTGACTTTGAAAAAAATAATTGCTGTAGCTTCTGCGATCTCGCCCATTGGTTTGTGGACTCCCATTTTGAAGCCTCGAGTTTGCATTTGGAGCTTAAAATGGAAGTCACCGTATTTGGATGAGATGGTGGAGCTTACTCTAATGCTAGAGTGAGCAGCTAGCTCAGTTAAAATGGTCTGTGATTAACTATGCTAATACTAATTTTCACTAGCAATAAACAAGCTTAAAACCATTAAAACAAAATATACTCATTGGAAAAACTGAACATCTGACGCCTTTAGAGGGTTTTTTAGTACGACCGAATGCTGAACAAGACTTTTAGGGGTCAAATGTTACAATTAATTGTCATGAACTGAAAACACACTGAAATATCTACAACTAAGCCTATACTTTGTGAATCTGGGGTTATGCTATGTTGTTGCTATGATAGCAACTTGTCAATCACAAGCTAGCCATGCCCTAAAGCATACCGTGCTTTATTGTCTGTTACTCTAAATGGGGCTGTAATTTACAATGTTTGCTGAGGTAATAGATCAGGAGAGAAGTAGGGCCATTTTCACATAGACTTTTATACAATCAGACTTCTTTTTAGAGTCCCTTGCTGGTCATTAGAGAGAATGCAGATTAAAATCAATTCAACATTGACTTCAATTTTCAGACCTATCCAAACACATCTGTACCACAAACAGATCAAATGGAAGCTTTTTTACTATTTTCCTACAGGCATTTTGGTGGGCCACTATCTCCAGTCTATCACACCATCGCTGGCACTGGGTGGTGAGATAGTCTACCACAAGAGACCAGGGGAGGAAGGAACTGTCACCTCCCTCTTGGGCAGGTACACAGGTAATATATGCTCTATGCATTTTGAACCTTTTATACTGCAACAAGTGAATTTCCCCATTGTGGGATTAATAAAATACAATCTAACATTGCTTGATGCTTCAGTTCATGTTTTACATCTTAATTTAATTAACCACCAATTTCCAAATCTGGTCAGTCATTGTGGATGTTGTTTTCATTAACTTTTCTGTAATCTGTGTGTTACAATATCTTTTCTCCTCAGCTGAGAACTATGTAGCTACATTGACTTTGGGTGGAGCAGGAGCCCATGCTACATACTATCACAAAGCCAATGATCAGGTATCTAACATTAATCCTAAAATGTGTCATTGTCTAGCTGATATGGATGATTGCTGTGTTTTGGCAATCGTTTGTCTCCAAAAGCAAGACAAATGCAGCCATTTGGTTCATATTCTGGATTTTGTGTATTAGCTTAACTTTATTCTTCTGACACAGTTGCAGATAGGAGTTGAATTCGAAGCCAGCACAAGGATGCAAGACACCACAACATCTTTTGGTTACCAGTTGGATGTTCCCAAAGCTAACTTGCTCTTTAAAGGTAAAGAAATGAATACACCTGTGGCCATATAAGTGACAAATTATATGAAAAAATGCTGATTTCTGCCATGAGACAAACATTTTGGCTCTTCTGTTCACAGGAACGGTTGACAGTAATTGGGTGGTTGGGGCAACTCTTGAAAAGAAGCTGTTGCCATTGCCTCTCACACTGGCCCTTGGGGCTTTCCTCAATCATCGCAAGAACAAGTTCCAGTGTGGGTTCAGTGTCACCATTGGCTAGAGGAGCTGGAGCTGCCTGGAGCCAGCTCGCAGGCCACAGCTTGGACCGGCACACAGACACACGGGAACCTGGACTGAGTTTTAGAAATTGGATTCAGAGACTCTCTTACAACTGTGATTTCTGGGACATACAGAGAGATAAAGACAAATACCAAGGAGCCAGGACTGGCCAAGCCATGCCTACATTCTGTAGCACAAATGTCTTTCCTTTATGGTGTATTGGAATATACCCAGAGGCTAGAGAGATGTATATCAGAAGGCATCAGGTGATGCATGAGAAAATGTGATGTTAAAATCAAAGTAAGTGGTTAGACATAATATATGGTGATCATGTATGATGGATTGAAATAAATGTGATTACGTTTTGTACAGCCGGATGTTGTAATTGTTTATAGAACTGGATGCAGTTCAGACAAACTTAATGTATTATCTATCTATCTATCATTTGTGAAGCTTATAATGGTCTGTCTTTGTTGATTGTGCCAGAGAGATGATCACTGAACTGATCATTTTCTTTAAACCCAGCACCTAAAATAACACACAATATAGTTTAATGCAATGCACTAAAATATCACAAGCTGTGGCCTCTAAAACAATCAACATTTTAAGCTGCTTCAAGTATACAATGAAATTGGTCATCCAGTAAACATTTTACAGCAGTTTAACATCTTCCTGCTCATTGTTTTAGTTTGTCAGCCTGCAACTTTTTACTGTTTTGAATCACTGTTAGTGCTCGTGTCTTTTCCAGATGCTGGTATGCCACTTGGCCAGCACCAAAAAGCAGACAAAGCTAGTGACCAGCTGGTGAACATAATTGATGCTTGAATGTGAATGTTACTATGTATCCATTGGATTTATAAAAAAAGCAACTCTTTCCTAACAAGTATAACAACTTAAAGTGTGATAAAATTGTCTGTTGTATTTACAGCTTGTTTCCGGTGCCACCAAGTGGCCAAAGCACTTAACACCCACCTGACAGCTTTTCTTAACCTCCTATCTGATGAGTAAATATTTTCAACTTTCTTCCTCCAAAAAAAGTTCAGGTACCTTCTGATAGCCAGCTATTTGTTCATTTTGCTTCAGACCAGGGTGTGGCGGAAACACTCAAGTTTGCCATGTACTCCTGTTGGCTCTCCTTTGCAACTCGAGGGCAGACTGTTGAATGTTATCTTTACCAGTATGGGACTCATGTTTCAACCGAGGTGAGTCACTACCAAGCTAAATAGTTTGTACTGTTTTTGTACAGTTCCTGTACACTTGTTAATTATTGTTAGATTCATAGTGAACAAACAAGAAAACCACATACTGGTGTGAAAAATACAAATCTTAAAAATTACACAAAATAGTAGACACCCCCCATCCACCCTCTCTTTTTTATTCTCAAAAAGCAATCCAAATGGCCTTTAAACCACAACCTCCACCACAAAACAAAACCATGTTCTTGCAGTGCTATCCTTGTGAAGCAAGAACCACTGTGCAGTGATAGGTATGAAATTCCACATCATACTGCTAACTTGATGTACATGTGTCCCTTCTATAGAGGTCCAACACCCATGGTAGCCATAGAAGTTACATAACCAGTGTAATATACACTGCCTGGCCAAAAAATGATGTCTCATGCTCCCTGAACCACTTTCACAATTTAAGCCTGATGAATCCTGGCATTGTCATCTTAGAATATGCCTGTGCGGGCATGCACAGGCATATTCTATTAAACATAGCCCTGAGTTCTACTGTTTGATGAAACGTTTGGTGAAATCAAACTTAAACGTTTGGTGAAATCAAATCGTAGAAAAACAGTACAACGCAGGGATTTGTTTAATAGTGAAAGTAAGAGCATTTCCACGCGCACAGTGCAAAGGGAACTCAAGGGATTGAGACTGGACATCTATGCAGCCTTAAGAAAACCACTTATCAGTGAGGCTAATTGAAGTACAAGTAATTCGTTACTGTACTTAAGTAACTTTTTAGCGGATCTGTACTTTACTTGAGTATCATTTTTTTGTGAGACTTTATACTTTGACTCAACTACATTTGGAAGAGGAAAATCTTACTTTTTACTCAACTACTTTCCAAAAACCTGTCGTTCCTTTCAATGTTCCTTTCCACAACATGCATGCATGACCAGCTGCTGTGACAGGTCCAAATGAACGTGCACCGCAAGTGTACCAATCAGAACACATCGTGTGTCGAGCAGTTTTGGCCCGGCCCCCTACCTGGCTACTTGTCCCAACTTGCCTTCTCCT
This sequence comes from Scomber japonicus, assembly GCF_027409825.1. Classification (NCBI taxonomy): domain Eukaryota; kingdom Metazoa; phylum Chordata; class Actinopteri; order Scombriformes; family Scombridae; genus Scomber; species Scomber japonicus. Next base: position 7,038,349 of record NC_070587.1, on the reverse strand, counting down.
CCATCCATATCTCTATTAGCATTCATTTGACAAAGTTTCGCTGTCCAGTAGCCTGCCCTGCCAACACATGGAAGTTAAAGAAATATGTGTCTAGTGTGGTTTTCCCCCTCCCTATTAATTCCTAATCAGGTGATTTCCATTTAGTATGATGTGCTTATGATAATTTCAAAAGATATCAATACCAGATATCACAAATGGAAAACATTTTGTTTTCAGGGTGGTGTTAGTGGGCTTTTTAACCTTAAATGACTTGATTGAGTGTATAAAGGACATACCAAGACATTGGAACTACATTACACCAAATTACTTTTACTTTTGATACTTAAGTACATTTGAAGCCAAGTACTTTTATACTTTTACTCAAGTCGACATTTAAAGGGAGCACTTTCACTTTTACTGGAGTAATATTTTACACTAGGTATCTCAACTTCTACTCAAGTACGTGGTCTGTGTACTTCGTCCACCACTGAAGATTGGACTCTGGAGCAATGGAAGAAGCTCATGTGGTCTGATGAGTCCAGATTTACCCTGTTCCAGGGTGATGGGCGCATGAGGGTGAGAAGAGAGGCAGATGAAGTGATGCACCCATCCTGCCTAGTGCCTACTGCACAAGCCTGTGGGGGCAGTGCTATGATCTGGGGTTGCTGCAGTTGGTCAGGTCTAGGTTCAGCTGACTACCTGAATATACTGAATGACCAAGTTATTCCATCAATGGATTTTTTCTTCCCTGATGGCACAGGCATATTCCAAGATGACAATGCCAAGATTCATCGGGCTCAAATTGTGAAAGAGTGGTTCAGGGAGCATGAGACATCATTTTCACACATGGCTGGGCGTGGTCCGACTCTCCCATCATCAATACAAGATCTTGGAAATAAATCTTATGACATTGCAGAAGCTTATCAAATCAATGCCACAGTGAATGTGTGCCGTAATCAAAGCTAAAGGTGGTCCAACATGAGTGTGTGACCTTTTTTTTTGGTGGCAACTTTTTTTTTTTGCCAGGCAGTGTATATCCAGTAACAACCCCCCCTTCACTTTTTTCCTCCAGGACTTCAATATTATAAGAAACCAAAATAGTCAACACATTTTCAAGATGAATCCACAAAAGATAATCCAAATATATAGGGCTTTATGCAATGTAATTCTCACATATGCTATTATAATCTGATTTAACATTACTGTACAAGGTCAGTTAGTTATACAGTAAACCCTTGTACTATTGTGGCTGATATACATTATCTACCAATGTAACCAATATATCTGCTGCAATCTGGCCATTTTATTAGCCACTTATATAACCAGAGAAACAACAAAACAAAGGTTAAAAGGTAAAAGGAGGAAAAACACAGATGTGAGTAATGACATTAATGAGGGTTCCACTCCCTTACTTGTGCCAGCAAGCCATGCAAGGAGTGAGCATTCAGCCATCATTACTGTTTTTTATTTCATATGCTTTTCCTTCTCTGACAAGTCAAAATGTCTCGTATGAAAAAGGGTCTGCTATTCAGCCAGTTGCAGTTTTCTTATTCTGTCAACGTATACAGCTGTGATGTGAATGGGACACACATCAGAGCTGCTAGGAGGGTGAGAACAGGAGAAGACACCATAGCAGGAGGACAGAAGCCAAAAACAATGCAGCAGGGAGAAAGCAATGAATGACACTACACAAATCTCATGGTGCTTTGAAAAATATCCCCATCACTCCTAGCTATAAAGACTGTCATAGTTTCTTGGAAGACATTCATCTGGGTAACCTAAAGTTAGTGATAGCTGCTGCAAATTATACATTGCTGTGCCTTTTGCCCTTGAATATTCTAAATGCATCTTAGAATTACACTCTCTGAAATTGTATTTGTGTTTTTAGTGAATTATGTTTAAATGTCATTTGTTACTGTAGTATTTTAATCTTATTTCATTATTGTTCTAATTTTCATTCCAGTCTGAGCTGCTATTTCTAGATTTTATGTATTTGTTATACATTTGTGATTTGTTTTTAAAAGCACTATGTATAAATGAGGTTATAATTATTATTACTAGTGGGTGCATTGGTCTTCTGGATACTGACCTTTACCTTTACTGTCCATGTTAGGCTTTCACGGTAAATGTGTTCAGATATTTGAGATTTCCTCAGTGAACAAATTATTCAGTAATTAAATGTTAATTAATGCTTGTAATTTATCCCTTTGATAGATTGTGGCCTGTCCAAGATATACCCAGATTCTCCAGCCCCCTGCAAACCTAAACAATATGAAGCAGGTACAAAAAGTGGGTGAGTGGGGGGCGTTATTTGTCCACGTGTCAGTACTGTAAAGGTATGTTTGGTTCTATCTCATACATTTCACTAAACACTGTTTTAGCACAGCAAAGTTCATGTTAAACATCCTGTAATTTAGGGGTGTGTTACCATAATGAGTCTGTAACCAACGGTGACAAATGAAGACTTTCAAGTTTAAAAAATGCAAGTAGATCTGAAAACCTTTTGTCATCAGTTGTTTTAGGAGGTAGGCATTTGGTGGTTGTTGTCCTGTGAGAGGCAAAGCATAATTTGAAAGGTATAATAATAATTTTCAATGCTATGTAAAATATTCTGTTTTACTGCTGTGACCTATTGTTACATTAGGACCTACTGTGGGGAATTAACTGCAGCTTCCTTAAAAGATGAGGCAGGACATTGTTGTTGTAGTTTTAGTTTTTTACTAACAAACGGCAGTAAACGTTACATCTTTCTCGTCTCACTTGTCATTAGTCTAAACTTCTTTCTTTTTCTGGTCCAAAACTACTTCTTCTTCTCTTGTCTAAACTTTGACCTCTCATGTAACACAAATGCCACCTTGTGGTCTTAAAGTGCTATAACATAAATGAAATAATATTTTTACCTTAACTTAAATGTACATTTTAACTGTATTTTTAATCCTTAATATGAATCATGAAATATACATAAATCATGAATTTAAACTTTTAACTAATATTCAATGATAATGAACAGAAATACAACACCTACAAAGGTATTATGGGAGACTTTTCATTCATCCCCTGGAGGGTAGAAACTATTTGGGCATCTGAGTGATCTAGTGTATTTAGTGTGTTTTTTAACATTGGGAGTTGTGATCCTTCAAAATGCAACTGCCGCCTCAACCAGTGCTGATACCGACTGAAATAACAACCCAGTTGACTATTATATTGGTATCATTCAGATTTCTTCACAGCCTGTACAAAAATGCTTCTTGTGTTGTGCTTGATGAAATCCACAAGGCAGACCTATTCTAACTTGGGGTTTATGCGACCGCTCACAGCAGTGGATGTGTGTTTCACTTTACATTTGGCTCTCATTGAGATCATTTCCATTTTCTAAATTGTCACACACTGTCATAACATTGTGTTGCACAACTGAAATGAACTATGAACTACTAAAAAATTAACATGGCCTAACTGAGGACTACCAGTAGCAACAACTACAAACAAAAGTTGAATGAAAATAATTGATTATTTGATAACAGGATGTCATGGATACACTTTACAAATGACATTACTTTTACAGAGTTTTGAGGAGCACACAGAGCAGGGCATAGCAGGAGACACAAGGAGGTGTGAATGAAATGATCATCCTTCACTCATGGTCTGAATGAGCGAATGACCCCAAGATGAAACTGCAGAGACAGACAATGAGAAGGGAAGCAGTTTTGTTCATTGCAGTGATGGCTTTTTTCAAGAGGCATTTAGATGTTTTCTGAAAGTAGACATCTTCTAAAATGTGACCTTTGAAAGATAAATCAAACGATGAATATTAATTGCACAAGCATAATATGAAGTATTGTCTTCTAATGTGAGAGTATCTGTTGTATGTTATCAGAAAGGAGTGGATTTTATATATCTACAAGGCCTTTGTGCAAAGCAGGAAACCACACAGTGTTTGTTATTAAGCATTGTTTTTTATTTTCAACATATTACATATGAATCATCTGAAAAAGACCCATGCAAATACACTGGGGCTCAGCCCTTTGGATTGGTTCCCAATAAGTCACTTGGCACAAAGATACTGTCTTATAAAGTTATGTCTGTACCGTTAGGTCAAACACAGAAATGGGTGGCTCTCTTTTCATACACTGATATTTTAAGTGCAACCATAATCAACTGATTAAAATATCTGTTATAGCATTTTAACAGGGTTACAATATTTAAAGATGCATTGAATATACTCATTATCATTTGAGTATTTGTTAGCTGTTTAATTTTTTTTAATTATTTCAGACCCCTTACAGTTGATACAAAAACTGTGTAAACCATTTATTTGTTTAAAAAAATAACATATTTCATGAAATCCCACAAAATAGTGAGCATATTTTCAAGTATAGATCAAAATGCGATCCAAAACATGCTCCCACCACCATAATATATTGCAGGTATTTCTTTGACTATCATATGCCGTTGCGCTTAAGATTCAGCATCTACTGCACATTGACAGGTCTGAATTTTTCTGGCTGAATTATCAGCGTGTCAGAAGCATCAGAGCTGACAAGAGGATGAGGACGGGGGAGGACACCATTGCAGGAGAGAAGCCAAAAATGCTGCAACAAGAAGAAATGAATGAATTAAATAAAATTATACAGAGGATCTTTGACTGATACAGTGCTTTGAAAAAGGTTCAGTAACACCTGACTAAATAGTCTTGATTTATTTGGGGAGATAGATAGTTAATACTTTGCTTTGCCTTGTAACCTTATATGTCAGTGCCTCTGTTAGTGTCTGACCACGTGTAGACTGTTGAAGCTAACATTAGCAGTCTCAGTCATCAGTCAGCATCAAAACAAGCTAATTTTAGAGCTTACAGTACAAATCAAAGTGTACCAAAGTGTCAACAGTGAGAAAGAGTGAATCTGAATACCTTTTGTCATCTGTTGTCGTAGGAAGTGGGAGAACAGTGGTTGTGGTCCTGTTAGAGACATCATTTGAAAGGAATATCAGTCATATTTCATTGTTAAATTCCACATATACTGTTGAAGCTAGCATTAGCAGTCTCAGTTATCACTCAGTCAGCATCAAAAGAAGTTCATTAGAGCTAACAAATCAAAGTGTATCAATCTGTTAACTGTGAGAGAGAGTGAATCTGAATACCTGATGTTATCTGTTGTCGCAGGAGGTGGAGGAGCTGTGGTTATGGTCCTATTAAAGGTATCATTTGAAAGGAATAGAGGCCAAATTTCATTGGTAAGTTCCACGTCTTTCATTGGGTTTTGATATAAATAAGAGTTTTTTGGGGTTTTTTTTTCAGATTGATATAAGAATGTCCTACCGTGAATTGCATGGGCCGTTATCTTGCCCTTTGGGAGGATGTGTAATCTTCACTGGTCCCACTTCAGGACATGGTAGAGTATTTCCATTGATGACAGGAGTGAGATCTAGAAAATAAAGGCTGCAGTTATAGATAACAGCTTCCACACAGGTATAAAGTGATTCAATGGTTTCAAACAAGCCTATATGTGTTGTAGAATTCCAACCAGAACAGTTACACTATCAAATTTAGCAGTGAAAATAATTTTTGTTGGCTTGCCTTGGAAGTCGAAGACAAAAATGGCACTCCCTCCCTTGACGAAGTCTCTGGATTGAATTAGTTCCGAAGTTGCAAAATAGCTTCGGCCAATCATGCTGTTTCCAAAGACTGTCTCATTATTCTCATTTACAAATGGGTTTCCATTCTTACGCGGGTCATCCCAAACATACTTTCCTGTTTACAGCAAGCATATAGAACATTAAAAGTCAAAAACTGAATTGGTGACTGAATTGTTTTCATTCAAGAGTTGGTGAAATTTTTGAGGGATATCATCATTTGGTACAATCTTACCATCATTGTCGGTGAGGTTTGGGTCACTGGTGATACTTCTCTGCTTTGACATCTGCAGCTGGATGTTTGGGTTTTGATCTAGCATTTGGAAGGTCACTTGCCTCTCTGGGCAGGGCCACTTCAGCTCATCATCATTTTTACCGGACAACATTTGCACAAACACGCCAACAAATGTCTTGTATAGCGTTATCCCTACCCGGTAAGCATAGCCCCCTCTGGAGTATTGCCGTGGGCTGTATATAGAGGTTCCATAACGACTAGTGCTCAAATGATTCTCGAAATCATTAATCTGTAAAGTGACGTGTGGACATTCGATCTCAGACAGATTGATGTCATCGATTGAGAAGCCGCCTCCCGAGCTTCCTGCTCCTTTTTGAACCTCAAACTCCACCTGGAAATGTTTGGTGGCATTCAGGGAAACATGTTGGAGCTGCCAATGGGATGTTGGTGGACCTGGAGGGAGGATTTTGTGATGATTATATGACACTACTGAAATATTTGTGGGTGCACTATTAGATATAGCTTAACTGTAAACCATTTATCAGCTTGTTAGATGCAATTTAAAATGTAAGATACCAGATAGTCATGCAAGCAGACATTACCAGTGATCTGTCCCATGAGGCGGAGGTTTCCTTTAGTGTCCTTTTCATCTTGAAACTCTCTGATCCAGATGTTAAGTACATCTGACTTGCTTCCGCTGTGGAAGTAGTAGAACTGGAGACACTGGGTGTGACACTCCCTGTTGATTCTCATCCTCTTGGTCTCCAGCCGGGCTGAGTCTCCCTCCGCACCTGATGCTGTGCTAGCATGCATGAAGTAACCTGCACCTTGACCTAGAATGTTATCCAAAATGAATGTGCTATAGCAGTCCTTCATATACTGTACATATTATTATACATACTGTACAATTCAATCAATGTTATATCAGCAAAATCTATATTAAGACTTTTCTTAAAGCCATTGGTCCCACTAAAATGTTAAGTTTAAAATATTTCATATATTTCAGTAAAATTCTATCTTAACATGAAAATACAGCTTTTGTTTCAATCATTTTCTTATTTTTTTTAGGGGTCTTTATATCTTTATATCATTGCTGACAGCTAAAACCTGAGGGATAAAGACAGATCTCCAGCTGGGTCTGCAATCTTTGTTTCATTAAACACTTTGCACTAAACAAATGAAATGGTTTAAAGAATAGGTTTGGGATTTTTGAAGTCTGTCTTAATGAACTACTGACGTCCCTATATGTATGTGGAAATCATCTATGGTTGCTTTTATTGTTCCTTCCCTCTAAGAAACAAGGGACAAAATTCACAGCCTCAATCTTCGGCTGAAGTTTGGGATGCATTTTTATACAGAATGAGGGCTGTGAACTTCCACCTTTCTTACAGTGTAGTCACATTCAGAGAGGATAGCATCAGGCCCAGTGTGGAGAGTAGGAATTGCAACAGCAACCTAACCTATTTCAATGTACATATTGACATGTCAGTATTGTGTTTAGACAGACTTGAAAAAACTCTGAGCCATTTTGAAATCTTACCAGGTTCGCTGCCACTGGTGTGGTCAGAGCTAGGACCACCAGCAGCCTTTTTTTCCATTCTCCAGTCAATGCCACTTCGAGAACAGTGAGTCATTTCACACATGTTCCCATCAGAGAAGCCGCAGTACATCTTAAAAGCAATGGTGGAGTCTGAAGAGGTGAATGGAAAGCACAGGATTGAAGAATATGTGGTGGAAACACACTGGCTCTCCTCTAAGTGAAAATTACCTTAAAAACGGGTAAATAAGACACACCTTTGATATGGCTTTTAAGTGGGGTGTGTCTTTTTCACTGGTGTGTCCTATACACCAGTAAAATGCAGAGAAAGGTTGGATCTGGATGGCTATAGGTCTGTAAAGGGCCGTCCACACTAAGAGTGATAACTATAACAACTATACAACTATGATAACGGTGTGAGCATCCACACTTGGATCCACTGAACTATAACATACTGTACACAACGGTATCAACATTCCATCTCTGTCGGCATCTAATGAAAACAGATATTGATGACCTATTATTGATGTATATTGTGCAGAGAAATAAAAAAAAACAGAACACAGGCCGGGGGACATTCAGTGTGTTGATCAGAAGTATTTCAGGACAGTAGTTGCTGTGATGCGTCAGTATTTACAGACCAAACTGATGGCCAACTTCAATTACACACTGGCAGGGAGCAGAGATCTGAAGCCTCACATTTGTTAATTTTTTTTGTTTTTCCACTGGATTGAAGAGCGGATGATGCTTTGTTTGACTCTAGGACTGACAGAGAGTTAGAGGACAGTGTGCTTGGTGAGCCTTACAGTGGTTTGGGTGCAATATTTGTGCACAGCAACAGCACTAATGAGGTTTTGGGACTCGAATGAGTATACAATTACACACTAATGTGTAAAGTTACAATCTTCTTTTAAAAGGTTTAATTAAAACTCTTGGTCTAAACCGAACCTGGTTTGAGCTAATATATTGGTCAGTGTTTCAAATAAAAGTAGATTGAAAAAGTTTTGGAATACTTTGTGTTTATAAAGAATAGCGACTGGTGCATTCAAATAAATCAGTCTAAAATAGAAACGATATTTTACCCCATGAGACCCCCTAAAATAGACTGCGACTAGACTGTCTTATACAACAGTGCAACTTATTTACCACTTTTTACTGTAGTTGAAAAGGGTGACTGTGATATGGCAACAATTGCTTTTCTGTGGACGATGGCTCATTATGTTCACATTGATTTTAGTCATTTGAAACAAACAATCCAAAGTCATAAAACTGTGTTCAATCCCCTTAAACTCCCAGCACTTACTGCATTTGTAGAGGCGGTTCAGCTCCAGAACATCGCTGGGACTCATTTCCATTCTCTGACCAATCACATCCTGGTATTTGGGGTCTTTGGTGACAATTGTAGACCCATTGCCATTACTGAAAGCATTTGGGCCATAGTGCATCACTGACATGTAGTCATATGGGACTCCGTTGGTGCTGCTTTCTTCTTTGCTAACTTTTTCAAAATTATTCTCGTTTCCTAGGCACACATTAGAGAAACCATCAGTTACAATGTACTGTATTGAAAAATATCGAGAGCAACAATATAGATTTTAAAAAACATAATTTGATTCATTTATTAATGAACAAATACTACTGATTTTATTTATTTTATTTAAACCATGAGTTGATGATAATGCTTGTGTCTTTATTTTTGGATTCATTTATTAATGTACCATTCATTCCAGGTCCTTCATACACCTCGACATAATACGTACAAAATAACAGGAATATTATTTAAAAAGTATTAACCTGATATTATGTTCTCAGTTACAATCGTGACGTGATCATCTCTGTCATATCTGGACTGTTCATGGTAGAAGCCGAGAGCATGGAGAAACTCATGCTCAACAGTGGAAATCTCATCACAGTAACTGCCAATGGAGAGGACCTGTCCTTTTAGTAGTACTCGCCCAATATATGAGTAGCATCTATAATGGGAAAGGCACTCATAAATGTCACATTCAAACATTTATTAATTGATGAAGGTCAGATCCTGAATAAATGTATACATTCATTTTAGCACTGACTGGACCAAAATGCTTTTGAATTGAAAAGATTTAAAGAAATATATTTTTGAAATGATGTATTTATTTATATATATATATGTATATATATACACACACTCATAGTATATAGTATGGTGTAGACAAGACAAAATACATACCCGCCCTGTTTTTCGACAGAAATGTAATAGCGCTCAGAAGCCCTTGGTTTGAAGTCAATGCATGTCTTCAGCCTGAACTGTTCAAAGGCTCTTAGGACGACTCCTTTGGCATTCATCTCTTCCATTGTTTATGTGAATTGTGTTTTAGAGAAAAAAAGAGATGTTAGACAAATGCAATTGATAAATGAGGTATTCTTGTGTATATTATGCTAAGGCTCCGTCCTGGATGCTCAAGTGGAGGTTGGGGTGTTTGTTTTGCACAGTTGATTTCAAGGATAGGGTGACAATTTTTACATTTCCATGTTCCAGCTGACTGATTCTTATTGAACTGTACTGCTTTCTGTATAACTTTAGTTCAGTTTTATCAATAGAGCACCAAATCACAACAAAGGTTATTTCTGGGCACTTTTCACATAGAGCAGGTCTAGATTGTACTCTTTTACAAAAACCCAACATTCCCCCATGAGCAAGCATGACAAACACATTATGTATTCACTAAAGAGTGTAAAGACTCCCACTAATAGTTGTATTCTGGTTATTATGCAGGCAAAATAATATTTACCAAGGCCGTTGGTCAAAACATATGGAACCGGGGATGGCCATAATATGTTCGTATTAATAATGGAACTCCTCTGTATTGACTTCGGCTGTGGATTTATATGAAATGTTATCATGAGAACTGGACCAAAAATTCGTCCATACGGACTTAGTTAACATTTGAATAATTTACCTAAAAATGTTAAACTCACCTTAAGAATATCATCATGTAACAAATCTAAAATAAAGCATAAAAAGTCATTACAAAACAAAACAAAGAAATCAATTAGTAGTAGACAAGGCAGTTAATGTTCTTACAAAGTCACAACAAAGATGTTTTATGAAATACAAGGTTGATAAAAGATTCACCACCATGAGGTCGTTTGACACTTATTGATGGAGCTGTGGTGAGATTTTTTTGCTGTTTCAAATGTCAAGAATGAACTTTGAATGTCAAATAAGAGGATATTTAACCTTACCCTTGTTTGCTTCCGTGATATCCTTTTCCTGTCCAATTTCTACAAAAACACACAAGATGCTTCTTTTTAAATCACAGTACACTCAAGTGATGATGATATTAAGTTAAATTATGAAGTCAAATGAATAATAACAAACTATATGACTTACCCACTATCCCTGGTCCATGCTGTAAAAAATCACATTTGATAACATCAGTATATGTAATCATGTTAGTCTCAAACACAACATTATGTCTTGAAGTCTTCAAATGAATTATGAATACTTATTTTGTAATTAAACTGTTGATTCAAACAGAATTTTGATAAAGACATTTAGATTTTCCTTGTCCTTTAAAACTACTGTTAGGGTTAGGGTTAGGCATCAAGCATCAATACATAATTCTACAGAAAGTACAGTAATAAATAAACTCTCACAGGGTTGACAGGGTTGGAGAAGGCTGTTGCCAAGTTCAACACAAGGAAAATGTATCCTTTCATCGTCAGTCTGCCCACACCAAACTTCCAAACTTCCAAATAGATTTATTAAAAAAAAAAACATGAGAAGACATTCATAATTATTGTTACTGAAATGCAGAAGAGCGAATACACATTTAATGTTTCACTAAATTTACTATGAAAAATCAGTATTTTTTTAATCAAATAGAAATAGAAAATGTTAGTCTGTTATTTACCTTTCTCCAACCTGACTGTCCTTTCCTCAAGTGAACCTGAGTAGCTTTGACAGTGACGGGACACTTTTAAAGAGGCATAGACACCCACTCAGGGGAAACAAAACAGGTTTTACAGCACTGTTCACATACATGAAGTTAAACTGTATATGTCATTCCATGTGGAAATCACTGTTTTGTTTGAAATAGGATAAGATAAAAGATGGTTTGTCATCACCTATCACATGTCAGGTTATTTTCAGGTCTTTGTTAAAAGCACGCCATGTGAGGAATTTCCTTTCATGCCAAACAACAGCCTACAACCATATTTTTCTATCAGGTCTGAATTAAATGAATTACATTTAGCACTGGCCAATAAGAGCAATGCCCAGTAAGATTTTCCTCATCTAGGTGACAAGAATAAAAAGAGTTAAGAGTTCAAATTAATTCAAGAAATGTTCATTGATGTTCTGAAAGTTCTGTAAACTTCTCACCATGAATCCATCTTAAGTTTTGTGTTAATTTTTGAGACTTTTTCATATATTCACTTAACAATCATAGGCTGCCTAAGTAAAGGTTGTCTGTTTATTTGGGGAAACCTGGCAGATTAAAACAAGACAAGTGGTTCTTGGAGGCTATAGGAACTGTAGTGTTTTGAGTTAAAGGACCAATATGTAAAATATTTACAGTACTAACTCATAGAAGTTATCAGAAATTAAAGAAACATGTTAAACTGAAATACTGACTCCTGCAACTATAATACTACAGCCTCTAATTTCTGGTGTGGGGCGTCTGTTTTTGGTTTGGCTTGTGTGATTCAACCCACTGCCCATTCAACCTGATTATGGAGCTGGCACACAATTTTACAACATTACGTGCCACCACCACATAACACAGTGTTAAGAAGTCGTGGTCTTTTTACATATTTCTGTGAGATCAGGTTGATGCTCAGTTTGTCACCCCACATTGTCAAATATGAAACAATGGCAGGCAAAGACAGCATAGACACAGAAGAACGTAAACCAGCTTGATCAACTGAGATAGTTTTCACCTGGTGTAAAAACCCACGTGAGCTTTGAATCTGAGGAGGAGGGAGCAGGGGGAGACAACTCTCTTCAATATTTGATTTGCTTGCTGTCAGTGTTATATATTTCTCCCTTAAATGCTCACATCTACATGCTAACATAGTCAGAGTAGAATATACATAATAAACAGTACATCAGTGATGTTGTAAAACAATTATATTTTATCCTTCATTATTTTATCTGTATTTCTGATTTACCTTTGTTTTGCCTTTTGCACTGCATTGTACTCAATTACTGTTGGATTTTTAGACAAAATAAACGGGCAATTATAAAAAAGGTATAAAAACAAAGCAATAAGATTGACTTAAAGTTATGTATGTTCACCCACAATAAGCTGTGAACATTTTTATTTTGCAGGGTTCCAAAGGTATTTTTGGAGAAACCAGTAAAATTAGAATTAAAAATGGTATACACAGTACACATTACACGCACAAAAAATTAACATCTGAAAGACCTTTTTATTAGCAGATGATTGACTTTGTTCAGTTGACTGATGAGGTCACATACAGCACGTAGCTGAATGGCAGGAAACACAAAGAGGAAGGATAGGAACTCTGATGAGTGAGTGATGAATGACTCTCACATGGCTGATGTCTATTTTCTAAAAGTAAGACACAAAAACATAAGATTAAGTGGTAAAATATATTGAGAACAATTCCAGTATATGGGCAAAAGAAAACTTACCTTTGGGCTGGTATTCCTAGAAAACGGCTGATTTATCTTGATTTCACTTTTGTGTTTGATCTAAAAGAATCCAAACTCAGTGAATGTGTGCTGTGCATATTAAATGTGAATGTAGAGATGTACTAATTTATCTTTGATCTCCATGATATTAAAAAGTTCAGCACTTAACAGTTAATTTAGTAAAGATTTTTGAACTTACCCCGTGTCACATGGTGAATAGTTGTTGGAATAATTTTTAAATTTGCTTGGTAGAGGTTCTGGACAAGGCAGAGAGCTTTTATGCTGCAGACTGGAGATATCTAGACAAGTGCGTAGATTAAAACAACACCACAATATCAGAATTAAATAATGTCAGTGTCAAGAAAAGATCCTTGATCATGTATTTTTGGGTTAAGTGTGCAGTTTCCACCACAAACTCTTGAGCTTACTTGTTTCTAATCAGAGAGACAGAAAAACACTTCAGTCAAGAGAAGCTTACATAACTGTGTTTTTGAAAAAGCAAGAATTACAATTCATAGATGTTATAGATGTGTGCGATACATTTAAATTTAAATAACAGGCTATTAAGTTAAATCAATAATGTGGAATTTTCCACTACAGCATCAGAGTTCAAGGAAATAATATATCTGCTCAAGATTATTCATGATAGCAAACCTTTCATTGAAAGTAGGAAGACAGCAGTGCCCCCCCTCAGGAAGTCTCGGTTCTTAAGTTCCTCCAGGGAAAGAAACGATCTCACACCATGAGCTGGGTTCACATAAACAGATTCTTCTTTCACTCTACTTCGTCTTCCCGCTGTACGGGGGTTGTCAAATGCGGCTACAGAAAAAAATAGAAAACGTGTCTCCTTAAAGATATCAGTGTGATAGTATAATAAATGATTATCAGTCACAGTAGATCACTGAGATATCTCAATAAAAACTCACTGTGTGATGGATCAGTGGTCAAAGTGATCTGATAGGACATCTGTTCTTGAATGTGAGGGTTCTGGTCCAACATGATGAAGGTAATCTGTCTCCATGGACAAGGCCATTCAAGTGTTGAATCATGGTCACCTGACACTAAACGAAAATAAACTCCAAAAAATGTTTCCCGCAAAGCAATAACCATCTGGTAAGCATAACCTTCTGTAGAATACACCCGAGGGCTGAACAGATAAGTGTTGTAGTCAGTGTTTGTCAAAAGCCTCTCAAAGTTCTTGACTTGCCATACTTCATGTGGACACTCAGACTCAGATAGGTTGATATCATCAATGGAAAAGCCTCCCAAAGAGTCTTCATTTCCCTTACGCACTTCAAATACAACCTGGAAAGGCTTAGCCGCATTCAGAGGAACCTTGTGATACTGCCAATCAAAGGTTGGTTCACCTACGGGTAAAGAGGGAAAAAAGTGCTTTTATCAATTGCTGCTTATGGTTTGATTTCATCCTTTTTATTTTTTTCGATGGATAGTTGGATGGATGGTCCACAGATAGTCCACATTGAAATATCTCAGTAACCATTGGAAGACTTTTCCAATACTGAGTCATGATCAAGCAGCAATAAAACTAGTCAACCTGCTTTCTCTAAAAGAGGAATTTCATGTCAGATTACATAGAACACAATTTCAATACTTTTCTCTCTGTTTTCCTTACCAGTGATCTGACCCATGAGGCGGAGATTTCCTGTAGAGTCTTTCTCATCCTGGAACTCCCTGATCCAGATGTTGAGCTGGTCTGACTCGCTCCCACTGTGATAGTAGAAGAACTGGAGACACTGTACATGACACTTCCTAGTGGGGCTCATCTTGTCGGTCTCCAGCCAGGCTGAGTCTCCCTCATGACCAGATGATGTGCTAACATGCATGAAATAACCTGGGGAGTGTTTAAGTTCGGCATTTATAAGCTTATTATTGTTATATTTGATACCGCAGTTATAACCTTATATCTAGTTTGTTGGGACAAATCTTCAGAAAGTTAGTGTTAGGTGCTTTACCCCCCTTCTTGTCAAGGCTGGTGTGGTCAGTAAAAGGCCCTCCAGCAGCAGAGCTCATTCTCTTCCAACCTTTGGTCAAGCCTTTTTCACAATAGCTCATCCCACAGATGTCAACATCGGAGAAGGTGCAATGCCCCATAAAAGAAACTGATGCATCTGCGGTCACACAACAAAAACATACTTCAAATAAGACACAATTAAAACATGTCTTTTTAAGTATGTTTAATGAGGAAGTGCATCATTCTCACCAGCATGCTTACAGTGGAAACTTACTGCAGCTATACAGGCGATTCAATTTATAGACATCAGTGTGGCTCATTTCCATTCTCTGGCCAATTTTGTCCTGGTACTGTGGTAATTTAGTGCCAATTGTCATTCCTGAGTTTTTGGAGAAGTAATTCTGGCCGTAGTGCAATACTGATAAGTAGTCATATGAAGCATTAAATGTTGTACTATATTTCGGGGATAATTTCTGGAAATTACTCTGGTGTCCTGTTGATCAAAAAGACAAAACAAGAACGAAATTATGACATCAGATTTTATAAATCCAAACTGCAAAAATCTCTGAAAAGTGACGCACATTCCTGTTTGCCTTCTATTATGTCAAGCATAGAAATGAAAGATACATTGTATTGGTTGAGAAAAAAATCAATGAGTTTTATATGTTAGTCTAACAATGGTTTTACGTATTGCCATGGTAAGGTATATCAAACAAATGTTTTGAAAGATGAGGATGTTATTATCAAACCGTCCATGATGTTTTTCCAAATGATGGTTACGTAGTCATCTCTGTCATATCTTGATTGTTCATGATAAAAGCCTAGAGCATGGAGAAACTCATGCTCTACTATGCCGAGATGATCACATCGCCGACCGATGGAAACAACTTGGCCACTTTTAATAATCCTTGAAACATAAGAATAGCACCTGCAGAGAGAGAATTGGTAAATAGTAGATGGAGTAAATGTGGAAAGTTAGCAGATTATGTGTGTGGAAAAGCAGAATTACCCTCTATTGCTTCTGACTGAAAGGTAGTATTCCTCGGACTCTCTGGGCTTGAAATCAATACATGACTTCAATCGGAAATGCTCAAAGGCCTGGAGAATGATTCCTTTAGCATTCATATCTGTGCTCATATACAATAAAATCATTATTATTAGGATGTACTTTGTTTTCAGGTTTGATTGTACCTCAGCAATGAATAAACAGTGATCAAGAGAGAAGGTCTACTGATTGCATGATAACTCACCAAGACTGTCCTCTAATACATAAGGAACAGGGATTTCCCACAGCTGCTTCTTATCCAAAACGGCATTCCTGGTAACCCTTGTTTTCATACTAATTTCCTTGTGTGATATAAAGGCATTAAAACAATCAAAACAAACTCAACAAGCTATCCAGCAAAAAATATTGCAAAATAATAAATGTTGCTCATTACTTACTTGCATAATGTCACCCTCAAATAAATCCAGACCTGGAAGGTAAACAAAAAGGTGACTGCTGTTGTCACCGAAAGCTGCAACAAAAACTATAACAGTACATAGCAGGATATTGTTACAGGAGACCATGTGAACCAGTAGTGTGCTTTCTTTGCTGGTGCAAGAAATATACTATCTCATTTATATACTTATATGGAGTATATAAACTTTAATAAAATATTTACCCCATCTTACCTTTATTTATTTCAATTATGTCCAAGTCCTGGTCATAATCCATGTCTTAGGAATAAAACAAATTACATTGTGAGATACAAAAGTACATTCCATTTTTTAAAATAACCTACCCTGCATTTGTATAGTCTATATTCATGTATGCATTATGCTATTTTTAGATTTAAAAGGTGCCCACTTTGTAACCCTGCAAATCCAAGTAATATTGGTCTATATATGGTTTTACCATAGTAGCAACAAAGATATTTTAATTAAGTTTTATTCAATTAAAAGTTTTCTTTTGATCTAATTTCATGACACAAAAACCCTTACCTATAAACAAAGGCTCAAAAGGCTGAAAATGAATAAAACAAATATTATTAGAGTACCCAAATGAATTAAATTCAAACTCAAAGATACTACTTTTTGCAACAATACAAGTAAGTAAATGCTCTTACCTTGACGAGGTGAAGTATCAGCATAACAATTGCAGTTATGCAGTTATACATTATTGTAAATTAATATCCACAAAATGGTAAATATACAGTATTCAAAATAAATAATAAATGAATCAATGAAAATATCTACAAATAAATGCAACTGAAATATCAACACATCTAAATGCTTTAGTTTATTTTTGAGCTGATCTGCTATCTCTTCCAATGTATTAGTTTTCAAGTCTACTGTATAAGCTACAGCTCTACCTAATATGTCAAAAACTCCTACTCAAGTGAAGATACAGTTTAGTTTGTGATACCTAACATGTCCTTCCACAAACATGAAATGTCTCACTAATTAAACATGGCAACCACAGTCTGCCCTCTAGGCCAGTCAAGAATTCAGCTGTCTGACAAATATACTCCTTTAATGCCTCAAGGAAAATGGTTAGCTTTGTGTATGAGAAAGACTTTGACAAAACTGTACGATAAATATTGTTTAACTGAACAACTAAACGTTTGAAATGCCTTCAACTGCTGAAGCAAGTCTCAAAGAGGGGAAATGATATAAAATAAAATAAAAAAGTTCATCGCACATGTGCATCACTTCTAAACTAACATTTTCTCTTCATTTGAATGTGCGCAGACCTCTGGTGTGACACGTGTCCTCACCTTTATGTACTTTGTGACAGAAGTTCTTCAACCAGTTGATCTAGTTTTAGTCATAATACTTGAAATGGCACCACTAGTGGAGCAGAACTCAAAGCGAGGACAGGAGAGCACACACACACACACACACACACACACACACACACACACACACACACACACACACACACACACACTGCTTATTGCCTATTAACACAAGCTGTGGGCTGTTTAAGAATATGCAGATTTTAGTACACTTAGGCAAATAACTTCATGTGCAGTTGAGAAAAAAGAGCCCAACAGAAGGTAAAGTCTCTGTCAAACAGAATAATCCATACACATGCAGAAGAGACCAAATCTGTCTCATTGAAATATGTTAACAGCTATTTGACAGATTACTATCACATTTTATTTTGGACAGTGTGTGTAACTGATCTACACAGATTCTTACAACCTTACAGGAAGTGTTTTTTTCATGGCCAATGAAAAGAGTCTGGATGGAAATTTTTAAACTCTCAGTACTCACTTATATGAGTATGTATCTGTTGTTCGTTCTCATTATTATGATGTTTAGTTTTTTTAATGTATCTCTAAATGTATATGTTATCTATCTGTTTATGGTAACACAACTGTTAGTAGGGTGTCAATAAGTCAGTCGGTTGAACATAAAATGGCAGCTGTATCATTACACATTACTGAGTATATATCAATCAATCAATCAATCAATCAATCAATCAATCAATCAATCAATCAATCAATCAATCAATCAAACTTTATTTATATAGCACCTATCATACAAGTTACTGCAGTTCAAAGTGCTTTACAGTTGATTGACAAGCAGATAATAACAGAACAAGTGACAATATTTAAAAAAATGTTGAGAGAACAGGAACAAGAACAAAGACCAAATTAAAAAGAAGAAAAACTAAACATATATTCAAAAATGCTTTAATTAGTTATAATAATAAACATTTATGTTTCTGAATGAACAGTATCATACAATCTCCAAAACAACAAATACCACACATGTCACATTGTCACATGTTAAATGCTACAACTCCTCCCCATGTTGAGATGTCCAGGATACTAATGATAATACTACATGAAACTCCTCTCAATTAAACGTTTTAACCACTCTGCTGCCTGCACAACAATATTTACATCTACTCTTGACTTGTTGACCACTAGGAATTCATTTGTCACAATCAGACAATTAAAACGAATTTGAAAGGGGGGAAAAAATCTAAAAATAACTTTAATTGGTTTCACTTACAGGCTTATGGATGTCACTGAAAAGACACAACAAGGGTGTGGGGGAGAGGCATGAGAAGGTTCCTCCTCTGTGTACAAAAGTCCCCCAACTGGTCAGTCTGGCTAACATTGGAAGCAATGTTATGTCAGGACTTACATCATACCTTGTCAGAAGAAAAATGACAGTGTGACACGGGTACTTTCACCACCACATTCTAGTAAAATCCAGGACCCTGATATAGGTTCAGAGACAACAAAGCAACACAGAAGAGTCAATCAATCAATCTCAATCTTTGTATAGCGCCAAATCACAACAAAGTCATCTCAAGGCACTTTACACACAGAGCATCTCTAAACCATACTCTTCAGGTTTAATTTTTTAGACCCAACATTCCGACATGAGCAAGCACTGGCCACAGATAGTGGCAAGGAAAAACTCCCTTTTAACGGGAAGAAACCTCAGGCAGAACCAGGATCAAAGTGGGCGGCCATCTGCCTCGACCGGTTGGGATAGAGAGGAGAGAGAGGAAGGATAGGAGAGGAAAACACAATGAAAATCAACATTGAAGTTAGAAGGTCCGGGACTGGAATCTGTCATCCAGACGTCTACAGGCCCAGATTATCTGTGAGACAAGAAAGCACAGACAACTCCGGAGAAGAAGTTTAGGTTATTGAATGCATTAATAGTACATGAACCTTAATGCATATAGATAGATGGATAGATAGAGAGAGGGAGGAGGAGAGAGGAGCTCAAAGCATCATGGGAGTCCCCTGGCGGTCTAAGCCTATAGCAGCATAAACTGGAGCTGGTCCAAGACAAGCCTGGCCAGCCCTGCTTTATGTCTTTTAATTTATTTTTGTATTTTATATGTAATTTTGGACCTCATTTGAGCTGTTATGTCTTTTATTTATGATGTCTTATTTATTCTTTTGTACAGCACTTTGGTCAACTTTGGTTGTTTTAACGTGCTTAAAAAAATAAAGTTGGATTGGATAACTATAAGCTTTATCAGAAAGGAATTTTTTAAGCCTACTCTTAAATGTAGAGAGGGTGTCTGTCCCCCAGACCGAATATGAGAGATGGTTCCACAGGAGAGGAGCCTGATAGCTGAAGGCTCTGCCTCCCATTCTACTTTTAGAGATACTAGGAACCACCAGTAAGCCTGCACGCTGGGAGCGCAGTGTTCTGGTCGGTACATAAGGTACTATAAGCTCTTTTAGATATGATGGAGCCTGACCATTGAGAGCTTTGAAAGTGAGGAGAAGGATTTCTTTTTTTCTTTTTTTTTAAAGATTTTGTTGGTATAGACACCTTTATTTATCTGTAGACCAACAGGAAACATGGGAGAGAGGAGGGCAAAGGACCTCCGATCAAGGATTTGAACCGGGGTCGGGTGCGTATATGGCATGTGCTCTAACCAAATTCAATTCTAGATTTTATGGGAAGCCAATGCAGTGAATCCGAAATGGGAGTACTATAATCTCTCTTTCTAGTTTTTGTCAGTATGCATGCAGCTGCATTCTGGAGCAGCTGGAGGGTATTAAAAGACTTGTTAGGACAGCCTGATAATAATGAATTACAATAAACCAGCCTAGAAGTAACAAATGCATGGACTAGTTTTTCAGCATTATTTTGTGACAGAATGGGTGATTTTTCCAATATTACGCAAATGAAATTTGTTTTATGTGGGAATTGAAGGACAGATCCTGATCAAATATAACTCCCAGGTTCCTTAAAGTGGTGCTGGAGGCCAGAGTAATGCCATCCAGAGTGACTTGTGTACTAACCTTCTTAGGTCACAAAATAAATAAATACCTAAAAACTTAGACAGACAAAGATGTCTGTGACACAGCAACATCAAACTAAAAAATATGAAATACCCAAGAGTAATTTAAACACATACTTATGCATATCTATTCATCGATCATGGGAATTATGTAATAACTAGACTCACCTGACATCAATGTGAAGTTAGTTATTTCAACACAGCCAAGCTCAAGGAATCTTTCTCAGTACAGACCTGACTGCTAATTATGATGGGAATGATGTTACGACAGTTGCACTGTTTTTCATCCAATTAGCGCAGGTAGTTTTTACTGCTTTTGTAATGACAGGCTTCTCCACATTTTTGACATACAGATACCCATGCCCCTGCCTATTGAAATCTGACTGCGTGTTGTTTTTATTAGTATTTGTCTGTCAGCAGTGTATTTTATGGTTGGTTGAGGCAGACTTCCATGTGTCTGCATCAACATCATGCAGTTCACGTTAGAGCACATCTGAGGCTTTGGGAATTCAGGGGGAGCCTTGATGAATCTGAGAATCATAATTTTAAAAAGTACTCCACTTTGATAGTTATATTCATAAGGTTTTACTCAAACCAATGTCAGAAAGCTTTTTGCATGAAAATATTGATGATCATTTTGTAAAGAGGTTGACTCTTCACTGAGTGCACATATTACAACAACAATCTGTTGCTGATTAATTGAAGATGGCTAAAGTTCCCTTAATGGATGATGTTTTCACTTCACTGCAATTTATCCAGACACTTTGACAGGATCGGATTGGATGTTCACCTTTTTCAACCCAGCTGAAATTATGCATGGCCAAGCATTATGAAAACCCACAGATATTTACAGTACTTCATTTCCTAAGATAATCAAATCTGCAAAGGTACCTACATTTCTAAATTTCAGCCTAAATTACAGGGACATGTGAAACATAATACACAAGACAACAGGAATATTTCCATTTGATGTACCAGTGCAACCATGAAAACATTGTATACATTTTTTTAATCTCACTAATGTTGGCAATGAGCGGAGTGGTCTTGCTGTGCTTTGACTGAAATTATTATTATTTGTATAAAAGTGAAAAACAAAAGTCAAATTAAAAACATTTTTTAACAGATTTGTTGTTGCATGTCATTATCAGTAGTGAAATGGGCTGTGTGACATACATGATACAGCATCTGAACATACAGGTAAAAGTATAAATGACAATATGAATACCATATTAGTGTGATATGCTTCATAGAAGGAAATATACCGAAACGGATGCCTGTTGCAAAAATAAAACCTGTACAAACATACACAAATGTTCTATTCAGGACAGGGAAGCCTTTTAAGATTTTTATGTTTTTAGTTTCAGAAAAAGCTAGATTGATCAGTTAAGAAAATGCGTTGCATTGCCAAACTTTTGCAATACAAGGAGGTAGTATGTTGAAAGAGGATCGGTGTAAAAAGCACATACCAGACAGTCAACAACACAAAGGACAAAGACACTGATAATACTCTGCTCATCTCATCTGTCATCTTAGTTATGACGCATAAAAGTGTTAAAAAGGTTGGAAAAATGAGCTGTGCACATACCAAGAATACATACAAGGACCACACAATCTGCCTGTAGACTCCGTAAGCAGGTACACACAAATACACGTTGACTGATGGACATTCAGCTTTGATGGACCATCCTGCAGCTACAGTCAAGAGTCATTTTTCAAATGTCATGCAGAACAATAGTTGACATTGACTTGTCCTTGTTTGGGATGGTTTGTTTAGGGTCACACAGACCCTGCTGCTGTATGTGTAAAAACAAATCAATAATTCTTGCTGTTACCCTAACCCTAACCCTAACACTCCTTCAGCCTTTCTCACTTCCCCAGATCTTTATATTTCTATAAGTTTTGAATCAAAATCTTGTTTATTTGTTCCTGCCCATAATTACAGATAATTACTTCTTGTATATTTTATCACTACTAAAAAAGTAAAGTTTCTTAAACTGAACCTGTCCTGGCTGTGATCCTGTTTCTGGGTCCTCAGTCCTGTTGCCTTGTATGAAAACCACGACACAACAATGTTTCCCCCTTCAAATATGTGTGTCTGTATGTAAAAACGTACTGTAGTACAGTGATGAAGGTGAAAAATTAAATGACCACAACATGACCACAAAGCATAGGGAAATATGCAATGTTTTAAATGTTATAACATGTATTCATTAGCATACACAATACCAGGTCCAAACTGTTGGCTGGTACTGTATATATATAATAATTTTGTTTGTCAAGGTGTCAATCACATACAAAGAAATACTCTATACCGTATGTTATTCTACATAATGCCATTAGTTATATGTAGGCTCAAAGCAACATTATGTGATTATTTTACCTTCAGCTTCAAAATCACTGTGACGGTACACTGACATATGATTGGGAGAACGGCACCTCTTTCATCCCCACTCCGTGCCCTGAACGGCTGCATTATGTAACGTCAATTCTATGAGTATGTGCAGATCATAGACTGTATATGGTGCAGATGGGTGTTTAGCTAATAAGTGACATCTGGCTCGCCTGATGAGCCCTTAGGTGAATTACAATAACTTGTTATTTTACCAATATGTAACTATGAACTAACACACATACACATACTAGCAGCCACCTGACTGGATTTTCCACGGTGTATGAAAATGATCGTAACATAAGTCAGTATAATGCTAGCTGTTAGCATTTTAGCACACAGCTGCTGTGGGTCCAGATGTTGATGATCATGGAAGTAACATCTGCCAGAAGCACAGTGAGGGATGCCAGACTGCTGCCGCTAAATGTCCAGCTGACGCTTTGCTAGCAGTCTAGACATGGCAGAAGTGTTGAAGTCTGCTCCACTTCAAATAGTGTTCTCTCTTGTTACGATAGTGCAGTATCCTAAATGCTCAGATATCAAGATAATTAAATGCACCAAAATCCTGTAATTATCACTGGCAGCAGAGGCCGCTGTTCCTGCTGCTCTGCAGAAGTTACATAATCTTGCTTTAATTAGACCCGAGAGAACTCTAAATCTAAATCCCTGTAGGCCACTCTTATAAACAAATTGTTATAAAACTCATGAGGTCTCTGAAATCCCAACTAGAAGTAATGTGTAATTTTCTGACACCTCATCATATTAAAATCTCACCAAACTTTAGTAGATTTCAAAGTGACTGGCAAGCAATAGAAGTTCATGGACATTCACACAGGTATGTTGCGTCACCAAAGTTAAAAATAGTAAATGAACATTACTTACATGATTTTGTACCTTTTGTTCCTCATTCCTGGCAAACAAACAACACCAAACACATTTTCATTGTCCAAGACAGGTGCTCAGGATCTCTTATCTATCTCAAATGCTGATTAAAGTGAACTTGTTTTGCACGTTCTTTCTGTCTTCATTTAGTATTTTTAATCATGCTGAGTTTATTTCATAATTTTTTTAGCAAAACATCTACTGCTGCTGTTTCAAAAACTTCAAATTAAGACATTTTGTATTGCATGTTTACTTAACAAAAAGGGAACAATTAACTGTCTCTGTTGTGTTTGAGATATACTGTATACATATTTCAGCTTTATTAAACCATTGCATACATGCTTGTGCAGGGATATTCAACAAAATGGAAATTTTGAAAGGTTGATACAGAATATTTAATTGCAACTAAATGCTAGCCACAGAGAACCTGTGCCCACTCATTCATTCTAAATTACCCTTTATGAAACTAATAAAAACAGAAATATTTGATTCACATTTAAGTCTTCACACTGCTCTGCCATAGTTTCACCACTGGGTGGCAGTGTAGCCTCTTGTATTGACATGGCACATACTAACAACTTATTTGGTAAAAACAGTGACACTGTTGCATTACTTACGCTTTGTCCAAAAGGAGTTAAACTTTTTCACTACACATATACATAGACAGGTGTAATATTTTGTTCAAGGTCAATTTGACACAAGAATGGGAGAAGCTGTTGATCAGTCTGCCAACCCTACAAATAACCAACCCAATCCATTGTTTCAACAGCTGACTTTTTTTACTGCTTAAACCTATAAAATACATGTCAAGCCTGTAGATTAAGAGCCACTTTCTGTATTGTATGAACAATAAAGCAGAAGGCTAAACTGCCAAATTTGTACAAATTGCATCACATTATTTTTGCTTTCCAAAATAAACTACCTTTTTGAAGCTTATGGTATTCATTTCTTTTCAAGTAAGAACTGTTGATAAAAGATTGAATTTTCAAGTAATCTGTGGAAACAACACATCTCTTATTGTATTGTATTATATAATAAAGTTCCCTTATGGGCTGGGCTATCTAAAACCAGCCTAGCCCATAGGGGACAACAAGTTGGAACAAAAGCACAGTTTGAGAGAATTTACAATGACAAACAACGTGAGACAGCAATCTCTCATCTCTACAGGCACTGATCAGCTTATCAAATCAGAATGCAATAGTCCAGTAACATCTAATCTACATCAAAACAAGACTGGATCTCTGTTTCTCATTACCGTAAAAAAAAAAAATCCAAAACAAACAAGATGTGTCTCGTTCAAAGAAAGTCCTGCATCAAAAAGGAACCCCCACCTCAGTGGTCTGCGTCGTAGAGATTGAATGGGGCAGACACACGTCTAGCCCCTAGTATTAAAAAGCAGCAGTTGGGATCAAGGCCTAACGATGCCCTTTTACTGTCTTGACTGATAATGCAGTGTGAACAGTGTGAATAATGAATAGTCCTTCTCTGTGTGTGAGATCAGGTTTGCATTTGTAGTCTCTCTGAGCTTTGCTGTCATTTGATTAGTTTGTGTCTCACTGATTGTAGAACCTTAAAATTCAGTAGTTATATTAAGGGCAGACTGAATTCAAGGAAGTTTCAGATAAAATAAAGTACTGATTTATAACCAACAAACGTATAGATGTATTTGCAAGAATTGTTGATACTCACAAAATAGGTTGTTACTGTTTTGAATCAGAATGGGTTACACACTGTGGCCTTATGCTCTAAGAAGAAAAGTGAATCAGTCAAAAACAAAAGTAATCTGTCAAATCACAGTCCTTCTATCTTCAAATAAGACTAAATGCTTTCAAATTTCTAAATAGGGATTTAACTTGTGAGATATCTCAAGAATGACTCAATACATTTTTTTTCAATGTGGGTTTTGTTATCTCTTTGTTTTGAAGTTACCATGGACCAAATATGCACTGTGGAAGTTGGGTGTGCATGTGAGTGTGTATGCGGTATTGTCATTGGACTCTGACCCTCCACGTTGGATGCTGGCACTGTCACCAGGGGGAGGGTAAAGCTTTGTGTTGTATGTTAAAAAACAATATAGTTGCACAATTGTAGATGTTTTAAATGCACCTGAATTTTAGAGCACCTTTCATTCTACAGTATGTGATATCTAATTAGAAAATTGTCAAAGCCTCTTTCACATCACTTCGGTCATTCATGTTTCTCACAGCAATATCTTGATTTTAGTGTTAAGACCACAGGAGTGCAGTTTCATGACAAGCGTCAACAAGTACAAGAATAAGAATAATAGTGCCTCTGGAGAAACTAGGAGACAAAATTGTGAGAGGAGCCCGGACATGTTAAGACACGGGAGATGAAGTCAAAATACTAGTTTTCTCCTGGGAAAAATACAGCATGTGTCCCATCTGTACCTGTGTGACTTATAATCATCAATCATCCTTCTTTCAGAATGAATATTAAACACACAGTATGCTCTAAAGTGCACCAGGGCTACTGTATAGAAATAGATTTGGAAGGATGGTTAAACAACAGAAAAATACAGAATAAGACTTACCAGATTTATATTTTCTAGATTATTCTATTTATTTCTTTTATAACTTACAGAATTTACAAAAACGTTATAGTTTCCAACTTCACAACACACAATAAAAACAAAGTATATACATGGTTGACAAGTGCAGAGGTTTGCTTTGCAACTGTTGCACTAAGCAATAAATATTATGTTGTTGTCCAGTTTAATTTGCTTTACAGTACAAGGCCAGCATCTTGATACATGATGGAGCATAGTGTAGAAGTTCACTTAGTTGGCGTTGACAAAGGACTGGTAGAGGGACATAAGCTGAGCCTGGAGGTCCTGAGCGTAGGGGTCCAGCTTTTCCCTCAGGTCTTCAGCATATGGGGCAACAATCTGTTTCACCAGACTGGCTCTCTGACTCAGCTCAACCTGGACCTTCTCGGTCATGGGAGCCACACTATCTTGGAAATCTTGCAGGTGCTTGTCCACCTTCTGCCTCAGGTCATCAGTGTAGGGCCCCAACTGAGCTTGCAGGTCCTTCACACTCTGCTCCAGGCTGATCTTCAGCTCCTCACTCCTCTGCATCAGGGTGGTTTTCAGAGCATCGGAGTCCATGGAGTCTGCGTAGGGGGCGAGCTCCTGTTTCAGCTGCTCCACCCTCTGCTGGATCTGGGCCTTCATGTCCTCTGTGTAAGGTTCCAGCTTTCCCCTGACAGTGCTCAGTTCCTGGGTCAGCACATTTCTGAGAACATCAGCTTCTGCGGTGATCTTGGTCATCAGGTCCTGGGCTGCAGGGGGAAGCTGCTCCTGCAGAGTGACTGCATATTTGTTGGCTATGTCAGCACTCTCTGCTAGGCGGGCACTAGAAAACAGAAAAATATGATCAGAAATTTGTGTAATACCATACAAATCCCAAACATGTGACACATGTCAGACACCCCTGGCACTGTATGTCACAAAACTTACTTGATTTCCTCTCCAAGCTGTGACTTCCTGATCATATGGAGGGTGTCATCAGCTGTCTCAGTGGCCTTGGCAATGTAGTCCCAGAAAGCATCAGTCAGCACTTCCATCTGTGGCTTGGGTGCATCAGCATAGAAGAGGTTGGCATGACAGCCTATTGGATGGAGACAAGAACACTTTCAGAGCAGTTCAGTATATTTTACTTGCTTTTAGCTGCTGAGCCCATACTATGATTTCTGCTTGTTGACTTAGCTATACTGAAATGTTGCTTAAAGGTAAAAACCAGGAGCTTGCAACTTACCAGACAACACTGCAACGGCTAGTATCACGAACACCTTCATGACTGTGTCTTGCTGAAAAACAATTATGATATAGTTAATTTTCAAACTGCAGTAACACTGTTAAAACATTAAAATTTTCCTCTCAATGCTGTCATTTAAATGTTGTAGTGAAATTCTCACCTGTTTTTAGCTTTAGTATCTCTCAGTGTTTAGCGGGTTTGTGAGTGTGTTCTGCGAGCGTTTCATGTATATATACCAAAGACAGGTGACAGTTGTAATCAAGAGCCAAAGTCCAGGAGTCCCTGCCAAGTTGTCATGACAGTTCTCTTCCTGTTTCTGCTGCTTCTCCTGACTACAATCACATGACTGCTGAAGCTACAACACAGACAATCTTTGAAGTACAGTGAAGTTATGTGGCTTTTAGGAATATCTAACAACACAAATGATCTTATTATCTTGGGAAGCACTGCAGTAGTTATCCCAAAATGACAACTCCTAACCCCTCTCAACAAAAGCATTTAGGATACAGCAATTAACTATCCACGTAGTTCAGGTCTAACCTCCAGATAACTCTAGATAACCCTGGTATGCTCACACTGGTGGACTTTGTATTAGGGTCAAGCAACGTGAATTAAATAGCACGAGGCGCAAAAATGATTTCTTTTTTTGAATTTGATTGACCCAGCAGGTACAATTTGTATTAATGGTGTAATTTTTGCCAAACCACTTTTGCAAAAGTACATTTTCCAACTGGTTGTCAAAATAGCACTGTATTTACTTGATAGATAAATTGCAAGCTTATGTGCTGGAACTCATGACAAATGCTAGGAGTTAAGCTAGAGAAATAATAAGGTGGGAAAATAACTTTTTAAAAGCATATCATGTTGCCACTTTCTGTTTGAGAAGCAAGCATAAAGAGATAACTGCTTCAGAGGTAAGAGTTAGAAGATGAGTTTTTTTTCTTGAATTAACACAAATCTAGCACAGAGGGACTAATACAACAGTGCATCTACTTATGAAACATCTCAATATATCAGATGCTGCATTCTGTTGAAAAAGTGTATATTATATTATTCTGCTCAGGAAAAACTGCTCACTTAAATCCTATAATAGCAGGATGTGAAGAAATAAAGACTTTCAGGCTACACACAACCTGGACAAACTAACAGTGAAGAGATCTTACTCCATTTAATTACAACTGTGATACAGTAAACATGAAAATCATGATAATAACATCATAATAATCCTATATGTAGGTCTATGTATCTCTGTGTGTCACATTTTATTTTTTTCTCATTCAAAGAGTCCTCTACCTAAAGTCATTTTAATGTAAGTGACGGGGTCCACAGATCCACAGTCCTTGTTCAGCAAACACTTTACATCTAAAGCTCAGCTGAGGCTAAACAAGGCTTCAGCAGTCTGACTTTGCCAAATCAAACGGATGCTGCACTGGAAGGAAATACTTTAAAAAAAGAAACAAGAAGAAGAAGGAGATAATATCTCAGAAGGACAGATGAGTCTAAATCATTTCAACAAAATGTGAAAAAGAGGTAAAAGAAAACAATAACAACTTGAAAGATAGCACATTTTTCTAAAATGCTGCTCCTTAAAAGTGGTTCATAAGAAATGACCTATGGTATGTCTGGTGTGAAACAGGAGCTACTTTGTTCATAGGTTGACAGTGCCTGAGTCTGCAAACCTTTGGCCAGAACGTTGGCATGAACGTTGGAAACTACAGCTATGAGTTTCTGTGACGTTAGCTGGCAGAATGTCAAACTAATAGAGACAATAAAACACCTACTGTATGTGTAATCAAAGTCAGACATCAAAGTATTTAAAAAGAGAGGTTCTGTCTGTCTTGGCAGAGATTTATCTGTCACTAGGAAAAGCCAAATGATTATCGACGGACCTTTGAGGACAAAGTTCATTTAAGGTTAAAAAAATTGATTTTGTATCATTCTCACAAATACATAAATATTTAGGTTATTATATAAATCATATTATTCAGCAATAATCACAATTCCAAATAAAAATGTGTATCTGGCAGATGATAAACTGGTTTTTGAAGCTGCAGAAATTGGGTTATTGGCTCAGTGTGTGGTGTAAGACGTCAGTGGGGATAGCAGGGTGAGGCTGGGTGACAGCAAGGCACTCTCACATGGACTTTGGCATCATTACTGCCTCGCTTCCTATATAAGCTGCAAAACCTCACCAGCTGACCACAAGCATTGTCAGTGGACTTGCAGATACACTCACAAACTCAGGTAAGGGGGAGAAATAAGACAAACTGTCTTCATATAACAACTGAGCTTTTCACTACAGAAAAATTGCTTGGTGCTTTGCTAACCAGCTGTGTATCTTGTAACAGGTAGCCATGAAGGTCCTTGTTGTGCTGGTCCTAGCTGTTTTCAGTGGTGAGTATGATGGAAAAATATTGATATTCGTTTATAAAGTTTGGACCGTGAGAATCTTATGTTCGATTAAATGTCTTATTACAGGCTGTTATGCATGGCCAAAAAATCAGAACTGCTCTGAAAGTGTTATTGTCTCCATTCCAACAGGCTGTCAGGCCAACCTCTTCTATGCTGATGCACCCAAGCCACAGCTGGAAGTGCTGAATGATGCTTTCTGGGACTATGTTGCCAAGGCCACTGAGACAGCTGATGACACCCTCCAGATGATCAGGAAGTCACAGTTTGGACAGGATGTCAGGTAGGTCATACAAGATTTGTGACAATAGCTGAAATGAGAATGATAGAAAATGTATAGTGATAACTCACATGTAATTCCTCTTTACTAGAAGATGAACTTAAGACTTGGTCTCATTGTCCTCTCTCTTGTCTAGTGCCCGTTTGACAGATAGCACCGAGCTTGCCACCAAGTACGCAGTCTCTCTGCAAGGGCAGCTTCACCCTGCAGCCCAGGACCTCATCACTAAGGTCACCACAGAAGCTGATGTGCTGAAAGAGCGTATGATCGAGGAACTGAGCACTGTCAAGGGAAAGCTGGAGCCTTTCACCGAGGACATGAAGGCCCAGATCCAGCAGAGAGTGGAGCAGCTGAAACAGGAGCTCGCCCCCTATGTAGACACTGTGGACACTGAGGCACTGAGAACCACCCTGATGCAGAGGAGTGAGGAGCTGAGGACCAACCTGGAGCAGACTGTGACGGACCTGCAGACTCAGCTGGGGCCCTACACTGATGACCTGAAGCAGAAGGTGGACCAACACCTGGAGGACTTCAAGGTGAAGGTGGCCCCTGTGACCGAGAGGGTCCAGAGTGAGCTGACTCAGAGAGCCCAGCAGGTGAAAGATATGGCTGCCCCCTACGTTGATGAGCTGAGAACAAAGCTGGACCCCTATGCCCAGGACCTCCAGACCCAGCTCATGTCCCTCTATGAGTCCTTCGTGAAAGCCAACTAAGCCAACCTCCACTTCCTGTTAAACACAAAAAAACTGAACAAAGGAACGTGTTGTTAACATAATGACAACACGAGCTCAACAGTTTTAAAACATGTCTTTAGATATATTTACAGTATGAACAAATAAATAATAAATATTCAGTGTTGGTCTGTGACCAAGTAATGTGTTTTCTTCCTATATTATGGAAATAAAGTAAAAGCAAAAGATACGCTTGTCAGTCTGTTATTGTTACTGTTATTGACAAAGTGAATGTGAAATTATAAATGACTGTTGGTAAGGTTTGAGGATACACAATGTTCTATTTTTTGTTTTTTTGATAAGCAAGGGATTACAATATATCTATCAAATTTAAATTAATACATAAAGGAAAAAAAGAAAAAAATCATTTACACACATCATTACCTAAATGTGGACACTACAAACATATACATTTAAATATACCTAAATTAGCTTTAAAACAAGTATGTCTCAATATATAGCCTACAGTTTTTAGTTTTTTAAAAACTTGTTTTACAAAGTAAATGTCTCATACTGTACATGAACAGAGGAGAAACACAGGTTTTGCTGTTGGATGTTGTTTTTCATGCTTGAGGGCCATCTGGTGAACATACAGAGTCATTTCATATGTATAATATACTGATGCAGAGATGGGAAAGATAGTGGAATTAAAGACTAGAAATTTGCTTTTCGCACTATTCACAGTCACAAGCAAGCAAGAAATCTTTCATTTAGCTTCACATAAAAGTGTGTGGAGAACACAGTCTTGTTTGTTCAGTGTCTGGTTGCAAAATCTCGCCCCCCTGCCACGCCTCTGTAAGATTCAGTTGTGGGTCCTGGACAGGGCATGTTCAGTTTTGCTCCTGCAAGTCTGGAAGTTCATAAACACATCCTGCTTCCACCTTATTTTTTAGTTTTCCTTTTGTGCCTCTGTCCCTGCTGCCAGATTGCTCCCACGCTGTCTTACCCAGTGGCAAACAACATTCCTCTGTTCTACCCCCAGCTGTCACAGGCTCGAAATACCGTTAACCCTCCAAGCACACACACAGCCCTGTCTGCTTTCTTATCATGTCTGATTATGTAAAGGTTTTTAGTTGTATCCAGAATCTGCACGTTTTAAAATTTGCTAATTTTGCTAATTGTTAATATGTAGGCATTTCCCCATCAGACATTACAAAAAGACAGTGAAATGAAGAAGAAAAAATGACAATAATCTACTTTTGACAAAAACACAATACAATCTAAGTACAGTGATTTATTAAAACATGAAATTGTTGGAGAAGAAATCTACCAGCACCTCTAAGGCTCTAAATTAACATGTTACATTGTACATTTTAAAAATTTGTACAAAAACCAAAGGTGTACTTTTTAAAAATGTCTGGACAGAATGGGGTTCATTTCCCCCCCGCTTCTAGTCTTTGCTTTGCGCTAAGCTAACCATTAGATTTACAGTTGCTTGAATGGTACCAATCTACTCATCTAACTCTCAGCAAGACAGCGAATACATGTATTTCAATATTTTGTCTCACCAAACTAAGTTTATGCACAGCTTTAATTGTTTAGCAGATACTTAGCCTAAAAGAATACTGTTAGCTTGTCCTCTCACTCTGAGCATAGTGATACAAAATGCAGGAATCTGATTCAAGGTTACTTAAGTTGATGAATACACGCTGACTTCTGCATTCATAAAACCTGCAACCTCTTTATACAGAAAGAATAAACTTCGCTGCACTCAGGCATTTGGCTCTGTCAACACACATCCCCATCAGCTGATAACCACCCTGACTCAGAACCAGGTGATAGGGGATATGCTGTAGGAAAAATACTAAATTTTGAGCTTGAACATCCAGTTCAACAGCTCTTAACCCACAGACGTTAACTGCAGTAACCTTGCTGACTCAACTAAAGTGGTGACCGGAGGGATGAGATCATTCAGACTTAACCAAGAAAGTTTCTTTAAACCAGGAGAAAAACATCACCAGGCTGGGGTTACTTGAGTTCACACAATGCAAAGATGCCTTTCCACACACTTTCTCCTAATACACTTTAGACATAAAAGGAGAAGCAGATGTAGTTAAGATGACAATGACAGATATTGTACTGTATTACCTCATGGTTCCTCTTTATTGTCTCTGTTTCATTTCTCCATGTGCCTTCTGTCTCTTTTGTCCTGATGGCCATGCAACAGAAAGAAAGGTTTGTGTGCTCAGGTACAAAACCTCCAACATATTCTAGAAATCTGAAATCAGGTCGATTAAGGGCCCTCCTAAATAATGTGCAAACACTGACATTGTGTTAAATGTAATGATTTAATCAGATCTTGTCTTTGTGTATTTGAACTGGACTGGAGTTCTTATCTAGCTGAACATACAGTATCTTTCTCTGTGTGACACACCTTCTGTACTGTCACATACTATAGTGTTGGTATACCAAGGTCAAAGGTCTTTGATATTATTTTAACAGAAATGTGAGACCTAATATACTGAGTTAAAATTGGACATTTTATTAACATTTTCATTTCATTGATGACAAAAGAAAATAAATCATTTCAGGTAGATGAATTTTGCTATGTCCAGTCTTCCAATCACTGAACATATAGTTGACAGTTATCACACACTAATGTTATCATGTTCTCACACTAATTACTTGACCATGCCAACCCATTCAAACTTTGTTCCTGTGTAAAGTTGGTTTTCTGAGAAAGTTACAGAGCAGAGGAATTGTCCTAAAGGGCAATGGTCATTACACATGGACAGATGGAAAACTTGATAGAGAAAAAAAAAGTCTTGAGATTGATCATAAATAATAATAGCAAAGCATGCACTGCTTTGTGATTTGTAAATATACTGTGTTTAAAAAAAAGTCAGCTTCTGGTTCATTTTATCACCAAAAATAAGAAAACATAACTTGTAGAGTATAAGAGGGTAACTGTGCAGTAAAGAGTACAGTAGACTGCTTACAGAAGCTTTATTTAATTCCTACACAACATGATAACTACACCTACAGTAATTTAAGTGGGCTGATGCATTAACAAAATAGCACTACACCAATTATTTCCTCACTTGTCATGAATCCTGACATGCTTCTACAAGTAAGATAACGTAACAGTTTTGCTTACTGCTTATCCATTAACTTTTGCTACGTTTTTAGAGTTGGCATCAGTTATGGCTGAGGTGTTAAAGCATTTGTTGATGATAGGAAAGCATGTGTTATTTGCCAGTGGATCCTTTACCCTTCATGGTAACAGAACAACACGCTTGTCTTATTGAGATGCAGGTCCCAACAAAATTTATCCCCCAGGGTTCATGATTGTTGTTTTGCCACTAAACAAATATTTCTTGCACAATAGGCTGAAGAAAAAAACTTCTGCTCTTACGGCATTAAACTTTTCGTCTCCTTTGCCAATTTCAAAATCCTGGAAGTTTCTGTCATCCGTGAAAAGCAGCAAATGTCAATTATAACATAAAAACAGATGTGAATGAGTTTTTTCCTCTGAGTTTTCTGTATTATTTACTTTTGTTGTTCAGAACCGTACAGCTATAGTTACACCGTTATTTAATAGTTTATGTTCTCTCTATTTTACCATCTAATCCTTCTTTTGTTCAGTGGGCTTGCCATACTTGAATGTCCCCAAGCTCTAACATGCCCATGTTGTCGGGTTGCCTCATCTGTTCTTGCATGCACTTTCAAGTAATTTATAACTTTAATTCATGAAGCTAAATCTGTGACACAAGTATACAGAAAATGCAAGTTGGTGCTGATAATTTAGACACAGAAAATCACATTTTGCTACACTTACAATAGGTAATCATGCAAAGGTGCCATGTCGCATGTCCGTCTGGGGTGGATAGGTGTCAATTGAGCATTTAAATTGAAATGCTCATGTGAAAAGGCTAATTTACATCCTGGAGCCAGGATGACTCATATTCAAATGAGACCACTTGGTGGTATTGATCAGAGAAAAGCCTGCAAAGTTGTGGTCATTTAACACCAAACCTGTAAAAATCAGCAGTGTTTGATCTATTCAAGTCTGTTACTAGAGTAAAAGTAGCAATGCCATCAGAGTAAAGGGTTATGAAAGAAAACATAATGTACTTTATTTCACTGGTTACATGTTGGTATATTTTTTGAAGTGTTTTTGGGTCGATGTGTGGATGAATCTGTAATAACTTGTTAGATAGTAACATTTTTCGTGCAAACCCTTAATCTAAGTCACTATCAGACTAAACACTACAATGTTTCTCACTTAGATGTAGTGGAGTGTATGCAGTGGTGGAATTTAACAAAATGCATTCACTGAAATACTGTTACTTTAAACTAAGATGTGAATAAAGCAGTATATGACTGAAATACTCAAATACCTCAAAAGTGTCTTGAGAAAATGTATTTTATTGCGTCTTTTTACCTCTGGCCGTGACACATGAACGGTTTATTGCTGTGCAAAGTTTGTCACTGTAATTATACAAACAAAATAAAAAGAGAACTTATTCTCTGGACACTGGATGTGAAACTTTTACCCCGTTATTCACGCTGACTGCCAGATTGCTCAATCATCCCTTTAATACAGTACAAACCGGTGAGAACTTCGATCGTGGTGTTGGTGACACGTTGCGTGGAAGAAACAAGATCTGTACAGACAAATCATCAGCACCACGTGAACGTGTACGTGCACGAGCAAGCACTTCCCCCAGTAGCACGCGCAGCGGCAGCAGCCTCCTGGGACTGTATAAAAGCCCTCAGTCACATTTCAGGGAGCACGGAAGAAGCTCAACCTCTCAGGTGAGTGAAAGGACAACATGCAGAGATAACTTCTACAAGCTTTGTTCAGTACTTCGTATTTAATGCCAGAACATGGCTATTACTTTCTGCTAATATGTTCGATGTAAATGCTGAAACTTAAAAATTGTAGTTTTTAAAAAGTAACACTTTAATTCCCCTTTGGGATTATTAAGATACTGTGTCTAGGTTTTTAAGATATTACAAAATGCAATTTTTTTTACCTTGTTGAATTGAAAAAATTTGCCAGATCTGTTTTTGACCTTTTTTGCAATTATTTCACAGGTGTCTGTCTGTCCAACAACCATGAAGGCCGTAGCTCTGATCCTCGCTCTGGCAGTCATCACTGGTAGGTGCACTCCTGGTCTAGGAGCAAAACATAATGTTTTATTGCATGTGTGCATGTATATTTATCCATGCTTTCTACATGTGCCCATAATAGGCTGCAATGCCCGTGCAGTGCGCCAGGCAGATGCCACCGTAAACCGCTGGGAGGAATCTGT
This sequence comes from Scomber japonicus, assembly GCF_027409825.1. NCBI lineage: Eukaryota > Metazoa > Chordata > Actinopteri > Scombriformes > Scombridae > Scomber > Scomber japonicus. The sequence continues at coordinate 7,001,859 of NC_070587.1, read as the reverse complement.
GGATCGTTTCTGGCAGTATGTCTCTGAGCTGAACCAACAAGCCGATGGAGTTGTGCAGACCCTTAAGACCTCTCAGCTCACCAGAGAGCTAGAGTAAGTGAATCTAAGTGCTTGGGAGATGGCTACTCCTACACATCTTTCTCTCCTATTTTCTGTACACTCAATATTCTCCCATTGCCCTTTCTTTTTTCACTCATTTCTATTTACCCTTATTTACAAAACTTCTATCTATCTGAAATATCATCCTAACACTCATGCTTGACTATCTTCTAATGTTCTTCTGCATGTAGCACTCTGATTACTGACACCATGGCAGAGCTGACAGCATACAAAGAGGAAATTCAGACCAAGGTCGGCCCTTATGCTGAGACCTCCACTGGCCAGCTGTCCGAGGACCTGCAGCTTCTGGCCACCAAACTGCAGAAGGACATGGTGGATGCCAAGGAGCGCAGCACTGAGTATCTGGGTGAGCTCAAGACCATGATGGAGCAGAACTCTGATGATGTCCGCAACCGCATCAGCACCTACACCCACAAGCTGAAGAAACGCCTGAACAAGGACACCGAGGAGATCCGCAAGTAAGTTGGGTGGAACCATACAGACTTTTAACTCTTTCTAGTCTTTGTCAGTGTGAAATCTAAATATCTTCTTCTTCTTCTTCACCACAAGCACTGTGGCCACCTACCTGGGTGAGCTCCAGTCCCGCACCTCCCAGAATCTGGATGCTGTGAAGGACCATGTTGAGCCCTACGTCCAGCAGGCCAGTGACACAGCCACCAAGAAGCTGGGTGACATCTCTACCATTCTGAGGAGCCAGGCTGAGGGTCTGGGCCAGCAGCTGGAGACCCAGGCTGAGGGCCTCAAGACCCAACTGGAGTCCACTGCCCAGGACCTGCGCACCTCCCTGGAAGGCAAGATCGACGAGCTGACCGAGCTGTTGTCCCCCTACGCCACACAGATCCGTGAGCAGGTTGAGGGCATCATTGAAAAGGTCAAGGAGACCGCCTCCGCCTAAAGACTTTTTTAAGGGTTTTAGATGGTTGGTGGTTCACTGTTTGTCATAGAAGGAGAGAGGTGTAAACCGCTGATTTCTTAATACCCTGGAAAAGAGGGGGGAAGTGGGGGTTGAGAGTTACTGACAATATCTTCATATGGGTGGTCTAGTGTTCAGTTTAAGGGAGCTGGTGGGAGGAAGGAGGCAGGGTGAGGTGCATCTTTTACAGAACAGTCAGCAGATAAAATTCTGTTTGAGTTCTCTCTTCTGCATAGTCACCCTTTCTTCTTCTCTTATCGTCTCCCTTGATTACTGAAGACAAAAGCCGCAGCCAATAACAGCCTTTAACACACAAACAACAAAGACAATTATTTGTAATATGCTTCTCTTTTATACTTTTTAATTAACTGCATCTGCTGTCTACACCCCCCAAAGTTTTCCTACATTTTGTTTGGTTGTAAATATAACTGCTGAGTTTGAGCCTCACAGGCAAGAATTTCCAGCCCGCATCATCCCAAAAATGCACCAAACACAAGTGTCTTTCATTTCAATAAATGCACTGAATGATGTCAAAAGATGGGGGCACACACAGTAATGTGTCTGCTGCTTTTTCAAGAAGTGACACTGAACCACTAAAGTGTCCTTCCTGTTTTTATGCTTCACAAAGAAGTGGAATGTCAAATGACTTGATGCAATTATGACAATCAGTGAGTTGTAAAGTGGCCCTTGTGTTTCACATGTCATATGCCGACCATGCTGCTCGCTAAAGTGTGCTGCCTGTGGTTGCAGCTGAACCGTGCTGAGTGAATAAAGAACCTAAAAAAAAATCCTCTGTTTCTACTGTGTGTCTCTGATCAAACATTTAAGAATAATCTATTATTTAAGATGAGGTTCAGTAACAGTAAGAAGTGACTCCACTAAGCTGCTTGTGATGCACTATTACATAAAGGACATTTAGTCTTTTAGCACTGTAGAAATAGTCTAAAATATACTCCAAGAGAATCTAATCTACTTAAAGGCTTTAACAAATATCATGAAATTATCATCTTAAACAACCTCATTGTTTTATGAACTTAAAGCTTCCTAATGTTTAAAAAATATGTTCACCCCTCATGTTCTTTTATTCAGAAGTAATTATATAAGCTTAAGGTGGCTAATTGTATAGTCATTGCAAAGCTAGTGGCCACTTTGACTAACTTTCCACCTCCCCCTTGACACATGCACATGAAAACAGGCCCACCTCTCTGCTGAAGTCTCTTTAACTTTCTTTTCCCACAGCATCTAATTAATCTAAAAGGGTGCTTTATTGCTCCCTCTCTGTACCTGTGCTCCACCTCAACCCTCATTGAATAACCACCCCCCACAACCCTCAACCCACTGTTTCTCCAGTCCAGACTTGTTAAGATCTGCTCTGAGATTCCTTTCTCTTGATCCCAAAAGCATTTGGGAACATTCTGTGCCCCTGACTGAATCCTCTGTATGGTGACCTTCTATCTTCTCTACCTGTATCTTGGCTCTGTTCGAACGATAAGGCATGCATGTATCTTAAAAGAGCTTCATTCATGCAGAAATGTGCCAACATAGAATAGAATATACTTTATTTTCCCCTAGGGGGAATTTGTCATGGACTCAAAGTGCGTAGTGCATGGCAATAGCTGCCTCTACAGATGATACACATAAAATACATATAACAGCTAAAGACATACACATAGGTTACATACACACTCATGACACATCCAATGAAAGATTAAAGCAAACAAAAAACAAAACAAACAAAACACCAAATTATTGCACACTTCCCAGGCCTCAGTGTACAGATCTATTTAAAATTTTGATGGAGATGGGTACAAAAGAGTATTTAAAACGGTTCAATTTACATTTTGGGATTCTGTACCTTCTGCCAGAAGGCAAGAGCTTGTATTCCGTTTAAAGGATGTGGGACGGGTCTGACAATCCCCCCCGCCGTGCCTGCCTGAGTACAGACTGCTCATAGATGGACTGAAGGGAGAGCTTTTCATTACTCCCCATCACCTTCGGAGTCTGTACCAGGCACTGCAACTTAGATTTGGACTGTGTGGAGAGATTGCCGAACCACGCCGTCATCCCATACCTGATGACACTCTCCATCAAAAACATGATGTTCTGATTGACACCAAACACCCTCAGTCTGTGTAAAAAATACAGCCTTTGCTAGAACATACATAATCTACATGATCACTCCAGCTGAAAAGATTATCCAGGTGGATACCCAGACACCTATAAGATGTGACCTGTTTGATCTCCTTGTGCACATATACAGTTTGCAGACAGGAACATGTGTGCCATCAAAACTTGCAGTATGGGAGTCCTGGTAGTACTATGGTGCATATCATCAAATGGCAAAGGTCAGTCTCCCCATGTTTCCTGTCTGTCAGCTTTTAAATAAAGGCAAAAATGTCGAATGAAACTTATGTTCTGTAAGTTGCTTTTGACTTTCCTGAGAGATCTAGGTCTAGAATCTAGGCATTAGAAGTAATATCTTCTTCTTAAGATAAAGTTTTAGTGGCACTAAATGCAAAGGATGTCCAAGATTTTGGATTTACAAAAATAAAAAGGATGTCTAAGATTTTGGATTTACAAAAATAAAAAGGATGTCTAAGATTTTGAGCTTGCTACACATCTGGACCAACCTGAGGGGAAAAGATGGCCATGAATGCCCTTACAAAAGGGTTTTACAAGTTATGCTTATCAAGCACAGCAGGATTTTTTCTTTGAAGTGCAGAGCAGAGGCCAGTAGAGGACACCATTTGTCCCTTGTTCTTCTTCTATCCTCTCCTCTGACCCCTCCACTTGAATCCATGTTGCACAAAGATGCAGCTGTGTTTTCTCTTTAGAAGATTAAGTAAACTACATTTGCCTCATAAAGAAACACACACTGCACTCTTCAAGCACAGAACACACATTTAATTGCAGAACTTGTAACTGCTTAAGAATGTGAAATGAGTATACAATTATAAAATGTGAATTCATGAATTGACAGCTAGAAATGATATGATAGTATTTTTTAACTGGGGAGTCACTGTGGCCCAGAAGTCTAAGACATGTATCATGTCACCACCATGAATTGAATCCGACTGGGGCCTTTGTTGCATGTTATCCCCCTCTCCTTTCTGACTCTCAAGTGTATGCTATCAGAAGGAAAATTCATATACTTGAAACAGTGTTCCTAAATTGTATGTATACAATAACATATAATTTAATGTACATCAATGTGTTTCTGAAAACATTGAAGCTGTCTCATCTCTACAAAACAACCTCATGATGTAATACAAACATGTTTACCATTTTTTATCTTGGTCAAAGGGCATTGCATGTAAAGTGAAAGAATGACTAACTCTATGACTAGATGTTTGTCTCCTATGATATCATTCCTTTTCAGGAAACAGTGTTTATTTCAAAACACCCCCTTTAACAGACAAGTGAAACTCCTTCCTTAAACTGTTGCTACAGGATCAGTCATGGATAATAAAAAACAGAAAAACCACAAGCAGTATGCTAGTTCAGCACTTCTGCTCCGTCTGGTCCTATAGAGTGTCTGCACTCTGAGTACTGCCCAGCAACAACAACCAAAAAGTCCCAGCATACTACCAGGTGCTGGCTAGCCCATGACTGCTAGTAACCCCTCCAAAAACTCCCCTGCAGAGATTTTACCTCCTATTACAACCTCTTCTCCTCTCTTCATCCTTTCCCTCCCCTTCAGTGCTGGCACACAACTTCAGTCCCCACAGGGGCTCTTGGCCAAACACAAAAACAGCATTTTTGTAAGCTTGTTATTGCAAATTGGGAGCACGGAAGATATGCACTTTCACGCCCTATGCCTCCTGCAATTATTCAAGAGGAGCTTATATGCACGCAAGCACAAGCTCATACATAAACCCAGTGGGCACTTCATGACAAAAGAGATGGAGATTAAGTCTTTCAAAAGTAATGTGTAGTCTTGAGTCATGTTAAGGCTCATTTAACTCAATTGTATGCTATTCGCAATAGCCATAGCACCTTATAGGCCAAGCCATCAGCAATAAATGGGCAATTGATCCTTTTGCAGCAAAGTGCTTGGTGTGAAAACAGATTCGTTAAGGAGCGATAAACCCTTCACATCCTCAGACACAGACTTCCTGGCTCTTAGGTCACAGTTGTAAAGAGGGGTAACTGCAGTTCATCAAACTGTACTGTTCTTCTGTTGCTTGCTAACTTACAAGATGGACCACATAGGGCTTTGTCTGACTTACTTCCCTTTTAAGAAGGGGAAGGTCTGGATACAAGAGAAATCAAATGAGGCAATGGAATTTAGTAGAGCAGTAAATGTAAAAATACACCAAAACAGAAAAGGACATTCCAAGAAACGAAGTCTGTATGACAGTGTGTTCTAGTTTTTCTGCTGTCTGTGGCACTTCAGTGACTTCTACCCTATAAACAGTAGTCACAAGGCAACCTTTAGAAAAGCAGGTCTTATAAGTGATCTTGTTTAAACCATTGAAGGATTATTTGGTGAAAAGAAATACACCCAGGCAAAACTGATTAATAATCATCATGATTTTAAGAAAGTGCATCATGCTCACAAACCGGCTGAGGTCAGTCAAATCTGATCATGTATCTAATTCAATCTCAGTACTTAAGTCCAGCTCCTTCAAATTAAAAGCTTGATTGCCCATTGATTACATAAAGTACATGGCCAAGACTTAAGGTCCAAAGGAGCTTCCAAATAATCATATCTATTTGTAACTATGCTATCAGTGCTGAACTATGGCCTTTCTACATTACATCTCACTTAATCAATTGATACCACTGTTACTGAGGGAACAACTCTGACCCCTTACAAAGGCGTAGCCCTCAACTTCATCACTAAGCTTGGCACAATTCTTTATCATTTTGATTTCATTTGACTGTAAATGTGCTGCAGGGACACATTTGTGATATTAATATGATCATCTGTTTAACCCCCCCCCCTCCCCCCCAGCTTCTCAGTGTCATTCATCAACACCCTCCTTTGTAAATGCACATATGTTGGTTGATGACTTTTATCTGGACTCCCCTCATCAGTGTGCTTCATATCATGTCATACAGAGTCTCAGGCATACTGGAACAGATAGGCACATAATTTATTTGCACAGCATGTCTTAATCATGATCTTTATCATACAGTTTAATTACATCGGTGCAGGTCAATAAAGGGGGCAGTGGCACCTCAAGGTCACCACGTGTACATGTTGACTTAAGTCTGGTCCTTTGCGTCACCCTCCTAGATCCCAGCAGGCTTATAAAGAGGGACACACACAAGCGCTCAAACACACTCGATTTTTTTTTCTCCTCTGAGACGAAAACCAGGTATGTTGAACATTTCATTTGCATCACTTAGAGCTAATGTTACAAATACTGTTAAAGACTTTTATTTTACCTGTCCCAGGTAAAATAAAAAACAATGTTATTTAAAAAAAAAAAAAAGTCTTTAAGTTCTCCTTCTTCTTCTATTAAGTTTTGTAATTATCCAAAAGTGTTTTCCCCCTCCAACCTGATGTGAAATGTTAGATTAGGTTACGTTGATTTCATGACAACATCTGGATGCTCAGAGTAGTATGCTATATATGGTTAAAATCATATTATTGTGAAAATTCAGTCACAAAAATGAACTTTTAGTTGTTACTTAATACATTTTAACGATGTGCGTTAAGTTATGTGCGTCGAGGCGAGCTAGGAGGGAGCTGTCCCCTCGCTGTGGTGCTGACGTATGGGGGCGCTAGACAGTTTTTAGAAATCACTTTCTGGTCCCTTACGGTCTGTCTTGGTCGGTAACCGTGGGGGCAAAAAAATCAACCTTTCTCTGTCCTTCCTCCTCAGAACCACAGCAAAGATGAAACTGTACCTTGCCATTGCCGTGCTGATGCTGGCATTCGTCGCTTACACAGGTGGGTCTTGTGTAAACTAAACCTTAAATATTCTGCGCAGCATTGTTTTCTGCCATGTTGTGTAACTCTCTGTCTATGCTCTCACCCGCAGAGGCTCAGGAGGAGACCATCGAGGAGAAGTTCACCAAGTTTGGTCAGCAGATGTCTGAGATGAGCAAGACCTTTGCTGAGAAGGCCAAGACTACCTTTTCAGACATCCACAGCAGCGACTTTGCAGTCTCCACCAAGTAAGTACACACACACACACACACACACACACACACACACACACACACACACACACGTTAAATGAATGCATTTACACATATATTCCCATACACACTCTGACAATAACAATCTGTATTTGTGCTCTCTTTTTCAGATCCTGGCTTGAGGAGCAGTTAGAGAAGCTGAAGACCAAGTTTCAGGAAATCTCCCAGTAGACAAGATGACAAGATATCTGACTACCTACAATCACCCCTACAACCCCCCTCTAACAGCTGACCTCTTCACTTTGACCCTCATATCAGGACGCTGACATGTCACACACACATTGCTCTGCTGACCAGAAAAAATGGTTATGTGTCCTCTTTGTGAAGAGATGTTTTATTTGTAATTTGAGTATTATTGAAGCAATATGAAAAAAGCACAGTGAAGACATTCAAAAATAAAAATGTTTTTTATAAAAATTCTGTGGTACTATACATATTTCTTCATTTAATGCAAATAACTTTTAATTGTACTGAATAAATGAATGGAGATGTCTGTTAAATATGTCTAATACGAATAAATGAAGAGTTCTGGTCTATGAAGGCATGACTTCCATATGTTATATAAGTCACTACAATTAATATAACACAGAATGGGTTTTTAAGCTATTACTGAGTTCTAATGGCTTGCCAAAAATGTGTAATGTATAAGAAAAACTGAAAACAAAACAACTGATGGGTTGAGATGGTTTTACTTCATGATTTTCAAATTTCTTGAAAAATTCCTCAGAGGGGAACCTTCATGGAAGAGAGAGAGTGAGCCCATTGACATTTAATTTAAGTTATTAATTTTGCAAGCTGAAACTGAGAGCAGATATTCATTGCTTTGCATCTCCATATTGAATTACATATAACATATATAACATATTATATTGCATATAAGGAATTAGTATTTATAAACTACATATCAAGCAAAAACCTGAGCATAAACAAATAACTGGAGATCTAAATAAAATAGTTGGTGTTGGATTATTAGTACATACATACAGCCAGAAACATACACAGCCCCTAGTCTTGCAATTTATCAATTTAATATATTTACTCACACAATAAGAGTACAACAAGTATTATATGTAACCAAGGTGTATCTGAATACGCTTCATGGCACAACAAACCTAATCATAATATTTAAATAATCATCTCATATTAATGTGACATTTATCTGTACCACTTCTTTGGGAACAGTTCTTGAGGCCTAAACGGTATTATTACCTTGTAAAAAAAACTAACCAATACTGTGAGTGAATATGAAAGGTCCAGGTGTCTATTTAAGAAATATCTAGTAAAAAGCTTGATCATTTGCTAAATCTCAAAAACATGTATGAAGCAACTAATCACAATGGGGCTGAATGCACCTTAAATATTTTTACTAAATCAATTATTTATATGATGGGCTCCAAAGCTGATCACTGATTGATAATACTTTATTTGTGTCAATAGTTGGTACCAAAGGGCAAGTGCCAACACGTCTGCTTTTCTGACATTTCACAACTCCTGGGCTAAAGTCACTGTTTATGCTGGGTTAATCATCCACCAGATGTCCTAGTTCATTGGGATATGTTTCTGTGAAGAGAACAGAATGACAGAGGTCAGCAGCTGGTCCACAGAGGTCATACACTGTGGAGATTTTGATCAAATTGCACCAGCTGTCTAGGGCTGAAATTAGCTATAAAAATACTTTGATTAATTTGAGATGAAAAAACTGCTCGGTTGGTCATTGTGTGCATCTTCTCAGCTGTTACATTAATAGGACATATGGTACATGACTATAAAAGTTTTGAAAAATAGATTTCCTGATGCAACCAAATTTAGTCTTGTCTGCAGCAACTTAAATTCTTAAAAGGAAAAAGAGGAAAGAGCTTCATCATTCTCAAGCATTATACAGTACATGCAAACACACTGGTCATATTTAACCTTTCACACAGTTTTTGGAAACTATAAATAATACTTTAATTTCGAACATGACTTTACAATTAGTCTATAAATTATATACATGCACAATTTTTGTATTAATTAATGCATATATTTTATAATAAATACAACTTTTCTGATCTATAAAGGGAAGGTGACAAGATGTCAGGGCCACACACACATTTTTAACTCTGTAGCACAGTTCAAACCCTGACACACAATTTAAAAACAAAGCAAAATCTTGATCCCATCTGTTTGGACAGCTGTGAGATCAGGTTTGTAAGTGCAATATAGTTATGAACTGTAATCTCAGCATTAGTGCTTAGGTTCCTATTCATAAGAAATAGCAAGCACTGAGTACTGACCTCAATTTTTGTGCACAAGCCTGAAAGTAATGTAGCTGAAATAAGAAGGCAACTAATCTTCAGCCCTTTCCATTATAGCCATAACCCTGGACTCATTTAAAAGGCATTTTTTAAATTTAACAAGCAAAAAGTCAGTCTGAGTATCAGTGATAAGTTAAAATAGACCTTAGTGTCACTTAACAGGTTAAATTGATTTTGTGATGGACTCTGCCCACAGAAATGCTTTGCTTGGCTGAAAATGTTTATCTATTTGACCCCTCTACCACCCCACCACCCACTCAGTCTTCACTAAAACCCCTATCTTTCATGTTAGAACAGAGACTTTGACTGGCCTGTATACATATCAGCGCCAGCCAAGTGGGTTGAAATATCTGATCCAAAGGGCGCTTGGACAGTCAACTTAGCTAATGTTGATTTTGAAAAGACATCAAGAGTTCAGGATCTGCAGATCTAAAAAAGCAATGTGTCTTCACTTATATACTAACACCAACCCAATAATACAGCTAGAAGTTAAAAGAGCAAAGAAACACACAAAAAACAAAAAGTTTAACTGTCAGTAGTGGTGGATGAAATCAATGAGCAGTAGCTCTCCTCTAACACAGATAAAGACCAGCATTTACATCAAACCAGGACAGGTTTTGCCCATGTGCAAGAGATTAAGTTTATGACTTTATAAAATAAATATATTCCCCTCAACCTAATCTCAAATGATTGCTTTAAATGTGTATATGCAGTTTGTCTGTGCATGTGTATTTATCAGTGTTTTCTCATACACTAATTTAATATCAGTCTAAGAGCCAAGTAGATCCATACTTGTTGTGTGTTTTATTAAGGTCAAATACCTGTTGCTGTCTGTCAGCTTTTGCCACAAAAACAATGTAATGAAGTTAAGGGGAAGAAACTGAATGGTCGTCTGATCAGGACCAATGTACACACTGTAGCAGTCACCCAATACAAATAGTATGACTCAATAACACTTGTTTCATTCAACTTCTGTTGACCAGAGCTGCAGAGCAAAAGGTAAAAATACCCTTTGTCAGTTGTTTGTGATGTTAATGAACCCAAAGACCTATTTTATCTTAAAGTTTGCGATTACATTTGACGTTGTGATGATTTTAATGTTGAAAAGACTTTTTTTATATGATGTGCTAAGAATACAGTACAACTGAATTTGTGACATTTAAGTTACACTGCAAATGGATTGTGCTGAAAAATAACTACTGAGAGCAATTGAAATATTAATATGAATATTTAAGAGCTGATTACATTTTAAAATACGACTATCTCTACTTCTCTCCTCTGTGTTTGTTTCAGATGCATTTGAAGTTGCTTCTTTCCAGTCTCATCTTACTAATAGGTGTGTATTTTTTAACATCTTCAGTCTCACTTACTTTATTTCTGTTTATCAATCACGTCTTTTCCTTTTTTTGACTGTTGAGTATTTGACTGATAAGGATCTTCCTCTGCAGCATGTGGGCCACTTTTGGCCCAGACACCAGACCCACTTGAACCTGAACCTGAACCTGAACCGGAGGGAATGCTGTCGAGACTGGCAAATAAAGCCAGGTACTTGATTGAAACAGATTGAGCATTTCTCTGAATGACTGCTGGTTATCAGAATTGTTAAAATATGTTGTTTGTGTTCACATTGATGTTGATGTTTGTGTGTGCATGTTTATGTGTACTTTATTTGCTCATTTGTGTACTTGTGCAACTCATAGGGAAGCCAAAACTAAAGTCCTGAGTGTGGGGGAGGTAGTGCTGGGGATAGCTGGTTCTTACTACGAAGACCACCTCCAACCAGTGACTGACAGCTATTCCAAATGGGCTTCTGATGTTAAAAGCTCCATGTGGGAGAAGATACAAACAACCATTGACAACTACATGCCATTTTAAAGCAACTAGTCAAAATGACTAGCTCCCTCAAAACTAAAGAAAACAACAAGAGGTCATTTCACCGTGCACTTCAGAACTACCCACAGGAACATTTTCTAATCAGGTGCCTCTATCAGTAATCATTGAAAGGATAACATCATTTGTCTGTGCTTTCCAAAACCATTACTGTTTTAATAATGATGTTTAATGATGTTGTTACACTGTTGTTAAGGTCTGGTTAGGATTAGGTATAAAAACCACTTGGTTAGATGGTTTCAGTTAAAATGATCAATTGAAACGTGGTGTAGCCTAAATATACTACTTCCTTAAGGTTAGGCAACCGCCATCATCATGATAACAGTAAACACCAAGACAATTGCGTTTTTTTAAACATAACATCTAACTCACAGTTAGAAATGCTGACACTTGCATTCGGAGTGAAACAGCAATCAACTGCAGCAAATTTCACTATTTCCACTTTTTGCAAGTTAAGATCTAAACAACCAACCCACCAACCAACCCACCCACCAACCAACCAAACAACCAACCCACCAACCAACCAACCAACCAACCAACCAACCAACCAAATAACCAACCCACCAACCAACCAACCAACCAACCAACCAACCCACCAACCAACCCACCACCTCTCAATATGTCATTTTGTCAAATTATATATAATCTGAACTGCATCTTACTATGGACACTAAATGGTGTCTGTCACTTGGACATAACTATGGATCCCTTTTCACATTGTGATCTATTGTGTCCTTTTTTTGGGAGGACTAAAGAAAAACTGACAGTGAATTCATGTTCTTGCCACAAGACACTGCTCATGCCTTAAAAAGTTTATAATAAAACTCTTCATATCAAACAGCACAAGTTGTCTCTGTTTTTACTGTATGGGCCTTGCTTGTCTGACAACAAGAAAGGCAAAAATCAAAAGAGGGAACCTTTATGGGTGACCATTCATGTGATCATTTGTAGGTTTTTATTATAATACTGGAAGGGGATATTTCTCTAGAAAGAAACTAAACAACTTAGTTCTGTTATTGAACACATACATCTTACCATTTGAGTGGCCTATACATTACTGTGTCTGTTGCTGTGACTCTAAATCAGACGAAAAAAGAAGAAAGAAGAAGAAAGAATGTAGAAGAAGACACAGAAAGAGAAGTGAAAATGTTACAAAGGTAATGGCAATAATCATTTATGACCCTGCATGCAGTCTGGCTCAGTGTATGAGGGTGAAAGGTGAGGACAGAATTGCTCTGGGTTCAGCACAGTGTGTCTAGACAGGTCCTTGTTGATTGACCTGCTGACCATTTGACTCTGATCTCTCACTGAGTAGACAATAAGAATCTGGATTCTGATTTGTTGTTAATGAAATGCTGATTAGCAAGAATTAATCTAATCAAGTGTTTTACTGCAGGAGGTGACAACAGGCAAGTCATTTTAAAAGTTTTTTTTCTCCACATGAGGCACAAGGACAATGACATGTGGAGAAATTTTGCAAACTATGCAAAATGTATGCATTATCAGGAGGGGTCTGAGTGCATCGCCATATGAATATAGATAAATGCAGATTTTAGGAACATTGCATAACCACATAGTCATATTTCCACATACAGTATTTAAAGTGATTATTATGTACACTGGACTTTGTTTAGGTGAACATGTGTGTGTGTGCATGTGCATGAGCATGCACGCGTGTGTGTAGGTGTGTGTATGCTCATCAGATGACGTTTGTTTGCAGTCCCCCCCTATATCATCCTGGCCAGATGTGAGCTCCGAGTTACAGACAACTCACATTCAGAGAAGACTGTCACTTCTTGGATCTGTACATCCAGCACAGCAGCAGGTAATGGCTCTTCTTGATGCATCAGCGCTTGAAGCTTCTGTTCTGAAACATCTTGAATTGATAGCACTGAAATGTAACTTTTATTAAAATATTCAGGGATCTGATTTTTGCATTTAATGTCTGCAGTTTTATCAACTTGTTAATAATATCCTCAGGTTAAAATGGCAAATATGGAAAAGAAATATTGATTCATTAATATACAGAGTTTAATTTTTCTGTCTTTTCTTGCTTTTTGTTTCAGACATGAATGCAAAATACGCCTTGGCACTCATCCTCACTCTGCAGGGTAAGACAAAAACCAATGCTAACTAAGCAATTGCAGTGTATGTATTTGATTTGAACGCTGAACTACTACATGGCAATCTGAAATACAGAAAATTCTAAACAAAACGCAGAGAATCAACTGAGGCAAATGTAAATGCTATTAATTTTAACTAGCTATTTGCATTGACTGTGGTAAAACTGAAATATTTTTTGTAATTACATTGGCGATGATTTAATAGACATTGTTGCATGAATAGTTCCTGCGCTGCTTTATTTGTTGTCGACATACAAGATACAGAAGACTGATTAAATAAATGTGACTGAGAAACAAATATCTGCAAATCAGCTTTTCTATGGCTTTAAATGCACATTGTCACACATAAATAAACAGTTAAATAGTTGCTTTGGAATACCAATGCAAGAACAACTTAACAATATGATCTCTTCATGTATTCTTATAATCTAATAAACCTACCACTCTTATTTAATTTCAGTCTCCATGAGCCTGTGTGATGTTCCAGCACCAGATCAGGAGCTTGTTGAAAAGTATGACCAGCTGAAATCTGTGTTCTACAAGAGGCTGCTGAATGCTTATGGCAAGCTTCAGGCCGCTGCTTCTCCACTTGTGGAGAGAGTGGGTGACAGTCAGCAGAGTCAGGCTGCCAAGGACTACATTGAGGAGCTGATGGCCAAGCCTGAGTTCCAAGCCGTCGTCAAGGTTGCCACGTAAGTGTTCGCAGAGTAATATCCTTCCAGTAGATTTCAGGAAAATGCATTTTCTTTAATTGTGAATTTCAGTATGCAGTATTTTGAAGAGAAAGAGTATATCACACATTTTTTACTGAAAATAAAAGACAAGGCTCCTCTATGTACTGAGCTAGCTGTTGAATCTTTAGATTTCTTTAAATAATCTGTACTTCCTGTTTTGTGCAGTGGTCTGGGTCAGGAGGCAGCTCCTCTGGCAGACAAGGCCCGTTCCACAGCCCTGGGTCTGTATGGTCACTACATGCGTCCCGTCGTCGGCGACTACCTGAGCGAAGCCATCGATCGTATCAAGGTGTATCTGGATAAATACATGCCCGCTGAGTAAAGAAGACCAAATACAGCAAACCCCCTGCCACCAGCCTGTAATAGATAATAGCTCATAGAAATTACATCAATTTAGGCTGAGAAGAGCAATGTACAATGCATCCTTTGCTTCTTTTCCAGTTAATATCTTTGCCAAAGGGAGCAAAGTTAAAAGCATGTCAAACATGTCAACACCATCTATGCAAAATTGTGCATGTACAGTATTTTGTGTTTGATACACTAACCATAGTCTTTGTGTGATTGTGTATGTATATGTGTGAGTGCGTTCAATAAAATGAACTGGAAACAACTTGAAATGTGTTCTTTCATCAAGGCACTGAGGTTTACTTTAACAGATTCTGATACACAGATTTATATCAGACGTTATCCTATCCATATATTATTTCATGAGAAGGGCAAATGTTGTTATACAATTAGTTATGAGCTTTAATTAAGATAAAAAATCTCCAAATCTTAATTTTTTCCCACACAAACTATTTAGCAAGACACTATTAAAATGAGCTGCATTGAGTTTCAATCAGTGATAAAAAACATGAAATAAGTGTATACAGAATAATGATACAACATAAAGTAATATTAAATTACATAAAGAAATATTTTGTAGCAGAAGACCAAGAAGTTGAATTTTGTTCCCAGAATGGTGAAAGATGATGCATATAATTGTAAAGTCCTATATTAAATTATTAAAAAAGTACAAAATCACATGAAATATTTCAAAACAAGCAACCTTTTCCTGACATAAAATTTTAAATGAGTGTTATAATGATGAAGTGATAATATAGGTGATAGGTCATTTTGGTAATTGTGAATGACGGCAGCAGGATGTGCTAATTCTTAATTTCTATCTCATTTCCGACATGGTTGGTAATCTTTTTTATTTTCGTTAAGCATCCAAATATATCTGCTCTCTGTGTAATAGCAGTGTTTATGACATAAAGGTTTCAAGATAACAGAACTGATAGATTATCATGTCAGTGTCGCTGTAAGCATTAGTGCCATTATGCAACTTAATGTTGTCTTTAGCTATAGAGCTAAACACACAGAACTGAGTCACCTCAGCTTTGAATCAGCTGGATTTAATCAAAATCAAACTCTCAGTCTCAGTTTGAATCCTGCTGCCCGCAGCTGTTCTCATATATTGACCTGAGTTCTTGGGTCACAAGCAACATGACATGTGTGGCTGGATCACATGACTAACCCGAAATGTTTGCTTAAGACTGGATAATATATAGCTATTACAGAGAAAATATCTTAAAAACCCCAAACACATCAGATCAAAACTGAGCCATCACTCTGTTTTTTGTATTCATGCAAAAGAATATACAGGTAGCTGGGAAGTTAAACTTCATATTTTTTCTATGACTGTTCTTTAGTCATAGAAAAATAAATCCAAAGCTTTTATAAACTGTATAAATGCTGTGTTCTGCATGTTATACATTTCACTGTGATTTCTCAATGTGGTATGCAGTATAAAAGTATATATTCATTCATTAAAAAAATGCCATGTCAACCAAAAACAACTGTATCACTTATTAACCAGGGCCAAAGTATTTATTATAGAAAAAAAGTGTAAAAAAACAAGAGAAAATCAAATGTTCAGAACGATGTACTCCCAATCTCCTTTGAAATCAATCAGAGAAAAATAGCCCATGTCATAAAAAGAGCTGAGAGGTATCCTTCACCTGTACACAAATCGAATTTAGCTGGCCTAAATACTTCATAACCTGAATTAGCTGGATGACGTGTACAACACACTCTAGACTTCGGGCCATCATATTAGAACTTAGGACCATTGTAATGTGGCATGAACGTATCACCACTGTTATGCAAGTAACAAGTGCCTCCCTATGGGGACTGTGAACAGGGCAAGGTGTAAGAGTATGTTGCATTCATGAATTACTTAACTAATCAATAGAAAATAATTGATTGTACTGTTTTCAAAGTTAGCGTCACAGACATAGAGTCATTGGGAAATGTATTAACACAATGCCCGTCTTCAACCATTGTGCAAAGGAAATCCACTCAGACTAAATTCCTAATTGAAAGTTGATGACGTTTAAAGGCCCATTTAATGCTTCACTCATCCTTGTATTTGCATAGATAACCACAATTTATTTTTTTTATCAAGACACAATGTCACACATAGTCCCACAAACACAGGGCAGACAACAGTGCAGGTTTATCTCCCACACAGTGCACTTTGGCTCGGTGAGCGACAAGTCAACACATTTACGCTCCTATATAAACAGGTCAGGCCAACAGTGGCTCTTACTCAGTTTCTTCATCACACTCATTTCTGGAGGAGAATACAGTGAGTACTGCCATATTTACTCTAATTACTGCATGGGATGGAATGTGAGAGTCTCAGAAACGCAAAAAATGTTATGAAAAAAGAAAAGATTTAATTATTTTAAGACATGAGCTGTATGTTCAACAAGATTAATAATAAGAATAAACTACACATGGAAGTTTGTCTAGACCTGTTCTATGTGAAAAGTGCCTTGGAATAACTTTTGCTGTGATTTGGCGCTATATAAATAAATTGAATAAAGTGAGTTAAGCTTTAAATGTCAGTCTGTTCTCTTTATTCTCTCTCCTCGCAGGTACGAGTGACAACATGAATAAGTTGCTGGTTATTACTGTGCTGGTTGCACTCCTCGCTCTCAGTAAGTGCACTCTCAGACCATGAAATTCAATTTGAAAGAGGATAAATTGGTGCTGGAAAATACTGTTTGTTTTCCTGATGTACTATGTTACCCATTGACCCCTTTGACCTGTTTTTATGCAGGTGCTGAAAGCTTCCGTATGCCGAGGCAGGCAGAGGAGGAACAGGGAACCCTGTCCAAGCTCACAGATACCATCAAGTCCTACTATTCGGAAGCTGTCAACACTGCCAGTGGATACCTGGACAACATCAAGGGCCTGAAGCTGGAGGAGAAGGCAGTGTAAGAGATTTTAAATTAAATCAGTATGTGCTCAGCATGGAAAAGTGTGAATTCATATATAAAACTCTTCTTTTTTGGTGTTGTGCCCACAGGAATCTGTACACTGATACTACCACAGTTGTGAGCACCTATGCCGGCATATTGCAGGACCAGCTTTACCACATCTTTCAGTAAACAAAAACCGATTCCCAGTGATCTCAGCTATCCTGTCTGACAGCATGGTCTGAAGCTCAAGGCCAAAAAACAACATTTGACATTCTGAACTAGGACATATCTCACCTCACCTAAGCCTCCAAACCTCAAATTGCATTTAAAAAAATAATGGCCCAGTGCTCTTTGCAGGGCTTTCTTGGGCCACTGCACTGGTGGTAAATGGTGATAAACGCCCAACAGGGACTGGAATCCTTTGAAACAAACAACTAACAGCTTGCACAGAGGAAACTGGACAGAACAACTTGGCCAGCAAAAGCAAAAGGAAAGATTTTCTTCATGGGTCTCCAAATTAGAAAACATCCAGCCATGAAAACAACACAAATTATTTAATTCTCTAACGCCACCTACTGGTCTTTTAGTTATCTTGTAACTGCATCTAACAGTCTTTCCACCACCCAACCTGAATACATTAAAATATTTGTCATATCTTGAAATAAAATATTTATACAAAAACTGGTGTCTGTATTTGATAATGACCAAGAAATTATTTTGTGGGGAAAAAAGTGTTTGATATGCTAAATTGTGCATATTACTGCTGTCTGTTTGTGTAAGACCTGTTTTCTTTTATCTCACTGATGCAAAGAATCACGTTTATGTCTGTGTGAATCTGCAATGAGACACAAGACTTTTATCAGCTGAGGCAGCAACAGAATAGAGGCTTCTGTTGCAATTAATAATAGATGAAAAGGAACAACATGTATAATCTGAGTGCAAAGCGGGCAACAGAGATAAATAAACAACAGAGACTGTGAAGTTTGATCTGTGGATTTTGACAACAGTGATGTAAGAATATGGTGATTTTTTTAATGAATGCATAAATCTGCAACATGTGGCCTTTTCTGAATGTACAAACAACACAAACAAAAGAGATCAATTTGCTTTCAAGTACACATGCACACACACACACACACACACACACACACACACACACACAATGTAGAATGACCAGGCTGCAGTGCACTTTACAATTATAAAGAATACATTGGCTAAACACACAATTAAAATAATAAGAAAAATGAAAATAAGACCACATTAACAATTTAAAGGGATGACAAAGGGTTCTAGGGTACGCTCTAATGAAATGAATAAAGGTAAGTTTTCAGTATGGATTCAAAGTATATATGTATATGCCTAACATCTGAGGCATTCAAATAATTCTGCTGTTACTGTTGTTGTTCAGAGACCTCTACCAATATTAATATTTAGTGCTACACACAGACACCAATTTCTGCAGTCTTCTTTGTATTTTTGTCCAAATCTGTCCCGACAAGATCAATTTGAGAAGGACTGCATTTTGTGTTATGAGAATTTGTCTCATATTTGTCCCTTGCCATCAGATTTGGCACCATCACATTTAGATGTTGCTCCTAAAAATGACTGTCCTCTGAAGTGAGAGTGTACATCCAGTGCTTCCAGGCGAGCTTGGACCCAGTGAGTGTGTGTATAAATGTATGTGCGGCCCACAGGGAAACATCACTGCATGTGCCCACATTATTATAAAACATGAAGAAGCTTTTTCAATACTGTAATTATTTTGTTGTTTGGGGTCTAAAACCTCTTAGTCAAAAGTCTGCACATTCAGTCATGTAAAAATGTCACCAGTTGTTCCTGAGCCTGAATATGACAACTTAACTCACTGAATATTGTAATGAAACATTTGCGTATGATATGTTAATCGAACCCGTGACAGTACTTTACCTGATTTAAAGTAATTATCACCTTTTTTACAGTCTTCAAGGAGAGAGATTAACATTGTAAAATATTTTGGTTTCCCAGGTAGAATGTTACTTGAGGACATTTAGTGTTAAGCAATGTGTGACGTTTCATTAAGATAAAGCTTTTACAATTGCATCACAGTAAAATATTAACTTTATAAACAAGATCTATCTCGACTCTTATCTCCTTTATTATTTCTTCCTGTAACACTACAGAAGCTTTGTTCATTTATTTATGACACCATTGTCCATTTTAATGTGCACTTAGTTAAGACTAACCAAAAAACCCCAAAGGATCAGTGTACTACATGTTGTTGCGATTTTTCACCAAAAACAAACTGTTGCACTTTAATGATCTTAACCATAATATTTCTACATTTCACTGGTATAAAAAAAGTGCAACCACCCAAGAGATGGGGCAACCAACATTCTGCTTTAATAATATGAAGCCTATATTCTCACATCTAGGGGTCTTAATGATGAACTATTACTGAATGTGATGTTATCATGTAGGCCTATATTATTTCCCCTGATGTTGCCTTTTCTTCTTATTCTCTTTATTCTCAGGCATTTTCCTTTAACTCCTTTCTGACCTAATATGGATGAGTTGATCTTTGTGATTTTGATGTAATATCACAAATTCATATTATTTAGTCCATCTTACTTACTTTTTTTTATTTAAAAAAGTATTTATATGTTTAATATGATTGACTTAGTTAGACTGCCAATGAGTTGATAAATGTGATTTAATTGTTA
Organism: Scomber japonicus; assembly: GCF_027409825.1. Taxonomy (NCBI): domain Eukaryota; kingdom Metazoa; phylum Chordata; class Actinopteri; order Scombriformes; family Scombridae; genus Scomber; species Scomber japonicus. The sequence continues at coordinate 6,981,682 of NC_070587.1, read as the reverse complement.
CTACTTTTTAATATTTTCAGGATTAAGAAGAGCCTATTACCACCAATGAAATGTTTGTTGTAATTGGATACTGTCATCCCTGCCCTTTGTATATAAAGATGTTTATTTCCATTTGTCAGCATATACAGAAGAAGAAGGTCTGCTGAAGAAGGACCGGGAAGTGAAAGTATCTTTACTGAGCAGGGGCAGACAGTGTGCAGTTGTCCTTTCTTCTTGATCTTAAATGACTGAAATAGACATTATGTCTCACAGATACCTTTTGTTTACCATAAATTAGTTTCTTCCTTGTTCTTAACAAAGGTACAAGAAGTTACAGGAAAGTGTGTCCCTCTTACTGGACGTATTGTTACAAAGGTTTTTAAAAATTTCTCTGATAAGGTTAGTACAAAATTTATGGCTGAATGGGAAAGGATGCAAGATAGCAATAAAGTTGTCTGCTCCTCCCTCTGTCCTCAGGTATAAATAGGACAAACTGATTGAAGAGTCATCACACATTATTCTAGCTACATAATCAAGAGATACAGCATGAATCACCTCCTTCTGATGGTTGCTTTGGGGCTTGCAGGTAGATATTTACTGTGCAGTGTCTAAATGAAAAAAAAACAGTATAGAAAAGTCACTTAACTTATCTTTGCTCTCGCTTTTGTGTTACAGGAGCATCCCCCCTGCAGGACTACAAGATGTGCCAGCCTCACTCTAGACCCTGGCAGGTCCATCTGCATGGTGGAGGAGTATCCTGCAGTGGAGCTCTTATCGATGAGTGGTGGCTTGTAACCTCCTTTGACTGCGCACCCAGGTAGGTACTCAAACTGTTGGTGCAGATCCAAATGGGATGCTGAGTGAGAATCATAATTTGTGTTTTCTTGTTACCCTGACCTGAATGTTTGCCACATCTTTTATGTGTTGACTCATTTTTTATGACTGTCACACTTTTCAGAGTTATGAGTTAACATAACATTTAATGTAAAGAGTTACAATTGTTCCTGTTAAACAGTGTTTTATCCTAATAGCACCACTGAAACTTGATGTGCATCCAGTTTCCCCAAAATATCAGCAGTTAAATCATATATTGGGATACCAGAATGAGGTGCTTGTTATAATCTTTTTTGTCAATCATTTTTTTTCAATCATGTTTTATTTAAATATAATTGATTTAATGCATTTGCCAAAGCATGACCTTTAACCTGCAGTTCCTCAGTGTCTCATAGAGTTTTCCAAAATAGATTAACAAGCAGAATGTTTTGTGTGAATGGTTCAGCTATTGTTTTGCTATGTTGATCATTTTGTAGTACTGTATATGCTGTGCTGATACTTCCTAATAAATAATTTCAAGAGATTACATCACAATAGGGCTGCAACTAATTAGTAATGTTATTAAGCTGTTGATTATTTTCTCGATTAATTGATTAGTCTTTCAGTCTATAAAATGTCAGAATATGGTGAAATATGTGGATCACAAGTGATGTCTAAGTCTCAAATGTCTTCTTCGGTCCTGATCACATCTGAGGAGCCAAAATCAGAGAATTTGGAAATTTTTTCTTAAAAATATGACTCAAATAGATTATCAGAATAGTAGATTTATAATTGATTAATCGACTCATTACATTCTGTCTTGTGTCAGCAAACAAGTCAATAAGAAGGTTGTATACCAATTTGTCTTCTTATTTAGCTTTGTTATTATGCTGTTTGGTATTTAGAAAGGCTTTATATTGTTGTGCACTACAAATGATTAACCTGCTGCTCATATCTGATTAAGGCCGACTGTTCTTTGGTCATGGTCTTGTTTCTACCTGAGGCCTGAAAGGTCGGCCTGAGCTTAATAAATTAGTTTTTCTTCTCCTCTCTCCTTCCCTCTCCTCTTTCCCTGTCCTCCGCAGATCCTACAGTACCATTGCATCTCTTGGGGAACATGATGTGACAGTGGAGGAGGGCACTGAGCAACACATTCATGTTGCTGATGTAATCCGTCACAGCCCCTACCGCTCACCCCTCCACAGTCTCACAATGGTCCGCCTGGCTAAGCCTGCCCGCTTTAACATGTATGTCCAGCCCATCCCTCTGCCCAAACACTGCCCACAGCCTGGACAGACCTGCTATGTCAGCGGCTGGGGCTCCACCATCGCAAATCATTGTAAGTGGATTTAAAGGTGCTACTGTGGCTTTCACACCTCATTAACTCCTCACCACACTAGAAAGTAGTATAATTACTTTATGAACCAGTGTTCCCTAATCCCGTCTATGTATTCCCTGTTGTACAATATTTTTACTATGGCTTTTGTATAAATTTCCATTCTATTTTTTTTCTCTGATCAAATACACTGCGCGTTTAAGTCCTAACAAAATGCTGAATGCATTTCTAAATCATTTGTAAACCTGTGTTTTATTTAAACAGTCATTTTCTTGTCTTTTACTAGCCTGTTGCCCATCAGTGGTTGATATGTATTACTGCTCTCTGGACCTGGAAGAAATGTGCTCTTAATTTGTATGCATGTCTTCATTTGCGTAGAAATTGTAGTACAGACACACATATTTTCACAATGACTCAGGGAAAGGTTTCATTCTCTTCACCCGGTGAACATTAAGTTGTGATAAAACCTGATCAATATTCTGGTCACTGCAGCTCTAACAAGGCACGGACCAGCTATTTTAAAAATGGCTAAAAATGACTTTCTTTAATCAGAGGAGTTTCTAATTGCCTGTCAAAATGATCTGTCAGTGATCAAAACTAATTAAAAGAGGTAGACCTTGAAAATAGTATTTACTCAAGGTTTAGACCTTATGCTTCAGTGCAAAAAGTGGCAATGCATGAAAATGGGAAATAATCCATACACTTGCTGAAGAAAAGAGGGAAATTTGCTCATTGAATGAGTGGCAGATTGATGGGTGTTGTACAGAATATATCACAAATGCTAAATTGTACTTATGTTACAAATTCAGATGAGAAACCTATAAAATTTGAAGTAGATTACCTCACTGTGTCAGAGTAAGAACCCACCTTCTTCTTCCTCTTCAAAACAGATGGGTCTTCTCCACGGCTGAATTGTATAACGGTGCCTGTTGTGAATGACTACATTTGTATGAACACTTTCCCCGAGTACGTGTATTGGAGCCCGGGCATGGTCTGCGCTGGTCAAGAAAACACAGATAACTGCATGGTGAGAATAGGCACACTTCAAATAAACTGTGGATCAGAGTGTGGATTTGTGTACATGCCAGCTTCCGGCCTGCCGCCTCCCACTGTCTTCAGAGCATGAAGTAGTTTTAAGTTAAACTCACATATTATCATGAATTTATCATGAAAAACAGCAACTGAGTGTCCTATTCTAATTCTGTTTTTCAGAATGATGGCGGCAGTGTGATGATGTGTGATGGCCAGCTGCAGGGTGTGCAGTGGTTCAGTCATGGCTGCAGTAACCCAGCCCATCCAAGTGTCTACACCAAGCTGTGCATGTACAATGACTGGATCAACAGTGTGATGGACAGTTACAAACCCATTCTGCCAACTGCTACCACTCCAGAGATGTCAAACGGAGTGTAAACGCTGCTCCTGACCAGGTGCAGTGTTATGAAAACCATACTAGAACCAAATATTTAGGGTTTGACCTCTAAATCAATTTATGAACATTTTGCAGCAGTTGTATATGCACATCCTATGCTCAGCTAAAAAGCAACAGGACAATCTCCATGCAAACTAAAAAATGTAGCTATAAACAACTAAAAAATAAATTGTCATGTGTACAGATGCCTCATGTTTTATTCATACATTTTAGTAAACCTTTTACTCCGCGATTCCTCCTTTTTCCTCATTTGACACTGCAAATCGTTTTCACGGCTGGGTAGCTGGTGCTAATTAGCTCTGACTTTCTCACGCTAATTCGTAACTTCACACACACTGCTGCGTATTTGATTTGACAGTGAATTAGACATGACAGTGAATACTTGTTTCGGTTCCACATACATTGCAATCTATAAATCTTGTGACTGCTTGACTCCCTGGCAAAAGGACTAGCAGCTTTTTAACCCAAATATGTGAAACCAGCTATTATTGTTCTAAGAAATAATAAATGAGTACTAAAATGACTCATAAAGATGCACTAATAAATTGGGGACAGTGTTAGATCAGGCAGGCATCCAGCTCACAAACCCTGCCTACATCAGCTGATAACAGCTGATCTCAAACCCTGCCTACATCAGCTGATAACAGCTGATCTCAAAGCCAGCCCACATTAGCTGATGGCTCAACTTTTTCCCTTCTATGCATTCAATTGGCAAATAACACACAGGCGCTTTATTGAAACTGCTTTAGTCTGCCTACCCTTCCTGCTGCTTCCTCCTCAACCTGCCATGCAACACGCCTCCACTCCAGCTTCTCCTTTACATGCTGTTGTCATTGTTGCCTGGTGTGTTCAGTACCTGGGGTCTTTGCTGCTGCTTTCCCTGCATTAGCTTTTCCATGGAAGCACATTGAGGAGCAGGGAGGTCCCCGAACAGAGTCATACCACCAAATGTAACTTGGCCATAAAAGTTCTCTTTGACTAAAATGAACCTGACAGAAATATTTCTTTCTTTCTTTCTTTATTTTCTCATGCCAGTGGCTTGGCTCTACGGATGGCAATGTCAGTCTGCTGGTCAATCAGTCGCAATAACTACTGGTTGAAATACCATGAAACTTTGTACAGACATTCAATAATCCTCAGAGGATTCATTCCACTGAGTTTACACCACCAGTATGTTGTTATTTTTGGTGTTTAATGAAATGTTTAGATAACTATTGTGTGGATTTCCATAAAATTTAGTACAGATACCCTAGACGCCCAGAAGATAAAGCCTAGTCACTTTTTTCCTACCCTGACACTACCTCTTTTACCACTGGCAGCTCAAAGCACTCACTTATTCTGTGAAATATCTTTGGTTATTATTAAATCATTTGGATGTCTCAGGTATGTTTTGTTTAGTGCTAATCAGAAAATGTTTTCATGCTAACATCCTAAACTAAGATGGTGACTGTGATAATCATATCAGCTTACCATCAGCAAAAATAACGTTAACAACTACTGGGTGAATGTAGTGGAGCATTATGTGATAGCCATATAGTTCCCTCAGGAATTGGTGTAGACAAGTCCAGAGCTAAAACAAGAGCAAATATTTGATATATGACTCCAAATAAATGCTAATGTTGCTCAATGTCTGGATGTGTAAATTGGCTGTCTGTTGTGTTTATACTGTAGCTCCTTCTACTGCAAATTATAGAAATCTTATTTTTGGATAAAATGCTTAATTTCTGTTTATTACAGAATCTAATTAAATCGAATTGAATTATGTCAAATGGAATGAGCCTGGTAATCAGGTGTAACTGGGAATAAGCCATTGTGCAAATCGTGCCACAAGACAAATGCTGAGCAGCATTAATGTGAAGAACCACTAGATGGTGGTAAAGCACAATAATAGAGAAAAACATTGAGCCAGACAAAAAGGAATAAGAGAAAGAGAGCAATGGTGTTCATGGCAGTGTGAACAGGTGACATGAATCTTACATTCTTTGTGAGGTTTTGTGTGAACTCTGATCCAAGATCTGAGCTCTGCCATGACACCAGTGAATTAACAAAAATATGTCATAGCAATAAACACATGGATATAATGTAACACTACAGAGACAGTACAAAGGAAACAGAGAAAACATGGGGGAGTTAATGGCACATACATACACACACACTCACACAAAGCACAGAAACAGCATACATACACCAACTAAAATATGCACCCGCGCACACACACACACACACACACACACACACACACACACACACACACACACACACACACACACACACACACACACACACACACACACACACACACACACACACACTTACATGCAAAATGACTGACAGCTGTGTCCATAATCTTCCAGGCAGTTGAACACAGAGGCCACTCTGCCATCTGTTCTCAGCACCTCTCTCCCTTTCCTCACTCCCACTTCTTCCACCTCAGTGGGAGACATACAGCAAACTGAGAGGGCTGACTTTGGTAACTTGGATGTCACTTTAAAAACAGTGTGATATTAATTGGTGTGGGTTTTAAGAGCTGCTGTCTCTGTTTGTTTGTTTAGCCTTTTGATTTTGGATAGCATTGTTTATAACTATCGGGTATCTGACTGACACCAATTTAATGTCATAGCTACTGTGTTGTTAATTACTAGCTTTTGTAAAAGGTACAAAAGAGACTTGTCTTTTTCCCTCTGGAAGGAAATCCAATACAGCAATCCTGAAATCCTGTAAGATTTCCCCTCAAATAGTTTGTCAGCGTCTACAGACTCCCAAATTATCTGCAGTTTGTTGTAATATGTGGGCTATATCCCTCTGTGGAGGGCGTGGTCCTTAGATTACCAGTCTGCTTTGGAGACACAAAGCATCTCCCATATAATTTTTTCATGTGAAGTTGTAATTGGATTTGGTTATCTTATATGCTTCGGCAAACACCACATTTCTACTCTATAATTTCTGAAACTGAGTAGGAAGGAGATACCTGATACAGTATATGATGTTGGATAAGAACCAACAGCTGCTTGAAGGTTTTAATTGCCTAAAGAGACTAAAACTCTACAGCAATGTTAGCAGCATGTTAACAGTGAGAATACTGACATGCTGATGTTTAGCAGGTATAATTTTTACCGTGTTCAATGCCTTAGTTTGGTATGTTAGCTTGCTGACATTTGTGAAGTAGCAGTGAAGTACAGCCGAAGCTGATGAGAATGTATTTAGTTTAGCAGTTATTTGCTCAAACCGAAGTATTCAACAAACTTTTGACCTGATAATCGTCGTAAAGTGAATAGATCATGAAGGTTATTACAGGCTATTCTGTGAAGAACATGTCATCACTGTAGATAATGCCAACAAACTGACATTGTCATTACTGTATATAATTTGCATAAAAATAATGATCAGAATGAGACCTTGTTGTCTGCAGCTGATGTACCCTCCTAAACTCCCACTCAGAATTTAATGGACCAACACAATCAGAAGTTGCAGCGATAGATGACCTTGGTGGCCACAGGGATTTTCAAACCCTGATAAAGATTCTAGTCTCTATTTCTGTTTCTCTTTCAATTTCTATTGTTTCTACCCTTCAGACAAATACACATACTTAGAGATTGTGGATAGACTATGGCATTCTTTCTCTCTCAGCCCAGTTAGTTATAATATACTTACCCTTATTAATGGTTAACCATAGGCACTTTCCTCCTACCTCACTCCCTGTTTCCAACATACTGTAAATTATTTCCCAATTTCTAAGTGTCCTCCCTTCCTCCTTCTCTCTGCTCTGGCTTTCATAACTCAGGCATGCATGCGTGGTCCACAGAGAACAAATATCATCCTCAATTGCCCAAACACCGTGGCATAAACTGATTAATGAGGGAATTAAAATGAAGGATGATCCATAGGTGGAAATCTTTTTTCGTGTGTGTGACAGTGCTTATCAGTGGTTGGTACAATATCTGTGCAGTAAAAGCAAGGCATCTCCCTCCCACCTCCCATCTCCCTCCATCGCTCTGTTTCTCTAGCAAACTGTCGCCATCACTCATCGCCGGCTTACATTCCCAGCATTCCTCTGTGGCACCTGGCTCATGAGAGAGGAAAAGTGACTAACATGCATTCAAATGCACACTTTCTTCCTAAAAACTGATGGGTCTTTTCACAGAGATGCAAATTAATATGAGATGCTGACTTTTATAGTCAATCACACTGGATCTCTCCCCATCGTCCCATTGAGACCTGTGGCTCATCAGGGGAGATAATTAATCTGAAGAGCTTTAATGATACTTGCCTAATAGCTACAAGAGAGGCAGCAGTGTGTGTGTACATGTGCATGTGCATGTATTTGTGGGATGTAGTGTATGCTGTGTCTTTGAGAGGCAGTGAGCGATCGAATAAGTGATTAAAATTGTGTTCTGTTAAAACATGTTTAGAAGTGTGTGTGTGCGTGTGGATGATGATAATGTGGGAGCTGATGGGATAATGAATATTGTGGCCTCCCCCACACACACACACACACACACACACACATACACACACATGCAGAGAGAGAGAGAGAGAGAGAGACACACACACACATACCATTCCTCACTCACTTTTACTTTGCCTTTCTCCCACTCCCTCCATCATTGTTAGTGTTACAGTGGAGCGGTGTGTTTGTGTTTGAGACACAGAGAAAGACAGAAAGAGATAGAGGTGGGGGAGGCATTATGCATTCATATTGGTAAAACGTTGTGAATTTAAATGAGCATGTGCTCTTTTGGTGGACACAAGCTGTTTAGTAAATGCTGTTACAAAGTGCCTTGCGTTGCCAGGAGTGCAAACATACAAGGCATGGACACATATGGAAACACTGTATGCTGTAGCAACACTATCCAATGAACAAAACACTAAAACATTATGAATAGGTTTTACTGAATTAGGATAATTGTGCAAATGCTTGTAATGTTGTGTAATGTATCCACACTCTTTTTCTGGTTTAATATGTATTTGTTATTGAAGATCTGTAAATGTAAGACATAGTGAGGGGAAACAAAACAACAATTCAAAGCAATGCCAAGAGAGGGCCTGAGTCTGAAAATGTCTGTAACTTTCCAAAATTGATAGTGTAGCATCCACACCTGTTTCCTGCAGTGATTCACCAGCTGAGTGGAGGTGAGAAAGGAGCCATTGGAGCCGTTTGAACTTCTCTCTCTAGTTCTTTGTTGTGTTTGATAAATTACTATTCAGCTACTTTTCACGTGAACAACTGAGTGCAAAACAATGAATGCCTTCCAGGAAATACTATGCGAAAATTTCCCCCATAACCCTATATTTGAGTAGGGTTGCTCATTACAGCTATAGACACTTTGATTTCAGGCTACAGGTCATACAGTATGAACTAATTATTTTATAGTATAACTCTGACCTTATTATTCACACTGGTATAGATTTCTTCCAGTAAAGCAAACACAATTCTTGCAGGGAAAGGGTTATGAGCAAATCATTTAGTCAGTGCTATACTGAAGGTGTCTCAGGTTTTCCAATTTTCTCCCATGTTAGAAGGCTTAAAGCCAAAAACTGAGGCAACCTTAATGTGGTCAGTGTCTCAGGTTATTGTTGCACTATAGTCCTGTCACTTTGGACACTGGAAATGAAAGTGCTTTTGTACATCACAAACATGTTTACTTTAGATATAGATGGGGGAGAGAGAACTAAGTTACTTAATAACTGGCTATATTGATGTGTTTGTGAATGCATATAGCTACAGTTACACACATACAGTAATTGAACTGCATTAACTGAACTTCAAATGTTAAAGATCAGAACTGGAAGGAGGGGAGCACATACACACGCACTCTGAGAATGCATTAGTATTGATAGGACTATGTTGAAGAAGATCAAACACACACACACACACACACACACACACACACACACATGCATTTGCAGTAATGGTTCTCTCAAAAAGGGGGCACAGCTACAAAGAGGTAAACCCCACAGGGAATCCATTTGCCTTCCCGTGCAATCATCATACACTTCTCTAAAAACACCATAGACCGGTGCCGTTGCCATGGAGACACAGTACTTCACCCCCACCCCACCACTCCCAATGCTCTGTAATTTTTCCAATGTATCTTTCCTTCTCTGGAAGGCCTGTAATCCCTATGGATTGGTTAACGCGCTGGCTAACATACCAGAACATGCTGTTTCCTGCGTATAAGCATGTCTCAGAGTGTCTGAGAAGATGTTTGTGTGTGCATGTGCATGTATGTGTGTGTGTGTGTGTGTGTGTGTGTGTGTGTGTGTGTGTGTGTGTGTGTGTGTGTGTGTGTGTGATTGTGTGTGAGGAATGCAGTAAGAAAGCTTCACCTGGGGGTACACTTTACTTCAGGGAGACAGAGTAATAACAACCGATGATCTCACATAAACAGGTACACAGTCGGTAAAGCTGTTAACAGCTGTTTACTATTGTGAACAGGCAATATGGAATGAATATTACCTCTTACACACACGGACATGAACGCTGTAACACAGACACACACATCCCCAAGCTGAGAGAGATGTCCCGTCGCTAACACCAGGTAAGCCTGACAAACTCCCCTGAGCTAATCCTGGTCTCATCGATAGGTCTGTCACACAGAGGAGAGGAGTCAACTCGTATATCACTGCAACCTGGAAACTCCCTGCCTGCAGAAAAATGTCATCCACAGAATACTGAAAATGCCACAGAGAGTGTTACTTTTCAGAGTTAACAAAATATATATTGGGTGAGCAGTTGGCTGCAATTTTCACAACTGGCAGACTATTAAGGATGTCATTTGAAAGAAAAGAAATGACCTGATTGTTACATAAAACGCTTTAACTACACAACCTCAGGAATTGATTTGTACAAAAACCAATGCACATTTAAAAACCTTTATATCAGTGAGAATTGTAAATACATTTGAACAACAGACTGAACAACCAGTCAAGTAATTGGGGTTTAGAATCTCAGGGTTTGGGGTAAATCATTTTTACTTACAGACAATTTTAGCAGGCTAGTTGATTATCTAATATTTGAAAAAGGTATGTTTCACCTATTTACATTGGGGAGGTATCTGATTTTGGAGCTTGAGATTGATTGAGATTGAGAAGTTTTGTTATACTTCTTAACAAGAAACATAGGCTACTTGATTTGGCTACTTCTTGTCAAAGACACATTGAAAAAATGTGTTTAGTTATAATTCTACCTTGAGTAAAAAGCAAGAAAATGAACAAATAAGGGATATGACCAACTAAAATCTGTATTCTGGTGGTACAGTCAGGAATTTCAGTGTGAGTCTTAAACTTATTTTGCAAAATGTCCTGTCAGATATCATCATGAGAGCCTGAATGATCTTCACACAACATTAGATGCAGACAATTTGAACATATAGTGGAGCATTTATCCTGGGTAAAATGCCTTTTTTGTGGATTAGTCTGCAGTTAAAACTCTACATTAGTGACCATGATGGCAGTCACTTCTTCCTTTTCTCTTTATTTTCAACATATTGCTGTTACTGCTGCCATGAGAGTAAAATGCATCATTTCCTGTGCAGCAAAGGGTTTCAACTTTGAAAGACCCATTCCCCCTGAGGGGTTAGAACAGCATATTTATACCAATACTGATATATAAAGACAATTTCACAGATTATTATTTTCAAATATATGTTTTTCCATTTCAAGACACAGAAAGCACCCTGAACTAGAATCATGGTCGGACCAGTGTCTCCTGATATGACCTTCTTCTCGTTCTTACTGTAGCATAACAGCTAACCTTTGAAACATGAAACCTAACCCCAGCTCTGACCCTGTGTGGCAAAGGGCAAATTCACAAACATGAGTCTTGGTGGCAATTTTCCAAACCAATCTGCGCCACAAAGCACAAACACAGACATATCTGGCACACACAGTCTGAGGGGAAGGAGGGGAGGAGAACACATACAATTAGTAAGGAATGTTAGCCCCTCTAACCCCACCCTTGCTGCCCCTCACCCTGCAGCATGGGGCTCATAAAAGAAGCACGCCCTTACACAGTTATTCATACAGTACAGGTCACAACTGGAGCACCAGAAATCTTTCTTACAATTCTCCAAAAGTATTTTAGTTAGTAGAGCTTGGTACAGAAGCACCAAGGTCAAAGTTTTGGCCAACCTAAATACAGTGTGTTTGTATGGATGGTGCAGGGTGGTACAACTTGTATAAAAGACACAGTCTGGCAGTGCAAGCAAAAGCAGAGAAGTCTGGAGATTTGGGGAATTAATAATTTACACTAACATACACACTAACAGTGGGGTCGGCATCTGCAAAACATCACGAAGAAAAATACTTTCTCCCTCTTGTGCACACTTTTTTTTTCTAGTGCATGTGTGCAGCTCTGCAGAGCTATGTCCACCATCACATAAAGTGGGCAGGTCTGATAAGCTGATAAGGCTGCAACTGAGAGAAACACCAGGACTCCTTACTTACACACACAAAGAGGCAATGCACATGAAGGAAAACCTTGACATAGGTAGACACACTGGCACAGCAGCTGTCAGCAACTAAACACTGTGTCGTGTTTTCTATTACTGCAAACAGCAGCTTGATAAGACCCCTCTGGCTCTGTAATAAACGGGGCTCTCTCATCACTTGATAGGCAGTAGTTTTTTCCCATTAAGGTAACAGAAGTAGAGAAGGTCAGACAAGTAAATTAGTAGTATAAAATGGAAGTTGAGGTGAAAAGGGGAGATTGAAAATGGAAACGAGAATATAAATTAGAAAAAAAAGTGCTATCAAGGTTGCCCTTGCCTTCATTTAATAAAAACAAGTGATACACACATGAGATCCTGTTTATTCCGACAGCAGGAGAGATGAGGGTGAATATGTGAGTGAAAGAAAAAAAGGAGGACAGGATTGGATATAATGGCAAAGCTCCATTAGTAAGTCAGTGGAGCATATGATAGTAATTATCAGGTGTACTCTTGGGATGCCCTAAGTCGCTCTAGCTGTCACTGCTATTACTGTTACAACACACAAGGGGAAAAAAACACTCTCCACAGTGTGTTTGCGTGCATATGCAATGTGTGAGACATGAGTGAAAGTGAAAAAGAGGAGATCATGGAGCAATATAAGCTGGCATACTGTTGGATGATGTAAATGCAACTGCTGTTTTTCTTGGATCTGTGTGTATGTGTGTGTTTGGCTGCAGGCAGGTGTGTATGTGTGGCAAGTGTTTTAAGGTGTCTTTTCCTCAGTAAGAGTTGGGCAACGAGGTCAAGTGTGAAAAATGCACTACCCTTTCATTACACTACACAACTCGACATGCTTAAAGGTATGTATGCCATTTCAGGAACCTTGGTTTTAACACACACACATGCAAGAGAGGAGTAATGTGTGTGTATTACTTCAAGTCAGAGTTTGTGGATGTGGGGATACTGTGTTTCTGAGTGCAAATCATCTTCAAAAACATAGATAGTATTAAGGGGGTAAGTGCATGTGTGTGTGTGCGTGCGTTTTATCCTCTAGACAGCTGCTGTGCTGTAATGTTAGCCGATGGGAGGAGTCAGCATGCACAGAAGTTCTCGGAGGAGCAACACTCAACAGCTGCTCTTCAGCTCCTCCGGGCCCTTCTCCCTCTTTCCTCGTCTTTTAACACCAACTTTTGCTCTCTCTCTTTCTCTCCCTTCTGGGCCTCAGGGGATTTCTTTTGCCTCTGGCATTACTTTGAATCCAACATTTCATGGTGTGCGACTGTGTGCGAACACAAATGCATGAGTATCATAAACACACACAGTACGCTGGTGAACACGTCCTGATTGCAGTTTATCAAAAATATAGTCTGTCTGCCTTTTATGATGTTAAATAGGCTTGGTCTCACTAGTGTTTAAAGTTCATCCAGCTTTTCACTTTAATGAGTCCATTTGACATGATTCTGCTGAAGAGTTCCATTATAAAATGCTAAATATGTACTTAAAATTCAATACCTCGCCATGAAAGTTCATTATTTAATATAGCTGAAACAAATCCCTTCTACTCTCAAAGGCTTCAGTGATTTTTGCTCTGTGAAAAGTAGCATAATCACTTTTCAGTTTAATACTGTTCACTCTTTTGTGAAAGAAAGTGTCATTTTTTATGGCTATGCTCAACTAACTATAACAACAATCAACATACTCAAGAATGTTTTTGGTTATCCAAGGATTATCGGAAACTGAAATGTAAAAAATATATAATTTTCCTCTGCTCGTGTGATTCTTGGTTCTGGTTACACATACTCTTGACATTGCGTCTTTATTTCATTTAAACAAATCTTGAAGTTCACCTCAGCCTGTCGCACAGAATTGAAGTGGCCTTGGATCTCAATTCACACATTCACCCTTGCGTTAACTTGGATGAAATCTGATAGAGCTCTCAATCTCCCATTACATTTCTTCTTCCTCACATAAATGCTATGAATTTTATCTGATTTTTTTCTATGAAATCTTTAGCTCATAAACCCCACTGGAAGTTCTGTCTCACTCTCCTGTATTTGCCTCTTATTTCCTCAGACACATCAGTAAGTAGTCAAACTAATTAAAATGAAAATAAACACTCAGCTGTGCCTCAATAACCAAAAATCCCACAGGTGGTCTGGCTCTCCTGAGTGACACACACTTACACTTGCTGAAATCCGGATGGCAGGGGATCGGCTGCTACTCGGCTTAATAGCACACTTGCAGATACAATCGATGAAACAAATCGTCCATGCTGCAAGATAGATATCAGAAATGCAGCAAATAAATGCAAGCTCACACAGGTAAGTGCAAACACACACACACACACACACACACACACACACACACACACACACACACACACACACACACACACACACACACACACACATAAATACACAGTGGGTACACCATCTTTACCATCTCTCTGTTCTGTCTCTCATAATCGCACCCAAACAGTAAACACATTCAAGCCACACAGGATATTAAACTGTAGGAGTGAGGGAGATAAACACATTCATCACACAAGCGCTTTTTCATTCTTTATCTCTATCCACCCCTCTGCGGTACACCTTCAACCACCTCCCTCCACCTTTCCTACCTCCTTCCATATCCTGTTTTATTTCTTTAGAGCCAATATGTGTCTAAAGCCAAGCTCCAACGCAGATTAATGACTCCTTAACAAGGCTTCTTCTGTTTCTTCCTACGTCACCAATCACCATTTTTTGTTTCCTGACATCCTGACAGTAAACCTTGCAACTACACCAACTCCTCCTTTACTTTGTCTTTAAATCTATCCTTCAGTTCACACCATAGCCTTTTGTTCTCTTCTGTTTTAAATGTACTTTCTGCCAGTTTTAAGTCCCTCTATGAATTATCTTCTTCTTTCACTTTCTCCCTTGACACAACTAGTCCTCTATTTATCACTCCATCTATGCTGATCTTTTTCTTGCCTCATTGCTCTCAGGGTTGTGCCTACAAACTGCACATGTCCTGATTGTGCAAGATGATGGAGCACATATTGTCAGCAGGACTGTCACCAGAGCCTTGTTTAACCTGGATTCATCTCAACAACGCTACGTAGAGAGTCTATTTCTGCGTGTGTATGCTGAGCTGAACAGAAGCCAAATGCTACTGAGTAGCCATCAGATCCGGGTCGAGCAGGCAAAGGGGACAAACAGTGGCTGTCATCCCTCAATAGGCTGACACTAAATGGCTAAATCAGTTTAAAGCTACTGTAACTAAACCCAGTGGAGGCAGCAGGAAAACTCACAGTGGGCAGAAGGAAGGAGGAGGGAGAAAGGAAAGGACACTGGAAGGAAGGAGAGTAATCCTCCTCATTGTTAGCAAGACCGAAAAGCTCTGATCCTCTCATTCTTTGTAAAAAAAAAAAAGAAAAAAAAAAGGAAGGATCTCTCTCTTACACACACACACACACACACACACACACACAGGCACACACACACAGGCACACACACACACTCAATTTGATTCACACCCTTAAAGCCAAATTTTACTGCGCTTATGATGGCATGACATTGATTTACTCATGTCTATTACCAGCATCACTGGGAGCATAATGTTTAAGGCAAGACTTTGTAACTTTTGAGGGAAAAAAGTAACACATTATTCCTCTAACAAATGATAAGGTGAACTGTGAATTCCTAAGTAATGAATCACACACTTTCTCACATTCGCCATATCATGTTTGTTGTATTGTGCTTGTGCTAGGTTGTCAGATTACCAGATAGTTACGGTGGCCGAGACCCGCCATAGCTGCAAATAAAAGTAACGCTGCAAACAAAAAACGCTGCAAATAAAAACAAACGCCGCTGTTTTTGCCGAAACACCGGAAGATGAAACAACAACAACAGGACTACGAATTGGAAAACGAACTAGAAAGTAAGTGAAAATGGTAGTGTTTAATGTCGCTACGTGTACTTTTTAATGTGTTATTTGGTCAGGCGATGTAGCCCCAGGTTTGAAGTTGAACTGGAGAATGCCGGTGTATTGTTAGCTTCGGCTAACACGGGGAGACCACTAACGAGAGTGGAAACAACTGACGGCTACATAGTTCCGGCAGCTTATTACTGTCGTTGTTCCGCCTATGGGACGGGTCGGAGGTTGGGAGGTAGCCACAAGTCCTTCTGAATGTTTTAAACACCAACCCTTAAACATATATATTCATGCCGTACATTATTAGAAAGCATAGGTTGCCCTGATTCATTCAAGACCACTCACGAATTATATTGGTTGCTCAGCCGTAATAGTATTAGCGATTGGCTCGGCTAGCCACTCAGCTAAAGTAAAAACAGCTATAATCTCTACATACCTTCAAAGTCTTCCCTTTATCCACAACGATCATCTTATGGCTCAGGACTTTCTGTACAGCTCGCCAAGTATCCATTCTTGTGAAATATGAAATCCGTTTCCATAACATCGAAATACTTTCCTCAATATGTCCATGTATTTAGTCCAACACGTAATGTAATAACACAAATAACAAACCATATACGGTCCCTTTTACGTCTTTTCCTGACCTACATGTCAACAACACAAGCAACATTGCCTGACCAAATAACACATTAAAAAGTACATGTAGCGACTCTTTCTAGTTCGTTTTCCAATTCGTAGTCCTGTTGTTGTTGTTTCTTCTTCCGGTGTTTCGGCAAAAACAGTCCCCGGTAATCCACTTCCGTTGTGGGTTTTTTTATTTGCATCGTTTTTTTTTATTATATGCTGCAGTGTTTTTTTTTTTTTTTTGTTTGCTGCAGTGTTTCTTTTATTTGCAGCGGCGTTTGTTTTTATTTGCAGCGTTTTTTTTGTTTGCTGCGGTGTGTCTTTTTATTTGCAGCGTTTCTTTTATATGCAGCAGCGTTTCTTTTTATTTGCACCAGCGTTTCTTTTTGTTTGCAGTGTTACTTTTATTTGCAGCTATGGCGGGTCTCGGCCACCGTAGGATAGTCTAATAATTATGACTTTATAGCAACTGACATGAACATATAGGGAAATTAAGGTATAGGCCTACATACTCCATGGGGACACAGTGGCTGCTGCTCAGTCAAAATGATAGATAAACCTGTTTTTAAAAAGCTATTCAATCAATGAATAAATTTAAAAAATATCATCAGTTTGTCTTATCATTTCAATGCTGGGGAAATCACACATATATTTATTTGGTGCATGCAAGTGATGTTTTTCTTTGCAGAGTCTGGAGAATCTTCACAGACAGAAGCCTGTAATTAAACCTTAAAACATCTCAAACAGCAATAAAGATGCTGACACGCATCTTCACCTCCATCACATCTGACACTGTTATTTACATTTTCCATAAATTCCCACTTGATGTCCAAACCCTATTACTGCTGGCTTGTCTTTGCTGCTTTGTATTCAGAGCGCAGATCGATTTCTCCAGGTCACATTGATGGGAGACTTTTAATTTCCTAATGGAGAGCCAGCAGAGCAGGGGGTGTGAGTGAGGAGAATTGTGCTGATAAACCTGTAAGCAGTGAGTCTTTGTAGATGTATAGATGCATTGTGCTGAGTAAAATTCAGCGGTACAAGGTTAGAGTGCATTGTTACATAAGCTTAATGTTAGAGGAAGATATCTTTTCGTGGAAAACAGCCTAGTTTAAATATTTAAAGGTTCTTTTCATCCCTCTTAATCTCTGTTGATTAACGGTTGGTGTGATATATGAATTTTAAAATAGAAAATTATGATTATAGCAGCTATTGATAAGAATCATCCGACTAACAGTTATTCATCTATGCACAAAGCTGCATATCAATTTGCCGATGATTGATGGCTTCATTTCAACTCATTTTTAAACATGAAAGTGAGTAGAGAATACTGCATCATGGAGTCAGCAATGAGCCCATCCTTCAAGCAGTTATCGATGTAAAACATGAGCTTCCTCCATTTTTCTGTTCTGTCACAACAAATCATGGGATCAATCAATGTGAGGGGAAATTTACATAATGCTGGTGATATCAAAGAGATTAAACATTGGTGCAAGCTAGAAATCAATTTAGATGCCATCTTCGAGGAAGTGTAAGGAAAAACATACACGGATGAATTACATCAAAAGCAATTTGATTTTTGATAAGCCTTTTGGTCTGGTGTAAGATTTTAAAGATAAAGTTCAGTGGTGAGTAAGGGTTTATCATATGGCCAAGTGCACTTCCTTGCTTCCATCCTTCACTTTCACACAACTTTGTGCATCTTGATGAGTGTGCAAAGAGAATTTCACAACACATTTATTCCTATTTGTGACAACTATTAAAAATAACGCTGATATATACTAAAATAGCAAACAACATTTTTGTTAATTGTACAGACAGGAATAAAAACACAGGCAATATAGGGTGATTGGTTTTCTTTAGTTTTTTTTCATTATAAATTCTACACAGCTGGAACATAATAAAAAGATACATCAACACACCACAGAGGTCACAACAGCGTACCACAAAATATACAGTATACAGTACGGAGAGAGAGAGAGCGTAAAGCACTGAGAATGTCTCATAAAAAAGAATCCTAAATAAAAAAAATCTCTCTTTTCTCAAATAGTGGAAAATGGGAAAATGAAAACTCAGTAGTTCCAAAATGAAGAATCCCCTTTCTAAAAAAACAAAGCAACTTTGAAACCACACTATTTTTTATATTAAACATTAAAATAAAAAAAAGATGCTCCAAGTTTAAGTCTTCACCTGCCATCACAGATTTGCTAACAGTCAATAAGTTTGTGGCAAGATCAGTAGACTAACATTGAAAAGTAAAATGAGCCTTCTGGGCGCAGATAGTGGTTTGAGGTGACCTTTTTTTTAAAATAAAAAAAAGGCCATTGGTTCCAGTGTACAACTAGTTAAAGGGCACGTCAACCAGCTATCATCGCTCTCTGGCCTGCCGACAGTGTAGGGGAGGAACTGAAATGTCAGCATACATGTACTTAAACACAACATAACTCCTGCTGTGACACTCAAAAACCATTTCATTTGGAAAAAATCAAAAGTACATCACATACCCCAGCAACAACCTCTGATCCCTCCCCTATATTCCCTTCCCTTCCCTGCATGTATCAAACTAGAGTGAACCTGTGCCAGTGATTTCTCCTAACAAGTAAATCTGTGACTACTGCGCCGTAGCGCCTAAAAGTCCCATTTTGTTGCCATGTGAAAATGACAACATGACAGGCCACAGTTTGAGATTGTTGACCATTTCAACACATTCCACCAATTTTACAGTGAAAACTGATGATAATTTTGCTTTCTGAGAATAACTGCTCCATGCTGTGCTTGTGAGAATCGTTTCATCCAGAAGAAGAGGACTAAGAAGGCTGTTTGAGAGACTTGTAAAGAAATGGTAGCAATTACAATCCCAGGCCAACAGCTTAGTAACCACAGACATTTTGAGCTCCACACATGATGCACAGCACACCTCCTGCTCAATAAACAGGTAAATCAGTACTTAAAATAGAATTTACAAAGAAAACAGGAGCCCAAAGGAAAAAAACAAGTGAACAATTGCTGTACTAACATAATATACAAGTATGCTGGAAATGGCAAGAACAAATTTGTACAACCTAATAGCTTGCTTGTTTGGTGGCTTTTAGCAGGATTTAAAAAAGCAAACAAATGGAGAGAAAAGATTGACATTACTAAATGCCTGGGCAGTTCTAAGGAAAGCTAATTAGGGATATTGGGGGGGGGGGGGGGGGGGGGGGGGGGACATTCATAGGTGGTAAAAATGCAATTAAAAAACATCAGTAAAGCAAACACATAGCGTCTGTGAGCAGAAATGTTAAAGCCATGTGTGCCAAATAATGTGTTTGGGAATTAATGAGCTGTTGTAAATCATCACGTGTTATTGAAGTGAATAAAACAAAATGGCAGCATATGATAATTTATCCACACATACCAAGCATAAAGCAGAGAATTTAAGTGCAGACTCCAAGACAAGAGTAGTAGTCACAGTGTCACACTTGCATGCAGACAAACACTCCAAATAACACAGGAGCTTAATGGCAATTTGTGTTTCATTTGGGGTAGATATGAAAGATTCTGCCCCTGTGTTTGGATTGTGTCATGGCAAGTCTTACTGTGCAGCTCTACTCTGCAAGGGAGTAAACTGAAGATGTGATTGGTGATTAAAAAGCTAGGATCAAATAAAGCCATGATAATAATGCCATCCAGTGCTGTCACATTATGATTTTGCACATGTACTGTTTTAAACCTCCGGTAGCACAGATGGGTGGAGTTGAGTTTTAAGAGCAAATTTATCTTTAAAAAAAAAAAAGAGGAAAAACTCCACCCAACCGGTCTACTCCAGGTTAAAAAAACAAGCATATCCAATGCCCCCCCACCCTCCATCTCAATAAAAATTAGCCCTGTTGTCTTCATCATGGTTGTCCTCCTTCCCTTCATCCCTCAGTTGTTAATGTTCATTGTCTCGTTTCATCACTATTGGAGAGAAAGAAAGACAAAAACACACAGAGAACAATATAAGTATCACACACTTGCCATCATAATAAATGAACATATGCTTATGATGATAAGAAATGACTGTATTTATGGTGTTCCGATAGAAAAATTAAATATCCATTATCTAGAAATGTGCCCAAAAGCAAACTGAAAGACTATTCTTAAACTATCAAATGCTGATAAATGTATGGATGTTCTTGTATTTAGATAACTGTTGCATTAATATTACAACAAAATATTTTCAACGGCAACACTCTATGAAACTTGTGTGTATCATTCAACACCTACAATTGATATTCATAGCTGGGGGCTATGAGATGCAAGAGTTTCGGTACTGGACACATTTGCTGAAAATTATCATTAATTACCAAAATTACCATTAAAATATTCCATTAGTATTTTATGCCTCTATTAAAGACTGCTGACAGGGAGCAAGGGGAGATGCCAGAGTGATCCCTGAGTACTGTATTTCAGAGCAGTATGATGTTTTCTGCAGCTGGCATTACAAGTTGTAAGCATTATAAGCATATGTTACTTTATTTGTACACTTGGTGTGGTAAGACAGTCTCCTAAATAAATCTGTCAACAAATGGATTAAATACAAGTCGAGTTTTCTGAGAAGTAGGTGGCTTGGATGCTGCTTTTTAGAAAGCTTACATGTTGATATTTTTAATGACGTCTCCAGAAAGACACATCACTTGGTAGCATGTGAAGAGACAGGCTTTTACATCTTTTCGTTATATCCATTTCAAAGCAAAGTAAAGTGTGTCTGCAATCTCGCTGCAATTCTAAAATGTCACACAGTTTGCTGTCAGTAGTCTTAAAAATCACATAAAACAAGGCTCGCTTAAACTGGCTTTCACATTTACGTCAAATATGCCACCACCATCATTTTCATGATGAAATGTTTTACATTTGTGATGACATTTTCGGATGACTCCATGCAGCTGTCACCGTCCATCATTTGAGCTGTGGGGACAGCTTTTCCAAACCTGCTCTCTTTGAATTAAAACTGACTTTAGACTCTCAATCAGCATGAATGTCTCTGAAGATATTTCTGCTGGCTGCATTATTAATGTTCATGTCAAACTGATCCCAACTGGTATAATGGATCATTTTAGGCAAGTTTATATCTGTGTGGCCATTGTCAACTTTTTGGTGTTTCAAAAAGTTCAAACACTCACTGCTAACTTGTTCAGTATTATACAGACAGGCTTTATTGGCAAAAGGACATGTTAATTGTGTGTTTGCCTTCTGATAATTAACACCTGCAGTTCACAACTAAACAACTGCTGACCAAACCTCAGTGCTGCCTTTGTCTATTGACTGACCTGTTCTGTGGACGGTCTCTTGTTGAGGAGACCGGCCTCTTCATTGGCCTTGTCTGCCTTCATCTCCACCACAATGTCATTGTTCACTTCTCCAGTGGCCCTGTAGAGAAAAAAAAGACAAAAACAAACAGAATTAGGACAGGAAGTAAGTCTTGGCCATGTTTTACAGTTAAAGACCGTGTAAAGTAAATTCAGACATTTTCTTCTAAACACATTAAATAGATCATAATTGTATTTCTAAAAAATGTGTAAAAAGCATTTCAACCATTTAGATTTGAATTGTGGAGCTAGGCTTCACAAACTGTGTTTCAAGATTTCTGTGTTTAGGATTTAGTGGGCAGGTCTGAAAATCACTGCATAAACCTACCACTGCTGCTGTAGAGGTATAAATACATTCAGCACACACTACTACTACTACTACTACTACTACAGTCTACAGTGAGCCAGTTAGCTGAGTTAGCCACCGTGCTAGCCGCCGAGTTAGCAGCTGAGCTAGCGGCAGAAAGCTCTCAGATGTAGCGTCCATGTTTCTGGTAGAGAGGGTGACTTTGATTGACAGGTAACAATTGGTAGGGGGCAGGGTTTCAGCGAACTCGGCGGACACACCCACAGTGTTTGGGAGCAGAGAAAGAGGCTGAGTTTTACACAACTTTGAAGCCTAATCTCACATATTTGGCGATTTTTTTAATCATTCAAATTTTGCAGGGTGGTTAACAACACACTTTTCTGTGGTATGTCAAACTCAGAACACATATTTATTCTTACTTTACACAGACTTTAATAGATCTAGATTTGTAATAATACAACAATAGTATGTTGATCATTGCATGAAATTCAAAACAAATTTGTTTATTTTTGATATGCAGCACTTAGTGCATGTCATTTCTTTTGTTGTAAAGCTCTCTGAGCTGCATTTTCTGTGTGAAAGGTGCTATGCAAATAACGATAATATTATTATTGAAGAAAATTGGGCTGCTCATCGACATTTTGTGTGCAGTTTTTTCTTCAATTAATGGAGTATGTACTGTAAGTTTACTTAAATTTAATCATGCATTTCAGATTTTTTTAAATAGACTTCCCTGTGTCAAATCTAAGATGAGATATTACTTCTAATTAAATCATACTTAACAAAAACTGGTTTTGAGGTGATATTGCTTTGGAATAATTTCTTAATAGACACTAAAAATGGTAAAATGGAAACCCTGACAAAACCAGACTAAAGTTTAGTCTCATGGATGGGTTGAGCAAACAACCTTTGAGCTTGTGGAAGTTTTGTTTCACACTTAGCCAAATGTAAAGAAAGAAATTGCTTATTTGAAAGATGGAGAAGCCCAACATGTTAATGGGAGTAATGTAAAAGAGTGGTGCAATTAAAAGTATTTCATAAAACATTGTGCTGCAGATGGTCCCTTGACTGAAATCACTTCTGTTTTTTATCAATGTCACCTTTTGCATGTGAGATAAATTGATTCTTTTTGCATCCTATGAGCCTCTTCTACTTTTTTGTCAGTGTGTAGGCAAACTTTTTATAAAGTGGGATGGCAAAACTTGCTGAAAACTATATTTTTAAAAGCTTAAATTCAAGAGTGGAAAGCCTGTCAGTATTATTCAATTTAAACTATTGGCAGAATGTCAAATGCAGCAGATTCATTGCATATAATTTCACTGTGATATCTATCTAAGATCCTTAATACTTCATTTCTAAAAAAGCACACCTCTAACATATATTCTTTACGGATTTATTTATTGGATCATTGGTTGCCTTTATTTTTATTTTATTTGTCTCTTTTGTAAAAATGTGTTTTATCACTACATTTTTCTTCGTAGAGCCCCTGATATGTCAACCTCTGAAGAGTTTATTCTCCCCCTCTTTCACAAAAAACACAATTAGTGATGTTCACTTACAGTGTAATAGTTACTGAGTCATATTAGAAAATCACTGTCAACATTAATCCTTTTCATCCCTCCTTCCCTCCCCTTGTATCCACTTACACTTCCTTCTTGTCCTTCTTGCTACAGGGCAGCTTGCTCTTCTTGTTCAGGAAGTAGATGAGGGCCACCAGCAGCAGGAGCAGAAGAACGCACACCACCACAGCTATCACCACCCCGCTGGAGCCTCCCTGCTGCTGGTCAGCTACAGTACCGCAATGGAAGGATACATGGAGGGAGGGATGGAGAAATGGATGGTGGGGTGAAGGGAGATTTGGAGGAAGGACGGGGGTGGGAGGGAGGTGTGGATGGAAGGTGAAGGATTGATCACAGTGGAGGAGGAAGGTGCAGGGAATAGGGGAGATTTGATTTTGGTAGAGAGAGGGGCATAATTTGGAGATGTTTGATTTGTGGGGGTAGAGGAGGAGGAATCAGGAGGAGGAAAATTAATTTCATTTTGGGTATCATTGGAGGAGATGAGGAACAGAGAGTGGAGAGAGGGAGGGGTTGGGGATGGGTGGGGTCCAGATGGAGACAATGGATGGATGGATGGGCAGGTGGAGAGGACAAGGAGTGGGGAGTGGGATGTGGAGTTAGTCTAAACTTTTGAATGCAATGACTGAAATGTGATGGGACCCAAAAACAGGGCCTGTATATTCAAACATAATACTTGACAGCTGACCAGCCAGAAAACAACACTGAACATACTCACCCGTCCACCTACACTTGTATTACTATACTTGTGGGGACACGACATGTCAATATGAAGCAGCTGGGTCTTAAAACTTAAACCAACTTAAATGCCTTGAGCCTTCATTCTTTCTAATGGCCAGCAGGGGACCCTACTTCTTGCTTGATTTATTTACTCAATAAACAATTTCCTGATGTGTTTATTGTCTCAATCACTAGTTTCAAGTCTACTTCAATACAGCATGATATTTGATTTTGTAAATCATGGTCCTATTTATTGCAAAATAGACGATAAAGCAGAATATGAATAGGAAATAGAATAGGAGTACAGGCACGGCTGTTGCTATTTTTTGTGTCTTCCCTGCATGAAAGATAACTGTGACTTTTTTGTATTTTTCAGCATTTGTCTGTACTAAAAGACACCTTTAAGGAGTTGGATGTTTTGTTTTGTACCATTTTTTTCACTAGCCAAAATTAGCATAAACATTAGCATTATTAGCAGCTCCACCCTCTCATCCAAATATGGTCATTTCTGGCTCCAAAAATCCAAGATGGCAACGGTCAAAATGCCAAACTCAAGGCTTTAAAACGGGAGTCCACAAACCAATAGGTGACATCACAGTAGCTGCATCCATCATGTTTTTACAGTCTATGGTCAATACATTTCTCAAATCTCATATTGCTCTCCGTAAACTATATCATTATAATCAATATAACAAAGTTTTAAATACTGATATCAATATATCTATTTATAGTATGGGCTTTAAGAATACTTGTTTCTGATTGGTGGGCAGATGCCCTTTAAAGAAATAGTTTAGTGTTTTGGGAAATATGCATCTTAGCTTTCCTACCTAGGTGAACCTCAGAGATGCCAGTAGTCAACGTTGGTTGCCTTTGGACAGAGCCAAGCTAACTGTTTTCCGCTTTTTCCAGTCTTTACGCAATGCTAAGCTAATCAGATGCTGGTTATAGCTTCATATTTACTGTACAAACAAGAGAACAGTATTATTCTTGTCTAATCTTAAGTAAGAAAGGGAATAAGCATATTTCCCATAATGTTGAACTATTTCTTGAAGAATACACCTCAGACATAGATCTGGTGAACCATTTATGAATATAACTGTGGTCAGGGACTAACGTCTATCATATTATTAGTGGACGACTTGCCTATACAAACTGTTTTATACTGTAAATCTACATTTCAAGTTGTAAGTGGTAAATATGTTAGACGTAAATGTCCAAAAAGCAAAACCTTTCATCTCTAGATGTCCTATTTTAAAGTCTGTCCTCACAATTACAGTAATACAAGTATGCATACACAAGCACATTAGCTTTTGTAAACACAAATACACAAACCTGTGTGTGCAAACAGACATCAATACACACACAGTGACTTACAGTTCTAGACGAACACCATACACATGTCAATAGGGTTAGCGATACAGACCTGACTTAAGCACAGGGTTTCCAGAGAGCAGCACTTTGAGAGAAAGAGAGTTGCTCAGTCCCGTAGCATAGCAAAGCAACAACCACAATACACACACACACACACAACTAAGAGCATACGCACACAAAAGCTAAGCTTATGCAATCTTACACACAGCACCCCGACAAGAGGAAATAATGGAAAGGAAAAAAGGAAAAGCAGGAGACAAGAACGCAGTCGGAAAGAAGAGGTGACCAAAAAGGAGACACTGAGCGAGGAAACACAGAGAGGAAAGGAAGGAATAGAATAGAATAGAATCCTTTATTGTCCCCTAGGGGCCACAAAAAGTTGTAGTAGCATCCACAAAATATAGGACAGACATCATACAAAGGTGACGAGAGAAGAAGAAGAACAATATACAATATCCACAGTGTTCGGTAGTAGGAGGGAAAATATACAAGATTACAGTACAGCGGAGGGAGGTGTGTGTGTGTGTGTATGTGTGTGTGTGTGTGTGTGTATGTGTGTGTGTGTGTGCGAGTGTGTGTGTGCATGTGTGTGTGTGTGTGTGCGTGCAATGGAGGGGCCGGGGCAGGAGATGAATGGAAGGGTGGGGGGGTTTCTAAATTACAGGGTCTGTACAACAAAGAGTCCTGTGACAAGAAGGGAGGAGAGGAGGAGGAGGAGGGAGAAGGCTCTACCTCTGTTGGCGTTGTCAATTGCTGCAAGAGAGGGGAACAAAAAAATGGAAAAAAATATTCAGGTTGCAGTTTTTGAAGCTGGTAAAAGAACTCTAAAATCAATTTCTTAAACTGTAGAAATCAACCATTACTCCAACGTAAGAAGATCAATTCCAATTTTAAAAAATCTGAGTCGAACCTTTTCATTACAAATAACATTGCTGTATCATAACCAATCATCAAAAGCACATGCTGAAGAAAACTGGAGATAAGATGATGAAAGGATGGGAGAAAGTAGAATCATTGCTGCTGTTATCTCCTGACACAAACCTTTTATGAGAGCTACTTGGAAGGCCTTGCTATCTTTTCCATGCTCGTTGGAGACCTCGCAGGTCACTCCGTTCTTCATGACCTCGGCCGTGGCTTGTAGAGTCACGGTGCTCACTACCTTGATACCTTCCACTGATACCGACTGGCAGAAGGGAAGAGAGATGAAGTGAGTCTATATTTTGAATAATAACATGCAGTTATATTCCATAAGTCATGCCATGACTTTCAATTATACACCTCAATCAGCTTAAAACATGATCAGGTGCACGGGTTAAAATATCTCCCTTCTTTGATCTTGCATGCATCACGATTCGCTTCTGTAATGACCCAATTTTTAAAGGCATCACTAAAGTCTTATCTAGTCTTATCAACTTTATGTAATATTTCAATTACGAAGCTTCATTTCCCCTTTAAAAAAGTTTCTTTAAAGTTGCTTCATGTGGGATTTTCTTTTCAACTACATCACATCAATATGAAGTATTAGAATAAAACATTACATTCCATAGCCCCACAAGCACACACTTTTGAAGTTTGACCACCATTCTACCAAGGAGAAGATCTTAAGACGTTATGAAAAAGCATGCCTCAAACTTCACATATCGACTCAAATGAAAACGCTAATAGCAATAGTTCTGTTTCTTTGGAATACATATTCTACTGTGGGATGTAATTGTCTGATTCATTCTTTTTTTAATCAACACAATACATGGCTATATTTTCACATTTGTACCTCTTTTCCTGAGGGCTTCCAGGTAAACTGAGGGGCAGGAAAGCCGTAGGCTGAGCACTTTAATGTCACCATGTCTCCTTCCTTCCCCACCATTCCAACAACCGGAGCCTCGATCATCGGCTTTCCTAGAGAGGGAATGGGAAAGCAAGTGAGAAAGGTGAACTCTTCTTATAAACAGTGTGTAAAAATATTCCTAAAACTCAAACAATAGCCAGCTCATAACAAAACAAACTATTGTTGTCACCCTGCAGTGGTGTTGGTGTGGGTGAAAAAAAAAATTACATGCTCTCAATAGATTATACAAAGGCTCATATACTGACCAGCTAAACCAGACCAGTCTAAAAGTTACTGTCAGAGGAAGAGGTTGTGTGAGTTTCGGAGAGACTGTATGTGTGCAGATGGATGATATAGATACAGGTAGTCAGTACATGCAGCCCTGTTAATGCATATTACTATGTATTTATGTAAATGAGCGAGTTACCTTTGACGGTGAGGTTGACACTAGCCTCGGCTGTCAGTCCTGGCACAGATGGCACGTCTCCAATACACATGTACTCCCCAGCGTTATCATAGGAAACGTTCCCTATCGACAGAACGCCATCCTGAGAGAGTACCTCGGAGCCCTGGAGGAACACAAACACACAGAAATGAAAACAACTGGACTCAAATATCAGCCTATCGGTTTTTTTATTCCTTCTTTTTATTTTCTGTGTGTGAATGTGAGCGTGGAATAGCACTGTGAGTGTCTAGTTTTAAGGCATGCTGTTATGCTGGGAAAGCAAGAGAAGAACCTTCACACACACACTGTTCCAAAGCACAGTGATAACAGATCAAAGTCAGTCCTCCACAATGAAGCTGTCTCTTGCAATTCTTCTCAGCCTCTTCTCATAGCAATCCTTCTCTCTAAGATCAAACACTTTTTCTACCCAGAAAACCAGCAGTTGGTGAGTTTCTATCACACCCACGAGACACAACAATAGATACACAAGCTCGACAACAGGCCTGATATCGGAGAAACACTTGTGCACATAACAAGTGGAAGGACAAGGCTGAATACCAAAACACCAAAAACAAAAAATAGCACCACACTGATTTGTGGTTTTACAGTATCAGAGTGTGCTGAAGTGCTTCAAATAGACTACAAGAGTAAGCAAATCTTCTTTCTTTCTTTGGTATGTTTACTATGGAAAACAAAGTCAGAATATGATGTGATGTACGTTGTATGCAACAGAAAAGAGACACCAGTAGTAGTGCTTCTCATAGTCATTATGTATTACCTTCAGTCTGCTACACACAATTTCCAAATTATTTTAAGCATCCATTCCTCTCAGCTGTTGCCATTCTAGCATGTTAACATCTTAACACACACAGTTTTAAAAGTTCAACTGAAAATGAAATATAAGTGAAAATATACAGTATGAAACATACACTGTATTTGACTGTCTCCCACACAGGTGGATGTCTAACTGAAAAAGTATAAGGATTAACAGTCATATGCTTAATTATCAAACAAGTCATTAGAGACACAAAACATGTCTTGAGTTGTTTTTTTTCTCATTCACAAACTGGAAGCAGTCTCTGCTCTCCAGTTGCTGCCATTGGAAACAACACAATGCAGCCAGTGTAGCAGAGCCACAACTGTCTGTAAAGGGAGCAGACCCAAAGACTCCAGTGTTGTATGGCAGCTGTAAACTAAACAAGTTCTGTATCACATTATCAAAAATGTTGTCTTAAAAAACATTTCAAGTTAAAAACTGTTTTCTTGGGAAAAAACTGCATCAAAGCTCAACCAGAATCACAAAGTATCCAAATATGGAGCTCTAGACAAGACTGAATACTTGAAAGTAAAGTTCAACATTTCCCAGCCAACGCTGTTAATACATAAGAATGACAGGTTTGCAGTTTACAAACTGTTATCTGGGAATGCTCTGAAAGAATTCTGTGGACAGATGAGTAAAAGATTTAAGTTCTTAGAAAGAAATCCCTTTTCCATTAACATGCAAGGAGAAGGGAAGACAAGTTGAAAGAGTGATGGAGCACACCTTTTTCCATTGAACTGTATGCGGAGCAGACGCCTTGGTCTTACACTGCCACTCAACCTTGTCTCCAAGCATGACAACTTGAGGTTCGACTGGAGTCACGCTCAATGGATCCATGTCTGACAGAGAGAGGCAAAGAAGAGAAGGCAATTCAGAGGTGAGGACGACAAATGAAACCTAAAGAACTTCTACTTAAAATCACTTAAACAACCATGTAATAAGGCTCTTAAGACAGCAGTACTAAGCAGAATATTTAATTTTTTTCTAAGTGCAAAGATAATGCACTTACTCTGAAGTTAAGCCCATTTTGAAGCCCGAGTTAAGCTTACGCCATGCTTTTTCTAGGCTATCTCCCCTTAATGTGTGTGATAAGATCAAATTAGGGAGTGTGGTTGGGATAACGTTAAAGTAACAGATGAACTGTGAAAAATTGAATTGGGTATCTCTGGGCTAAAAGGATTCCATTAAAGCTCATTCCTTTCTGACCCTTTTAATTCTATGATTTACTGATGAAAAGAATGGCTTACTGCAAGGGAGAATCTACACAAACAGAAGATAAATTGTTCCTGTGAGTGTGTCTTTGGCTTACTCACAGTTGACAGTGAGGGTGATGTCTCCCTTCAGTTCAGCCTCCATGTTATCGAAATCTATGGCACTGCATGTGTACAGACCAGCGTCTGTGCGCTTGACAGATTTCAGCATCACGACACCATTCTGACCAACGATGACTTCTCCCTGGTGGTGTAAGAAGAGGCACATTGTCAGAGAAACAGGATCAGGGGTCATTTATTTTTTAAAGAAGTGGGGTACATAAAGTAACAGCAGAAAAACAACAAGAATTCTCTCTCAAACAAACATGCACACAAAAATCACACGCACATTTTTAGTGAAGTCAAAATCAGGTTGAGGGTTTCCATCAGTCTCACACTTCATAGTGACAGTATCGCCTTCTTTGACTGCATTATTGTTGAGTAGGTGGAATGTGGCGGTCTCTGAAGGATCTAGATGGACAAGAACAGACATGGAACAGGTGAAAATTCCTTCTTTTGGATACATTTACACTGTCACACTGTATATCATTGCAGTGCATTCCAGAGAGGATGTTTTACTTTCCCAGAGCCTCCTCTTTCCGTTCTTCATTATATCTCTTTAGCTGAAAATTACATTATACAGTGGTTGGTTTCAAAATGGGTCCAGTGGGTGAAAACAATCAGCAGATTAATCAACAATGGACCCTACAAGCCCTACTTTAAATAATATATCAGGTTATACAACTGGTATATGTGTTTTATATTATATGATATATTTATAACTCATTGAGCAGTAAAGTAAAAAAAGCAGAGAAACTAACACACAACGGCATACATTTATTTTCTAGTCTTCTAAAGTAAAGCTGCACTCTATAAAGTCATTATTTTTTCACAATCTTTCCCTTTTTTTTCTTTAATCCTACATTTGCCTGGTTTTGATCACCTTCATTTTGTGTAGCAGGAGGGCAGCACACAAGTTGTTAGCTTGCAGAGCTAAATAGATCACAAATTCCAATCGCTGCCATTTTAACACAGTACTGAAAAAACATCTGATTAAAATGATTCATTAAAATAATATTATTTGTTCAAATACACTAATTTGCCACCCTCTTGCAATTCCTCCATATCATGTAAAGGGAACTAAAGGACAACTGGTGGAAGACCACCTGCACTGTGCTCCCTTCCCTCCTCTCCACTCACAGTTGAGGTTGATGTTGATGCTGTTGGACTTCTTCTGTTTGATCTGGTCTCCTGGCATGCTGTACTCAACGGTGCACTGAAACAGAGAGTCCTTGTCCGCCTTTGTGGGCTGCATGTACAGGGTGCTCTTGATAGTGAAAAGACCCGAGGCCTCCTTCACCACTGAGGGAATCATGTAGGTCTCTGACAGAGAAGAGAGATGGAGGAAAGATAGACATTTGTTAAGCTGAGTGCATTTGATTGATTTACTAACTGAGTGAATGATCAATGAATGGAATGACTGCAGAGAAGGTGCAGATTATCCTCTGCTCTATATGGTATCAAAAACATTTTTTATCATTACATTATTTAAACTTTCTCTTTATTCTAGCAAAAAGAGGACACATACTCTCGTGCCTGTCCTTGACCTCAGGAAGGGGCTGGTCATCTTTGAACCAGATGATTCTAGGCTGGGGATGTCCATTCATCGTCACACAGGTGCCGATCTGATACACGTGCACAAAAACAAACATAAACACAGGAAGAAGTGTTGGAAAATATGTGTCTTTAAGATAAGGAAAAGTGCACTCACATGCAGGATATACACACACACGTAGAAAACTGCACACACAAACACACCCATACACACCTCAGAGCTGGTGGTCTCTCCCACAGAAATGGCCTGGCTTGACGGCTTTGTGAGTTCTGGCTTCTCCGGAGCAACTGAGACAGAAAAATAGTTGAGGAGGAGGAT
This sequence comes from Scomber japonicus, assembly GCF_027409825.1. Lineage (NCBI taxonomy): Eukaryota > Metazoa > Chordata > Actinopteri > Scombriformes > Scombridae > Scomber > Scomber japonicus. The sequence continues at coordinate 6,949,579 of NC_070587.1, read as the reverse complement.
GCATTATTAAATCATTATGATTCACTGGAAGGAAAACCTTTAACTTTAACCCCGAGACACAAACACACACTAACTCCACTACCATATAAGTCGTTGCACCCACATGTCTGCTGACCTTTTTAATTAAGCTGAGCAGTAAATATCCTGCTTCACATTATTCCAGTGTGGCCTGGTTCACATGAGCTGATAGGGGTCAAGTCACACACAAAAAAAGAAAACCTCCACACTCCGCCTCTCTATGGCTCACACACACAAAAACACGGGTGTGTGTTCCCTCTTGTTTCTCTGCTTTATTCCCCAGTTCCACCTGTTCACATGCAAGGTCATGCTATCACTGCCTGCAGCTGTCGACTGCTTATGAAAATAAACAGTAAATGGGTATTTCTCTTCCCATCTCACTGACAGTTGCTCCACTTAAGTTTTTGGTAGTTTTTGTTATGCTGCTCACAAAGATGCTGTATCATTTTTTAATATGCATTCCCTTTCCACAGACATACAGTTTGAGACATTGTTCAAAGTCATACACCTTCTGAACTCTCCTATACTTCCTATTATGAGATTTAAGACAGCACAAAAATACAGAGAAATGGAGGCAGGGCTGTTTTCATTCTGTTATAGTGTGTTTTTGCTGAGCACACACACTGTTTACTCTCTTCTGTAGGCCTCACTAGAGAGAGGAACCAGGCTATCAATGCCACAGCTGAACCCCCAGGAGACCTCATAACTCAGTCCTATTAAGTTAAGGCAGGGCAGACACGATATAATTCATCCCACAGAGAGTCAAGTGGTCAAATGTGGATGAAGAATAATTGCTGGTTTGTGAGGCAGTTTTTTAACAGCTGTGGGCACTAAGTGCATCTAAAAAGACCATGGTCAAATAGCACTTCATTGAGGCATTGTCAAACACTGTGCTCTTCACAACATCCCAGCCCATTCACAATTAATAGCATATTTTATGAGTTTGCTTTGAACCTCAGTGCCTCAGAGTACATAAATGTTAATGGATGACTTCATATTAAGTAAGAAAGTTCTGTGTTGCTATTCTCCCAACACTAAATTCTCCCTATTTAAGAGTGATTGATCAGTGCAATCCAAAATGAAAATCAATCCTGTTCATTTAAGTGAGCCCACTAAATCCAAAAAGTATGATTAATGTCTGTTGAGGGGTTGCTGTGAGAGGGACAAGGACACACCCGCCTTTACCAGGGTCAGCCCTCGGCACCTTGGTGATAAATCTGGACCGTTATTAAGGCGAGATATATGAGACATGACAGGTGTGATTGAACTATTCATCAATTGTGTCAAGAATGATTAGATTGTGGTTAATTGACCTCTGGGGAACTTATCAAAGGAAACTGGTAACCCTAGCATTGAAAAAAAGCTCCAAAGTCCTGCACATTATTAAAAAAATATTAGCAAAAGTCTGCTCTGTTCTTGAAAGATGAAGACATTTGACACCTCATGATGCTATTTTCATAAAAAGTTTTGCATGGTGTTATGTGCAAAATGCAATCAGCAAAATGCATTACATGCCCTACGTTCAATTAAGCCTCCTCTAAATGAAAGTAGTATGCATGAACACACATGCAGATGTGATTAACACCGTAAACCTTTAGCGGCAGTGACAGTACCAAACTAAGTCATAAATTCCAGACGTCAACAACTGGGAAAGTGAGTGGGGGGGGTGAGAGTGGTGGCTTTAAAAAGGTCATGTTGAGGTCTTATAAAAGGCCAAAGGGCACTGGCTGACTCACGGAAGACTTTGAGCATAGTGGGAGCATCTCCAACCCCAGCGGGCCCAGCAGTGACCTGGCAGTAGAAGACGAGCTCATCAGAAGGTTGAACAGAGGTAATAGTCAAGGTGAAGTCCTCTCCGATGGTAACCCGGCCAGACAGAGGAGTACTCTCGTCACTTTTTCCCTCGCCACCCTCAGAGCGGAAAGCCACACGCTTCCTGGTTTCCTGCTCCTCCTGAATGGGCAGATGGAACAAGGAGGATATGGGAAAGAGGGGCGAGAGAACAATGAGGAATCATCTCAAGACCTCAAATTCCATCTAAAAATAACTGTGATATTTGAATTGGGAAGATTATCAAAATCTGGATAGTACTTACAATGTACCACTCAACAATAGTGTTGCTTGATGATGGTGAGACAGTGTAACTGCAGGGCAGTTTGGCAGTCTCATCTTTTAACACCTCCACTTTAGGAGCCACCTTCATGGTCACTCCCCCGCTGCATACTGTAGAGATAAAAACACACACAAGGTTAGAAAGAAGTATGTAATTAAACACACAACAGGAAGAAATTTAAAAGACTTAATTAGAACATACAACACCTATACCAGTTTGTTTCATGAAAAAACTGCTGAAAATAACAACTCAAAAATGTAATATTGAATGGTTGAAAATGGTAAAGGTAAATATGTACAACTCAAAGTAAGATCTAATGGTCTAATTGACAATACCGCATTATGATGTGAAAGGCTGATGTTACAAAAGTATCACATGGTAGTAATGATGACCCTGGATTTTATAAAGTTAGGTACTGTACATGGCCTCTCGAAGAGGGACAGGAGGAAACGATACAAAGGCAAATAATAAAAACACAGGGACTACAACTTGTCTCTTTGGTATTAGACTGAAAGCCTGTGGGTTTGTTTAATATCCTCAAGGCATCCGATTGTTCAAACACTGCTTTACGAGAACCAGGGACATTCTTGTGGTGTCCATGTGGGACTTTATCAGCACTAGAGCACGCCTTTTCTTGCAATGCCTTGGGCTGTTCGCACTCATCACCCCTCACACACACATCACATTCACAAGCGACAACAAGAGGCCTGGGTTGGTGATTACCCCACGCTTTTAGGCACAGCGCCTCCCTCACTGGAAACACATGCAGAGTACACAGACACACATTCATGCATGCGATGTTCACCCACACAATACTGTAAACAGATACACAAAGCAAAGTTCCAGAAATGACAACTGATACCGGAGTGATGCCAGAAGGTAATCACATGGACCGCACACGCGCACACACACACATACACACCCTTGCTGTAGCCCACCCTTGCTGCAGAATACCACAAATCTTCTTCTTCAAACAGCAAAGAATTATTAGAACAGAAAATATGTGAAATCCCAACATATTAAAGGAATTCTCTATCAAAAATCTATGGGATTGGATGCATATCCTCAGTTTATGTGGACATTTTGATATATTTTGTCATTACTCTGGGTGTCTGTTGGAGTCTTTTGTAGCTTCTTTGATCCAAACAAACTACAACAACAGTTCTTCACAAGGGAGCAAGCTACCAACTTTTCAAAGCTACCTCTTAAGTCTACAGGGGTTTTCCCTTAAAGGTGAATGAACAGCGGTACAATCTGTTAAGGGACACAAAGGGAAGCTGGAAGGTCCTTGTGACCGGCACTGTCAGTGTTCTCCATTCAGTAGAGACATTAGGATGCACACAGTGTCCCAGATCTCAATGGTGGAGTATGCAGCTAGGGCACGGGTCAGACAACCTGAACTGGTTCCTGTGGGGATAGGGAACACCATAGCTCTCTGTATATCTAGCAATAGAGAAACAATGTCACAAGAATTGCATTACATAGATGGAGAGGAAGGATGGAGAACTGGAGGAAAGGATGGAGCTCCATTTCTGCTAATGAAGTCACTGCAGCACATACAGTGTCATAAATCAGATGGCAGTCAGTGGATATCAGTGTGTTGTGAGTGTGTACAAACACATGACAACTGCAAAAAAAATTACAATGTTGTTTTAAGGAGCTGGGGTTAAACTACCTAATATATTTTCCAATCTTTGATGATTAAATCAACATATGGACTGCATATTTCATAGTCTATGCAATTAGGTACGCATGTACAGGCTGACATGAAAGATAGTGCTTGCCAGGCATACTTAGCTGATTATAAGGGAATGGAGCCATATTTACTGTAAGATAAAGTACTTTCATATTAAAACTACAAATAGAAAAATGAGTATACATTGTAAATAATGGATGCATCAGTGAAGCTACAGTAAACAACCACTCAACAACATTCCCCAAAAACCTAAACACCTAATTGGGTATCTTTAAAAGCAAGAAATCTAGACTCAACACGATATTCACATTCTAAAAATACATATTACTAAAAAACAACCCAGCTTTATGTTCTGTATAATAACATAAATGAATGATGTCATCAGTATCTGGACTATTAAATCTATACATAAATTATTTATTTGTTGTGAGAGTGGGGAGGATGGACTTCTGGGAATCATAGCTGTTTGACAGGCTAGTTTTAATAACAGGGCAGAGAAATGCAGACGGGGGAAGATGAAAGAGTGTTTGCTCAAAATGTCTCAAAGATGAGATGAGAGGAGCTGAGGCATGGCCTCCTTGTTATCGCTCCAGTGTGAGGACGAAAAGGCGGGAAGGCAGGAAGGTGAAAATAAGAAGGCAGAGAGCACTTATAGGGTAGATAATAAGGAGAGCTGTCAAAAACACACACTGTGGTCGCTCATTGGTGTGCATTCATGTATGTCAGTGGAAAAAAAGAGTGTGTTTGTGTGAGACATTCAACCAGGCAGGGTCCGATGTTATGATTCACCATGACACATGAAGGTCACGGGGGTCAAAGGTCATTAAAAAATTGACATTAGTTGAAAAGATCTCATGTCTCTGTCGCCCACTGTATTCTTTCACTTCTTCTTAATTTACTTTTTCACTTCCCATTTCTCTATTTTTATCCTTTTTGTTCTTGATACATACTTTCTCTGAATATTTAACAGCTCAGCAGCTCTCAAGCAAACCAACATTAGTTTTACAAACAGATTTTCATGTTTCAAGTTTGTAAGAGGGATGCAGCCCGAAAATCCTTCTCTGTTTCTGCGCCAACACAAACAACAAGCCAGACAAGTAAAAATGTGAGTAAATGAAGCCCTGTGCTTTCAGGCAGCACTCAGGATTTAAGAGTCTTGTTGAGTGGCGCATGGGAAAAATACACACTCTCACACATACCACATAAAATCAAGTGACTTTACTGGCACATGCATAGAGAGCCAGTCTTAACTCGGTTACTCAACTAATTTGATTTTTTGAAAAACACATGTAAACTCAAGGGTAAGCTTTTAAACTCTGTGAGAAATCCAGTGGAGCGAACTGGAGAAGTTACTCCAACTTTACTGGTTAGTGCAACCATGTCAACATCTGAGACTGTGTGTGTGCAAACTTTTGTATGGGTACATATTTATGTAAAGATGCAATGCAAGCTTAGGAACAAAACAGTGAATAAGGGACGAGGCGGCTGGTATCTGCAGCCTTTCATACTTTCTAGTAAATTACTTTATCTATAACTTTAGATTCATATTCTGTAACTTAGTAAAATGAATGAATAACATGGTATCAATGATGTATGAAAAAATCTAGGTAACACCTGAAAATGAAGAAGACAAAATATTGAATAACTAAGCTATTTGCTTTTTATACCAAGGCCTTTAGAGTTTTATATTTAAAAAGCTGATGAAAGTATTTCAAATAAACAATCCTGTATTCATCTGTTGCCTACTAATACTTAGCTGTGCAGTATTGTCACACAATACTGATGACATTCACTTCCAAAAGGCACAGCTGTGAGTTAGTGTGTATCTTATTTTGTGCACATTGTTCAAAAATGTGCCTGACATAATGGAATAAAATAAAAATAGCTGAGCACAGACTTTTAATGCTGATACATTACATTACATATAAGTTCCTCTTTTATCTTTCATAGGATAACAGCAATCTAAATCACAAGAGGATCATCTGAAGATGTCTGGATACTTTACTGTCTGTCTTCTTATCACTTAAATGTTATCTCAAGTGACACACTTGTTTTTCAACTGGAGTTGGTCAGTAACTAAATCCCTATTTGCATGTAAACACAGCTACTGAGAAGCAGTACTGAGAGTCCCTCTCTGTCTGTCATTTTTATTTTTTTGTCTCACTCCCACTCTTTTCTCTCTCACACACACATCTATTAGTGTATTTCACAATATGTTTTTGGTCCAAAGTGATCAATCAAGCTGCTGCTCTGTGTTTCACACACGAGGCAGCTGGACAGACAGAGCAGGGCAATTAAAGCATAATTAGGGAGTCCTCTGTCCAATCTGAGCCTAGAGCAGCACTTGTGTATTTAGAGGCACAAGCTGTTGGCTGTCACTGTGTGTGTGTGTATGTGTGTGTGTGACAGAGAGAAAGAAAAAAGGGGTAAGGGGTGTTGGAGTGGGCGACTAGCTGCATGGGGGTCTCGTTAGCTGACGCAGGCCAGATAATCGGATTTAGTCAAAGAGAGGGAAAGTGTGTGTGTGAGGTGGTGTGTGATGGGGTGTGTGACTGGGTAGAGAGACAGATGGGAACGAGACGGTCAGACTGTGACCTGTACACACTTGCATGCACACACATACACGCACATACACTCTTCCAGTACATCTATAATGCATGTGATATTTATGAGCAAATGAACCAACCCAAAAAGCTATGGTTAAGTAAAGTGTGTGTGTAAAAAAAAAAGAAAAAGAAAAAAAGATCTAAGTCTGCAGTCAAAAGCAGCATGGCAGAGTGGAGGAGACCCAGAGAGTTGTGTCAGTCCCACATCTACTGAAAAGTTAATGTGAAACCATCTTCAATACTCTCTCTGTCTGTCTCTTTTTGCCTTTTCCATCGACTCTTCTCTCTGCCTCTTTTATTTCCCTTTTACTCTCTCTCTCTCTCTCTCTCTCTCTCTCTCTCTTTCTCTCTCTCTCTCTCTCTCTCTCTCTCACACACACACACACACACACACACAAACAAGCGGGTGCCCCCTCATTATGAAAAGAACCAGCTGGATCCTCTCTCCTGTCCTCCTTTCCTCTCTTATTCTCCCCTCACCTACTGTCGTATTCTGGACATCAAACCAGGAGCCTCTTTCTCTCTCCGATTCTCCTCTTTTTATCCCCCATTCTCAAAGAGCATTCTTTAATACCCAGTGCACAAACTCGCTCATGTGTCTTTTCTGCGCATGTGTGTGTTTGAAAGAAAAAAGAAAAAAAAAAACAGGAGACAGAATTAGAATGAAAGATAGGAAAGGGGAGAGTGAAGGAAGGGAATAAAAAGTCAACATACGTGTGTAAACCCAGCCTCACCTACATAAGTGTCACACATGTTCGTCACCTAAAGCTTCTTTATGAAGCCACCATGAACTTCCTTTTACTGATAGTGCTTGCCTGTCTCCACACTAACCCAAACAGTGCTTGGCTGTGGAGTGATGGATATTCTCAGTGACGCAGCTTTATTTAAATCTACTGTATACACCTGGATGGTGGTGCTAGGGGTTGCAGGGGAAGTGTGTTAGATTTCAGTCAGCATGTATCACAGAGACAGAGCATAAAGATCTGTACCAGTGCCAACACTGTGACGAGGAGTGTACGGCAGACTGGGATCTATGTGGTGAGTATGAAGCTGAAAAGGACAAGAGGAATGCAACGTGGTACCTGATGGATGAGGAATGTCAGTGTACATGTGTTTGTGCATGTGTGTGTGTGTTCATGTGTGTGGTCCAAAACATCCTTGGCCACTAACAGGATTAGTGTGCTTGGCTGTTGGCAAAGCAAACAGCCTCCTGCTGCAGAAGACACAGTGTCAATGTCACGAGGACTGAGTCACCTACAGCACGAGGTCATTAAAAAAACATGTCACAATAACTTGAACTTTTTTATTCATCACTTTCCACTGATCAGCACCTTTGCCAATATATTTAGAATTACTTCTCAGTCTTCTTAAAGCTGCATCTCTACATCTCATGCTAAATGTATACATATTTGTTAAGAATTAATGGTGTAGCTACCAAGGATAGGCCTACTACACATCAGGTTTACAGTGTCTACAGATAAACCATGTGGAGACAACAAAAATTGTGATTGGTCAGCCTGGGTTACTTGTGTTTACTCCTGCAACTTTATAATCCCATCAGAGATTGTTGACAGTAAAGACAACAGCAAGCAAGATTTAAAAAACTTTTTTTTTTTAAACTAGACATATTTTGTGATCCATCTTCTTTACAGAATCTTCTGTTTGCCATGGTTCTTGCCCCCTATCACAAAGCAGATGAAATAGTGTAAGTGCAGTTATGACTCACAAAATGTGGTGACGGCTACTATCACCAGTGACTGACTCATAGGAGTGATTATCACCATCATGAGCCAGAGGGTCTAAGATAAGATAAGATAAAACTTTTATTGATCCCACAGTGGAGAAAATTCATTGCTACAGCAGCTCAAAAAGATAGTGATATGAGAAAAAAACTAATATATAGGCTACAACAATAAAATTTAAATCTAAAAAAGGGACATTAAAGTGCAATTATAACATATACAACAATAAAATCAAAAACTAAAAAGGCCCTATAGTGCAATTATAGTGCAGCATTGTACAGTCTGACTGCAGTTGGAATGAAGGACCTGCAGAAGCGCTCCTTCTTTCACTTGGGGTGTATTAATCTGTCGCTGAAGGAGCTGCTTAAGGCCCTCACAGTCTGATGCAGAGGGTGGGAGGTGTTGGCAGCAGGGTGTGGCATTGTGCCCTCAGTTCCCTCTCACTTATAATGGCATGTTAATGTTGCAGACTGGATCCGACTCAAACCTTTCACATTCGTTAAGCTCTCATATTAGTGTGTCTGCCCAGCTATATGGGAAGACTTTGCACTACTCAGGAAATTCAGTTTGCTCAGTGAGTTTCAGAGAGTTGCCAGACAAACTCAATCCATCTCAACAATTTACCCAAGAGGACTAGCTATGAGGAACAAAACTAAACAGGAAAAAATCCCTCTTCATTAAGTGCTTACAGTAAAGAGGATGGTGTTTGCTTTGTTAATGTTGTTAAAATGACTGTATGTTGTTCAAATTTGCGAATATTGCAGTGCAATTCTGTTACAGCACGAGAAAAAGTGAAAAAAAATCCTTTACATTGTTTGAATAGCTGACAGTTTGAGTTGACTAGTGGGCTGAGGTTATACATATACTGTGTGATATATGTGTATGTGCCAGTGCATCTGTGTGTGTGTGTGTGTGTATGTGCGGTGGGGGGCAGGCTGGGTCATACTGCCAATGTCAGGGTGGGTCCATGTAAGGCCTGAAGTCCATCAACGCCTGACTGATGAGACAAGAACAGGTGCAGCACAGGACCAGCAGCTGCTGCAAAACACACACGCTCACTAACAATGAATGCCACATAGAGAGGGTGTGAAAGACAGGCCAAGTGAGACACTACAGAGAGAGTGACGGACAAGGAGAGACAGGAAGTTTCCCAATTGGCAAGAACATGCAGAACTACACAGTTTGTAGAAGTAAAACTATTTGGCAACCAGGGAGACAAAAAATAAATACATATACATGCTATGAAAACCAGACAGAAATAGAAACAGTACACACGTCCTGTCTGTCTCCCTGGATACGTCTAATGGTGCGTGTCTCTATATACAACTATAGCGCCATGCATAGTAGACTTGTCTTGTGTCATTGGTGTCATGCCAAGTGTTGACCTTTGAGGTGGAAGTACTGACTTGTATCTGATTAGACTCATGCTATCCTTTACTGTATTCAATGGTCTGGAAGACAGAGAGAAATGGTCAGAGAGGAGGAGGTGAGAAGAAAAGAAAATATGGAGAATTTGGAAAAGAAAGGCAATAAAAGAAAAGGACAGTGAGATATTATATGCAAAAAATAGCCCTAATAACTTTTATCAACTTGCAATTGATTTCCTAACTTCCTTTAATACTAAAACATAACAATGTCCCTAATCCTGCAAAGGCCATGAAATAAATCCCTCTACCTACACTCCATTCTCACATCATTCACCACTCCAAACATGGCTGGCAGTCACACAGAAAGTCTGATCCTGTACAGTACATATGGTGCTTGTGTGCACAGATAATAATACATCAGCTATGAGAAATTTCAATCTTACGATCTTTTTTCCCCAGTAACGCGTGAACAGCATCCCTCGAAAAAAACAATTACAGCAATCAGGGAATCAGCGTCAGTGTCATAAATGTCTGCTGACCGTTCACAAGCTAGCCAAAAGCTACAGCAATAACTCCAAGTCGATAGTGGGGGTTTATTGTGCTTCAAAGATGGTATTTGGGCCTTTAATTGAAGTCAAACGCAATAAAATCTTTTGACGCTTGGTGCCTTGTGGTTTTTAACAGATTTGCTGTGTGTTTTATGAGGGTTACATGTGATATCTGTTTGAGTTAGGCAGGCGGGGGTCTTGATTAAAGGTGAGATAGACTGATCCCGGATGTGCAGATACCACATGCTGAGCCTTTGTACTACAATTACAGGATAAAGATGGGCCTGTCTGTCTTTCTGTCTGGGCTTGTACTGAGGTACCACCTGAGTTGAAGTAAAATCTACACCTGGAACCCTGTGGCAACACACACATATACACACACACACACACACACACACACACACACATTCAGGTTGCAGCTGGTTATAGAGGTCGTCTGAGTATAGCAGAGGAGAATATGTTTAACCACTTTGTTTATTTCTCGGCACTAAAAACCACCTACCAGCTACTGGGTGCCTGTTATGGAGAGAAGAGAGGAGATGGAGGTATAGGAGTGACTGTAAGACTGCCAAGGGAAAAAACTGTTATTAAATGTTGGATAAGAATCATGTAGCCTTTATTGTCATCAGTCATCTAAAGTTTTTGTATTAGTTGAATTTGTCTTCTCTGTCAGGCTGCAGTGTTTTTTGTTCTTTTTATGGTTTTTCTATCAACCTTCTTCTATTTGTTCTTTGTGTTACATACAGTATCTAAAGCATGACTTGACTAAAGTTGATTTGATTAGCACTTAAAACAGATTTACCTTCATTTGGATTCATAAGCTGTGCTTAATTTAAAATAGGGAAGGAGAGGCAGAGGACAGAGTCAGAGGAAAGAGACAAGAACATTAGTTTAGATGAGATTTGATGTTCTCAGGGACTTGACGTTGACGTAATGCAGCTGAGTCAAACATAAGGCTATTAGCAATTAGTCTGGGTACGCATCTGTCTTCTCTACAGCTATAAACCCAACAATATTAGCATCTGTGTATCCTACAATAAAGTGCAGAACCCCAAGTCATAGCAGTTCAATGACTCGGCAAATGATGGGTGTCTGTCAAGCTGCGTGTGTGCGTTTCTTTGTATATGACAGTGTGTGTTGTGCAAGACAGAGTGGAGGGCAGAGAGGTAACATCACAGTGTGTGCAGTAGCGACAGATAAATCACAGCTTTATGGGTGTGGGTGTGTGTGTGTGTTGTGTCATCTCACGGCAGTTTAGGGGCTCAAGACAAACAGTGTGAAGTGGGCTACAAGGTCGGTCTCTCAAAAACTCTTTTGTTGAGCGGGAGATTCCCCTTCTCCAGTCCTGTTGTCCTGGCAACAGGGTGAGAAGTCAACCCCATTCAAACACGAGAGTTTGGAGCTGCGTGGTCAATGAGTGGTTTGTGTGTGTGAGGGGGGGAGTGTGGGTACTAGAATGAGAGTAGGTGTGTTTGTCCTCTTCCAACATGAACTGGTGAGTCAGGAGAAGAAAATGAGGACAGGAATAGATGGTAGAAGAAGAAAAACAAAAAGAAAAACAGACAAAAAGGCACAAGCAAATCTGAATTCACACTGCTGACATTGCAGTCTTATGCTCCATTCTGAAAAAAATAAAAAATAAAGTGGTTGAAAAATAGACATCTTATAAAGACATTATAAATAGAGCTATGAATACACTAGTCTTGTGACTCTTGTGTTTTAGTGCTGCGCAAGTGCTTCTGCAAAAGTAGCTTTGATATATGGTCTCACTGATAAACCAAAGGATTTAGTGAGTGTCCTTCCCCATTAGAGCTAACTGTGTAAAATTGAACTCATCTCTCACACAGAATATCTGGGCCATTTATAAAGTTAATATCTTTTAGCTGACACAATCTGGTACCATTATATGTGACTCCATTAAAAGTGAGTTAGCATGACAATAGCCAATGTCTTGCTCCTATTAGAGCTCGCATTTAGGTCTTAATACCATGGTGGTGACAAAAAAAAAGAGGAAAAAAAAGGGGCAGAGCAGTGAATGACATGCAAGACTGGATAGAAATATCAAGTAGAATTTCATTACTTTTCAAATCAAAGGGCACAAAACAGAGAGGGCCCACAAATTACCGCACCACGTCTCCTCCTGGCCGCCTTTCATTTTCAGGGGTCTCAATCTAGTGAAAGTGAGAGAGTCTGTATGTCCTGATCGACTGAGAGAAAACCCAATCAGTGGATGTCACTGAAGGGGCAGAGATGAGAAAAGGTGTTAATATTTAATGTTTCGGGGCCCCCTGAATACGGGCCTCTTTTCCTCTTCTCCTTCTTCCTTCCATTCTTTTTGCCTCAGGCACTCCAATTAACACACCCTGTCCTTTTCTTCCCCTTTTCTCCTACTCTTTTTCGCTATTCCCTCCTTCCTTGAAACAAAGCCCCTGGCAAAAAAAAAAAAGATACATTGGGAGAGAGCAGGCAGGAATGGAGGGATAGGCAGAAAAGGGAACAAGTAGGGTTTGACTTAGATAACATTAGGAAGTGCGATGCAAAGTTTGGTCTCGAAGTTCAGAAGGCTAGAGGGTTGAAAAGAGGAGAAAACTAATGCAGGCATGAGCATAAAACTAGAGAAGGGAAAATATGCACAGAAAGCCTCATACATGGAGGAATTAAAATTAGAACAAAGGAGAAGAAGTGAGATGAAGTGAGGGTCCCTTGTGCATCTTTTCCATTCCCCCCTGCCTCTACCTATTTATCAAGGTAAATGACTTGCTTTAATGGGCCAGAATGATATGCAGTGTTTGGCAGAGGCAATCTGCTTGAATATGTTGCCGCTAATGTTGCTGGCATCCATAATGGGGTATCCTAATGAGGTGTATTCATGATGAGAGAGGCTGTAAATATTGTAAATTCCTCTCAGGACCCATAAGGGCAGGGGCTGCCCTGGAAAGATAATGGATGGATGGATAGATTGATGGATGAGAAAGGATTGACAACTGAGGAGCAAATATTCTAAACACTGCTCATGTAAATGATTTTAAATGACTGGCAACATTTTGACAGAAGGCGAGCGATATATCTGAATGAAGTGCTGAATTTTCTTAAAGTGGCACTCCTGGTGATTTAGTAGCCTATTGCATTTCTATAAAGTCCGATGACTCCCAAGGAATAGAGAAGAGAAATTGAATCCAGAGTTTCTGAGATAATCTGACTTCCTAACTTCTTACTAACATCATTTGTTGTTAGACCACATACTTTATTGAAAAGGTAGCATGGTGCCTTTTGGTACAACTGATAATTCACCCATGTTTCTCAATGGATTTTTAAAAAATCCTTGTGGTCCATCACCTGATAGTCTGTGTTAGGGTACCGATGGTGCAAAGAAAGAAAGAGAGAAATAAATAAGTATGTCTACAAGAAAGGATGTCCTCAGGATTCATTGTCCTTCCATTCTGTTTTTATCAAAGGTGAAACTCACATGGCTCCAGGTTGTCTTGGATTAGTGGCAACAATGCAGCACAGAACAGGGCCACTGCTATTACCTCAATGGATATTGTTTAACAGAGGTTATAGTACTTCAGTACAAAGACATGAGTGATCTACTGTAGCATCTGTGATCACTTTGGATATCTGACACGTCAACTTAGACTGGACTCAAAACTTGATTCAAAAAAAGTCTGCTTCGTTCTGATTGTTTTGTATTTTTCAAAATGAAACATTATCGACACCTCTGTCTTTTACAGTCAGGACAGATTGTGAGAGAGAGGAGCGAGCGAGCGAGGAAAAAGGCTGGCTCAGAGTATAAATAAGAGGAAAGACATTAAGACTACGACTAATCTCGCTAAAAGGGTTAGGACAAAGTGCTGCCACCCCTGCCGTCTCTCTCGCTTCCCCTCTCCCTATCCTTGAATCAATTCATTCTGCAAGTCATTTCCTAGCCCACTGTGAGGATAAATAAGCAGAGTAAGGTAGCTCTTATGCCCATTTACTGTAATAAAAACCCCACTGGAGTGTGTCCATTGCATCCAGTGTTTGTGTACGTGTGTGTCCTCAAGAACACAGTAGCTTATAGTGTGTTTGATTAAGATTAAAAAAAAAGAAAAAAGACCCAGACACTTTTGTTCCAGAGGGGAAATAAGATTTGAGATAAGTTGTAAGGTGAAGGCGAGGTGAAAGCAGGCCAACATGTTTTTCTGTGTGTGTCAAATTTCTACCCTGGACCCTACTATCAAATGCACTCTCTCTCTCGCTCTCTCTCAGGTCGTCCTGCCAAGTCATGTATATTTTAATACTGATGAGTCTAGAGATGAATGTCTCAAGTTCCATTTATAGTAGCCTATTTACAGTATTTACACAGTGAAACACACGGACAAACACAACTGCCAGCCCTTCATATCTCAACAGCTCAAACAACTCTGTCACCCCTTTTTTCTCCCAGCAGTCATTGCACGTCGAATTGTAGCACCAAGGTGTTTTGTTGGCCTGGCAAAGGTTCAGGTCTTGCGTGAACAGACTAGACACACACGCTGAGATAAACAATGTGAATGAACAAAGAGGCAATGGATAAATAACACCAAGGTGCTACTGTACTTTGCTTCCTGATCTTGTGCCTCGTGGAGATAAAGTAAATTTAGGAATTCTGGTTTAAACCTGAAACCTGCTTTATCTGCACACATTTCATCTCCTCTATTTGATTTTCCATCCACAGTAAGCTGGAGTTTTTCACACCAAATCTAAGCTTTTAATAACAGGGAAAACACAACTTTTGAAGAAAAAAAAAGGCAGAAGAAGAGATTCAGCGGTCTTCCTGTTGACTTTTTAGCGTGAATGAGTATTTTTACAAAAAGCCCACAATTTATTAGCCTGGATGCTTTATTTCCAAGTGAAATCTGCATTTTTAGGATTAGCCTGCAAAGTGTGGTAGTACTCTGACTTTTCTACTTTTGCTTTTATTTGATGCATTAATTAAAATGGTGCCTTTAGCCTTGGTGGTGTATATTTTTCATGTGTCTTCTTTTGTTGCTCCACTTAATCAAAATCCCTCGTTCTCCATCCCCCCTGTCTGTCTCTCTGATATATGCTCTATCACTGTCTTTCTCCTCCTCTCTCTTGTCTCTCATTCTCTCGCTCTCTGTAGTAGTGCTGAGTAGCACTCTGCCCATCTCATTTGGAGACAGCCCTCCCTTCACTCCTAATGAGCCTTCATTTTGGCAGAAGGGAGAGAAAAGCCAGTGAGAGGAACACCATTTCCACTTCAGCTGACAGCAGTTCCCTCTTGAAGCCCTCTTCTAATATCCACATGGGACCATACAAGAGGGTTGCAATAGGGAGAAAATGGCCGAACAAATGGATATTCACTCTCCCTATTAGTCTCCATTATCTGCAAGCATCATTTCATAACTAGCGACTAACAAGGCCTCTGTGTGTGTGCCCGTGCCCCTGTTGTATGTTCTAATGTGTGCCTTGGTGGAGCCAGGATACACAAATCTGGTGTGGACAGCTCAGAAACCAGAGAGAATTGCCCTTCTTTGTGCCCGAACTGAAATACGAGAGCACTTGCTGAATAAAGGGGGTCTTATAAGGGGGCGAGGGCACTCCTTAGGGGGCCAGTCAGCCGGGCGTGACAAGCCGGTACCGCTGTAATGAGATAACAGGCCACTGGAGTACGCGTTGATTCATTCCTTTCTTTCACTTTCTCCTCATCCCTTATCCCTTTGCTGTTTTCTTATCCATCCATTCCTCAATAATTTTTTTTTTTTTTAAAAAGAGGCCATCGTGTTCAGTAGGCTGGCTAAGCCCGTGTGTGCAGAACAGATAGAGGGATAGAGAGGAAGGGGTAAAAACTGGCAGAGAGATAGGGAGAAAGAGAAAGAAAAGGGCACAAGTGTGGAAACAAAAGCTTGAAAAGGAGTGTGTGTGTGTGTGTGTGTGTGTGTGTGTGTGTGTGTGTGTGTGTGTGTGTGTGTTGCTGTAAACATATTCGAGTGCATGTTAACAGAAGCTTGGAAATCTTGGTTGAATTCAAGCAAGGCCACAGTGGAAAACAAAACTAAACAAAAACAGCACACTTAAGAGACAGAGAAAGAGAGAGAGAGAGAAAGAGAGAGAGCACATGGAGTAATCAAATCACAGAGAGACTGGGTGTATAGAGTACGGGTCACTGTCTCCAGACATGCAGGGTAAAGCCCACCTCCAATCCTCAACCATCACAAAATTACCCCTGCACCTGCCCTCTCACCCTCCTCCCTCTCCTTCTTCCCTCCTCCTTCTTCCCCCCTTTCTATTCCCTCCTGTCTTGGACAAACAAGTCTTATACAGTGTTGACAGTGGCAACACTCAGTGGGAGGTAGAGAGATACGGGAAATCCCAGCTAAAGGTTGAACTCATTCATTGTGTGGTAGGAATATATGACTTCCAGCCTGGCAAACTACCCAGAACAAAAGTGTTTTTTTTTTGCTCTTTCCTTAACCAATGCTAATGAATTGCCACCACTGACTGACCTACATATGTCAGCTAAGCCACAAGGTCTCAACTTATCTTACTCACCTCTTAATACTTCATCAATGATTCATTCGTGAAAAAAAGGGGAAAAAACATGCCTCACTCTTAAATCAATATTTTCTTATCGTATTTGGGATTTATAGTTGCGATAGTGAGGCGGCCAAAGCCATGATTTCATCTGAGCGACATGAGCTGTCTACCCTCCTGTGCTATCAACACTCGCTGTCCCAAAACAGAGTATAAGCTGGAGATTTAGAACGGTCTGTCTAGTCCTGAATCTGTAGCCTCCTGCCTTGCATACCTCACACACAGCAGACTGTTACACACACACACACACACACACAGGAACACACTCACAACTTTTTGATGCCCCACCTCCCACCCATGTTCCTTCTCCCCTACCTCCCACCCCCATCTATTTTCTGTCTTTTTGCCTATTATGGCGGATTAACTTATAATGCTTGGATGAACTTCAGTAAGTGGGGGGTACGAAGTCACACATCAATACACACACAATCGCTGGCTGGCTGGCAGATATGGTCACAAGCCCACTGGCACAGACACACGGAGCCTTCTGGAGCACAACGAGACACATGCGGACACCCGTATGAGCACACATACATGCACACACACACACACACAAACACACGTTCACATACAGGAACCAGACTCCCATGCTGAAACTGAGTGAAAGGTGCAGAATCCAAACCAAAGCCCCTATTAATCCGCCGGATCCCTCAGAGATAGAATAATTCAGAGTTAATTATTCTCCTGCATTCCTCTCTTTCTTCTTCTTGATTCCTAAATCCACCATACTCCCTCAGTCCCACGCATGCAATAGATTGTCTACCATTACCTACTGTAGTAAGGCTGGGTATCGATCAAAATTGTTCAATATTAATTTTCAGCTCCTTGGTATTTTTACACCCTCAAAGCAGTTTAATTTGTGGTAAAGCGAGCAAGAGCGTGAATGAAGACAAGGAGTGGTGGTAGCAAGAAAGCCAGTGAATAAGACCAGTGAAACTTGATTTTCCAATTGTTTCATAGTGGTTACCTTATAATAATAATAATAATAATATCGTCGCAATATCGCCATCTTTGATATTTTAATGCATCTTCAACTTGTTTGCAGTTCATGTGTGTTGGTCCAACTTCCTGTTACTGATGAAGCTGCTGCTGTCTCTACCATTGCTGTTTATGTTGAGAAGCTACATTTGTTTGAGACAGCTCCTGCTAGGTATCCAAATTTGGTCAAGGGATTTTTCAATACTATTTTAGCAATTTGGTTGATGTTGTAAGCATAATTTTTGCTACTAAACCTTCTACTGTAGATCTCTCTTTGTCTGCTCTTGCACATTTTTATTAGTTTTTTCCCCCCACTGCTCCTTTCTTTCCTTTTCCATGGCAGTCTCTTCTACACTATGTCTTGACAGAGTTAAATGAGAGGTAAATATGGTTATGAGCCCCTCTCTCTCTCAATTTTTCTCTCTCTTACACACACACACACACACACACACACACACACACACACACACACGAGCGTACAGGTCTTGGCAGCAGCTGACACAGAGTCTGGCATTGAGGTTGAGTCTTTCTGGTTGGAGTTTGGAACCACAGTGAGTTTAATTAGATTGGAGAGGGAGACCACATGGTTGGCTGACTGGCTGGTGTAAGACTGGCTGAGAGGCTGGGTACTGGAGAGACTCACTAACAACCACACTGTACTATGCACGCTGTGGAGAAAATCCACTCAGAACTACTGTATACACACCAATGTGCTTGCATAGTTTTCTGTAATATATTTATAGTTGTAGATACAGTAGCTGCACATTCATTTGTATGCCAATGGATCCCTCAAGTCTTTCTTTATTCTTCTGTCCCAGACTGGTGCCAGCAATGTTCTCATGCAGATAACTCATTATAAAAAAAAGATAAAACGCCTTGTGATATACAGTTAAAAGTATCATACATCATTGCTCACATCACACCACATTATCTTTTGTGACTCGTGGAATTTTGAAGTGCATATTTCGCACAGGGGAAAGAAAAAAGCCAGAGAACATATTCCCACAAAGTAGTTTCTATTTTCTGCACCAACACTTCAAGACAGGCCAGTAGATAAGCTGGAGACGAGAAGATAGTGAGGGGCTGCTCTCGCCCATACATGGGTAGGGCAAGGAGATGGAAGAAAGCTGTGGTATGCGCACACACACACATATTTACACACCCAGTGAGCATATTTCAAATATCATTCAGCATATGGACAGAGCAAACACACAAATTATAAGTGGCATGCAGATCACGTAATATGTGCACATATTTTAACGTAAACCAGGGGGAATATGAGCTCGCAGGCGCACACAAATAAGAATTCCAGCCAACTCCCGTCTGTGTTAACCTTCCAGCATTCTTTGTTAATCTGCACCATAATGGCACACCTGTCTTCTTCCATTCTCTATTACCACTATAGAAATACAGTGGGGGTGTGTGGGGGGAGTGGTCATGGGAAGGGAGGGGGGTTCAGGGGGTCATTAAACACATTCATGAACAACCAGCTGATCAACCCTATCTTTTAATTCTCTCATTCTTTATGAATCTCTCTATCGTCCACGCTCTGTTTCTTCATCTGTTTTCATAACTGTCTACTTTTTTCAACAAGAGCTTTAGTTATGCTTTTGGGGGGGTAGGGGGGTATGTTACCACGGTAACAGACAGAGAGGTTATTGTCATAGCTAGACAAGCATTATTGCAAAAAGTGGGAAGGATGGGGGCACAAGAGGGTTTTTTCAGGGGCAGGGGCAGGTCAGAGATTGGAACAGTGCAGGCCAGGGGGGGAATAACTAAAGCAGCGTGCAGGCGGGGTAGATAGGTAGGTCACATTATTATTGATTGCCTGACATTATGTGGACAGCAGGGGAGTCCACAGAGACAGACGAATAAATTGTGGCTTGACATCAAAGTCAGGCTGCTGACATTGAGCCTGCAGGGGACAAAAGCTGCCCAAGGCTGGATTAGAGGTGGATAGATGCACATAGGCACACGCAGATGCAGAAATAAACAGACAAGGAGAACACTGTCCACCAGTTACCCGATTAAAATGAGAACTAAAAAGAGAGAGCTTGAAAATGAAATGACAGAATGAAACAGGAGGGAAATGTCAACCATGAATAATTTCAATTCCAAGCTCAGATTTTTTTTTATGAAGCCACTTCTCATAAATTGGACATTTTCTTGAATAAGACACCAAAAATGTCTTACTCATTTACACATCAAGGCTCACCAGAGACTTCCAGAAGGTGCATTATTCCAGTCCTCATAAAATTCCAATCTGCTTCCCAGTACATTTTTCATATTCATTAATACTTCATTAAATTATTATTCATAGCTTGGATGATGATGTGATTATATATGAAATTGGAGAAAACAGATGAAATAATTAGGCCAATGAAGTTGAGATTTAAATATTCAACATTCTCATTTTGACTGACTCCACGGTTGGTTGTCTGGTGACTCTTGAGCAAAACAGACAAAAATAAGTGACAGGAGGACAAAATAGTCAGGTCAGATAACTGCAGGAATGTCCGACAAGACATACGTATTATGTATTATTATGTTAAGGCCACACCTGGTTCAAGCCTTTCATCAATGGTCATCAGACCTGACACAGAGGGCAACATCATTCATTGTCTGCTAAGTGATTGACTGCCAAGTCTAGATGGCTATCATCTAAGCTAACCGGAGACTAGTGATAAAATCTGGAATGTGTAAAAGCTGAGAGACAAAACAACACACGCCTCAACCTGCACAGACCTGCACCTCCAGGAGATGGAAGATATCGACACTGTGGGGTGGGGGGGGGGGGGGGGGGGGGGGGTGCAGGTGGGGTTTTCAGAGAAGCCAAAAACAAACAGACAAAAACAGCAGGATGTCGTCATGGATGGAGAAAGAGACAAAAACGAGCGGTGGGGGGCCGAGAGGAAGAGCGTGGAAGGAGAGAGGGGAAAAGGTTAGACATAGTAATATGATTGAAAAATGTTTCAGCCACATTCTACTCCCCAACCAAGCCCTTGAACCACCAAACACTGGCTGTCTCTCTCTATAAATCTCCCTCCACAAAAGCAGACTGACCCATTTAATGCTACAACTTCCTCTGCTCACACAGTGCCCACCTCTTGCTATTCAGGAAAAAACACAGGATAGAAATACCGCCAGCTCTTCTTCGCCTTTAAACTACACATACCCAAGGTCACACGCTGATGTGTAATGTTGTTGGTCTCCCAAGAGATTTCACACCAGATGGGCCTGTGACCCTTCAGGTCATGCTGCCTATTCCACCCACACATTCACATATACACAGATACACACTTCCCCAATTCAAATGCCACAAATTTACACTTCTCTAAGGTCTGTTTTCTACTGACAATTCATCAATATTGTGGCCTTTCCATTATAGGTTACTGACTACTAACTCTTTAACTGCACACTGTAAACAAAGAGCATGTATGTTTAACAAGGCCAAAACGTATTATTAAAGTGATGGTTCGGCGTAATTTTGACCTAGCGTCATATGCATAATTATGTCAATCTAAACACCCCCTCAGCCTCAGCTTGCTCGCAAATTGGTGGAGTTAGAGCTATCAGCCGAATTGCTTAGTACAGGCTCTAATGGAACCAAAATTGCATCTCGTAAATTACCCCACTAATAATGCCTCGAGCACATGTATTGCTGGAAGAGAGTAGTAGTGGTGAAGAAGGAGCAAGAAGCAGAGTACAGCAGAAGACATCAACGTGAGTAGAAGGATAGGACAACATAAAATTCATCAATAGTTTTGGTAATGATTAAATAATATGACAAACAAAACTGTCACATAGTTTAGAACTTTTCCAATCTGAGAATTTTCATCCTTTTCTGTTTTAAATGATTTTAAATAGAAAACAAAATAAGCAACATAAATACATCACAACTCAAGCCACCTCTTTGACACAAACATATCAGGACAAAGATCTCCTCTTTCATCAAACTCACGTGTACCAATTCATGGATGAAAACTCAGCTTGTGTCTCCATTCTTTTGCAAACACACAGACCATGATGGTGTCCAGTAAAGATACCATATCATGAAAAACTATAGAAATATGACGTCAGACTAACACAGAAAAGAAAATAAGTGATGAAAGAAGACTGAACCTGACATGAGATGGCATGAGATTACATTACAGACACTGACAGGAAGAGTAGGAGAAAAAAAAGTGCATGTGGCAAAACTGGCATGAGGATGCAATGCTAATCGCCAGCATACCAAGATCAAAGGAAGAAATGAAGCATAAAAAAGGAGCGTGTCAGAGTATCCATGTGTCACTTTAATCATTGCATACCACAAAGTCACAGTATGGAGAGTGATTTGTTCCCCTCTTTTAATCAATAGAGTGTATCTTGGGAAAAAGTGCCTTAATAGAGTACCAGTGACATCAATGCTACTGTAAGATCTGACCTCTGAATCTTTGCATACATAATCATGCATTTACTTTGTACTGAACTTAGTTGAGAATTTTCACCAAGCCTGAGAGAAAACTCTCATAGTAGATGAATCATGTTGTTGGTGTTTATAGGAGCAGATGGTCCAGGTAGGTGTTGCAAGTATTGGCTGTTCAGGATAATGGAGGAAATAAAACATCATGCAGAGCCAAGCCGGATGGTTTTGTGTGTGTGCATGTGTGTATCTATCCATATGTGTGTGTGTGAGGAGGAGGCTTTTGGAAGCTCGTAGGGGTGTTGAAGGTTCACTATCAGCACCTCTACCAACATAGCATCTACTCCTCCTCTTCCATTTCTAAGTAACTGGTAATAATTACATAAATATTTGAGCGTGTGAAGGGGGAGGGAGTGAGGGAGAGCAGGAGGAGAGAACATGGATGAATGGTTAAAGGGCAAGGAGGAGAAAGGTAAAAGGTATGAAGGTGAGGAAAGAGGAATGGGGTTAGATAGAGGATAGTGGGCTTAAGACCATTTTGAGCATGATAAAGGTGGAAAATATAAACCTGTCTAACAGTATTCTCTACATTTTTTGTGAAGAGGAAAGCATTAAAACTTCAACTTAACTAATGTGGTTGGAGAAAATGAAATGGGTAAAAATGAAAAGAGAGAAGATGAAATTTTAAAAAAATCAAATGCATCCCATATATTACTGAACATCTGTGATCTTACGACTACATTCATAGCCTGTGTTTTTCATTATAAGAGTGGGGGATGGAGACAGAAACAAGATGAAGATAAAAGCAGACATGACACTTTTGAACTTGTTTCAATTAGATGAACTCAAAGGCACCGGCACTGAGTAGCTGGACCTCCCATCAGCATCATTCATTTATTATTCATAACACTGCGTCCAAAATCACAGGCCTATTCATGAAACATGCTTCTTTTTTTTTTAACCAAAGGCAGAGATGAGCGTGTGATTAAGGTATTCAATTTACTATTCCAGAATTTTTCTAGTTGTTAGGATGTGAGTCACCACAGTGAGCTTTTCTCAAAGAATTTGTACGCCACCAAATGTCAATGGGGAACAGTGTGCTTTTGTAATGCTGTGGTTTGAGTTATTCCCATTCTGCAGTTGGGTTAGGGGCCCTGGGGTGAATTCTGACATTTTATGGTGGGGATGGTGGCGTCTTGGAGGGGTTTGCAGAGGCAGGCAAAAGCTTGTTCATACAGGTTTATGGAACGAAGAAGCAGAGTGAAGGATTATGTGAAAGGACGCAGAGGAGTGGGCCTGTCATATCCAGGAAGAGGTGAGAGTGTGAGCTGAGGAATGAAGCAGAGAAGTAAGTCAAGTTGATGGACAGGAGGTGGAAGCTGTCTATCACCAGCAGAGCTCCAGAATTTTCCATGACTTCAACCCCTCATTCTTGAGATCCAGAAAGGTACATTGGGCGTAAGGGGGGGCAGAGGGGCCTGCTCCATATCTCCGTAATGAGCTGCGAACCACAGACTGAGGTGGCAGACAAGGCAGGGAGACACATGGAGGAGAGGCATGGAGGTAACACTCCAGTTTAGGTTTCAGCTGTGCACAAGTGAAGGCAGATGGGCTCGAAAGACCCACTAGATGTAGGACAATGTGTTCCCCAGATTAAAGAGGCATTATATACATTTAGCATACTAGTACCCAGATGCTCACCCCCCTCTGTTGTCATAAATCACACCAACTGGTTGCTTCATTCATAATATTTTGCATATGTGGCCACTAGAGATGCAGCTAAGGATTATTATAATTATTGATCTGTCAATTATTTTATCTATTTATTGATTGGTCCACAAAAAAATAATTTCTTAATTTTGTCCAACCAACAGTCCAAAACCCAAAGTTCATAATGATTTACAGCGAAGTAAAAGCAGAAAATCCTCAAAAATGAAAAGCTGGAATTAAAGAACAAAGACCATTCAGGCTTAGAAAATAAAGAAAACAATCATTATCAAAATAGATGCCAATTAATCATCAACCAATCACTGCAGCTCTGGTGGACACATATGTGCTTTGCCAAAAAAGCTACATCATGAAAAAATGTATATAAAAACACACACATTTATCTTCACACACTATGGGAAGGGGGGTGGTGGAGAATTGCCTTGACTGAGCTCCCAGGTTGCACTGTTTGTTCAAGTTGTCATAGTTATTTGTCTGTTGAGAATTCAAAAACAAAACTTCCTGGTCTCACAGATGGTTGCCCCCACCAGCCACTAAAAGATAACATTGGTTCAGAATGTACAATAAAATGCGATGAATGGTGTTATTTAAGATGAAACTCACCTTGCCTCATACATGCAAAACAACCCAAAACAGGCTTATGTGAACACAGCTGACAGCAGCTTTCATATTCATCTGATAATTCATTCCATTTTGGATTGCACTACACCACAGTCAGCTGCAGCAAGCAAACAGACGCACTGCAGTGTGTCAGTGTTACTGGCTAATATGGTTTATGGGCAGACCTGTGGACCGAGCCTGGCTCAGACTGATATGGAGGCTTGTTTTCACGCTCTAGAGCCAACCATCCAATCATTTGGATATTGTCTCATGTTTGTACTGGAGGCTTTGGCTGCCCTCTGTTAGTCAACTGACTGATAATCCACTGCAGGGGCTCTGACCACATAGTCCAGTGGGAACTGAGAGAGAAAAACAAGAGAAAAGAAACAGCAGAGACAGCGAGAGACAT
This sequence comes from Scomber japonicus, assembly GCF_027409825.1. Lineage (NCBI taxonomy): Eukaryota > Metazoa > Chordata > Actinopteri > Scombriformes > Scombridae > Scomber > Scomber japonicus. The sequence continues at coordinate 6,924,793 of NC_070587.1, read as the reverse complement.
ATGGTACAAAAATAAATCAAATGACTGTAGTGAGGACAGTAATGAGAAGAGAAAGCAAGAAAACTAGAGGAACTGGAAGATGGCAGCCAAAGAAAACTAGTAGCAAAGCACTCTAAAGTGAAGATACGGAAGGGTGAGTAGACAGTGAAAGAAAGAAATGAGGACAGAAAGAGGTGCAGACGGTGTTGAAAGTGAACACATGCAACTTGATCTCAAGCCCATGACCGTCCAGCTGTCTCTCCAGTTTCTCACTCCCTGCTACCGTTTCCTTTGTCCTGTTAAATATGTCAGCCATGCCCATGGGAGATGGCAAAGAAAGAAAAAAAGACAGAGGAGGAAGGTAGGGAAAGGAGAATGTGTGCAGTGAGGAACAAGAGATCCTGTTCTGATACTTGAATATGGCTGAGGTGAGGAAGAGAGAGAACAGGTGGGTAGCCACAGGAAGACAAGTATGTCATTGTTTGGCTGGTACCAATGTTACCATAAGGTCCACATCTCCTCAAACTGCTCCTAGCATATAGCATTTGCCAGTGATTGTTGAGCTGAAGTTAGCATTAGCAAGGGGTTACTGTTGCATACTGCGCTTTGACTTTGTTTGCCCTGTCATGCCAATGGTGGGCCTGGCTTTGATGCTCTTCTCAACCCTTACACCAACTGCCCCTAAACCAGCGCCAAACAGACACATACATAAATGCATGCATACAAACAGATGGGGCGAAGTAGGGTGTGTGCTTGTGTGGGTGAGGGGCAACAGAAAAGGGTGTGGGAGGTAGATTTTTTGGCTAGCTTTACCTTGCCAACTTCCTTGCCAAGGAGAGCTGGGTCTAACTCTGACAGCCTGGATCATACACCACCAGCTGGCTGCCAGTAGCCACAAGCTTGGCGGCACAATATGACACGATGCAAACAGGGAAAGAAACAACCATCAAATCAAAAAATGAGAACAATAATGACATAAATGAGACAGTTAAGTTATCATTACCTGAAAATACAGAAAATCAAAGCTTAACTTGCCTGTTTTAGACTTAAAAATATTAGCTTTGAGCAGGGTCTGAAATTAACACCCACAAAGCGCCAAATGTGGGTAGATTTGCCATTTTGGTGAGTAAATCTCAGAAGTACATCCGCCACACTGGAGGATACCAAAAGAGACATATAATAAAATATCTGGCATGATTGCTTGGATGAATTTACTTTAATTTCCCTATACAGTGTGGACATGCACACCATACGAGTGCCAGCCACAGACCGTCTCCAGCTCTCCCAGTTTCGTGGCAGTGTTTACCATATGGGACATTAGTCTTCTGCTAGCTACCATTAATTAAATAGCTACTGAGTGGCTACATTTACGAGGAGTAAGTATGTGTGACACAAAAAGTAAAGTTATTATTTTTTTAATATGCTTGGCCAATGGATTTTTTCATCCAACAGTCCCTTTAGCAATCAAAAAGTTACTTTTGCACACTGACATTGAGACATCATTCTAACATAAAGACACTGTAATTAAGAAACTAAGAAAGACAACAGAGAAAAGTGAATAAGAGAGGGAAGAAAAAGAACAGAGATGGTTATATCCCTGTGAGGCCCCTTCAGTGTACTGGTGGGCTCTACTGCAAGTCCATCGCTGTCCCATCACCAGCTGGTACTGCAATCAATGTGGGCTTGCACACACACACACACCTATTTATAACCTCTGTTAAGTCCGGATTCCAGTTCATGTTGAGGTTGCACTAATGTTCACATGTTCCCAACAGCCTTGACTGCTACAAGTGACGGATGCCCACACACACAGCAAAGTCCGGTCCCCCCCACACAGTACTAACTCTCCCCTTTTGTCACACACACACACACACACACAAACACACACATACACACACACACACACACAGCCATGTTAGTTCAGTTAATGGGGAGTGCATTCCAAGCACATAGTCTGAGCACATATTAACACACCCAGACACTCTCAGACTTTCTCGCACACCTGTGACTATGTAGATGTATGCACACATTCACATACTTAAACACATGTATGTATGCACACACACAGTTAAAATATCAACAAGTACCACCCTACGTCAGGCTCTCCCTTTGACCGTGCCTCAATGTTCTGCCCTCCTCCACTCCCTTCACTCTACACCTCCTCTCCTCTCCAGTCCTCTCCCCTTCCTCTCCTTCTCTCTCTCCCTCTCTTTCTTTCTCTCTCTGGAGTGTAATCAGCCCAGTATTAATACCTGCATTCCAACAGCCTACAGGAATGTCTTAACAATGTAGCCTTGTTCAGGTAGTGAGAGACAAAGACCTCAAAGGAAAATACATAACAGTGACAAGTCACAGGCCCACAGCATGTATGAAGTGAGGCACTTTATGTTTTGGAGATGAAGACATGTTGAGTGGGATACACTTGGCACTCAAGGTGTGTTGAGACAAAAAGCAAATTGGATTTTTTTGCCTTGTGTATTTGACTGCTGGGCCTTTTGTGTTTACTCGCCCCAAACAGCCAAAATATCAGCTGTATATTAGCTGTAAACTAGAAAGTAACAGACGCACTGATGGTGTTCTGCTGAGCTTCTGACTGAGCTGTTATTTCCCTGAGGTCCCTCTCCTATTTCCTAACTTCCCTGTACATTTATGAGACAGATTTGAGATGGGGGGAAGTTGAAATATTTTCAAGTCGTGCGAGCATGTCTTTGCGTCTATGTGTGCTACCCCTGGCACATTTGCATCTAATCATGTCTTCCCATTGACTTTTATGTAATTGCACTGCATCTGTCTGAGCGCACACTGATACTGCCTCCAACACTACCATTTTATCTATCTATAAATTATAGGTTTTGGGTTATATTAGAAGATTTTTTTTGATGTACTGCAATTAATTGCAGTAAAAATACATGTTATTATACTAAATGTGTTTTGCCATATTGTGATATATACTGTCTATACACTGTATATAAGCAGACAAGAGCGATAATGAAAAGCTGCTCCATCACCCTCCCATACCCCCATCCCTCCCACTGCCTGTCCTCCTTTGTCAGGCCTTATTATTGAACATGTGTCCTCCTCTGCCCCTGCCATTAACCAACCCCTCCCTTACACACTGCTTTGAATGGACAGGCATACACACACACAATGTGCAGCACACACTCCAGAACTGCTAATTGACATAGGGAGTCGGTGCATCTTTCATCATTTTCCACAGAGACAAATCTTGAAGTCTGTGTGTGTGCGTGTGTGTCTGTGTGTGGGTGATGTGAGTGGTGAATGGGATCAAAGGGGGTCCTCCAAGCTGTCTGTCCAGGACCTCTGTGCCTCTGTCAACACTCCACAAGGCAGCTGGAAAAGGCCAAATATCTATTGTTCTCAATGCTCAGAGTTCTACAACATAAATGTTCAGCATGATCAGCAGACTTCAGCCTTGTTAATCATTCAGTACAAATAACTGCTCACTGAAATAAGACTGCTGCAACATGCCTGCCTGGACAGAATGCGAGATGCTCTCAGGGCAAAACACCGGGGTTATAATTACTTTAGCCTTTAATAACAAGAGGCTAAATCAGTTAGCCACTCTGTAAGTCTAACATTATCCCCACAATAACTATCCATCACATTTGTTGTTCTGTGAATCGCACAGACATGTAATTGGGAATCATTTAGGCTGATGGAGTCATAATCCAATTGAATGCTATTGATTTTGGATTAAATATTCATATGGAACAGAAACAAGCTTGTACTATTTCCTGCTAGACTGAATCAAAATGAAGCTTTGAAACTTGAGTCTCCTTGAATTACTGGAATATGGACACAGCTAATGAACAAGACAAGAAGTAATTCAGCTTTGAAATTGACAATGAAAACAAGAGTAAATGCACTTGCCTTAAGTGATCTGGAAAAAGTAACTCGAGTGCTTTCCATCGCTGCTGCCCCAAAATGGTGCAACTATACAAATATTCTTACAGTCAATCCCTTCTGGCTCGATTATTATCATTAGCTGAACTGTCAGTCAAAAAATTACCTTCCCGGCTCAATATTCACTAGGGATTTGATACACCCTCCCTTGTATTGGCTCCTTCTGTTCGGGTTATTGTGATGATTACACAACACACGGTCAGCAGGATGCATATATTTTCCATTGGGCCCAGCAGGAGTGAGAGACAGATGACTGATGGAGAGTATGACAAGATTAGCTGAGGAATGACAGATGAGTGAGAAAGATGTATATGGAAAAGATGTGGAAAACACAGTGATAAAAGTCATGGTTTACAAAGCAGGGTATAAACTAGGGTGTGGTAAAGAAACTGACAGAGAATTCCAGGGAGAAATGTAGCGAGCAGAGAAGAAGCTCACGCTAAGGTAAAGAACAGGATGTGACTTGAGGAGAACATTAATAGTCAGATCATGGTAACTTTATCCTATACTCTTCTCTTTTCAAAGTCAAGTTCACACAGGCAGATAAGAGCGAAGGCAACTTTAGTGCTGTGGTCGTCATTTCAGAGGGGCTCTGGTAAGTGAAACCTCAATAAAACAAAGACAAGTTATGTCCTTGGGGCAGCTGCTTAACTCAGAAGCCATGAAAAACTGACACTCGATCTACTCAGTGATGCTACTCTGATCTCACTCTCAGGTAACGTGGGAAGCCCCCTTTTGTCAGAGATGAAGTCATACTGAACTACAAGTACACAGAACCAAACACTAACGTAAGGTGAAAGTGTGTGAAGGTGTTGTAATATGAACACCACCTCTGAATCTCATACACAAACAAATCCAGTAGCACCCTTCCCCTCCTCCACCTTCTGCTCCTCCTCTTCCTTCCCACCATGACGGATTAATGTTCCCGCTCCTGTCTCCCAGGTCCCCCCGGCCCAGTTAAAGCAATAAGATCTCATTGTCAAACACTGACCAGCCTCACTGGAGAGGTTAACCACTGCTGCTTAACCATTAACTAGATTAAAGTCAGGGGGGCGCAGGAATGTTCTCTGACAGATGGAAAGGGGAGATTGGACATAGAGTAATCATGGTGGTTTTGGCCAACCTTTGTGGTAGTGCTTTGAGTAAATTTGCTCACATGCACACACATATGCACATATGTAAACAGAAAACATTCTGAGGCACAGTGAACTTGAAGTGACCCTAATCTCTTTCTTATCATTATGCGATCAAGATAAGGGAGGAAAAGAATCCCTTGGGGCTCCACTGTCATATTTCTGAAACCACTCCCTTGGAAGCAAGAATTACTGGGTCAGAGGTGTCGTTCAATGGCATGGGAAGTGATCTACATACTGTAATTCTGCAGAATAATTTTCTGAAATATCAGATATATATATAAGTTAAATTAGGGGTGTGTTCACAGCACCAAACATACAGTTTTACTCTCTCCTTCCCCCACACTGAGCCAAGCCAGTGGTGTAGAAAGACATGAGGTGGTAATGGAACCCAAGTGTGTGTGTGTGTGTGTGTGTGTGTGTGTGTGAAGGAAGAGGGGGGTGAGTGGGCTTTTTGGAGGGGTGCATTCAACAACTGCTGCTGAGGCAACTGTTGATGTCTGAAAAGCAACAGCTTGCGGGGCTCCCAGAGGACGCTCTGCCAGCCAACAGTCAGATGGAGGGTTTAGGGTTGGAGGGGCGCAGGGGTTAGGATTTCTTCTCTGCTGCCAGGAAAATGATCTCCTTGGCCACAGATCCAGGCTTTTCCATGAGATTCTCCATTCCTAATTGGTATTCCTCAATCCTGACATATACCGCCTGTCTGTTCTTCACTGCTGTTATCGCTGTCTTTATCTATCGCTTTTGTTCTTTTCATCCTCTCTTGCATACCACACTACTTGATTGATCACAACAACTGGACGAGACACACAAGAGGAGTATTATAGATGTCTCTTTCTGTGGTTGTTGCATTTCCTAGCTGTTTTACTCTGACACAGATTTGTACATTGCATGGTTCAAATAGTTCGAGCCAATCCTCGTGCTTAGTTTATTCTGACAACAAACACACAGAAATAGATTTTGTTCTCTATCCGCATCTTGCTACTGCACTCTCCTGCTAAATGGATTGGCAGCACTTAACCTTGTCTCCCGAAAGAGCTTTGTGAATTTTCAATTTTGCTCCAACCCTGAATTGCAAACCACCCAACCCCCCATCACCCAGCCATCACCACCACCACTACTACCATCCCACACACACACACAAATGTAGAGACAAGGACACACATGCAGAGAGCCTCTTTTCAAGGCTGCATTTGGAATTACCCATCACCACCAACTGCTTCCCCTGAAGAAAAAAAAACAACAAGACTGCATGGTGACAACACAATAGTCAGCTGTAATCTCATCCCATCCCTTGATCTAGCTCCGCCCGTGCCTTCCTCTCTGCTTCCTTCCTTCCTTCCCTCCCTTCAACTCCCACTAATGACAAGACAGCAAAGCCACAAAGCAACAGCCTTCAACCAAATGAAAAAAAGTTTCTTTTTCACCTTTCTCTTCAAGTAGGGGAGGATTCCCTTCTTATTTTAAAATCATTAATGGTGGCTATAAATCTGCTGTGGAATGGCTCTAGGGATGGGCGTTAAAGCAAACAGAGCCCTCTCCCACCAAAACACAGCAGGAAGTCTTCCTGATGCTACGCAGGGTCATTAACTGTGAACCATGCATAAAGGCACCCGAGGTCAACACAGCCTAAGACAACGAGGTAAATCACAGCAGGCAAACACACGCACAGATACGACTAGACACCAAATAATGTACTCTAAAGTGTCTTTGTGAAGGACGAAAAAGAGAGAGAAGTTACCAAGACAGAGAGACAGGCAGACAGACAGAGAAAAGGAGAGGGGGCATCAGAGACAAACAGGAGGTGAGCAAGATGGAAACATAGACAAAGATAATCAGGAGAAACACACCTTTTGTAAATGTCTGAGCACCCGTGGACGTGTGAATAATCACAGCTTTAACCGCAGTGCTTTTGAAGCTCTTGTGAGGATATGAGGATGAAAAAGCAAGAGGGATCAACTTTTCCATCTTCGCTGTGAACCACATAATACTTTATAAGTGATTTTAAACCAGGTTTTACCATTTGCATGCTAACCCATGCCTACTGATACTGAATGCAGGCCCTCCAACCAACTTCACACTGCTGCAATTAAGTTTAATGTGTGCAAAAAACATAAAACAACACTGTGTATGTGATAGGATAACGGTCTCTGAGCTCAATGATGACTCAATGGACTTCCCCGTACAAATCAACCTGAGTGCATCCTTTCTTTAAGTGACTAATGTTTAACTGGTAACCCTAACCCTAACCCTCTCGTGGATGTTCAATGGGAGCCAGTTCCAACCACAAGAATGCACCGTGGCTATGAACAAACTCCCTCATTGTACCTATAACACTTCCTCTTAATGGTGAGATAGAAGCCACATTGTGGCCACTTGTTTGCATGTGGATTACTGATTGTGACTTGTGGTGAGAGGTTTTTTTTAACAAGAAACAAAGCCCATTTTCTATAGAGTTCGAACTAGTGATGACAAACAAACACACAGAGAGCATGCTCGGACGTGTTCAGAGGAATGCCACTCATTCCATCTTAGTGCTCTACTCCATCGTTGTGACACACACCAACACACATTCACAACCACAAAGATGAGATTGAATCACCTCAATAATTACAGCCACACCATTCCAATACCATCTCCCCCAAAGAGCTCAATGACAAGGAGGCAAATATGGACTTGCTCTCCCAAAGCAGCCACTATCAATCTGTCAATCACTGTTATATGAGCTAAGGTTTCCACTGTTGCGTAACACCAGGATCCTGCAGTTAGGCTCTTATGCATGCATTTGTGTGTAATCTGTGAGTAAATGTTGCTAAAGTATGAGACATGAACACTTGCTGGCCAGTAAATAAAAGATATCTGTGCAGGATATTATAATTATTAATAATTATGCATTTATGCATTTAAAGTATGCACACGTGTATATGCAAGCACAAAACCAGGTATAGTGCCCCAAGACAGTTCAGGAGGAGGTCCCACTGACTTTTATCTCCTCATGGCTAAATGGCTCTTTTTCTGGCCTAATACCATAATAATTACACATGGCTGCAGGGAGTGAACTTTTGATGCTGCGCTGGTAGGGGGGACAGAAATTAAAAGCGCGGAAATGACTGTGGGAATTAAGGCGGGGATAGACAAAGAGGCTGACGCTGCATGTTAGAGGCTAGCACCTTGAACTCAGCTGATGCTTGTCACACCGATTCTTTCCACCTATTTCTGACCACTTTGGAGTCTTTACAGTTTAGCTCAAACTCATCTGACCATCTCTCTCTCCTTCTGTCCCTCTCCTTTAATGTCACTTTGTTCTTTTTATCCCCCAGACTTGCAAACATCCAAGTCGAGGGAAAATGTTCGAATCATTTAGTGTGAAGTTACTGCTTCGATAAAATAGCCCCAGAACACATTGGTTGGACATATTCCTTTCAACTACTTAATGGAAGCAGGGTGCTAAAATGTTACTTTTCCACTATCATCTTAGAACTTATGTCTGATTTTAGATATGTGTCTTCACAAACTACTCAGCCTGCTGATGCCTGTGCTGCAATGGAAAAGGCAATGGCATGTCAGAAGCGTCAAACAGGAGTCATTTACCAATATGTCTGGTTGAGCGGGTCAGAGGGTCAGCGTGATCCTGGGCACTGGCATGCTGAGCACTTTGGGGCGCTCTGGGTTGCCATGCACCACATTGCCTTGTGTCAGAACTATATACATGAATAGATGCATATGTGCTTACAAATATGTAGATGTACTTGCAGTAGACAAAAACACAAACACATCTGCGCGTTATGGGTCCCATGATCCTATTCAGTGCGCTCCTCTCATGCTCACTACTGACATAGTTGGAAGTTACAAGCGTGTGACCAGCGTTTGTGAGAATGTGGGTCTGTGTGACAGAATCCCACTGAGACTGTACAAGAGCTGCTATTATTAGACAAAACTATGTAAGACACATACACAGAGAGAGAGAGAGAGGGAGAGAGAGAGAGATAGAGAGAGATAGAGAGACAGATAGAGAAACAGATAGGGAAACAGCAATTTGGCAAATGTTTTTTCTTTGATGAAAATGTTTGTAGCACCAAAGTGAAAAGATCACTTCTCTTCCCTCAGACTGACTTCAGAGAGGCATAGGGCGGATAGGGTGAGTTCAGCACCTGGGGCCAAACCTCTAAATCAATGCAGCACAGCTGTACAGAGGGATGTGTGATCTAGACTGCATCCATCAATTACAGGACACTTTTTAGTAGGCACCTGTTAAAAGGCTCCATGAAGGACAGACACACAGCAAAGCGCAACAACTGTCTCTGAGGCCTGTAAGGAAGGAGGGCGCAGTCGTAAAAGGAAGTCTGGGAAATGAAGCGGTGGCAGAAGCAGAGATGAAATGAGAGAAGAAGGAAAGCTAAACCAGGTAAACTCGAAGGTCGAGGAAACTCCGTTTTTTTATAAAATGAAAAGAAATTGGAACAAAATAATGGGCTACATGAAAGATGAGAAATATACAATGACTCAGTGAACATGAGAGGAAAAGGAGGAGATAGAGAACACAAGAGAGAGGGGAGTCGCCCAGTACCCCAGCCCCGCCCTGCAGCTCAGCCTGCTTCAAACCACCACAGGCTGCCTGCACCATCAAGATATTAGGAATAACTTCTTTTTTTTTTAAATGCCCACAAAGCACTCTGGCAAATTTGATTTTGAGATGCACTGAATTTCAAAGAAGCCGCAGAAGTCAGCAACACATCAAACAAGTAATATATTACACATTTAGAAGGACAATGAAAAAAACTACAATTTCACAATGATCCTAAAAAGATAAAAAAGAAAGCATGAAGCACAGTACAACCATAATGGACAGCACTGTAAATCCCTATATGGTGGACTGCTGCTGAGTAAAAGGAAATTAGGTCAATAATGAACTATCAGTCCTTCAATTAATTTTACCCACTTGGATTTGGTCAATAATCACCAACTTTTCTTTGACATAGATCATATGAGGCAACTGTTAAGTTAAATTTGGCTTTAGCCTCTCCTGCAACACCCAGGGGTGCTGAGGGTGAGGCGCACTGCCAGCAATGGATACGTAAATCCCACAGATGAGACATCAAAGCGCTAGAAACTGCAGCACAGCAGCCAGACAGCAGCATGAATGAGACAGAACATGGTCTTCAAATAAAAGCTTAAAATGTCTCACTAATGGGGAAGAAAATACTTGGGTAATTTAAAGCCTTTGAAAGCTCTTCTTGTATTTTTTTTTAAATTAATTGTACTTGTCTATACATGAACATTATGTTTGTTTTGGTTGTATACTGGCAGCTGGCTGTATGGTTAAGATTTGCTGCTATCAGACCATCCTGAATTCTGGCAGCAGAGTCCAGAGGAAAGTCGCAGTGCACCGCAGTCCTGTGCGCCAAGAAGTGCACTCAAGTGGAGGAAAACTACAAAGAGTCAGTATTAATATCTCAACAGTTTAAATATCCCGTATACCACTGCTGCTTGACCTAACAGCTGCTTCAGATTTGTTTTTAATAGTTACTGACCAAACAATTGGACAATTTCGATAGGTGGGCTGCATGACGATTTCGAGATAAGTCCGGTTGTCCACCTGCTGTCGGCTCTCTCTGGCTTTAGCACCCAGCCGGTAACAGGTTACAACATAATGCCACAATATATAGTAAATATAACCTACACTTCCAAAGTGTTTGATCAAGTAAAACAACTTAATGAACCAACTATGACTGGACACGCACAGGCAGGTCCGTGCGGTCAGCAGCGGACCTCTGAAAGTCGGAGTCTAGCCAGCTGCAGGAAAGTATAATCTACAGCGTGAAGCCTTGAGAAACTAAATAGGTCCGTGTCCAAAGCATTATAAAGTTACTATAAAGGAGTATCATTTAAAAAAAATGTAGCGGAAAGTATGAAAGGGACTTAAACCTACCTTGCAGTGCCCAGAGCAGCAGGGTGCACAGGAGCGACATGCGTCCAAACGTTATCCCGTCCATTGCAGCTTTTGTAACTTTTTGAAGGAGAAGTATTCACTGGGTTTTTCGCTTGTAGAGTGTGGAAATCTAGCAGAAGCAAATGTTCTGTCTTCTTTCAATGCTACAGAGCTCTCTCTCTCTCTCTCTCTCTCTCTCTCTCTCTCTCTCTCTGCTAAAGGACTGCCTCTCTCCCTCACACACACACACACGCAGACATCTGATGCTGGTGGCAGTCTTCTTGGTTGATATATTTGCACAAAAGGTGACCCCCCTCCCCTCCTCCAAATACAACTCCCTCCCCGCCTCTCTCTCTCTCTCTCTCTCTCTCTCTCTCTCTCTCTCTCTCTCTCTCTCTCTCTCTCTCTCCACTTCACTTGCAGTGAAAAGACCTGCTTGACTAATCGCGTATCTACTGGGCCCCGCAGGATAGTTTCTTTAAAGGAAGTTAAAAGTGATTTTATCATGAGGTTGTCTGACTAGCAGCAACTCCAAAACCATGCCCTCTAGTCAAAATAACACGTCTATACCAGCATTAGTTCCCAAGTAGCTAAAACATAATTTTTCACTTCTTTAATTAAGAATTTACTTTTTTTTTTTTTTTTTTTTTTTTTACTTCTTTAGAAGTATGTTATAAACATAGAAGCTTTTCTTATATTATTTGAAAAATTGGTAGCATGACGTAAAAATGCATCATAAATAAATTGGAAATAGGAAAAGTTGGGAAGTTAATATCATTCTCCATAGCAAATGGCTCACATTTTTATCAAGTAAACCTTAAAACAAAAGCCAGGTGACCAAATGAAGGTTTTACTTGCTGTTATCATCTTCTTGTTCATACTGACCATTAGAAGATTCCCTACAAATCTGCTTACCAGTGGCGGTTTTTGCTATGGGCAAAGTGGGCAACCGCCCAGGGCGCAATCTACTTGGGGGCGCACGACGCTCTCAAAAAAAAAAAAAGAGCGCATCCTCAAAAAAAAAAAAAAAAAATCGCCAGTTTTCTAGACTAATACCGCTCATTTCCACATCAAGTTGGTGCATTGGGCGATGAGGCGCCCCTACTATCACGTCAACTTGCTGCTGTGAGTCATGTAAATAGGTTGTGTGTGTCAGAAGATAAGGCAAAGGGGAGGGGGGGATCAACTTGCGACTGCAGAGGCTGTGAGCAGGTTGTGTGTGAGTCTCACTCTCAGAGGAAAAGCAAGGGGAGGAGGGGGGCGGGGGATGGACTGACATGTGATGATTATGATCCCAGGCCATACAACACAAACTGCTGCTTCCAAATAAATAGTAATACATTTATAAAAATTAATACAGACCCGTTATAGCTACATGTAAGTTATTGGGTTATGTGAAAATGCAATAAATAAATAAATAAAATGCAAAAAAAAAAAAAAAGTTTTACATACTATATTTCATTTATTCACCTTATTTTTGTGTGGTGAAGGATTTGTGCAATTTACATTGGTGTTAACATACTACATGCCATTAATTTATCTTAATTTCTTTCTCTACTCTTGTTAACTTTTGTATTTAATAACATATGTAATAAAATAACATAAATAGTTCAATATTGCGCTTGTGTTGGGGGTGTTTGGGGGGGGGGGGGGGGGGGGGGGGGGGTTGATGGTCGGTCCGCCCAGGGCGCAAAACTAGCCAGGACCACCTCTGCTGCTTACAGTGTAAGTGATGGAGGACTAAATCCACAGCCCTTGTGCAAAAATATATTCAAAAGTTTATGTGAGGACAATGTGAGGCTTCAGCCATCTGAGTTCATCTCCATCCCTCTGGATTGGAATGAATAGTGTTCAGCTGCAATGGAAGGATCATAACAAAAAGATGTAATTTGGCACTAAAAAATGTAATTTTGAAAGACATTGACTAGTTTGGATGGTTGAAGCCTCATTAATTCCAAATTAACTTTTAAATACATTTTTGCAAAAAAGGAGGACTGTGGAATTTGTCCCCATCAAATTGAAAGTACATCTCTAAATGACCAGTATGAACAGGAGGAATGATTAATGTTCAACTGGGCACCTGACTCTTGTTTTAGGACAGACTTGACCTTTAAACTATATGGTTGCTAATCACCAGGTCTTCATCACATCCAAAAATCGAATTGTCTAGAAAAAAGCAATCTGCTTTCTATAGTCCCTTTGCTCCATAGAGTGGCTCATGTCCCATAGACCTTTAGCATGGACCCTCCCCACTTGCATATGTCTGAAATAATGGTTTTCATTTTCAAAGCAACTGGAGGCCATTTCCTGGGAGTGGGCTAAGCTGTCTGTCATTGACAGACATACCATTCATTCCTAGACATGCAATTCTTTTCAGAGTCTGTTTGGGTATTAAAGGGATATGGTACAGACTATATGAGTATTTACAGTTCAGATATACAGTATCATGATGGGCTAAGTGGCTTACTCACAATGCTATAATACCAGTTTGAGTGCTTGGAGTGGGTATTGTGTGACCTGTGGAGTTAATTTAGGCCAAATCTCATAAGCTAGGAATTGGAACGCATAAACAGATGTCAGTCCTGTATAAGGTGGCTTAATGGTAGCATATCGTCCATTTAAGTGCACAATATGAACCATGTCCTTGTAGGGTTTTTTTCTACAGGAGGCTGGTTGGCAAACACACCCTGCAGGTAATAATAATCCCTTGCAGAGCAGTTGCATTCAAAGACACACATTCCAAAAATAGTTGGTCCAAAACAGCTGGTTGATATTTTTTCAGCCCTGTTCGAAGAGAAGAGGATACTTGCACCCTGTTCCACTGCAGCACACATACAGAGGAGTCGCCCCTATGGATGTGATCTGATAGTTGATCTTCCTGCAGTACAAACACACACACAGCTGCTCTATACATACAGAGAACACCGACAGGAGTTTGTAGAGGCTACTGACAGTTTGATGACACTGAGGCAGCTAGTTTACCCTCACACCCTCTCACTGGCTGAATCTCTCTATTCCCTGCTATGACAGCAGGAGGAGAAAGAGCCTTCCCACTGACTATCTAACATCAATACAACCACTCATCCCTGATATCGACCCAGTCATAATCATCTCTCCATGCTGTAGTGACATGAGATCCACTAACAAGTCCTCTGTCCTGTGGTGAAGGACTTAGCTTGGTGTAACCCTCTCACTGCCTTACATAAGACCTGTATCATGCCGCATAGTTGTGGCTAATGCTGATTTAGCTGAGCATTGAGCACTCTTACGTAAGGCCTTTAGTCATACTAACAGTAGTTGTGGCTGTGATTTACTGTATTGGTTCATTACTTAATGGAGCTGCAGGAGAGCAGAGGATGGAAGAGGACAAAGAAGGACACGGAGGAGAATAGTAAGCATAATGAAAAAGGAGATGTGAAGGGAAAATGTGAAGAGAGGGGAAAGAGTAGGAAAGCGAAGCAGTAAGGGGTGGAGAAAAAAGAGAAAGACAGAATGAAGAAAGAAATGGTGGCAAGAGCGCACTTAAAAATATTTCCGATCAGAATTCTCTTGTTTAGTCAGCACACGTGAAGCAAAAGCTTGGACATCATGAGGTGGGGGTAATACCCTTCAATCGATTTGTGAGTTGTGTTTGACAAAATTATAGGGTAGTCATCCTTCTGCAGACACTGTATTTTATGTACTTTGACATAATCCACCTTGTGCAGATAGTTGTTCAAACGCTGTTATTTTCAAATCATGTTCCCCATACTTGGTGTAAAGATTATATGTGTTCAATTGTATACGCACTGTGTAAACAATAAAAAACCTACTGTTATGATACCATGGTGTATGCAAATAATCATATTCTATGAACAAGATCACGACCAGCTACATTCCATTACAGTCTTTTATGAGCATGAAATTATTATTATTATCTAGGTATTGTATTATTTCTATTCTGTGTTCTGTGGGCACTGTGACAGTTTGCCAATCATGTCACATTCAGACCAACATTAACACTACATGATAAAATGCAGCTGACTGCAGACAGAGGTGCTGATGCAGGGTCATCTTTTGCTGCAACACAATGCAAAGTCATCTGGCAACCCACTCTGTTGCTTAATCAAATGTTTAAGTGCACATAAGTGGTAGATTACTTTGTAGCGTTAATTGTGTAATTCTACATGATGGTCCCCATGAGAACCGTTGAGGGTTTTAAAATCCTGTCTCAGAGTGAAGTGTTGTAGTGTCTGAAAAGCTTTCTCACTCGTGTATCTATTACTCAATATTGCATTAGGCTTCTTCAACACAACACAATTCATCAGTGTAGTTGTGTATAAGACTCAGAATTGGTGCACAGGTGGTTGAGTGGTTATAGCGCATGTCACGTACGCAGCTGACCCCTGTTCGAATCCTGGCCGGAGATCCTTTGCTGCATGTCACACCCCCCTCTCTCTCTCCTGTTTCCTGTCTGTCTAATGTTGAATAAAGATGTCTGTGCTGAAAAAATCTTAAATTACCAAGAGAAAAATATTTAACCAATGAAATAGCAGATGGGCAATATAAAGGTGCAGACAGTGTTTACCCCTCAACTACACCTATATATTTGTTTTTTTGGAAAAACATAATTGCATGCATGCACGCACGCACACACATACAGACACACACACACAGAACTCAGGGGAACACAGTCATAAGCCTTCTCCTGGTCCAAAAAACACATGAAGACTGAATGGTTGAACTCCTATGAACCCTCCTCCACTCTTCCACGACCAGGATAGAATCTCTATTGTTCCTCCTCAGTCTGAGGTTTGACAACCAGCCAGATACACCTTCCCAGTGCCCTGAAATAAGCTTTTCTGTGGAAGCTGAGCAGGTTGTGCCCAATCCCTGGTCCGCCCTTTTGTTAATAAGAGCCATAACCCCCCCATCTGACAGTCTCTGCCTTTTCTACCATGTTGACTATTCAATTCAATTCAAAGTGCTTTATTAGCATGACTGTTTAATTACAGCATTGCCAAAGCTAAATGAAGAATAACAGAAACAGAGAAAAAAAAGAAAAAGAAAACAGAACACAACACAATCAAACAGTAATGCGCATACAATTGGGTGAATGGTAGGTGAGTGTGAGTGTATGTGTGTGTCTATCTCTTCAGTGGTTTGCCTGAATATCTTTAAAACTAACCAAAAGTCCTTAACTGTCTTTTCTATTCTATGAGCACAGAAGCTACTTTCATTCTCGCCTCACAACATACGTCTGCTGATTCAAGAATCCTCTGGAACAACCAAGTCTGATATATATAAAAGCAAAGGTAAGTGCTCATTAGTGCTGATATTGATTTTATAAGGGTTTTTATGAGAGTTTCAAATTATGGATATCTAAAATTATCACAGAAATGAAAGCCTGTGATGTCTTAGATTGGGCTATGTGTGTCACAGGAAATGAAAACATGATCCTAAAACAATATAGACGTCATAAGATGCGAACAAAGCGAACCACTAACACAGAGACTTGTCAGCAGTTTAGATCAAGAGAAATAAAATCATGCAGCTACATGACACTTGTTAAGGTCCATACAGTCAAATTGTCACACCTTGCAAAATATAAATCACCTGGGTTTACTTTATAGTCCCTTGTTTTATGTGTTTCACAGCCTCCAGTACATGTCCAAAACGAGGCTATCTGACAAGGAGAATATTTGACACGTCAGCCTAAAGCATGGGGATGAAGAGAAACGGAGACACAGAAGCACTACAAAGGGAACAGAGATGTGTAATGAAAGAATAATGAAGGGAACAGATTAGAGGTGGAGGAGGAGGGGAGAACTTTAATTCCAAAGTCAGGGGATGGGTAACATATAGCCCTGGGGAACAATAGCAAAGTATAGGAGAAAGAAAAAAGAGGGGGTAGAGGTAGATTGAAGGTAGCTGTGATCTGGTATGAATTCACATGTCTGGTCTTGGCATCGTGGAGAAGAATGAATGAAAGATGTGCTGAGGTTCATTCACCCCCCCCATCCCATGATTCTTTGATCCATCCCTGTGTTTCACTCTTTGAGTCTTTCTGTCTATGTGCACCCTCCATCTCTGCCCACTCTAATCACTCCATATATCTTTATTACCCCCTCTTTCCCCTCCAGTCCAGCTCTCATTCTAGCTCCTTCTCTTACTTGGCCTCTCTCTTTTTGGCCGGGCTATGCAGACTATCATAGAGCTGTTTTCCAGGAAGAGATACAGAGAAGATTCTTTGTCACAGTGCGGGATTTGCACAATGATGTAGCAATTCTCCGGGAAATCAACACTGGTGTATGTAATGCAGATCACTTACAATGGCTGGAAATTGGCCGTGATGATTAATAGACCTAACAATGTGTCACTAAAATGAATCAGTCATCGTGATTCATTTTAAAGCAGACTTTCACATTTTTTCCAAATCTGTCCTAATACAAGACAGGTGCCTAAATGAACATTAACACATTTTTCTTGCCACAGTCATTCCTCCTGCTCATGCTGATCATTAACATTCATAATGCATTTTCAATTTAAGTGAATCTACAGTCCTCCTTCTGTACAAAAATGTATTCAAAAGTTAATTTGAAGCTAAAAAGGAGGCTTCAGCTGACCAGATTAGTCAAATCAAATCAATATCTTTGAAAGTTAAGTCTTTTCAGTGCCAAATTCCCTGTTTTTATGATCTTCTACAGCTGTACAGGAAAAAACACACAGAAGGGCATTTTGTATTGAAAACAACTAACTCTGGAAGATATGCACTTTATTTGACTAACTCAGACTACAGAAGTCTCATATTACCTTCAGATAAACCTTGAAAATACATTTTTGCATTTTGTCCTCCATCACTTAGCTACATTGTAACCACATTTGGAGGGAATCTTCTTATGGTCAATGTGCAAAGTCAATGATTACAGTGCAAAACCTGCTCAATGTTTGTTCAATGGACACCTCACTATTGTTTTAAGACAGGCTTGAAAAACTGTGAACTTTTGACTTGATTTGTGATGTAGTATCACTTAGTGGAACAGTGTAGATGGCTAATGATGTGTGCTATCCAGGAGGTAGCCTGAGTGCTTGCAAAGTTAGTTACAACAGAATCAAATGAGCTGCAGCTCTTCATTTATGGCCCCTCAAATGTTTCTTAAATTGTGTTTGTGTGTCTATCACAGTGGATTCTGCCTCACTGGAGGGCAAGCACAATACCACCCACTCTGACAGTAGCTCTGTGGGAGGGGAGTCTGTCACGCTCACTACGGACAGGGACAAGCTACGGGAAATGGTGCCAAACAATATGAGCGTTACACATACACGCCTCTCCTATAGAGCGGGTCACTGCATCATAAAGGTCATCTGCGTGGTCAACTGCTTGCAGCACAGTTTACAAAAACTGAGTCAAACACAACAGGAAGCAAATGTCATTCATTCACTTCAGTTTTCATGGTTTTAAAGGGGTAATCCAGCAAATATACATGGAGTTTTTCTAAAGTAGTCTACAGCTTAACATTAATCTGAGTTTGAACTAGTCTCGCCATGACTGAACAGCAAAGAGAGGTGGATTGTAGTAATAATGTAATATATAGGCAAATCCTCAAGCTGCTCCATAGACATAATGAAACAACTCCTTCAACACTATGACAAAACCCACTGTGATTATACTGGGTTATTGGGACATTTTATTCACAGCTGTAAGCCCTGCATTCAAATACAACTCATGTAATATCTCAAACAAAAATTGTCTGATCCCCTCATGTCAGTCATTAATTCAATGTCACAGAGATACTCCCAAGCCTCCCCTGAATATATTGTCAGTAACACACAAATGCATTTTGTAATACTATTTGTTCTATTCAAATTTGCTCAGTATTATTTGTAGTGTGATGCCCATGAGGAAAACAGGCACAATCCACAGTAAATTACTTTTATCTTGCTTTTTCCCTGAAAATAAACAGAGTGTTTTGCCTGTTTTAGTCTCACAAATCACTACTTACATTTAAACCAGTACAAAACATTTTCTCACTTCAATACACTATGAATCCAGTACAGTATATAATCCATAACAGCAAATATATTTAGTTGTAAGGCTACCACAGATGTATGGTGTGTCCTGCAGGGGGGTAACTAAACTGACACATAATGTCATAAATATGAGTCACAATTTCCATTTTAGGACAGCGGTTAGTTGAGTATATGTAAACACTAGCCTGTACAAAATCAGTGGACGAAGACGATGTAAATTCAATTTTCTCTGTAAAGGTTTGCTGGTAATTTAGTGAGCTGACATTCAATAGATAGAATTAACAGATATTGGTGATAACGATCACTCAGGTGCAGAAAATCATAAGAATGAATTGAACTTGAGTGGTTATGATTATTTTGAATTGAATCATTATCAGCAGGTGTAGAAAAAACCTGAGCTACTTATGATTTCCTATTTTAGTCTTCTTTAATTTATACAGAATATTTTGCTGGTCACAGTTTTATGTAGAACTACAAATGAAAGCTTATCTAGTTAAGTAAATTTAGTCAGGCTGTGAAAACAGGATGAGCAATTTAATGAGAGTTGCAAGAGCAAAACCATAAATATGACTTTCCTACCCAAATTATGAATTTGTATGTTTTTGTACTGTTATTCATTTTATGCAGCTTACTCTTTTATACTCTTGCACCACAGTTGGCTTTTCTTCAGTCGTCTTTTTCTGTAATGCATGTAAATGTAGCTTTCTGAGGAAAATTAATTAGGAATCAGCTCTTTGCCTTCAAAGTCGAACGTCTCTGCTCTGCACTTTCTGTTGCTTATAAACACATGTACACACAATCTCACATGCCTGCTGGCTGTGTGGACTTTATCGTGCCTACACCAACTCAACGTTGCCGTCGTCTCTGCACTCAAACCTGCAGGCTTTGAATGTGAATACATAAACCATTTTATAGAATATTAATCATCCTTCACTACTGAATGAATTGCAGGGAACTGCATTTTCTGTGTCCACCCTGAGGTAACAAC
This sequence comes from Scomber japonicus, assembly GCF_027409825.1. NCBI lineage: Eukaryota > Metazoa > Chordata > Actinopteri > Scombriformes > Scombridae > Scomber > Scomber japonicus. The sequence goes on along the minus strand of NC_070587.1, from coordinate 6,904,830 downwards.
AGATAGAATATGAAAGCGTTACCACCTTTGTCAGACTTAAATCGTGTAGTAATATGTGTGTGCACATTCTTATTTACATGTTTACTCTTTCCTGGTGGGTTTTCTGATGTGACCCAAAGCAATGTTACCCTGAAATTTAAAAGCCCTTGTGTGTGTACATTCTCAAAACTGCTTGCATAATCAGTAGCTGGTCAAACATATTATACATTTGGAGCCAAATGAGAACATGATGTCTGTATTAATAATTAAATGTTCAGCTTTTGTAAAACACTAACAGTGATATGACTGAGGTCATCTAAAAGGAAATGTTTTGTAAAAGAACAAACTATGTTCTCTTCTTAAAATAGGCTGAAAGTCAGATTCAAAGAAAGATGGTACAGACAAACTGATTTATGGTTTTAAGGCTTTAAGGCTTTTTTTTAGCCTATAAGGAGTGTAGAAGTAGTCTTTTGATCGTAATAAACTTAATATCTTGATAGCTCATTATCTTAATGTCCTCAACTATATTTGTCTCTCCTCTTCCACAGTGCTGCCATATCTGTTTTTCCACCTGTGTGTGTACGCTGTGCTCCAAGTGAGAGACCCATCTTTGTGTGTCCAATGAAGCCTGAACCATTACATCTCTACTGATGTGGCTCCTGACAACTGGGGCCAAGGACAGGGTGTCTCCTGAGACGCACAGTTGCAGACAGCCTCTCTCTCTCTCTCTCTCTCTCACACACACAAACAATGAGACCTCCATCTGATTGATCTACTGACCAATATACGAATCCTCAAACATCCACCCTCTTTCTGTCAGACTCAAACATCTCCTCCCTCACTCACTCATATGTCTATGTCCATCCAACTGATTGGACCCCTTGTCACTCCTCATGTCCACTCTCCTCCATCCCTTTGAAAGTACCTCTGTCTCCCCCTCTCTTGCCCATCATGGGGGGTAATTATGGCATTACAGTCACAATGACTGTGCAGTGGGGGCTGAGGAACCGTGACACATGCTCACGCACTGCGGCCAAGTGTTGCCATCAATACGGTTTTCTGTGAATCCACAGGAGACCATTAGGAGGGAGAGGAGAGAGGAGGAAGGGAAAATGAGGGATGGAGGGGGCAAAAATAAAAGAGATGGGGAAGAGAGACAGCAGTGGGTGGCTGTCAGAGGTGTGGAGAGTCAATTAGGGTAAAAGGAGGAGGAAAAGAGAAGTAAGAAAGCGTTGCTTAGATGTATTAAAGAGTAGAGAGAGAACGAAAGACAGGGGAGAGCGTGAGTGCAGCTGGGATCAAAAGAAAGTGATTGAGTGAGGGGAAAAAGAGGGAGACGCTGCTGAGTTTCAGACTGCAGCAAATGGACTCGGGGCAGGAGATGGAGGGAGAGGAAACAAGGAAGTGGAAGAGCAGAAAGAGAAGAGGTTTCGGTCAATAAAAGCAACAGGGAATACTCACAAGCCAGTGGGCCCCTCTGACCAGCCACGCAGTTTGTCTAGCTTAGCCTGCTGGGCTGGTCAGAGCTCTTGGCATGACGAGATTTAATGCAACTTTGCAGTGGGCTGCCAGTGGGAGCAAGCAAGCAAGGCCGTTTATCACACCACTGTGGCAGACCAAGAGGAGCCAGCCACGTGCGAGGGAGGGAGTCAGGGAGAGAAATTTCAATCACATTAAATTCTAGCTGAATCACCCATACCGACAGGGAGCATCTTTTTCATTTGTTGTGATTCAAAGGTAAAAAGCAAAACATTTCAGAAACATATTTATAATAATTCTGGAAGTGGACAATGACAGTGGCATTAAAGATTAAATATTAAGTGGTCAACATATTTTGTCACACCTCATTGCCTCGTTACCAGTGAATTACTTCTGCTGCTGAGCCTGCCCATTCAAATCAATATCTGTTATTTTAATCAATTGGCAGCAGATGGTTTTTGCCATAAATGGGGTTAGACTGAAACTCGAGTGTCTGGCTGTACAGAGCTTAAGCAGAGTGCATTAGGGGCCCAGTGCCACAACAATAACATCAATTAGTGTGTATGTCCATGAGTGTGTTTGTATCTGTGCGCCATATAATGGATGCTGCTGACAGATCATATGACCATAACCCTCTATGTTCCACCCGTCAGCCCAAAACAATCCTCCATATTCAGCAATCATCAGTCCAATATGAGTCAGCCTCCGCTGCCTCATAGAACTCTGATGTCATCTCGATGGCCCGGCTGTTAGGTCACACGCTCAGTGATGACCTTGAGGTTATTTGTCATCATGGTCAGGATCTGATGGAGGGTGACAAAGCACCCGACCACAGGCAGAGATAAACAGAGAGATCATCTATGTGTGATCATAATGTGTCAAAAGGCACTTGAGCAGGAAGTGTATTAAACTGAATCCTGATTTATTGACTGGGTTGTACAAGGATTGAAATCAGCTTTGTGTAATACTGTAAAGCACAGATTATTCAAAAGAAGTCACGTTGAAGGTTTCTAGCCTCTAAGGATTTGAATTACTAAGACAACACAAAGCCAAAAATGTTCTCCATACTTTTCACAATATTGTATGTTCTTCTGTTTTTAATCTCACATCAATTAAAAGCAGATTTTCAATTCACACAAGGTCATGTTTAAATATTTCTTAAGCACTAAAGCAGAGAAACAGCTAAAATATTTTTCATTTTCCATTTTCCTTTTTTAAGAGATATGTTAATTTGTGGTATTTGTACCTAAATATATATATATATATATATATATATATATATATATGTAGTCATATAGTTCTCTGACTCTGCATTACAAAAAATATACACTCCACACTCCTGTTTCCTATTGTGTGACACACAACCAGCCCTAGTTTTATTGCAGCCTTGTTGCATTGTTCTTTTTTTGTACAAATTTATTTTACTTTGAATGTGCCGTGACCTATAGTTTGATAGACTCAATGTTCTTGTCATTTTGTCCTGTTTTGGTTCTTGCTTGGAAAGTGTTGACCTGCAAACATGTTTACATCCTTCCCCATTCATCTCAACTGAATGACAATGCAGTTGAGATGAACAATTTCCTGTCAGGAACTTTGCTTCATCGCATAATCTTTCATTTTCCTACCTCCGGTGCTGTTCTCTCCTTCTTCTTCACCCTCCTCCTCCTCCTCTTTCTCCATCTCCTGCCCATCTTTTGTCTGAATGTGCGTCCTAGAAAAAGTCAACTCGGCTCATCTGCATGCAGAGCGCCTAGGTTCCAGCTGTGAATGGAGGATTGAAATGGAAATGCAAAAGGGGAGAAAGAGCAGATTACGCTACTTGAACGCATGCACTGCCTCCTGGCTGGCCCACCAGCTGAGAGAGAGAAAAAAGAACATGGGTGGATGGTTGATGGGGGGGCTAAGAGGGGAAAATGTGGGAAGCGGAGTTAGACAGCAACAAAGTAAGGAAACAGTCAATGTAGGGAAGAAATGAGGAAGAGAAGGATGGGTAGAAAAGTAATTTTGGGAGAATGTAGAGGAAATAGTGAAGGCAGACCTGGTGGAATAATCTACTCTGGAAGTGCTGCAAAAGGGTAGAAAACTAAATCAAGGAACCAAGTGTTTTGTACAGACATGAAGGTACACAACACACACACACACACACACACACACACACACACACACACACACACACACACACACACACACACACACACACACACACTTTATTGGACCAGACAAGACTCATGTGAATAAACTGCTTGCTGGCCAGACCTTGAACTTCAGCAGCTGATTTGAAAAGGCAGGCCGACAGTGGCTGAAAGAGATGATTAACCGTGTGTGTAACATTGTACATTGTGTTAAACAAAGCACAGAGCCACACTCTACTTCTGATAATCATGCAGGGTTTATCTGAATGATAAAAGGACACTTGGTGCATTGTAGTGGTATTTAGGGTTATGTGTCTGCTACGAAAAACTTTTATGAGAGTCATTTAACAGTTCTATCTGAGAAAAGAAAAATGAGATAATGGGGGGATTAAGATATTTGTCTTCTTCATATAAAGATAGTATATTTTCTAAATTAATTGAAATTGCATGCATCTTCTGTTTTACAATCAAAATATTGAAATGAACTTCAGTTTTACACATACTTTCCAAATGTCAGGAGGTTTAATACATTTCTATTCATGAGATTCCTGATGTCCTGGTGCTATAACTGAGTGGCGAGTATTGACCTCAGCTGGAACAGCTAGATGTGAAAAAGGGAGGGAGAGAGAGAGACAGGGTGAGAAAAACTGTATAATGGAAAATGCAATAATGAGAAGAGAAAATGAGACAGAGAGACAGCAGGAAAACAATTTCTCTATCAGAAGCCAGAGAAGCGTGACCCTGTGCTCTGCTGCCTGTCTGTATTCGGCAGGCCCAGAGGCTAGTGCATAATGTTAGCCTCATGTTGTACCAAACCTCTGGCACAGCAGGACTCAGACACAAAATTAAACGCTTTCTCAGAAGATTGGGATGGGTATGTTAGGATTTTATTGGTACTATGACTCTTATCGATGCTCCTCATTGGCCAGGTTCTTTAAGCAATACTCTCCCCAGTTGTTTTCATGACCAAAAAAAAAACACGCATTAATTTAAAAAATAATAAATTCAGAACATGGTTAGATTTGGTTAATATTTAAATCACAACTAGCTGACTGTTACCCCTTTTCCACCGAGCTGGAGCCAGTGCTGGTTCGGAGCTAGTGCTAGAGCCAGTGCTCAGTTGGTGCTAATCCAAGCACCTCTTACCAACCTGTTGCTTTTCCACCGGCAAGGAGCCACGCGATTACGTCACTGTATAACGTAGCCTGCGCTCGCCTTTGAAGCACTTCCATGATCCACCAGTGAGAGGCAGCAACATGGCGCAAGGCATCTAGCCTGCTGGAAACAAAGAAGAAAAAGAAAAAGAAGAAGAAGAAGACGACAGCTCTGGCAAAAAATGATAAAAATAGTACTTTTAATCAACAAATCTTTAACCTTCTGTAAATGCCACGCTAGTCAGCTAATAAACGTTAATCGTGCTAGTATGCTAATAAACGTAAGCCCCGCTAGCCGGCTAATAAACGTTAGCCCCGCCCCCAGTCCGCTGACGTAATCGGTTCTTGCTTTAGACTCGGTGCTTGCTCTGGCTCCGTTCTGAGGCTCGGGACTGGAGCTTTGGCGGTGGAAAAGCAAAGAACTGGTGCTTAGTTAGGCTCTGGCTCCGAACCAGCACCAGCTCCAGCTCGGTGGAAAAGGGGTACATTTCATCTGGTGGCTGAGTTTACAGGAATTTGTCAGTTTTATATACCTTATAAACGAAGCTAAAGGTTGTAAGGAATATTAAAGGCAACACATAGACAGCTTTCATCTTAGTTTGTTTTATAACAATTTGCCGTTAGCCTAACCAGCGTAGTGTGGTTGTATAAATCATGTCAGTGGTGGATGGATTGGAGATTGTGGGCAAAATAGGTGAGGATATCTCTTCCATATCTTAATGCTTGTTAAAGAGGTGTTCTAAGAAATTAATCTTATTGTTTTTTTTAACCATGAAGATTTTAATGCAGTAACAAGCTTAGGTGTTGTTAACTTGAGTATAATGTTCACCTTCACTTCACTTGGTTCACAGCCTCTCTGCTCTGCTGAGCCTCGCAATCAATCAAACCGACACAGAGCAGAGAACTGAGAGGAGGCTTCAGTTTGACTATGAGTTACACCAAAACCTATACAAGTACTGCAGAAGATGGGTCCCTGCGGTTTGCCTGGATTTCCATGCAGGAACAGGACATTTTTTATGAATCTTGGGGTAAAATTTGGCACTAAAGTTGTGAATCCAACAGACCCCAAATAACACAAGACTCACAAAACAGCACAATTGCAATTTCCTCTATCCAAAGTCATTATGTGAATTTTTTTTTTTTTTGCTAAATGTGCAGAGTCTGCATTTGCAATGTTTTTCTTTCTTTTTTTAATCCCACTTACTCCTGACTCCTGACAAAGCAGAGGGAAGTTTGTCTCTGTTTTGACGGAGAACTATGGGTAAAGCGAAGAGGAAGCTTTGAAAGCAGCTCAGCAGTTAATAAGATTTCTGCTAACACAACCTCACCTCCCTGTCACACTGTTTTGGCACGCACATTACGCAGGAAATGTCTTTAGGATGCAAATATAGGATTTTCTCCCAAAAAAACTACCTTTTCCCCAATTAACTGGTCCTAAGTCTACACACACACACACACACACACACACACACACACACAGAGAGAAAGAGAGGCAGGTTTACTTAAGTCACTTTAGGGGTGTCCTAATTTAGGGACACAGCTTTTGTCCCAATTGTCCCCAAACCAACTCTTCCTGAGTCTGAAATTTGTCACCAAAATTACCCCATGACAGCCTCTAACCCTAACCTTAACCACTGATTCAAACGTCAGCATTTTACCCTTTGGGGAAATTGGCTTTTGTTCCCAATTGGACAAGCTGTCCATGATTCATTGGTCCTTAGTCTGAAATGTATCCCTGAAGGTAGGCTATGACAGACTGACACACACACGCAAGTCAAGACAGGCACAGTAGACAATAGTGAAAAAATAGCAAGTTTATCTATATTTCTTCAGGGAAGTAAGATACACAAACAAAAGCCCGTTGACAGAGTGAAGGTTTGCTGAGTCCAAGGACACATTTTTTAAAATAATTGCGTGCTTTGAAAGAGTGGCAAAGATCGAAAAAATATAAACGACGGTGAGGAAAGAAACAGAAAGGAAACATAGGAAAATAACACTGTGTAGTGAGCCCAGAAATTATACATGGAAATGAAAATAAAGAAAAAAGTAGACAAGACAGGAGGAAAAGTAAGAAAGGGAAGATGTTGAAAGGCATGTTGGAATTTCTCCAGGAGGGAGGGAGAGGAGGGGACATTAGAGTTGAGGAGGTCATTGTGTGTAAGAGACAAAAGCAAAACAGCAAAACCTAAATGAGTTCCCTAACTGCAGCAAACATGCACCACAAACACATGACAAGACATGTACACAGACAAACAGCATCACTGGGTTGAGTGTCATGAATGAAAGTCAAATAACACATGTACCGTTAGCTATTTTGTACAACGTGGTAGAACACTGCTGAATCTGAGCAGCTTTATCTAGTTTGGGCACACCATGTTTTCAAAATTCAATAGTGAAACTTATTAGGAGAGTCACGAGATTAACCACACTGAAGCTATACACTCACAGGCTGCATATCAGGGGGCACTAGGTCTCTCTCTAGTATCCACAACTCACAAATAATCTCACCAGTTAATTCCAAAGAACATGCAAAAAACTGAACAAAAAAAGTCCCAACAGGGTGAGAAACACAAGTAGAGACATCATACAGGTTTTAGACAAACTCCAAATTTTACCAATCAAAGGCAAACTGTAAAATTACCAATGAAACTATAACTACTGCTTTATACATCATCACAGTTTAAGAATGACTAACCTGGTACACATTTGTACATTTTGGATACCCTTAATTTGGGTAATATTCACATCCCTTAATTAAACAAAAGAGGCAGTGATGTCTAAAACAGCAAAAAAGTCAATTGACATAAACTAAATTCTCCAGTGACCCATTTGTGGCATTTGAAGCAACTTTGTCAGCCACGTCAATCACCCACAGCATTTCATCCTTCTCAGTAAATGAAACATGGCCAGTTAGTTATTAAATGTGCACCGACCCACTCTTGAGACATTTCTTAATCACGTTTCCCTAATGAGATCAGCTAATCTACAACCATTCCAGTTTTCTTCCTTGCTTTCCATGTAGCTGTTAATACATCAAGACAATCCACTTAAGATTTTGTCTGCAGCTTTCGATAATATCAAGAAATCCCCATGTAAACATTAGTTTTTCCTTAAAATAGTCATTTCTTTGGATTCCATGTTTGATATATGAGTTTCGGAGATTTGTAGAGCACAAGGACCCTTTTCAATAGAGTCAAAACATGGTAACGCAAGAAGCTAAGGGAATTTAGTTCTGATAAGGAATGGTACAGCTAGGGGGAAGGGGTAATAGGGGAGTAATGGTAATAAGGGATAAAGAAAAAGGGGTAATAGGGGAACGGAGATAGAAGGGAGAAGGAGGAACACAAGCCCACAATAAAGAGGTTGAAAGAGAAAGATCATTAGAGAGATGAAGTGAGAGTCTGAGTGATGGTTTAGATTGGAGGAGGGAGTAGGAGGAGAAAGGGACATAGATCAAGTGATGAGAGAGGAAGAAATGAGGGTGAGAAGCCAGAAAGTTTTCCTGTTTCACTTAAAGTCAGTGTAAAGTAAGAATAAATATGTGTTCTGAGTTTGACATACCACAGAAAAGTGTGTTGTTAACCACCCTGCCAAATTTGAATGATTAAAAAAATCGCCAAATATATGAAATTAGGCTTCAAAGTTTTGTAAAAATCTGCCTCTTTCTCTGCTACCAAACACTATGAGAGTGCCCGCTGAGTCAGCTGAAACCCCGCCCCCTACCAAGTGATACCTGTCAATCAACGTCACCACCTCTACCCATAGACTGTATAAAAGAAACATGGACGCTACGTTTGAGAGCTTTCTGGTGCTAAGTCAGCTGCTAGCTCGGCGGCTAACTCAGCTAACTGGCTAACTGTAGACTGTAGTAGTAGTAGTAGTAGTGTGCGCTGGATCAGCCGGTGTATAGCTGGTGTATATCTGAAAAGAAAGACACCTTGTTGGTACAGCTTGGAAGTCATCAAATCTTCAGGAAATCAATAAAGCAAAGGCAAATCACAACAGACATGACTTGTTTTCACTGCAACAACTGATCATTTTGTTTTCGATTTTTTTTCAATGTGTATATTTTCCATTCGATTCAATGATCTTCAAGCACTTTTTAACCTTCTGATTCTCTTCTAAACAACTCGTCTTCTCTTCTCTACTCACAACAGCCTTAAAGAAACAGTTTTCCAGTTAAGTGCTCGTGTTTACAGTAAATCCAACATGACATGAAACCCAGTAAAATGCCACGGAATGCAATGTTAGCTCAACCAATCACTGTAAATGGAGCATGCTTAAGAGGATCACAACTATCTCCTTCATTAATGCACTAAACCTTGAACATATTTCTACAGGGTAACACAGGAAGGAGGCCTGTCAGGGCTGTGGGTGATGAGAAATCTGGGCCAGGGACGCTATAATTGAAACTAGACTGCGGCTTAAGTTCATACATGTCCCGGTCAGTTTCTGACACCTCTGCTTGGTATTTCTTGGGGAGTTTTTTTTTCTCTGCCCTCCCACAGACATATAAAGATAGGGGGAGACAGTGAGAGATAGAGAAATGATGAAGCACAGTGCTACAAACACACACACTTCCTCCTATCTCAGTCTGTCACTGTGTCAACTATCTCTGCAGCCATTCGGTGTCACACTGGTGTCTGGCTGTCTCCCTCTGTCACTCTTTTGTTCTGTGCTGAAGAAAGCCCAGGGCCGAAACATCAAAGTATGAATGACTTGAAAGCTCTGGTCTGAATGTGCACACGCACAAGCAAGGGCGCAACATAGAAATAATATGGGCTACACACACACACACACACACACACACACACACACACACACACACACACACACACACACGTACACACAGGGAAGACACACTGTGCAATTCAGCCAGTTCGGCTGGCTTTGTAGACAGCATCTGTTCTGTGCCCTGTCATCCTCCCTTTGCACCCCACCCTCTGTGACAGGTGGAGGGGATTCATACTCACAAGCTAAGGAGACAGAGAGAGACAGAGAAAGAGAGAGAGAGAGACACACACACACACACACAGAACTTACAAAGGCCCAAAAGTCAGTCACACATGGTTAGTGTTTCGTCTACACACACACACACACACACACACATATATACACACACCTGCTGTGGGGCAGTGCTGCAGTGCCCTGTGGTGCCAGGCAGGCTGAGCGGCACGTTGCATGTTTACACCACCTGCTCTCAAGTCAAACACAGGATGAGGGATTAGAGCTGACAGTGCACAGAAGCACAGCAATAAACATACAGTAGACAGGTGTATATAAAACCCTTTAAGTATCGAGGAAGTCAGTGAGGTCAAACATATTTTCTTTTACCCACAAACACACACATAAAAATCACCAATCCTGTCCTTAAGTCAGCTTTTACACACCCGCTGGGACAGTGTGTGTAGACCAGGCCTTGTAGTGGTCTCTTACAACTTTGTTAGGCAGAGGCTCAGCTTTCTACTATTACTGTGACCTTTTGCTCTCACACTAATTTCTATAAACACAGTCTTGCAGACTAGGGGCTGACCCTTGCATCAACACACTGTATGTGGCCTCTACACTACATCTATTGTGTTGGTTTAACTACTGGCTTCTATGAGAAGACTTTGTATTATAACATGAAATGAAAGCTTTACTAATACATTTGCAAGGACAGAAAGGACTTAGTATGATCAGCACAATACACAAACAAAGGGGAAATTGATTGAGATTATCAGTGTCCACAAAAATTGAAAGGAAAAGAAAGATTGTGCTTTGGATAAGAAACCAATGTAGTTCATGAGAAAAGCATTGTGTTGCGTGACGGGAAGGACTGATGTTATCTTGGTTCAGGCAGCAGCGGGATCCTCCAGTGATTGATGGGATCCTAGCAGATTTCCAGAGAAACCGCAGTTGATTTGAGATGCCAAAGAGTGGGAATACTGAGAAACTTTCTGTGGTATGTCTTGTCTTCTGAGGAAAACATGCCACAGGGCATGAGGCTGTGGGTTGACAGAGTGTGTGTGTGTGTGTAGGAGCTCTCCTGATAGTGGTTCTATTTTAGAGAGACTTGTGCAGCAGAGACATTTCTTAGTTATCTGCTGTTTCCAGCCCTGAGGAGGTGAGAGGCAGGTCTGCATCCATTCTGTGTGATCAGACTGAGCTGCCAGAGAATTGGGAGAGTGAGTAGGTTGCAGCCACCTACACACACACACACACACACACACACACACACACACACAGCATGACAAACCACTTGGATGTGCATTTGTAAAAGTGGTAATTGTTCCACAGTGGTAATTTCTATAGTGAAGCCTGCCGATAATTACACTGCACACAATGACAAACAAGTTGACTCACTGGAGCCAAAATTGCCTTTAAAAAATACAAATTACCACAGAATTTGCATGCACACACATGTGAACATGCACACAACCACACACACAACTTAACAGTAACAAATGAACAAACATGGCAGACCTACTCTGGTGGATTCCTTACATTTCTCTCTACCACTCAAGGACATGTTTGTTCTTCTCCCCCTTCCAAATTACAGGGTGGAAGAAAGAGAGGAATGATGAAGAGGATAAAGGAGGAGGGAGACGATGAGTTCAGGTGTTCAGGAACAGCTGGTCTCCAAATAAAGAAAAGGGAGTGGGTGGATGGAGGACAGAGAGAGATAGAGGGGATGATTGAGAGAGAATGAGAGGGGTGTATAAAAAGACTAGATATTAATATTTCCTGAGAGATGTGCAGAACAATAGGTGGATCCCATTAATGATGACTGATGTGAAAATGTCAGCCATGTGCACAGCTGGATGAGGAAACGGATGCTGTATTTTATGTACTGCACTGTACACACACAGATACAGTGGACGACAGCCTGGCAAACACAGCGGGCTCCCTGTCCGGGGATCAACGACACACAGTATCTTGCAAACACACACTGAGCTCAGCAGGCAGTGTACAACAGCTCAACTCTATCAGCAAACAATGCTTTCTGATTGTGGAGCTTCAAATGAGGACATGAATTGAGTTAATATAAAAAAGCAATCTGTTTTATCTCAAAGGGGACACTGCACTGCACTTTTCCCTCCCTTCTCATTTGGTTGTACATGTAGTTTTGTTGCCTTGAGGCTGACTGAGGAATGAAGAAGCTGGTACATAAGGCTCCATTGGACCAAATTGAAAATGAGAATGAAAATAAGAGATTGGATTTTTTACAGTCAATTTGCCCAGGGCATTATATTTCTCTGTGGAAAGCTCTTGGGGCTGTTACAATGAACACATTTTGAGAGGTGCTGCGTGTTGTTAGAACTAAATAAAACTAAGTACTAGCAGCTGATGAAATAAAGTAACCCTTCAAACGGTTTATCTGCAATTTCTTACATGGAAAATGTTACAACACTGCCTCATTTACAGTTATGCTGACCGCTTGAAACAGGCTGGTGGTGTATTGGAAAGAGCTACCAGTTTTGATACCTTCGAAGGCATTCAACCCCAAAGTCACTTTGTAGGCAGGTTATTCTGTAGGCTTTGGCACCCTCTGCAGGAATTCAGAAGCACAGCCAAATTAATTCACTCAAGTGCTCTCAGTGATTAAACTCTTGCATGAACTTGACCAAACAGAGGATTCAATTTAAAAAAAAGCATACAATTTTAGAAAATACTAAGCCAGACTCAATCATGAAGTCAAATACACTGTTAAGGAAGCTTTAACAAGACAAATTAAGGCCGCTTACAGCATTATTACTGGCTTACTATGATTAAGCAGTATCCCCAACACCCATACATATTAACATTGCAGCTGGGCTACTTTGACTGTTACTTAAATATTCACATTATACCGTCAGTGATATAGAATAAAAAACAAAAAGGGACGTTTGATCCATCCCATTAACATTTCAAGCTGGTTTAAGAACATGTTGTGGGCTGTTTAAGTCTCTAGGTGGCACTGTGGGCCTGAATGAAGAGACTAAATCATGACATCACCCCTTAGCATCTATTGAACTGTCAATTTGGGTTTCTCATGAGAATGTAATCATCTGCCTTTGTTAACTGGACAATTTTCTCCAGTTGTCCAATCTGTGCAAACTACATCTGATACATGAACACAGAGGCAGGAACAAAGGATTAATATGGAAGCACGAGTTGTACCGTGGCAGTGGAAAAGCTTTTGGCCACTGTTGGAGCAGCTTCCAGGAAAGCCTTATTAAACTGCACCCAGTAATATGCCTTTGCTGGTTAGAGGATTTGGGGATATGAAAATACAACTAATGGTCATTTGAAACTCTTAAATGACATTGAAACATGGTAGCCAGAAATCAGTATGGAATGACAGCAGCTTGCATTTTCTTCAAGCAAGCTCAGTTACTGATGTTCATACTTCACAGAAAACCAGCTCATCGGATGACCTGACATTTTCCATTCTTCTCCCTCGACAATCAATTTGGCTCAAATTTAACAAGGCTAATGAAACATGAGGCGAAAGACAGATTCTACCATTCAAGCAATTTCTTAAGACAAGGTCAGATGAATACATCAAAATACTGAACAGACCATTGGTCTCCTAGGATTCACCTTGATTGTTCACACAAGTTTAAATAACAAACAAAAGGACCACAGTTTGACTTTCTCCAAAAAAGATTTATTAAACAGTTTTCTTGTTTGCAGCTGCAACCTGTAAGAAAGCAAAAAACAAAACACATTGGTAAAGTCCAGCAGCAGAAGTGGTTGTAGAGCATTTTAAAACATGTGTTGTCTTCAAATTAAAATACATTTACTTGCTGGGAGAAAATTATATTTGAGTGGTGCTATTCAACTGCCGTCAAATGAGACATCCCATCTGCTCAATATTCTACTGGTTTGCCATTTACTAGTGGTTCCCTCCCTTCCTACATTATGACCCACTGCAATATTGTGTTTCGACAGAAAACACATAACCTAAAGGAGTAAGATGCTATCAAAATGCAATTTCATGGGGCTTGAGAGAGAACAGTTTGAAAGAGAAACTGTTCTAGTTGCTGCCAAAAGCACTATGAACAGAGTAGCGATGGTACATGGCAGAAACCTTGCTTGTGAGGGGAAAAAGCATCGATCTCTTAAAAAGCCATCAGAAACAACACACAAGGGGGCTTCATGAGGAGGTAGGGGAGCCACACCAACATGCTTCCTGCCAGTTTTGTGCAGCAGGCAGGCGGGGCCGAGACCAGGTCTGCTCATCTGCATACTGCTCATTAGCATGGGTAAACAAGGAGAAAACTGGTGCCATACGGCGAACTTGCCAAGCATGAAATTCCCTCCTCATGTTTACCCCTTTTACCCTTGGATTATCACAACGCTGCTGCCTCTCTCCTGATTTTTGACAAGGCCAAACTGCGATATTTATTTTTTTACTGAAGGTGAACAAACAATTCCAGTAGTGCACCACACAAGACGCATTACTCACTCTGCCCAAGGACAAGTGCCTTAAAAAGCCTTGCATGCAGAAGTGACACAGGGATCATGTACTCTCCACAGACAAAGGGATGATATTTCTATGATCACACACTCTCAAGGCATCCTGAGTGCACCTGATGTCACATGAAATGGTTTGTGTGTGATAGTTACCGAATATAACCATGGCTTGGCTGGCATGAGGTTGCAATGATATTCATTCAAGAGCTGGGGAGCCTGACATAGGAGCATACTAATTCTAGCAGTGGGTTAGATTAGGTTGGAGCATAATATACTGCAGCTCTTCAGTAGTGGTGGGAAGTTCATTCCCCTCCATTATAGAGACAATAGGAAACCAGTAGAGGTACAGGCGAGAAAATGTGTGGTGGGATTCAATCCTAAGCCAGCAAGGATGTTTGTGGGCCTTTGCTCCAATAGACCTCAGCTGCTCGTAGGAAAAGCTCTTATTGCAGCCATTGTTTGTCTACATTAACAAAAGGGCCATAATCAGATTATGACTAGGCTTAGTGTGGTTCGTTGTTGTTGAAAATGGCAGTAGGAAAATCATGAGGCAAGATGAAGGTGTTTCAGGTGGGGGCATCAAATCAGTTTGCAGGTTAATACCTTATCATACACACTAGTACTTCTGATAATGTTTGCAGGTATTGTACAGCACTGCTACTTATCAGCAAATAGATTTGTTTTCTTCCATATACTGCAGCAAACACATTGCTCTTTGTACCAACATGCCTCTTAACCCCCCCCCCCCATGGTTGTCTATCAGATCTAATTATTTCTATTTGTTACTATATGAGTAAATAAGTTTCAGCAAACCACAGACAAGCGTTAACTGATTTTTGGCTACTCTATTAAGAATTGAAAGATATCTAGCGGAACAAAGTTGGCATAAATTTAATATAATATTGGTAAGTTTGTTTTCATTAGTGTATAATCACATGGAAATAACCATCATTGTGTTTTCATTACTTTAGAATGAGACCTTTATATCTATATAGAGCTTGCTGTGTTTATACAAATCGGTCAGAATAGACAAACCAAACACTGGCTCTTGAGAGCCCCTTTCGCAGCCACCGTAGGTTGTCCTATATGCCTGGGAAGGGTATTCAGTTGGTTTCAATCTGCAAGCTCACAGTGCTAGATGTCACTAAATCCTCCACACTAGTCTTTTAACAGTACTAGGTACCTCCAATCACAGGAGTAAATTCTACTTCAATTGCAGTGACGATCTAACTAAAACTCAGGTCATTGGGAGTCATGTAATTATGTATGCTAAGCTGGACTGCTCAAATCCAAGTATTCAAATCATCATTTATATGTATATGTAAAACAGTAAAAGACAAATGAGTTAAAATTAGTTTCTTACCTGGCCAGCAATTCTGTCCAAGTCTCTGGTTCCCTGGCCGGTTAGTCTACGACCACTGGAGGGGAAAACAGCAAAAATTTAGACGAGCAACAACAGAAACTCTCAAAGACTTATATATAGATTGAAGACTTACACGACGTGGTTAAAAATCAATACAACAAAAGCTTAAGTCTTTGATAACTGCTACTTTATGCCACATTGACCACAATATCAGTCAGGGGGAGCCTGATCAATTCTCCATCCCATCATGTTAGCAAAAATCACTTCTCAACCCTGAAACAAATGCCAATACAAAAATGGAAATTCATTTTTCCTGTGCACTTGAAACAAATAAAAACTCAGCCAATCAATTAGTGCTCTCGTTTTAGAGTGATTACATCTTTACTGCTGTGACTCAGTGAAAAATCCAAGCTTATGCATTTATTGTTTCAATTATCCTGCATCACAGTGGCTCCGGTTCACATCATGGTTACGCACAGATGAACATGCAAGGAGGAAATTGACTGTGTGACTCAGTATTGCGGAAATGGGTACATGAAAAGGGGCATTAAATCCTGATTGCCAATAGCACCTCTAAAACACTCCACATCATGCAAATGCCAACTTGTACACAGTCAGACTTGAAGCCACGTACAATGATAATGCATAAAAAAAAACCTCAAAAAAAAAATGCACATATGTTCAAATTAGTTACTTTCACAAATCAATTCACTTCTTCTTGCTTTACAATGCAAGACTCCTACAAAATCCAGTCTCTGCTTTACAAGATGATGACATGAGATCTAGTAGATACAATAGATAGACACTCACCCATTGGGGTCCTTCTCAATCATCTTGAGCAGCTCGAGGGCCTGCAGAACTTTGCGGGCCACGTTCTTGGATCCAACACTGTAGTGGGCGGGACACACACCGTTCCTCTGGCGACTTCCATAGATCTTGGTCATGGAACCAACACCGGCACCACCACGCAGGTACAGGTGGCGGACTGTGGATGCTTGAGAACCAGAAGAGATGACAGTGTTATCATGCGGCAACAGTAGCAATAGGCAAGGCAAGGCAGTTTTATTTATATAGCGCATTTCATACACAATGGCAACTCAATGTGCTTTACATAAAACAGAAACATTCAAACATACAATTAACCCCCCCCCCACACACAATAAAAACAAAGTACAGAAAAATAGAAAGACATAAACAAAATGCTAGAATAGAGCATTAAATATAAGATTGCAGCATAAAATAAATTAGCTTTAAAATCATTAAAAGAACATAGTGCAAATGAAAGATTAAAATGTAAAGTGCTTTAAAAGAGCTCAATCATAAGCACAGGAGAAGAGAAGTGTTTTTAACCTGGATTTAAAAATGTTCACAGTTGGGGCTGATTTCAGTTCTGCTGGTAGTTTGCTCCAGTTGTGTGCAGCATAACAGCTAAAAGCTGCTTCACCATGTTTAGTTTGAACTCTGGGCTCAACTATCTGACCTGAGTCATTAGATCTCAGAGCTCTACCGGGTTTATATTCTACTAACATGTCATTCATGTATTCTGGACCTAAACCATTATTAAGCAATAAGCTGCTGGGAGGAATTATCTTTTAGCACTAGTGCACCTCAGCATTGTCCTGCCAGTTATGTATTATTTCGATTGTTTTGAATCGTCATGACTGTGTTCCCACAGGACATTGAAGTATCTCATCTTAATTTTTTTTACTGTAAAAAATTGAGAAGTGTCTACAGAAGTCTGGCACAAGATTATTATAATAATTTCATTTATCCCCCCCCCAGACACACAAATACCAGAGAGCCTCTAGGTGTTGAGCCGCTAACGATAATTCAACTTCACAGATACCACATAATACGGCCATAAATGTGCCTTTCAAAGCTTCAGCAGACCAGGATTATTATAGTTAACTAAAACTAGCAGTGAAAAAATTATTTAGTAAACTGAAATAAAAACGTTTTTGTAAAAAACGAAAATGAAACTACAATGAACAGAGCAAAACTAACTAAAACTAAAGTGAATTGCAGATAAAATCAGCTTAGTTTTATTTTTTATTTTTTCATTATCTCCATTGTAACGGTATTGTGTTCAGTTTGACTTGTTGAGATAATGGGCTAGAACCAGTAGGGAGAACACAAACCGTGTCAGCATTATTTCATCCTTTACTGCTTCTACTAATCAAGGCTTTCCTCCTAATACCTGAAACACAAAAAACTAAGACTAAAACAAAATAAAAACTAAAACTAGTCAATTCATCAAAATAAAAAACTAAACTAACTACTTAATCACTTGTTAAACTAACTGACTGTCAGTACAGCGCCTCCATTGGCAGGAGAGGAGTAATGGTGAAACAGTAACTGAATCGACTCTGTTACTGATGATCATCTAATTGATCAATTGACTCATCTCTGCAGCTTTAGTTTAAAAATCACAATAATGACTGTTCCTGGGTAATGACTTAACTTCTGGGCTGTAGTCCAACACAAAAAGGTGACTGATAGTTCACTCCCTGTTCTCCCAACAATACTCTTCCTTGGGAGGAACTTGTCTACAGATTTTACATCAGGCTGCTCTGTGTATTCCAATCCAAGTCTGTTTGAGAAAGTCCTGAGCCCACCCACACACTGCAGCAACAACAGCAGGTGGTAGCTGACAATAGGTTAAAGATGAAGACGTAATGACTTACTGAGAAAGATAAACTGCAGAGAAGTTGGCCCATTTAGAGTTAATCAACTGTGTTACATGAACATTTTTCACCATGCTCCTAAATATATTTGTGTGGGAAACATTAGCATACAGCCCTGAAGAGTTACTGTATATAAAATAGTACATAACACTGTTTAGTTTAAACACAATGTACAAGATAGCCATTAATCTCCATCACTCGGTCCTCCATACTGATAATGTGGACAGGCTGCTGGGCTAATCCTGCTGATACAGGGAGGGTTTGGAGTGTCGGCTGCCAATTCAGCCAGTAAAAATGTGGTCACACCACACAATGACTTTCATATATCCACATTAAACAGGTCTGGCTGTAAGCATGGCAGCTACTCTTGGGACTAGTCTGTGCACTGCTGTACTTTGTGAGCTAGCCGCTAACGCTCTAGTCAGGGGCTAGTCAGTCAAAACAGCTCCTGAAGCTTCTTATTTTCACTCTACTGTTCTGCTTACTTTTCTGTGGCATTTTACTCACCACTGCACACAATTATCAATAAGAACTGGAGAGAGAAGAGGAAAAATTGATCCAAGCCAAAACAAACCCCTAACAAAACTATTTCCTATTTCATTATGAGGACAAAGTTCATACAGTTTTATCAAAAGACTAATTGTACCAAAGAGTCCTATTTCTCAAGTGACTGCAACCATTGCTCTTTTGTGGAACAATTATTACTCCAACAGCGAAAGTTAAATAACAGTGAAAAGGAACACCACAATACATTAGCTTCTACCATTGCCATCGCTTGCTATTGGGCCTAGGTTCAAAGTTAAATTCTATGCAAAACAGACCAATTCACTTTGCCTCAAGTGGATCCTCTGATCATGGCAATTTCAGTTGAATTAAAGAAAGCAGGTAGCAAATTGCAAAAAAAAAAAAAAAATTTTTAATTTTGTAGCAAATTTCCCTTACTACAGGTTTGAAATCATTTAGTTGTTCAGAACTAAGTTTTGTGGTGAGTCCCTAATTTGGGATGTCTCCTATCAGTTGCAGATATCTCTCTTACTTTGGGTAAATAAAAACTTTTACTATCTGAAGAGCTAAATACTACCAAAGTTAACTTGGCAATTCAAGCCAACTATTAAATCAAATAATAACTTTATAGTTGATCATTTCTGGAGATTGCAGGAGGCTTCTATAGCCAAACTTACAACAGAGTAACCTGCTGATGTTATGCTACCATTTAAGCCCATACTCAATTTATATCACCTCATACCAACATGAGAAGTCTACACACTAATGAAATAATGCCTTTATTATATAGTTAAGAGTTTATTTAAAATGTAGCCAGATAAACACTTACCTTGACCAAATGGAGAATTATTAATATTTAAATCAAACTCAAGAACAAACACATATTTGGACTTACCAGCTCTGATGTAGAACCAGTTTTCATCACTAGGAGCCAACTCCTTGTGCTTGCCCAGCTTGACAAGGTCCACCCAGTCAGGCACCTTCAGCTTTCCTGATCTGGACACAAGAAAGAAGTGTCAGAATTACAACCAAACAGGACCACATATTAACACTATATTTGCATATCTCATTAGTTTATGCAATATTAAGCATTTATTCTCATTGCATTTAAAAAAGGACAGTTATACAACTTATCAAGGCTGTCTTAATAATAATGTAGTCTCAAACTATGTGGGATCTGTGATGCTCACCACTTGGGCATGTCATTTAGGCAAAAGGCGTAAAAATAGGTGTGTGTTTTAACGGGTTAAAAGAGTCTTAAACTAACAAAAACATCTTTCAAACGTAGTCTTTAATGTCCAAGTCCTTAATTTTATGAGCAAACTTCCACAGCAGCAGGATAACAAAAATGGGATTTTAAGCTAAAAAGTTAATATAAGTAAATATGACATATCCACTTGCTATGATTTGCTCAACCTGCTGCAGCCTCATATAAGCTTCAGATCAAACTTATTTCATTTTGGCACAAAAAGACTGGACAACCTGTGGATTTTGGCACCCATCACTCATTCATATTTGAAGTGATCTTTTAACAGCCAGCATGAACAGACGCAATGTTCAAATCAAGGAAAACTGATTTTGCGATTGATCAATACCATCCCTAATAGCTGCATAAATTGAGTGAAATGTCAGACATTTATATAAAAATACTCACTTCTTCAGGAAAGCTGCCAGGGCATTGACAAACTCCTGCTGGTTGACGTCTTTCACTGTGACACCAGGCATCTAAATAAAACGTGAAACATGTTACAATCCACAGACCTACTGATATACACTGAGAACAGAGTGAGTTGCTACTCATGATTACGACTTTAACATACAAGACAACACAGCTTTTCACTGTCTATAGATTTAAAGTGAGCTATCGTATCATGAGGTGCTCCAGCAGATACATAGCATCACTTGGATCGATGTTCATAAAGCATCAATGATAAGATGTGGATAACCAAGGTCAACATGTTAAATGATGTGGCTGCTTGCATAGACACATTAATTTTAACAATCAAGCAGCAAGCACACATTTCAAGGTGGTTGTGTTACATGTGAGAGGGCTCCTAGTCCCATGCTTTCAACCGGCATGAGCTTTACTAGCAGCGCATCCACAGCGAGCGACGCCTTACTAACTGGACACACAGACGGCCTCGGAATAAGCCAATTTCAATCCTAAGACTTTAAAATTACGAATATAACCTTCCGGCTAGACTACATTACCTCTCCGCAATCGGCTTTGGCCAAATGAAACGTGACAGCTTTATTCAGAAATGTATATAAGGCTAACGTTAGCCATCAGCTAGCAGGCCCCAACGAGGCAGCATGGGGGCAGTTAATAACGTTGAAGTAAAAACCTCTCAAATTATTAAAAACGCGTCCAATAAACTCACTTAAAGCGTAACCACTTTATTAATCAATATGTTATAGTCCACCTTACCGCGTTTTGGTAATATACGCAAACTATTTGAGTCTATTTCATGTAATAGAAGCGGGGAAAGAGATGTAGCACTTTACCTTGAGTGCGGCCAGCGAAGGGAAGAGGGGGAAACGGGGTTTCCAACTCGTGTTAAAACGGGCAAATCTCGCTCTATTACGCGAGACCGGGGCAGTTGTTTTTTCCACCGCTGCAGCTCACCGCAGTGAACGGGGCACGTTGTACAGCTGCAGACACGCCAAGGAGATGATCTGTAGTTTAGTTTCTGTTATGAATGTTTCTGTTTTATGAATGTCCAGAAACTATTGTACATTTATTTAGGCATTGCCCATTGGTGAAGACATTCTGGCAAAAACTTATTTAAAATATTGATTGAAGTTTTAATTTAATTTGGAAGAATATGCTATTGTATGGAACTGTGATGAAAAAAAGATCCTGTAAGTCATTATACCTAATGAGAAACTATCTCATAATAATGACTTAGTATCTCTAAATAATGAGAAACTATCTCATAATAATGACTTAGTATCTCAAAATAATGAGAAACTAAGAATAAAATTTGCATAGGCCTATTCATCATATGGATCTATGGTTTGGTCCATAGAAAATAACACAGAAAAATTAAAATTTGTACATGATCAATCTTTTCCATATCCAGAAATGTAAATTTACAGGTAAGACACCATGCTTTATTGCATTTAGCAATGAGATCAAACAATACATTCATTCAATTTAATCATCCTTAAAAACCAAAAGCAATTAAAACTGTAATACACTGTGCTATGTTGACAATCATTAATCTTTATCCCCAGCCCCCTATCATTAACTTATAGTTGTAATATGTACATTTTCTTTACATATACATTTACTTTTCTTTGTATTTGTTATATGTACAACATACAGTAGAAAATAGTATAAAAAGAGAGATTCAATAAAAAAATACAAAAAATATGCATATTATAAGATATACAAGCTATTGCACCAATGCCGTCTTAGCCTGGACGTGAAGCTATAACAGCTTTTCAGAGGGCTGACTAGGACTTCCATTATGTGGTTCTCTGACTTGTCCAGGCAACGCATAAAACTAAACATCAGCTGTCTTAAGCGTGCCTCACAGGTTGGCACTCTGGTGGACACAAACAATTGACTGGCATTATGCCATCTAGGAACACAGAGTAGCAGCCTCATTGCATCATTGGAGTGATATAGGTTCTGAACAGGGAACACTTCACAGAGTCAGAGCACATAGAAAACTTCATTATGAGCATGTTAGCTTGAGAATACATTTTACGCGCTGTTGATGGATGTCTTTGTCATCCGTCCAGTCATCGGATATAACATGACCTAGGTATTTAATTTCCTCACACACAGCCTCCCCATTAGTTGTTTCCAAGGCACCAGTTACTCTTTCCAGGGTCCATGTTAAGAACATGAATGTATACACACATGCACCCCAATTAAAACAATATAAACATAACAAACACCAAATACTTTTTTTTTACCAAACTATAAAACTCTATACATACTACATACACACTTATTTATATATATATGTTCATATACACACATGCATACATAGGGGCTAACTAGCAGTATCTAAGACCGTGCTCAATAAATGCTTTCAGCTATGAATTTTAAGTAACTAAAGAGAAAAAGAGTTACTGCAGACCTTTACCCAAGCAAGACCTCTTTGATTTTTACATTTTTCTCCACTTGTTGTTTGAGTAATCAAGCATGACTAACTGTTCCAATGAGAAATGCTCATAACAATTTAATTCACTGCAATGGTTCTAGGTCTCGCAATTGTTAGATGACCCTTCCTCATTGTGTTTCACGGCCATGCCTGCTCTGAGAAAATGTTATTCTTGAGTACAGGCAGTAGGGTTATTTTAAAACACACATATTCCTGAAGAAAATTACAAGACTGCATTTGTGAATATACCCAAGCCAAAGAAAGGAGGATATTAAGATAGATTTTGGTGCTATAAGCAATGTACCTTTAAACTGTGGGTGCATAGAAAGGATTAATTTATTTTCATAATGCTGATTCATTATGATTCTCCTTGAGTAGGCTGGTTTGTTTTCACCCTGCCCCCTCAAGGTCTTAACTTCCACAACTAACCAACAGATGTACTGTATCCATAGCCTATTTAAAATTGCAGCAGGCTGAAGTTACTCTGCTAATCAAGGCTGTTTTCTTCATTTGTGTTAGTGGTTAGTCTTTTTTTCCAGAAATTGAGCCCCCTCGGTTCAGCACCTGCCTGAAGCTTGCCCCTTTAGGCAGACAATGGGAGAATTATTTTACACACATTGATATGCTTGGGTGATTTTTTGGAAACATAGGCAAATTCCAGTCCATAACAGTCAGCCCTACAGTTCATTGGAGCTCATTTGCATATAAAAACTAAAGTAAACACTTTGAACACACAAAACTCAGTTTTTCAGTGGATAAGCTGCAGGCTTGGTTGTCAATTAGAGCTTTATATGATTTCTCCCTTTAATGTATTATAGAATGAACTGCCTAAGATCACATGTACATGGATACATGTAAACCTTTTAGACTAAAGGTAGCCTATATACTTTATTGAGGTCATGCATATTCCCTCTGTGAAGATATCCTTGCAATATAGTTCAGTATACTGTATAGTGGTGTTGTGTTTATTTATATTCATAGAACATTGCCTTTAGATAGGAGTGTGTCTTTGATATCCCTTCTCATCTTTATTAGCTCCAGCTCATGCCCATTCCATCAAAAAAGCACATCTCCTTCAAAGTTAAGAGCTAGCTCTCACTCTTTGGTCTATCTCAAATTAAGAGGAAATTGTATCAAAGAAAATATGAGTGGGAAAGGTTTTTGTTATAAGATTGGAGAATAAACCATATTCCTGTATAAGTGTGTGTCCATGATCATATAAAGTAAATGCATGCGTGTGATTGTGTGCCTTATTTACACATTTTCCTGGCTGACAGAGCTGGTTTTGCCCTTTGTACATCTTAGATGGAAAGGGCAGCCATGATCCAACATTGACACAATTGATATGTTTGCTGAGACAGGGGAGAGAGATAGAAGGCAGGTGGATAAGCAGAGGTTTATCAATCAGGTTTACTCTGTCAGTGGGGGCAGACAGTGTAGAGTGAGAGGTGAGAGGTAGATAGATAGAGATCCTGGGGGGAAATAAAAAGGCAGCTAAGTCATAGAGGATAGATTATAGAGCTTTGTATAAACTATCTGTGTCATCGCAGGCCTTCACAACAGGTAACTGTACCTTTTTATCCTAATTTACTTTTTTGACCTATTATCAACATCCAGATACTGACTTTTCAACCCTCAAAAAAACTCTGACCATGCTGACAGGCCTGGCCCGATACCTTGAAAGTTATTTCAAAGAGCTTAATTGATTAATTAAGGCAAGTAATTACACTGGGAGTGACCACTACTTTGAACTGAAAACTAACAGAAGGCAGATCAAACTCCATTACTTACCTCAGTACATAAATTCTGCTAAGGACCTTCAAGGGGTGAGACATGAGATAACTGAATAAAGTGATTATGAAGCGGTATAAAGACTTTATTTCAGCCAGTCATGATTATTATGGAAAAGTGACGAAAAACACAAAATGTTCTGAAAAGGTCAAACTAATTATGTGGAATAGACAGGTGGCATATTGCAGCTGCAAATCTGCCATTTCAATATTCATCCACTTTGCATTATGTGAGACTATTGCTTGAAAATGCACTAAAATTAGCTGCCAATCATTTTTGAATGTATTTTCTGGAAATTACTCTCTGCGGGAATGTGCACTTGTGTGATTGAGTGTTGATGTATTTACGCATAAATGCCTAGGCCTATTACAGTGTTACAGTGTGTATGAGTGTGTGACACATGGTTGACCAGAGCTGGATAAGAGAAGCAAAACAAAGACCAGAAAAAGAGGAGTGTTAACAGTATGTTGCCACCTAGCTTTGTGCTTGTTGCTGTGTGTTTGCATGGTGCTCACATCCTCAGTGGAGAACTTCTGTCAAGTCTGGTCTGGCATGACCTTTTCTCTCTCCAGGCACGTTTACAGCTCTCCAATACCTATCAAAATATCTACTCTCTCCCTGTCTGTCTCTATGCCCCTAGCACAAACTTGCATCTAATTTTCTATCCTTCCACATCTGTACTTTCTACCTCTCTTTCTGACCTCCAATCCCATGCTATACCCCCAAATTTCCTCCACCCTTGTGACGTGGTTCTAAAATGTATTCCTTCTCTTCTATTGTATTCCCTCTGTTCTTTTTCTTTGTTGATAATGCAAGTTAATGCTGAAGGGGCAGTCTTTGCTGTAAGGGCCATGTGGGAACATCAAGACAAAAGTGGCAAGAGTGGGAGTGAATGAGGCAGCATAAGCATTGATACATTCTTCTTTATTTATTGCTCATCATTGTCAGTAATTGAATTTATCTGTTTTGGGTTTTTTTTAAATTTCTCCTAGACATGGAATGCCTGTGGCTGTACTCTCTGTGCCAGTGTATCCTTTCTGTAGCTGTAATTGTGGTGAGTGTGAGGTTATGTATGGCGGTGAGTGGCAGTGGAACAGAGGCAGACGTTCAGGAGGGAACCCAGGGTTCTTGGCCCCAACCTGGGAGTGTGTCATGCTGTCTTCAGCTGTGCCTGGGCTGGGTGGGAGCCATTGGGGGTGCGGTGGGGGTTCCTGTGGCTGTGTTTCTCACCCTGCGAACCCCACAGTGTCTGTACACCTGTATAACTCTGGTGTGTAGCCCATTGCTGGTGAGGCAGTTTACCATGTTCCTGTTAATGCTGCTGACACTGGACGCTCACCTGCAGCATCACTTGGCTAAAAGGTGAGTCTTAAAGATAAAGCACACAAATTCTAATGTGAGAAAAAGTGGAAAAGGG
This sequence comes from Scomber japonicus, assembly GCF_027409825.1. Classification (NCBI taxonomy): domain Eukaryota; kingdom Metazoa; phylum Chordata; class Actinopteri; order Scombriformes; family Scombridae; genus Scomber; species Scomber japonicus. Next base: position 6,878,768 of record NC_070587.1, on the reverse strand, counting down.
CACATTGAATATTAACATGGTATAAGTAAATACTAACCTTACATTAAATATAACAACGCATCACATATTGTAAATTACATATTACATACTATCCTTTAATGCTTTCATAAATGTACTTGTGTGGGTGAAAGTGAATATGTGGGAAGCAAAAGCCAAACCAACACTCTTAAGCTGCTTTCAGCTGAAAATGAAGAAAAGCAATATAAGGATAACATACACAAAGATGTACTATTAAGTTTTATGTTACAAGAAAACAGACTGTTTGTGCAGGCTGCTTTTATCACACACTGCTTATACTACCAACCAAGAGAAAAGGTTGAGTAAATATCGATAGGCTCCAAGGCTCTTGGATGTTTGATTGACAATGACCTACGAATCCAGCATTTCAGTGGAAGACAGTCAGTATTAGGAGTTTCATTTGTTTTGTAATGGCCTTCAATTATTTTGCAATAGTGTACATTTTGTCCCAGCTAGTGTAAATAATAACTGACTTTTGTGTACTTCATTCATTCAAAAAATAAGCACCAGTACCTGTGGTCAATTAAAGAGATTTTACATCTAGATATTGCAGCTGTTAGGGCAGATCTCCTTGAAAATCCTGAAATTAATTGTAAAATGAAAATGCCCTTTTCTTGGTATAAGTATTTTTGGTGTTAGTGAGAGGGGAATGTCAAAGCAGTCTATAACTGTAGGAACAGCACATGTAATTTTTTTCTCTATATGTCAATACACCACTTCTGTCATTACCAGGTACTCCACAGTGGTGACCCGTCAACGAGCTCTATGTGTGGTCCTGCTCTGCTGGGTGGCCTCTGTTCTGTCCTCCTTCGCCCAGTTCATTGGCTCAGATGTCCTCGACACCTGGAGAGATGATGCAACTGGCCAACATACAGCTGGCCTTGGAATGTATGGCAATCGGACAACCGCTTTACCCACTTCCCCACCCCCAAAGTACCATCACGACCGTAAGGTCATTGGAAGGTTTCTTCCTTATGGAGGCTTCCTGTCAAAGTTTTATGTGGAGGACATGCATAACTTCACCTATGCTGAAATTCACAGCAGTCACTGGGTAGTGTGTGCCCCTGACATCATTCTCAGCCCCCACTTCTTATTCTATGTCTATGGGATGACAGTGTTCTTGCTCCCCCTGCTTTGCCTACTGGCCATTTACCTTGACCTACTACGCATGAAGCCCAGAAAGACTCCTTTTAGTCATGCAGACCCTCCTAAACATGACTCCTCCAGGGTACGCTCCCTGGCTCTGTCCCTCTCTCTTTTAGTTCTGTTGTGCCTGCCAATCCAAATCATCCATGCTCTCTTGCTCTTCTCCCCCAAAACCAAACTTCCTTTTTGGGCTCATGCAATGGCCATGTTCCTTTTCCAGCTGTACAGTATTGTGCCTCAGCTTCTTTTCACTCCTCCTAAGAAACAATTGAGTGAAGAACAGGCATCGTTTCCTCTCTCTGTCCCCCGCCTTCCACCTGCAGTTGCACCGCCCAGAGGGAAATCTGTCCGTAAGGCCCTGTGTGAGGCAGTGCAGGCAGCTCCATGGTTTCCAGCCAAACACTCCCTTAAAGCCAAAGTGTGCCCAGAGGTTTGAATTCCAAACAAAATGAATGGTGTTCTCAATGAAACACTAGTCATCAAGTAATCTTCCTCAAACAATTCCTCCCATGTTTTGTGTGCATAACAAATAGCTAGTGTGAAATAAATGATTTGTGGACAAAAGTAGAATAAATATGGCATATATCTGTTTGTTGTTGGCTTTTTAACTAATCAGCAACCTTGTGCACAGACGTTATGAATAAATGCAAACGAAAAGGCCAGTTAATTATCAGGTCCCACACCAAATGTCAGTGAGAAAATTAAGTCTCCAGATGATGACTACTATCCTGATCACAGATGTCTGTTTTCTTTGACTGCTCATCCTATGGGTCTTATTCTAAGCCTGTTTTAAGTCTCTGCAAAGCCAACCACCGGTAATGTAGATATATGAGTGACAGCATTTAATTAAACATTCAGTAATAACAGAGCAGTCCAGAGAGGACGCAGCATTGTAGTGAAAACATAATTAACCTGGTTATGACACGATCTTCATGGCTGTTTTGATTAAACTTGTAAATACAAAGTGATGCTCTCTTGTAATAAAATGGGCCTTGCTCACACTAATTGGATTGTTCATCTTGAACTGCGTTGATGTAAGAAATCACTGGTGGAGAAAAAAAGAGATATCCATCTCTTAGTGCATGGAACCTAGGCATGACAGTCGACGAGCTTTTTCCATCTTCTTTTCCATTTGTGATCATAAGCCTGCTTTTTCTCTCCCTTTGTTAGATTTGTTTGCTCATCATTATACAGCTCTTAATACAGATCTTGTGTCTATGTTTTTTTTATTTTTTCACTTGTCATGTATTTTCCCTGTTCTCCATTTCTTTTTTATGTGCACATAAAATACAAAGTGTATCTCTTCCATCACTGAAAAAAAATCCCTGACTGGAACACATTATTGATAGCGAAATCTGGTAAAGGGGAAAAAAAAGATTTCCCCAGATTCCTGGTGCGACTGCCCATTCAATTGTTCTGTCTGCCTGAAAGCTCTCTGCTTCCTGATTATGCTAGGCCTCGACACACAGTCACCTCAATCAATGCTTCATGCTATGCTGCAGCTTTGTACACACCTCCGTGCCTCACAAGGGTCACACTGCCAAGACCAGTGAGCACAAACTGCATTCACCAGGGCTGCCTTTAAAAAAAAAGGATAAAACTGTCTGTAATCCACTATATAGCCACCAGAAATGCAAAGAGTTTGTCTTTGGATGAACTGTGATATGTACCGCAACTCGTAGAAATGAAATATGATTGTCATAAATGGTCATAAACAGGGTTTTTTTTGGTTCCAGGACGTTAACCGGTGAAAAAAGCACCATGGAGAAGCTGCGTGAGTTATTCATAGACTTCTTGCTGTCATTATTGGCAAGATAATGGTACATTCACTGCATGTCATAAACTCAAGGAGGAATACATGCGACTGTTGTCTGTCTTGTCCCTATTTCATTTTCGCTTATGTTTATTGATTTGATAATCACACTCAATGATCACAGTGGTCGTTTGATTGTAATCACGTCTAGCAGCTGAGTTCTATCATTGTTATGGTCAGATAATGGCCGGTTTCCCAGGATGCAACAGAGCAAGTAGTAACAGCATTAGCAGCTGCCCAACAATAAGAATTTTAATGTGATTACAATGTTTCTCTATGCTAAAACATATAAAACAGTGCTTGCAGTGAAACAGTATAATAACCAACAAATACAACCAGTGTAAGTGCTTTGAGTCCTGCAGGGAAAAATAGATTAAACCTTTGTTTGAAGGACACATGCTTCTTTTTTGAAAACGTATTAATGGATAATATTGTCAATTTTATTACCCATCGACCACAGCGGTTCCCAAAGACGGAGATACCTGTCTTTACGTCATCATAAACTGAAGATATGTCTGGGGTCGACTGGTGTATCTGTGTGTGTGAATTGGTTTGTTGGGAGTGTCAACCCATGCTGGTAGTGCCTGGCAAGTCCATTACTTTGATTGCAGTTTGACAATCTGTCTTTATGACAGGCGACCGTGGAGCCTTGCCATCGATGGAAGAGAAACACATCGATCTATCACCCAGCGACCTCCGGCGGCTTTCAAATCTAGCTCTGTGCACAGATGGACATGTTGAGTGCTTCTCGACAGAATCGGGTATTGATTGCGTGGAAGTTAATGGCAGAGTCATATTTTTCTGTGTGCATCTGACTCAACCCTCCTGTCACCCTTTCTTCCCTGCTATCTGTTCTTATGATTCATTAGCAGTGCCAGAGAACCTTCTGTTTTGTTTATTCTATTTATTCTGAATGAGCTGCCAGTTATAACTGGCTCCACCGCCTTCATCTTTATTTTCCCACCTATAACTCCACTATTCCCCATTGATCTAATCATATGCTCCGTCTCCTGTTCTCTTTTCACAGGATTTCAAAAACAGCACCTGCTAATTACACAGTAAACACATCCAAAAACCAGTCTGATCCCCAAGGTTATTTTTGGACTCTTTTTTATTTTGTCGTGCTTTGTATCTTTCCCCTATAAAGAAATAGTTAGCTATATATCAACAATGACAAATGGACTCTAAAATAAACAAGAGTGAAAGACAGGAGAAGAGACGACTAGGCACAAGAGACAAAGAGAGAGAAATACTGGGAAAGAGAGGAAAGGTAAGAGGAAAAGAGTGAAAAAAGACAGCAATTTCTCTACAGTAGAACCAAAAACAAACCATGGGAAGTGTACATTTTCTTTAACATTTACAATTATAATAATAACAACGGCAATAATAATAACAGTAACAACAATCATAACTGTTCAAATAATAATAATAATTAATAAAAAATCAATAAGACCTCTGGTTTCTCATAAAGACAAATGATTTTTTTTATTCTTTTCTTTATTTTCTTTAAAGATCACTGGACAGTAGTTTGTTCGGCTTTGCACCTCTATAGGCTAATATTCTGTGTTAGTATAGTTTCTTCATAATGCGTTTCAATAGTAAACTGTTTTTCTTATTTCTTAAAAGTTTCATTTAATTTATGTTGCTGCTCTTTTTTATACAAATAAGGAATTCAGAGATATGTATACTTGTTCTGTCAACATGTTTACTGTGTGTATGAATGTGTGCATGTATCTGCATATGTGTGGTAGCATTCAGAAAAAATATCCATCCATTTTATTTTCTCATCCATTCCTTTTGCTATCACTCCACTTGCCCTTCTTACTAAGACTTTTAAACCTTTTTATCCTCTTAATGACATTCTAAAATAATTAAGCTTTTCTTTAATACCTTAGCAAGTCATATTCCTTTCTTCTTTGTTGGGAACGTAGCCCAACACTAATCCTTTCATTACCAGGGGCCAACAAAGGAGGAGCGATAGAGGGGGACAGACAAAGAGAAAGAGAGATATAAGGGAGAGGGGAGAGGATGGTAACAGGTGAATGGAGAGAAAGGAGGAGATGGAGTGTAAATTAAAAGAAATGAAAACCACCTTTCCTTCACTGTTACAGTGAGAAGAAAGGAGGAACCTTTAAAACCTAATTTTTCCACAAATTATTGACAGGCTACCCAACAGGGATAGCAAAACAGGACAGTTATCTTGTTCATAAAGTATGGATACTTCCCGGGACTCTGGGCTTACACTTTCCAGTTTTCTTAGGGAATTATATATGAGTTCTCGCTCTGTAGACAAGATGCTTTAGCAATTTTAAAAATTTCAATTTTCTAGCATCAAGCGCTCAATAGCTCCTGGTCAATCCCCACTCCACCCCTCACCCCCCCAAACCCCCTTCAATACCCTCTCATTCCCCACACACTGCTCCCACTGTCTCCGCCAGTTAAAGATTGAGCTTTGTGAAATGGATGGTTTTCTCTAGGCATGGAATTATAGCAGTCATCTGCCTCTAATTCCTTTTCCACTTTGGCGGCTGCACGGGCAGAGTGTCGGTTTTCTTTGTGCTCCCCGCTTCCCTCTCGATCAAAATAATTATGGCATCATTTCTTTTTTGTCTACATTCACCTCACTCCATTCTTTCCCTCCACCCCTCTCCATTTTCCCTAGTTTCTCCGACTTACAATATATGGCACAGTCGTTAATGGCTGGTGGGTCTATAGGCTCTCTTTCTCAGTCTGTTTCTGGGTGTGTGTGTGTATGGAGGATATGGAGTGGAATGGAGCGGGATGGATTGGCTGTGTGCAATAACTGTATACAGTTGTTTTCAGAAGGCCGCCTGTTATGGCGTGTTGTATAGAGTGTGTGTGTGTGTGTATACTGTATATAAGGTGGGAGATGGGAAGAGGTGGGGATAGGGGGATGAGGTCAGAAGAGAAAGGGGTAGGAAAAGAGAAGGGCTACAGTAGGTATTCCTTCTTGCCCTGGCTGGCGTCGTTGCCATTGAGGAAGGCTTCCTGCACCTCACCATGTTCATCCAACCCACTGGCCTCATGGGTAAGATAGGAACCTGGATGAAGAGAGATAGGGAGACAGATAGATAGATTGATAGATAGATAGATAGAGAGAGAGAGAGAGAGAGAGAGAGATATCAAGAGACAGACAGAAAGAGAGAGAGAATGAGAGCAAGAGAGAGATAGAGAAAGAGAGACCAAGAGCGAGATTGGGAAGGGACGGTTAGGTGGCAAAGCGTCATGATCATTGAAGCGCCATGCAGCATTATCAAATCAATCAGAGCTTATATTACTGAGTATCATACCTGTGACAGATTAATACATTAGTTAACTGATTGTTAGGTCAATACCAAGCAAGAATAGGCTCTCGGGTACGGTATGAGCCTACCGGCAGAAATTAAAGGTAGGAATGGATGTGTGAAAAGTTGAGGCCGAATAGGAAGTGGAGAAGATAATAGAGAATAAAAGACAGAGAGGGAGGAGAGATTGGAAGAAAAGGGTGGAGGGAAGGTTAGGTGCAAGAGAACAATGGCACGCTTGCGTCACTCAGAAATCCCATCAAACACATCTTTACACTCTCCAGGTCTATATGATTAATAATTTGGCGCAGTGCAGGTTACAGAGAGCAAGAACTGCTCAAGTCATCTTCCTGCTTTAGTGTCCCAACACTCCAGGGGTGAGTGACACCCTCATTCTCCTAACCGCAGAGGTTGACTGGCATGCTGACAGTCATAGCGTGCTGAAGACAAAGGACTAATGGCCCTGTCTCAACACTGATTGGTTGTAATGGTCCTGTCTCTGTGCTGGTTGGTGGTCAAGCCATACTGAATGTTGACTGACAGCTTGTCTAGCCATAGGGTAAGTAATAGCTCATTGTAGCCCGCTACAGTGTTCCTGGATCATTTCTTGGCAGCTGTGGTACACAGTTGCAGACTGCCAACACAGGGGCACTTAAAAAGATAGGGAACGCAGGGAGGCTTTTTTTAATGGATGAGCCTTGATACACTGACATATAGTCATAAAACATGGGGACCACACCTACATTTCCCACCCCACCCTATCATCTGCTACCCTGGCCAAGGTCATCCATCATGGACACTGCGCGGGCGGAGAGGAGCATCCCCTCCTTTATGTTTTGCACTGACAACTTTACACCTCAGTTTAAGAGATTATTTTCAAAGAATCTGGGTGTAACTGACCTCCAATGATTTTTCATTGCGTGTTACACTAAAATGTGTAGAAATGAGAAAATGTGCCAGTGAAAAATGTGTTTAAAGACTTTGAATGCCAAGACGTGTCACTTAGCACTTAAAGAAATCTTCTTGTATAGTTGTGTGTATGTGTGTGTGTGTGTGTGTGTGTGTGTGTGTTACCTTTCTGTCGGACGGAGCACCAGATGGTGACAATGAGGACACAGATGACAGTGAAAACCAGCAATGCCAGAACGCCACCTATCACTGCAAAAGGTACTGCGCTGTGAGTCTCTACCACTGCACCAGGATCTAAGAAACAACAAGAAAAAACAAATAGCATGTGTGGGTGGAGTGTGGGGTACATAAAGCAAAATGTTGAATAAAGGGAGGGTGGAGTGTGGGGTACATAAAGCAAAACGTTGAATAAAGGGAGAGAGGAGTGCAGGCAAAAAATGTAGACAAAGAAAGTGATGGATCAAAAATGAAAACAAGAGAGATGCTGTAGAAAAAAAAGAGATAAAAGTGAAAGAAAGAAAGCACATTAAAACACCCGTGTGGGAGAGAGTACAGGGAGCGAGACAGGAGAAAAGAGAAGTCGATTTCTTCCACCCAACTTGCATTATCACCTTTCATCACCCCCCACTGCACAAAATGCCAGACAGACAGAGTGGATGGGAAAAAGGTGGAGAAATGAGGGGAGTGAATAAAGAAATAACTATGTCAGCCTCTAAAACCCACTCCACCTGTCAAGAGCACAATGTATTTTGAATGAGTGAAACTTCTGTGTGCGTGTTTACACCCTGAGTGCAGCCCTGGGAAATGAAATCAAACACTTCACACAAGATGAGTGAAGAGAGATAAAAAGGTAAAAAAGCAATTTAAATTCTGTGACATTTTGTGGTCTAAAATTGCAGTCACAGTTAGGGAATTATTCATGTCAATATTGCCTTATACTAACTTTATATAGTGCTTTATAGGATAAAAACAAAAACAGAGGAATACTGACAGGACAGGTTAGTATTAAAACAATAAAAATTAATCCATTAGTAACATGACATCGGAAATACTAATTTATTAAGCAAAAAATGCCACATATTAATAGGTTCCAGATTCTAAAATGTGATGATTTACTGCTTTTCTTTTTTTTTCCTGTCATTTTGTACATTAAAAAATGATCAATGGCTTAATTGTGAGTCGCAGCAGTATTATAAACCACACAGAAAAAAGAACCTATGTACAATTTCAGCAGTACATTCTGGTTGACAACAATAAAAGCAAGTGATAGACAGGAAGGATGGAGAGAAAGTGAAATAAGTGGTTGTAATTTGTACTGCAAAAATATAACCTAACCCTAACCCTATTTGAGTCTAGACCTAAATACTGTCCGAGACCGTATCTGACTTGCTGACAATAACAAAATTTTTTATGGAGCTGAGGGGGCTGGCAAAACCAATAAGAGGCAAGGAGACAGTGTTATTGATGCAGTTCCTTCACCTTAGCAGAGTGAAATTAAAACATGAATCATTAACACAGAGCTAACACGCAGAGATCAGAAAAGAAATAGAGAGTAATGGAGGAGATGAAGGACAAGAGGAAGAGCAGGTATTGACAACTGAAGGAAAGACAGTGCGCTCTTGTGCGTGCATATCTTGGTCATGGTGCCTTATCGAGTGTTGTGTCAAAGTGTATCCCATACCTGCTCATATAGATGATTGAGTACTGGCATAACTGTGTGGTATGATAGAATGAATGAATTGGTGCCTGTGTAGACACACAGGACATGTGTGATTTAACTTCAAAAGGATCAAGCAGTTGGCCCAGGCAATATTTCACAGGGGATGAAAAAGCAAGCACTCAAGCACTATGCCTTACCGCATGCCACCCTGTTCTTAATCCACAGCAGCCCAAAGCTCCACAGGAAATGACTGACAGTATTAATAAGTGTCTTGTTTCTCTGAGGAGCCACTCAGATGATACATCAACATTGACTAAACGTTCACCAAATGGTTTTTCCTATGACTCTTTTTGACATTTCCACGCATGCCCAGCAGGTGAACAACCTCTACCTGCCAGAGAAGACGGCAACAGTGACTGAAGAACAAAAAGAATGCTCCAGCTGCCTTCACTTCATCTCTCCTTTTAAATAACAGAGAGGAGACAGAGAGCAAGCGAAGGTGTGGAGAGAGAGAAAAGACACCAGTGAGTATGTATTTGTGTGAGTGTATCTATGAGATAAATAGATTATTTAGATGAAAAGAGACTAGTGAAAGAAGGTGTGTAGTTAAACACACAACACATACACAATAGTGGAATAAACCAAGCAGCCTTTCTTTATCCACCTGTCTAACTCTGGGAGAATACAATTAGACAACCACCTGGATCCTTGATCTTCTTTTATTTCTCTTGCTCTTCTTCTATCTGTGTGTGTGTGTGTGTGTGTATGTGTGTGTGTGTGTGTGTGTGTGTGTGTGTGTGTGTGTGTTCAGAATGAATATGTTTATGTAGAAACTCTCTCACCCTCCAGAGGCCAGTGTCAGTCAGCAAAAGGATGGATGCACTGCCAGTTCCTTAAACTCTTAATGCATGTTCATTAACAGTACCCACCAAGCACCATGAGACCCACCTAAGACCACACACACACACACACACACACACACACACACACACACACACACGCACGCGTGCACACACACACACGTGAGCACACATAGATACACACATGCTGACTGGGCAATGTGTGTGGGGAGCATTAAACAACCAGTGATAAGAAAGAGAGAGGGAGTGGGTGGTTGTGCGTGGTGCATACCCAAGCGTCTGCAGACACATTTGCTCATGTAGATGCAGGGTAAAGAAAGGTTGTAGCAGAAAATGTGTGTGTGTTTGTGTGTGTGTGTGTGTGTGTGTGTGTGTGTGTGTGTATGTGTGTGTGGGCCACCTGAGAGCCATCAAATGAATAGAGGAGTGGAAGACACCAAAGGAGAACGAAAAGGACGAGTACGGAGATGGAGGATAGCAGAGGCAGAGTAAAAAAAAAGTGTGTGTGTGTGTTACCTTTCATGTCTGGGGCGAAGCTGGGTGATAGGAGGGTTGGGGTGGAGGGATGGGAGGTGATAAGTTGGGTGGTAGGAGTGGGAGGGACCGTGGTAGTGAGTGACACATTATCTACAGACAGACAAGGAATGGGATAACACAGAGATACACAAATGCTATTATCTACAGCATGCATTGACATTCAACACAAGTATTTGCAGGGTTTTATAGCAAAGTTCCTACTGCATATAAAATGTGACATGCTTTATTATGGTCGAACATGAAATGAGTTTCTTGGCTGCTGTGCCCCAGCATCCTGCTCGATTATCATTGGATGGTTGTCTCAAAGACAGCTTGTTTCTTCCAATGAGTTTTGAGAAGGAGGCAAAGATTTAAAAAAACATAAACTGGAGGAAAGACTTATTTCAAGTCTGCTGATCAGCAATTGAGGCCGATGCCATTTCAATACCAAATGTTACTAATTATTTTTCCAAATTGACTGTGTTTGTGAAATGGAATCGATCTGGACCCCGACAAGTGATAAGGACATGGATAAATTATCCTCTGTTGTAGACCTCTATACCAGCTGAGGGGGTTAAAGGAGACATTTACAATTGGACAGGCATGATTTAAAGCAGGGGTTGAAGAGAATCACACCTGGCAGACTGACATTCATCTGTGAGGCAATTGGAATATATAGGAACACATTCTCTATCACTGACACATTTTCTATGGTACAATGGCAGGAAAGACAGAGACATTGTCTGTGACAGATGCATTCCCAATGGAACAGTGCCATGCAGGGACTGTCTCATTCAATGCTGAACAATAGCTTGGATCTTGACACATTCTCCGAATCAGTGGTTGAGACACAATAGTAGGTAGAGAAGTAGAAAGAGACAAGTTCATATTGCTGTTAAAGACAAAAATAATGGCTGACAAGAAACTAAAAGGGAGATGGAGGAGTGGGTGTGAGTGTGCATGTCTGTGTATGTGCATCAGCACTTTCGGAGTGAATAACACGCCACTTCATCAAACAATCTCTATAAAACCGCAATGTGCGAGGTGGTCTACGTACTCAAAGTCTCGGACACACATACACACACCAACAGCACATGTTCATGCACATCTGCTTACACAAGAATGCATAATTGGCAGCATACTCGCACATACTGTATTACACACACACACACACACACACACACACACACACACACACACACACACACACACAGACACACACACACTGCCCTTTCTGCTCAGGAGAAATTTATTGGTAAGTATTCCTCTGTCTCTTCTCTCCCTTTCTCCCACTGGCCCTGAGATCATCAATCTCTTTTTGCACTCTTCTTATGTCAGCACTATAATTCCCCACCTACCGCTTTTTTTTCTCTCTTACTGCCCAACCTTAGTCTTCTTCCCTCTCTGTAACGAAATGTACATGATGCAAAGCGTATTTTGTGGAAAAGAGAATTCTCTGTGATGAAAAGTGAGATGGAGGAGGAAATATAGGCTGAAAGAGATAGAGAGAAAGAGAAATTACTCTACAATTAACTAAATGTGTCTCCGTAGGTGTTCTCCTGTACGAGTGCATATTAGTTGCATGTGTCTGTGCATGTGGTTGTCACTTGAGCTTGAGGGCGCAGGATTAATGGCTGAAGTTGCTGCACTAATTAACTGGACGCTGATTAATTTCTCTTGACTATCACGAATGACCTAAAAATTATTATTTCTCACCATTTCCAACCTGTTCTTATCTTTCTACCAGAATCTCTTACTTTTTTCCTTCTTTTTTCTTCAAGCAAACCCTTTCCATATCTGTAACCCCCCCTTCCTTAATTTCCTTTCATTCTGCTGCCTCTCTGGTTTCATTCCTCCGCGACTACATTCCCTCACTGCCTCTCTTCAACTTAATTAAGGAGAATGCCAGACAGCTGTCATTCTCTTGGCCGATAGTGTCCTTTTTTCCCCCACATCATATTGTTATTCATTAACACTGTATGGCTGCCAATCAGGCACACAGCCCATGTTATTTCCAGGGATGGATGTGGTGGCACTTGCGATAATGACGTTTCTCCTCGTATCTCATTCTCACAGAAGTGCGCCTGAGGATAAAGCGCCGCCATTTTGGATGAGCCCTGTTATTCCTTCATGTTTGGTGTTCCTGATTATAGGGGCCTTGCCGAGAGCAGTGGTGATTCCAGCTGTCAATCAGTTCACTGAATGTTAGACATTGGTCAGAAGTGCACTGTTGAGGCCATAAAGGCAGACACTGATTGGCTGAGGTCTCATTCAAAATGTACTCAGACCTGGATAAAAGTGTGTTGTCATGTGTGGAGGAAAACTGCATTGAAGACAAATTTTCCTCACATAGATTTGACTCTTCTTCCACTGCCGCTAGCCCCAAAACTTAATTCACTTTCGTTTTCATACCATGTTTTTTATGCAAGTCTCGCTTCATTAAATGGAGGTCTGTGTTTTTCATTCCAATTATCCTGACGGCTCATTACAACAGCTGAGGAGACACATACTAATCCCTGGTCACCTACTACCCTTCTCTATTTTACTGTGTACCCATCCTTTCATCTGTCTATCACTCCCCTCTGCTTTCCATGAATCTTTCTATAAAACTGTTAAGTCTCTCTAGTCTTCCTCCCACTCATTTATATGCACACGCACCCACATACAAAAACATATACTGTATATGTATGTGTGTGTTACATATATACAAGAACTAAACATTCTTATCTCACTATCTCTCCCTCTCTCCTTCTCCCTCACTGTCTCATGCAATTCAATTCTAATGGGTTTTATTGGCTTGGCGATTCATCTGAGTGCAGCAGCTCAGTTCAATTACATAAGGGAGCCCTCCAGGCTTTCATCAGACAATCAGCAACATTCTCCTCCCAGTCACATGCACACACATGGATGTGCACCCTCATGCGTACACACACTCATAAAAAAAATCCAATTTCTCCTTAACAATGGTGGCATAGAGATGAAACAACCAATAGAGACGACATCCTTTCCGCATTCTGCAGATTCTAGTGTGTGTGTGTGTGTGTGTGTGTTTGTGTGTGTGTGTGTGTGTGTGGTGTGTGTGTGTGTGTGTTTGTGTGTGTGAGTGTGTGTGTGTGTGTGTGTGTGTGTGTGTGTGTGTGTGTGTGTGTGTGTGTGAGTGTGCTCTATGATTAATTCAAAACAATTTCTCACATTTATGTCATTAGTGATTTTCTGAAAGTTGCAGAAAGTTAATTTCATCGTATTAACTTGTGCACACAGCAACGGCACACTGACAATCTCACGCTCTCTAAATTATAAACATATTAAAGTGTGTGCGCACACACACACAAACACGTGCACATGCATGCACGCATGCACACACACACACACACACACACACACACACACACAAACTGACTTACATGTACACCTGTTACTGTGACCAGTTAAATAAAGCTCAACTTCAATGCATCACGTCTTTACCATGGCCCGCTCTCCGTTTAGAGTTTCCCACCTCTCGCTCTCTGTTTTTCACCAGCATTAAGCCCATCTCCCTTCATAAAGTGACAGTGCCTTAAGCACCTGAGACAAATTGGCAGCCACTTTTGCCTGAGTTTGTTCTCAGTGTACAGACCCTGATAGTAGATAACTCTCACAGAGGGATGAAAATGAGAGAGAGGGAGATGAGAGAGAGCACTGATAGTTTTTCTGCACCTGCAATAAAATGTTTTTTATTCCGCTGACTCATCCTTTATAATACTCTTCCTCAAACGCTCCCTCATTGGCCCCCTTTCCTCCCCTAGTACACCCTGGGATTCCCTCTGGGAAAGCTGGGAGCCAACTGAACTGACATTCCGTTTATCTGACAGGCTGTGGTACTGAATGTTAACCTGTGTTCGACCTCCATCGTCCTTCTTCTCTCCTTTTTCATCTCTCCATCACCCTCCTCCCTCTCTGTACCTCCCTTCCTCCCTCTCTGCGTTCATCCATGCATGCCCAACAACTCCTTACTGAGTTACATTCAGTTCTCTCTCTGTGCCTTATTCTTAGAGAGATAGGCTGTCTTCAAGTAAAGAGACTAAACTGCAGGTGATCCAGGAGCAGAGGGAAAACTGGTGGCAAGGTGAAAAAAGGTTGAGAGGATGTGGGAGGAGTAGAGAGAGAAAGAGTAGGTGGACAGAAGGTGGAATAGAGGTGACAACAGTGGGCAAAGTAAAGGAAGAGAAGGATATTGAGAAAAGCAGTGAGAAAAAAGGAGAATGAGTAAATAACTGAACAGCAAATGAAAAAGTGAGGCTTAAGAAGAGAGAAGAGAGTGTATCTTTTCTGTCAGCATAGTGTTTAGGAATAAGTGAAGAGCTTTGTTATAAAATAAGGATAAAACAGACACCTACTCTGACAACGTGGGTGCCAGAATGAAAAAAAAGCCCAATGTTAGAGTTATGAGTCATCTTAACACATTTTATAGCGTGGAATAATTATAATTTAAATATTGACTGATGAACTTATTTAATCACCAGAAAGTAGAACACTTCACCAACACCATATTAAATCATGATTGCTTATTTGCATTGGCAGTGATGTATAGTGAAAGGCACAGTTTAACAGTTGTATAACATTTACAAAGACACACGTATCAGTGTAAATATTATAGCCTGAATTCAAAGGGTTCATCTGCCATTTCTTGAGAGAGAATTAACAGCATATAGCCAGATATTTAGTTGTGACATAAAGGAAAATCAAGACTGACTTTCAGTCGTCTAAAGATTAATATGATGGCTGAGTCAACAACTCTGAGCTCTTTGAGATAAGGTTTGAAACAATCTGCCCAGGGCGAGTACATATTTTTTAAGTACGGCAAACCACTACTGATACAGGGC
Organism: Scomber japonicus; assembly: GCF_027409825.1. Taxonomy (NCBI): domain Eukaryota; kingdom Metazoa; phylum Chordata; class Actinopteri; order Scombriformes; family Scombridae; genus Scomber; species Scomber japonicus. Next base: position 6,863,679 of record NC_070587.1, on the reverse strand, counting down.
TACAGCAGGAGGATTTAAGAAACTGATTGCTAGAAATCCATGGAGGAGCCGAAGCTTGGCTTCTGTTGGTTATGTGGATTTCTGGTCTTTTATGGATTTGGGTTGAGACAAGATTCTTTATTTTAAATGTACCCTTTTTTCTACAATAAGAGGATATGAAAATAAAGCGAGATAAATCGAATTAATGACCAACACAGAGAAACAGCATGAAATAAAGAGGACACATATTGAAATGCAGGAAAAAAAGGAAGCGGCAAAGAGAAAAGACAGAACCTTTTTCTACAGAGGTGGCAACACACATCAAAGCTCGACATGTCTAACCTTCTAGGAGAGGGAGATGGAGAGACAGAGTGAAAGAGAGAGGGAAAGAGAAGTGGGTTGGGATGTCACCTTTCATCTTGCTACTGTTGCCACCCTTGATGCCGGAGGAAAGCTTCCATTATGTGTGCCGTTTGATGCTAGACGTGCTTCTACAAGAGTGTGTGATTGCTGATTGTGTGTGTGCATATGAGAGAGAGAAAGCCAGAGAGTCTTAAAGCGATGGTTAGATGAGGGGGCGCTAACCAAAAAAATGTTACATAAGATATCATGTCTCTATTCACTCCATCTGTCTCTCTGCTCCTGATCTCCATATATCAGGTGATGGGGCGCAGCGACAAGAGCAGCCAGCAGAGGGTGGAGCAGATCAAAAGGGCAAACCTGCTGAGTGACAGAACTGTGTATGTAATTAGGCCAAACTACAAATGTAAGGGATGTGAAAATGTAGCCATCTCTTATGATGATGAAGCTTTGCAATTTGGCTTTGCTGCAGATTCATTAAAAACTCACAATTCCAATTTTGTCCTTATTTGACTGAATCAAGCAGGTTTACTCAGTTGTTTCATGTATGAATTACACTAATGTGCATCGAAACCTCATTTTCAAATGTGCTTCAAACTCTGGGAGAGAAAGTTGGCCAATTTGTAATATATCCTGAAAAATAACTTCATGCAATGTTGAAAGCTTCATCTTCATCATCTTTCAGCCACGGTACGCAGTCTATCTGGGTCACCTTTCATTAAGAATTTAGCCACCAGTGAATCTAGGTGCAACATCTTGGAAAACTTGTAAAAACCCGACAACAAAAGCTCCTTACCCACAGCTTCCTCCCCCTCTGATACCTCTGCTCAAGGAAAGCTGTTTCGCCTGAATTTTAAATGCAACAGATGTTCCCCTGTTATTTTTTTTTGCCAAATGTTACCATGTAAAATTCAGAGCTCCAACAGATTCAGCATTGCATTAATACTTTGAACTCTGAGTTAAGATCTGTTGTCTCTGTCTCCTACGTGGCAGCTCACACTGTGAACTCCATTTGGTTGTGAAAAAAAACAAAAACTGAAATTATTATGAATTCCTTGAAGAGAGGACTGGGTCACAGGGGAGATGATAAATTGGTTCTTTACACGACGTAGCCAGAATAATGATGCCGGTGACAAGTAGCTGACTATGGTAGCCTATGTCTTTCTGTCAAATCAATATTTCTGTTGAATCAACTGCACAGGAGGTTCAGTATTGGTTTCCTGCTGTGTACCAAATCAGGAAAACAAATAAAGCTGAAAGACATATGAGACAACATCAAGATTTAATGTGTCTGTAGCCCGGCGCCAGAATAACCACACTGCAAAGACACTGGAAAGATAAAAGGATCAATAAAATTGAAAAGATAAAAAAATAAATAATGGCAACAAAAAGCATCAAAACACAAGAAGAAGAAATACAACAATAGACCCATTGAACATCAAATTAATCAGAACAGGTATAACTGCCTTGGATACTGAGATTGGAGAAAAAGAATCAATAGCACAAACTTTTCAAGTACTTGTGGAAAACTTTGGCAAACTGATATCCATGGTTACTCACCATAGACCAATAGGGTGTAATGATCAGCGGCTCGTCCATAATTGTTCTGGGCCTGGCACAAGTATGTCCCGTTGTGTGATTGGCTGAGACGGGAAATCTGAAAGGTGGGGCCAGAAATCTCTGCTCTCTCAGGTAAGGTGTCATTGATCTTGGACCACTGAATGTTCCTGGGCCTAGAGGAAACGAGGGAGAGAAAGTGGATTAAAGGTTTTTGATAGTGCTGAAAGAATAAGTCGATTAACCCATCCATGCAGCAACAGAATATTATACTACAGACTATTTTGATTTATTGCTTTTCTTTAGTGTATATACCAGAAAATATGTTTGAGTTTCAGACTATTGGACTGACAAAACCATCTTAGACTCTGGGAATAGTGATGGGCATTTTTCAAAGAATTTCTGATGATAAATTGAACAAAAGCACCAATAGATTCTTTGATAATGAAAATAATTGATAGTCGCAACCCTACTGTTTGAAATATATAACTTAAATGAAAACACAAACCTACCCTGAGTCAGACTCACATTGCCACACACATGCATGTTCAAACATTCAACCAATTAATTTTTTCTCAGCATGCTGTTGAACCTCTAATATACAGAAAATACAATTTGATTTGATCACTTCTACTAATTAGTTAACGACTGCCACCACTCTGATACTCTCAACTGATACTGCTCAGACTACTAGCAGTTTCAAGCACATTTCTTAAAATCTTAAGTACAAAATAAGAAGGTGGAGAGAAAAAGGATCAATGCACCTAGTGATGTTAAAAAAAACAGGAGAGGAGAAAAAGAAGGGTTAAGGAGCCCACGCGGAGAGGGTGACGAGCAAGAAGTATGAAAGGCTGTTGGAGAAAGATCTGATGGCAACAGAGGGCTGCATCCTGACAAATAATGTGGAGATGGATGGTCAGAGAGCGGCAATAATGTGAAACGGTTGGCAGGAGGGAAAAAAGGGCAGATGAGAGAGAAATAGGGTGTCAGATATGCAGAATCGAAAAAAACCCCAAACCAAACAGAGGAAGCAAGAGGAAAGATGGGGATAGAAAGACTTTGTCACAACATTTAAAGGACAAGACAGAGAGATGAAGAGGTGGTGTAGAGGGAGATGGTGCAGACAAAATTAAATGGTCATGAAAGATGGGCAGGCCGAGCAGACAGGAGATGTGGGGATTACAGAAATATCCTGGTGAACAAAACTGTGTGTGTGTGTGTGTGTGTGTGTGTGTGTGTGTGTGTGTGTATGTGTGTGTGTGTGTGTGTGTGTGTTTCTGGCTGGGTGTCATGCCACTCTGGCCAGATTACAATCCTGACTCATCTGAGTTCTAATCCCTCAGGAAGTCTAATTAAACCTCTTTCTTGCTTAGTCACAAACACACACTGTCTCTCATGCCTCCCACACACACACATACACACACACACACACACACACCAAACATGCACAAACAAAATATCCCTCTGTTCCTCTGTTCCTCACTCTCTCTAACATGCACATATGTGTTCTCCCACACAGAGTAATTCCTCCAAACACGAGTAACACGAGTATAATGACAAGACATTGTCTCTCTTGGCAGATAGACAATCAGTGTACCGCTCCACCAAAAGGAAGTGACATATAAAATAATTGGTCATTAAAGCTTAACAGGCAGTTAACAGGGCCAGGGAGCAAGCGTAGAGGTGACAAGGGGACTGTAATGTGCGTCTGTGTGTGTGTGTGTGAATGTGTGTGTGCAGTCCAGCATGAGATGAGGGTCAGAGTCCAGGGTGGCCCGCTGTCCCAACTCTCGCTGTCACATACGCGTGCAAGCACCTTACACACACACACACACACACATAACCAAACACACACAGCATCCCCAACCAGCCGTTACAAAGCTTTAGTGGGGCTATTGCCAATAGGCCTCCCAGCCAGTCCTCACTGTGGGATTTCACTAAAGTTATCACACACACACACACACACACACACACACACACACACACACACACACACACACACACACACACACACACACACACACACACACACACACACACACACACACACACACACACAAACACACACGCACGCACACATTTTGGCTGCATGAAGGTTTACTGGGGAGCTTTAGTGGACTTGATGCCCACAGACAGACGGACCATCTAGGAGAGGGTTTAAGGGCTTAGGACCCAATACCCTTCTGGAAAGTGCACAAAGGGCTGTGAACACACTAGAAAAAAGGCTTTGTTTCAAAGCTGGCTCTTACAATTGTTGACTGCTGATTGGTTTAGTAGCTCTTGCCCACACACAGAGTCACATACAACTTTATAACAAGTCCACATTCATACCTAATTCCTAGTATACTTGTACTGTCTACCAGCAAGCTCTCTGCCTCAGTCTTAAGCTGTTTTTCTTTTTTGTCCTTCATGCAATAAAATATGGATCAGCCAGTTTTTATCCGTCCGTCAAACATAAAATGTCAGGTGATACCGCAGACTCAGCTCTTATTCATCAAACTCAAAGGTACAGTGATTCCAAGTTTTCATGATTACAAAAACATCCTGATTGGTCTGATGAGGTTGTTATTAAATGTTGGAAACTTGCTTGTAATTTATTAGACATCCTTGGTTTAACTTCCATTATGCCTCAAGGGATGACGCATTTGGGATTAATTGGCTCAAAGGGTGCCTGCATCATTTGGGGAGGACAGCATGCGGTGATATTTTTGTCTTGATAATCTATTTTATAATAATTTCCTGGAACGTAGTTGATATAAATAATTTCTAAGGACAGTTCCTACAAAAAAAACAAGAGATTGTGCAGTAATTAAAGACGTTGGTGGAGATTACAAGTAATTAGCAATTACTTGAAGTATCCAAGAAAGAACCCAGAAATTAAGAAGGATAGTAATTACATAGAAAGAGGTCAACTTGTGTGTTCATTTCAACAACAAACAAGGGGAAAACTCTCTTGTACCCAACTATTCTGACTATTTTAAGCTTAAGAAAACAGCTCTCATCCATTTTCTTTCTCCTTTTTATAGCTGTGAGTGCACAAGTTCTCCTTTCACTGATGAATTGTAACATTTAAACACTTACACACATTTGGTAGACTTCAAGGAAAACCAATATTTTCTGCTGTAGCTGCTGAAAAGCTCCACTGGAGTAGGTAGAGGTTACTCAAGGACATTTCAATAAAAGCTATAAAGCTATAAGCTATATCAATGTTTATGTGTGGAAACTTGACAGTAATTACATGGGAAATAAGCAGTAATATATTTCAGTAAAGCTCTTCATATGACATTCACAGATCACCTATCTGATGCATCTCTGTACCCCATAAAATCAAACTTCAAGCAAAGAAGCCTTTTCAACTTCGCAACCCAATTGCTGGCAGCCAACACTTAATCTGTGCGTGTGTTTATCTGTGTGACTCTAAAAAATGTTTAAAATCTTTCAATTGGTCCTGGCCCAGTTTCTTTATATATTTATTATTAATATAAGTAATATGACCAGATATTTATCAACCCTATCAAGAGAACTGTTCTACTATTCTCTAAGGTGCTCTGGGTAAATGCCTGTACTGAATATATTTCAATTTAAAGTCCCCCTCCACTCAAAAATGAGTTTTGCTTATTGCTCCTTCAGTTGGATGTTTGACCTTTACTGTCCAGAATAAAAGAAAAGCTGGTGTGTAATTCTGTATAAAGAAGAAAGTTTTTCTAATTAAGTTTCACCTTAAATCTGAGTTTAAGGCTTACACAAAACTGAAGGTCATGGGCCGTTTCTCCGCTGGCTTTTCATTACCAATAGCAATGACAGCACATGTGATATCAACTTGAAGAATGAACTTGTGTTGTAGGTATGTGTGCATGTGTTGTGTTTAAACAAATCACACTGCTTTTATAATATCATATTACAACTAGGTCTGTGCCATTGTATCATGTGTAAGTGAAGGACACGGATAGCATTTACTGGAGGCAGATCACACCGCCACAAAACAATTTTACACACAAAGGCACACACATAAGCACTTACAGAGGGTTCCCGGTGACGGAGCAGGTCAGGCTGAGCGAGTCGCCCTCTCGCAAAATGCCAGAGGGAGGAACAATTCTCACTGTAGGTGCAACTGTAGAGGGAGAGAAAAAAAGAAAAGGGGGTAGATAAATGAGTTTGTATGAAAGTGAAAGAGAAAGAGAAAACAAGACAGGCACAATAGGAAACAAAATGGATCAAAATGATCAAACTGGAGCAACAATCAGAGAGAGCAGAAAAAAAGATCAGGAATGTGAGAGAGACAGCGAGAGAGGGAACAAAAAAGATGAGGAACAAGGGAAAAGTGAGAAAGTGGCAGGAGGACGGGTCTTTAACATCTGTTTCCAAGGCAACCAGCCGACAATCCCACGGTTGAGACACCTGTTATCATAAGCAGCCCACCGCTCCAGCAGCTGCTGTATTGCACTTACTTCAGTAACAGAGCGATGGGAAGCCAAATCAACACTGACAGTTGGTCATTATTGCCAGTTCTCTGGCTGGGGCAACCAGAGGCATGCAGATTGACAAAACTGTTGAATATTAATCATTTTGATCTATCAACAAACATTAGTATACATGTGGCAAATTAATTGTACCTGAAGACTGACAGAAGAGTACTTGCTGAAAATGAATTATATCGCCATTGGCAAATACATATTTATTTGTGCCTGTGAAATGTCTGAATATTTGATATTATTGACAAATAGTGGGATAAAAATCCTACTGAACTGTCAAGTATATGAGGAGAAAACAAATGGATTAACTGAATATTGTTTGTCTTGTCTTGTTATCACAGTAAAAGGATACTTATGACAATTAAAAACTTTACAAACATTTATTTATAAGCTAAGAGAAAATTATAAAATTATAATTATATGCATTTTTAGCATAGTAAGTAATATTAATGTATCAATTAATCACTGAAAATGTTCTGGATCTCAATAGTTGTTTTATCACTTGGTGTTTCTGAATTTAAAAAAGGATTTTCATTAAAAAAAAAGAAAGAAAAAAAAACCCCAAACAAACAAAATAACTAAATTAGCATGTATTAAATTGTAATCATACTGAATTGTAAGCCAGTGACAGTTGTTCCTGCGAACATCAAAAGACTAAATCCAGAAATGTCAAAACTGCAGTAAAAGGAACACTTAATATTTCCTAATGTTTCAAAGGATTAGATGGATTTATATTTCATAGATATTAATTTCACAAAAATGATACAACTATCTGACATTTTCAACATTAATCCTAACCATCCAGATTTGTGAGAATATTACGAATTCAGTTAGAAAAAGAAGGTTTTATCTGAATTTGTTGCCTTGAGTGAATAATAGATTTTAGCCAAATACAAATTTAAATATCTTGCAGTAGTTTATTTTTTTATTTTGCCTCCCTTATATTGACGCATATGCAGAGATTTCAGGGCACATCATCTTGTGGAAATAAGACAGCAAAGATCAAACAGTCCCAGAACAGTAGTGGGATCGTTGCATATGCTAATGTGACTAGTTCCTTAAACCACACACCAGGACCATAACCGGGATGCAGGCCTGCTTCAGACACCTCCCTGCATGACAAGATTTGTATGCATTAGGTTTTAATGAGAGCAGGTATCATACAGGGCAGCACTGGATATCAGTCAGTTCAAACTCCGGACTGTGTAAAAATGAGCTTTATTCTAATATGAGATATCCACCATTTGAAAAATGAGGCTGCTACTCTGACAAAATGATTACTGTCATGAAAGCAAAATACTAATAGTACTGAAGTAGAATCTTAAATGACAGCAATACTGATGGAATAATTTGTGTTTTTGAAATATTTGGTGATGAACATTATGGTACTCAATTTGTTTCCGAGATGGATAGAAAGCGCTTTGACATAAAGTGGACACACAGACAGACACAACCACCCACCCACACACACACACACACACACACACACACACACACACGCGCATGGCCTGTAGAAAAGACTTACAATATACATCCAGGCGGTAGTGCCGAATCCTCTTCTGGCCACCCAGGGCTGGGTGGAATGCCTCGCAGCTCAGTGCCGCCCCATTGTCTTTCCTTTCTACTGGGATCTGGATGGTGCTGGACACGCTGAACGTCTTTGCGTTCTCCTGCTGGGATACCACGCCTGGAGAGAGACAGAGCGGATGGAGAGGATGAGAGATGGAACGAAAGAAGACAGGTTGGGTGGCCAAGAAACAAGTCAGCAGCCAAAACATGCCCATTCTTCCTTTGTCCTGCTGAGACATCATACCTATGCTGAGAGTTGGATTTAGACAGTAAAGAACGATGGAGGGAGCAGAAGAGGAGACTTAGAGGAGAACACAGAGGTGGATATGAGAAACAAACGGAGTAAGAGGGGGACGAAGTTTGTGACTGATGAATGAGCTTTTTCAAGCAGCACCGAGTACCTGAAGAGGGGAGGATGAGTGGTGGGAGACAGAAAAAGAGAGAAAGATGAGAAAGCAATTTGCATCTATATTTCATGGCAATTACTAGGAGCAGAACTGTTTGTTTGCAGATGGTAAATCTACTGAATGTTTTGTGTGTGTGTGCGAGAGAAAGAGAGAGAGGGAGATGACGGAGAGAGAAGGATAAAAGAGAGAATATGCATAACCGAATTGCGATTTTAACTCAGCCAGACACGCAGAGAGATGGGCGTCAAAGGAACAGGGTGAGAGAAGAAAGGCAAAAAGAGAGAGGAACTCAGAGACAGAAAGAGGGGACAAGCAAAACGGGGCACCATTGATGAGGGGCGGGTGGGAGGAGAGATGAGCTGGGGCACAACGAGCCCAAACATGAAAGAGGATGATAACAGTGCCAAGCCAGATGCAGAGAAGGAGAAAGATGCGAGAGGAAAAGAGGAGGAGGAGAGACAGAAGGAAGGAGGAGGAACAACAGGGCCATACTAACTGGACTTGACATAGTCATGTATTGGGAGTATGTGCTTGTTGAAGCAGAATACAACAATATTACTTATATCGCGCTGAGTTTTTCAATTATTACAGGTGAGCAAATGAAAGCAGGCCCAATCGAACAGAGTACAAGAGGAGGGTGAAGGGTGCAGATGAGCAGGAATAAGAGAGCAGCCGGAAGATAGTGTCTTAATTAAAGAGTGCTTTCCCATATCTGTTGGGATCTGCCTCTAACCTTTGGTGTCACAGTTCATTTAACTCAGGGCCAAAAGAGAGAGGAAAGGAGAGAAGAGATGAAGAGAGAAAAACGAGAAGAAGTGAGGGAATGAAAGAGGATGGGAGTAGTTGACAGTGGGAAAGGAGAACAGAGCATTAGAGAAGGAAGCATTAGGAAAGAAGATAAGACAAGATAGACAAAAGTGCAGCCCCTGTCTGTCTCTTTGATTCTCGGCAACCAATAACCAAGCCGAGGAAGGCCACATCTTACTAGTGAAATTAAAAGAAAGAAAAAAGGGAAAATAGATCAATTGGGGAAAAAAACGGAGGGAGTAAAGTGGAAGGACACAGAAGCGAGAAACAGAATGACGTGACAGGCGTGTTCGTGTCAGAGAAAAGGGAGAGACTGGATGAAAGAGACACTGGGTGTCAGACGAAAATAGAAAGGAAAAGAGACGGCGGCTGACATGTTTGAAAGGGCAAAACATTGCACGATTCATGCCCCTAAAACTGTTGACACCAGATTATCTCACATTATTTCATCTGGTCTTTGAGTTATTTGAAGGCACAGAGTATGAATCCATGAATACCAATAAAATAATATGTCTAACAGTGATTTGTACAATGTTGTCTGTATTTATATAAAAAAAAAAAAGATGAATAAAAAAATAATAGCCATAAGCTTGATGGATAGACGTTGCGCATAATTTAGTCTGCAATAGTTTTTTGGTTCGTGCTCAGTCAAGTTAAAAAGCTTCCTGAGGTATTCGAGTCAAATCTCGGCATTATACACAAATGCTGATGTAACAATGGAGTGCAAAAGAAATTTCTCCAGGGTTAAATAGACTGAAATCGAGGGGGAAAGATTGGTCTCAGATGTATTATTGAGTGAAGTGCCCCTTTAACTGAGGGACGCCAAGGGAGACAGCAAAAAAGAAAGAAGGGTAGATCAAGGTAACAGGCTGATGGATGGCTCATAGTTTTATCCAAAGAAAAGAAGTGAGAGTGAGAGAGAATTTAGACCATGACGAATTAAAAAGTAGGTCTTTGAGTGTGTGTGTGTGTGTGTGTGTGTGTGTGAGAGAGGCAGAGTGAGAAAAGTGAAAAACCTGGAGTGTTTGTAGCATCTGTGCTTTCATGTAATTGTGTACGAGAATGTGCAAATAGAGGACACTGGAATGAGAGAGCATAGGGAACGAAACATAAAGAGGTATAAAGAGGAATGTATTAATAGCAAAATTATTTTACAAGTGGACATACTTGAAAGACAGAAAAGCACTAAAAATGTTCTGCTTGCTGCTGTTGATATCTGTCTCCTCAACACATAGATACCACATATACATGCACTTTTATGAACTTGTGATTTTTTCCTTGAAGAAAAGAAAAGAAAAGTTACTGTTGTTCACATCTCAAAAACTGTGTTTGATCATTTTGAAACTAGATCAACGCCTCTAAATATTGCAAGGAACACTTGATCAAAGTCAAGAAAAGAGGAGAGACGAAGCTCATTCTCTCCATTCATGTATCCATCCTTCCATCCATCTTTACCTGCTCACATCAACAAATCCATCTGCCATTCCCTCTGTCAACCCATCAATCACACATCCATTCATCCTCCCTCTATTTAATGCTCAGTCTGTGATATTATCCACTCATTCCGCTTCATCTGCCCTACATTCCCTCATTAATTTTCTCGTTTATCTCTCATCATCATCTAACCATTCTTCAGTCCATCTGTCAGCCATATCCTGGTACCTGGTATCTCTCGGCCATTGCGCATCCAGCGCAGGGTGGCGGCCGGCTTGCTGCGTGGTGACACACAGGTCAGCTCCACCTCTCCTCCCTCCACGGCTTCCTGCTTCACCTCCACCGTGGGCGTCTCCGGGGTAACCAAGACAGAAAGCGTGGCCACCTGGTGGTGTGTGGCATCCGTGTAGAGCTGGCAGAAGTAGCCGCCTTCATCCATAACACTGACGTTGGTCAATGTGATGCGCACCAGCCGTGGCGTGAAAAGCACCATCTGGAAACGATCGTCCTTCAGAGCTGGAGGTGGGCGAGGAAAATTTAGAGGGTGGAAGTGGGAAGGAAGTGGAGCAGAAGTGAGACAGCATGAGTTTGGGTTGTTGTAGAGGAAGAGAGTGGAGGTGGGAAGGTAAGAGATGGCAGTATGAGAGAAGGTGGGGTGACAAGAAGAGTGGCAAAAACAAGGAGAGGAGAAGTGAGAACATAATTCGTTGTCAGAATAAACACAGTGTGTCTGTGAAGTGAGAGACTAAACTCAAAGATCCTCCCTGATGTTTTAAGATGAACATGAAATACTCTACTTTGAATAATTATGTATGTTTTTTCCACATTTAAAAAATATCTTAAAATTCTTACATTTACATCTGCACCTTCACCCCTTAAAAATCCATAATCTATACATTTCAAAAGTTTAACTGCAGGACACAGGATGTTTCCTACTTTACTGTCTCCTAACTTTATTCTCAGGCTTCAAGTCATCAAATGACTGATGTCACAAATCATGCTCGTAGGCCCACCCCTTAAAATTTGATTTTCAGTAAGCACGGAGAAACTTTCCATTTTCAGCAGATGAATGTGAAAACGGCTCTGTAGCTTCAAACTCTGTACATACATCATTCTGCACAGTGAAGCTCAAACATTCAACTGTATGAACAAGAAGAAAAACACATTTTTGAGTGGAGGGGGGTTATAAATAAAAACTGTATTCATGTGAAAAAATAGTAAAGGGAAAAAACAAAAGGGAAACAATGACAATAAAAATCCTTACACCCTTGGTCATTGATTTTTTTTTTCCTCCAATGCTTGAGAGATAGATTGAGCATGAAGAATTGTCTTTGCCGTGCTCTGAATTCTTGACATACACCACACACACGTGCACACAAACAAATGCATGCACACACGCAAGCTCAGACTGCCAAATTGAATGTCATATTTTAAAGAACTTGCTTTAACACATTTTACTGGCAGGCTTTTACTGGCTTTATTTTGAATTCATTTTGCAATGGGAAGCACCCCAGGGGACTGATTTTTGTACCTCAGTCACAAACTGACTGATTCACATTCACCAGACTAAAGGAGCTGTTTCCAGATCGGCTGTAGATACACAAACCTAGCCTGATAACGAGACTGATTTGCCATTTTGTTTCACTTCATTATCCAAGCTGAGAGCTGTTTTCTATTTGGGAAGGGTTGTTATTTTGCCCTCAACAATCATTAGCAAGTGACATATCTGTTGTGCCGTTTTTATGCCAGTTTCAGTCTACATGGAGACTGTAGTTGCGGTTAAGAACCTGTTAACATTTTTTACTTTGATCTATAATTTATGCAGATTTAAGAGCTGTCTTTTTTTTTAGGTCAACTTAAATCAACCTGTATACAGTATCTTGTATTTAATGGATGCAGCTAGGTTGCAAACTATGTAGGAAGATGATTTTTAATACCACCTACAAATCACTGTTTATTCAGAGTTTATTCCCACAAGAGCAACAGTCATCATCAGTCACTAGACCTGACAAAAAAAAGTGATTCCATGTGCAGAGTTTAGAATTGTACATGTAGGCATGCTAATGTTTGTCTTTACAGGCCAGAAAAGTTTCAAGCTATGCCAATAAGCGCTGCAGGTTAATTTGGACCCAGACGTCCAAAGTTGTAGGTCTAAAAACTAAAATACTTTGCATCACTTACACTGTGTATCAATGTTTAATTAAGGCTTGAGATATTTTACTTTATGAGATGAATATTTTTTTCTATGTGAATCTTTGAATATGTAATGCATTTACTTCGCAAGCAGTAATTGGTAACTACTGTACATCATGTAGCACAGCAGAGAGGCAAAGGCCAGTTTAATTGAGTAGAGTGACATTTTCAGCTTTGGAGTCAGTTACTCCTTAGCCTCAAGATAGTTTGCTCTGCGTTAGCAAACATCCAGTTATACTGTATCTCTCACAGTCTGCAATGAGAGTAGTAGTTTTCACCGCCCTCTAATTTGTGATGTCACTCCTATGGACAGCTCTGCAGAGGAAAAATTGTAAAACATGGAAGAAATTGTGGCTGTGACAGCACCCAAGACGATTTTCTGGTCTGGAATTGATAGTGCTGCTAAATCTAAAGCTCAGTTTGATATAAAAAAGTTCAGAGAGTTTGCAAAGTCAGTCTCGACGGAGCAGCTCGGGGCTGTACATTGATACAACAGATGTCTTGGTTCTCTCATTTCCAGCTTTGAGAGAGTGTTGTTCATTTTCTCAAGTACTGATTGGCCTATCCTAAACTAGAATCTATTCATTCATTCTCTTTGTAACGACTTGCTTTATTCCTCTGTAAGCCCATTTCTAATTAGTGTCTGGCATTTTTTATTGTTCATCTTATTAGGTTTTAATCATTATTGTTTTACTAGCTGTGAAGCACTTGGTAACTCTTTGAAAAGTGCTATGCAAATAAAACTTATTGTTGCAACCAGAAATAATTTTTTAGTAAAGCCATTACTTTGAGAGAGACTGCCCTTTGAGTGAGTGAGAGACAGACTAAACACTATGATTGTACACATGGTAAACACTGCAGAAAATAACCCAAGATTGAACATAAAGAGTAAATGCTTAATTTTACAGCCAATCCTGGAACTTGGACCAATTAGCTGCACCTCATAATGCACAAAGGCGGCAAAAGAAAAGAGGGGACAGTGACAGGGTGGATGAGAAGAAGTGAATATGCAACAATTTTCCTTTTGTTAGTACAGAGAGAATGGATCAATGGTGAGAAAAATGCTGATAATAACAAATAACGCTAATAACAGTCTGTGGGTGACAGTGGCTCAATGTCCATAGATTCTCATAAATACCTTTGAGACTCACTTTGTATTGACTTGACTTTGAAACCTCTTCCTCGCTCTCCATCTCTATTTTATTCTGTCCCTCTCTTTGCTTCTTTGTGTTGGCTTTGGCTCACAGAGGGAACAGCAGACACTTCCCTGATGTAACACCCGGCCATCTCGCAGCATAATTCATCACAACACAGACATATAGATATTGGCTTTGTGTGTGTGGGTGCATGTGTGTGTGTGTGTGTGTGTGTGTGTGTGTGAGACAGAGCAGAGGAGAAAGAAAGAATGGGATAAATAGACTAATATAGCTACATAATGCGGCAGGCGGGGGAAAAATAATATAGATAGAGATAAAAAACCACAGGAGACTGAGAGCGGCCAAAGCAATGGAGTAAGTCCACTCTCCCTGGAAGTATACCACACTAATCTCTCCACCCCAACCCTAAAATTTCCCCTCCACCGGATGGCAGCGAGACCATTGTTAGAGAACTATCCCCACAGATAGGTAAATCTTTTTTTCCCTCTCTGCACTAAATGGCAACTAAATGTCAGACTTCTGTTCAAGTCCAAGTTCACCTTTATTGTCCTGTCTCATTTGCATGCTGAAGAGAGTTGGCAACAGGGGTAGAAAGAGAGATATGGACCACTGAGGAGAAAGGGTCCATTTGGTTAGTTCCACCACTCTATTACAGCTATCTATCCCCACAATCTCATAAAACACACCCCTGACTGGTTGCTTGCTTGCAAAACCGACAGCCTAATTCCCTGCACTAACAGCAGCGGCTCCATTTGGGCAGTAAGTGTGGAATGGCTCGGCACAGAAAGGCGTCAGTTAGTTAGGCTGATATCTGGGCAGCAGATGGACAATTGGCAGAAACAGAAGAGCCCTACAGCGAATGATGAAGCAAACGTTGAAGTAGAAGGAGCCAGAGTGAAATGTAATTTACGCTCCTGGAAAATGTCCCCAACGAGGCTTTCTGATGCTTACAGGAGCCAAATTAGTTACTGGGAGCCATCACTGCTTTATACTTAGCCCAACCTTTGGATCATTTCCCAACAATCTATCTTTCTCCATTGCAATGCATTTCCTTATTCTCTCTGTTGCTGTGTCTTTCTTAACCCTACGCCCCTTTGTCTCATTCTCTCCCCCTCTTTTCTTTAGTCTGTCTCATTTTCTTTTTTACTGTACCTTTCACACCCCTTCTTCCTCCTCTCTGTGATTAGGCTTTATCGTGCTTTCTGAGGGGTGCAAGTCCATGTCCCGAGGGAGAACACACAGGCCAGTTCTGTTTAAATACTTAATGGAACTTACCGGTTGTGCTTATCTGATAGAATTGGGCGGGGAGAGAGTTGAAAGTAAGGTTTCGCAAAGCAGCAACCTCAACTACCCAATTAGGGCCGCTCAGTGATCAAAGTGACAAACGGGTGAAGAAAAGGTGTGTAGAACTAAAGTATTTCAATACTGTACCAGTGAACAGTGTAAGCATCTCTTCTGTCTTCAGTATTTTAGTCTGATCTCGATATACTGTTTAGAAAATCTTCAACTTGTACTACTTTTATAGAGACTGTTCCCAAGGGGAGTGTGGGAGTCCTGATTGTTGAATCAATATAATTAAAAGTGCTGGCATAATAATTGGAAATGTAAAATGTGTTCGCTGACGTATCGGGCCATATGATTGCAAATAATGTACTCAGATAGTACGAGCATGATTTACCTTTGTATAGGCTAATGATATGAATGAATTGCTAGAAATGTCCTTTTAACCACTTCACTATGTGAGGGTTTAACTGTAAGGTCAGCAAAGGGAAATCAGCTCCGGATCAAGCAGCCACTGATTTTCTTGCACAAAGACACTTAAATGACCTTACTATGTTTAAGAATATCTTCCTACCTACTGCGACACACCACTAGCAGTTGAATTTCTATGCCAATTTATATGCTGGAGATATGATGAATATTCACCCACTTCGAAGGCTGTGTGAGATTGACACTTGCATTAACTTTGCAGTTGAGGAGTTCTTTATCTATCAGAAACTAAAAGCCATGGGACAATTTAAAAACTGTAATATTTCAAACTCAAATTTTGGCTGTCTGATGGCCCATTTGGTTCAATTCAATTTGATTAAACAAAATTGTTGAATGATTGTGTGTGTGTGTGTGTGTGTGTGTGTGTGTGTGTGTGTGTGTGTGTGTGTGTGTGTGTGTGTGTGTGTGTGTGTTTGGTCCCACCTGCAATCTGATTCCTTGTATTATATTTATGTTCTATTGTAGAGAATTACATTTATTAAATCTATGCTATCTAGACTTTTGTGTTGACAAAATTCAATGTAATAAAGATATGTTGAGAAACAAAATGCTTGACTGACTGAAATATATCAACTGTGCGAGGCCACCATTGATGAAATTGTGTAACTATTAAATTAAAGCAATGTTCAAGAGCATCCCGAAAGCTACGTTTCAGCTCAGCAATATTCAACTAGAGCAGATTGAGTGAAGATAGTTCATTAAACAGTCTTTGAGCATCTGTTTCAAGCTGAGAAAATGAACACCTGTCACACAACAGGAGAACAGTCAAAACATTTTTTGGGACCAAATGGCACAATTCAAGGCTGAAAATTCAGTCAACTGAGAAGATCACATTTTTGGAAATGGATGGCACGGATTTGCATAGTGCTAAATTCCTGGGATATGACTACTGTATAAAAGGAAAGCAAGTGCTCTTTCAAAATGATTTGGGTTTTCAGATTGACTGCTTTAGGCAAAACAGCAGCATTACTGTAAGTATAAGTACAATATGTGCTCAAAATAATTGCTGTTCCTCTGTTCCTGATAAATGAGTGGCCACAGTTTAACATTTCAACAACAGTCAGTTGATTTGATTTTGTGGCTGTTAGCATTGGTCAGTGTTTTAGCATTTTATTCAAGCCTATGAACTCTCAAACCTGGTCAATTATAAATGTACCTCTCATTTACAGGTTGGTTATTCAGTGCCTCTTTTTCTCTTTTTTGTGTGCACCTAACATGGGCTAATAGGGACTCCATTCATACATTTTGCACTGCCAACAACTGGTATAACTAACAGTTGTAAATGGTTTGATGTAAATTAAACAAGACATTCATTAAATTGTTAGGTTGATGTTTTCTTGTATGTTTGAACCACAGCAACAATTTGAATATATTCAAATTGCCCTGATTTAAATCTACACAGTTACAAACCACAGTTTTAACCCTAGCCTTAAGCCCAAGCTAACGTCTTAAGAAATGTATGACATACATAACATAGAGCATGAATAACTAAAATAACGCTAAAATTTGACTTCAATTAAGCTGCCCCACACAAAGACAATGTTTAATATCCTTGATCATTGTTCTTTTGCTGAGAGGTTTCCTAGCAGCAACAATAGAAAATCTGGCTAAGGTAGCAACTTTTGCTCTTAATTAGTTAAGAAAAAACATGTAATGTTTGCCCTCTCTGAGGGCCTCAATGAAATCCACCTTCATTATAATGTTAGTTACAATAATAATTTGCCAAAAAGCTGCCTTAAAAAAACAAGTGATTGCCAAAGCCATGTTCTAATGAGGAGCTGTAATAAGCTCTGATCTCATCACTGGGGTTAACAGTGGATTATGCAGAGAGCTTTGAACTATGCTTTTAAAACAGTTAAAGCAGTCACACCGTTAGGGCAGAGAGTAAAACCATCTCCTAAATTAACTCTGCGGTTATCTGACTTTTTAATGTGGAATCACCTTAAAGGCAAATGGAGGACATTTGCAATAAGAAAAATGTAAAGCATGAGTGTTAGTGAGTCATTGCTAATGTATTTAAAAGGCTGGTTTCAAATGTCACTGAGGGCAAATGCATACACACAGATAGATTGGTTTCTTCTTGTAGGGAAAAATGTGCATGTAGATACACACCTCGTGTGCCGTTGAAGAAGAGGGTCTGCCGGCGGGGATTCTGGATGACCACAATTGATCCATCGTAATTCTGCAGGCGGCAGGAGATCTGGGCCGTACCTCCCTCCATTACTGTCACATTCTCTGCCTGTACCGCCTGACAACGGGCTGGGGAAGAGAAAGATGGACATAAGAGAGTGAGACAGAGAGTGAATGGTGAAGAGGAAAAAAAAAGAGGTAAACAAGTGGAGAGGGACAAATGGAGAGAACAGATGTGATGAGATGTTCAATTTGCACCTCACTTAAGATAAAACCTTTAAAAATAAGGCACTCTAAGCATCCTTCATTTACTCGCTATTCATCATACGGACACAATAAGGGAGAAATGGGGAGAGGGAGGAGGGGAAAGGAGGAGACAGAATGATAGAGATGAAGAGATTGAGAGCTAGAGAAAAGACACCGAAGGACTCAACAAGTAAAAGAGGGTATCTATGAACAATGTTATGATTATAATAGGGATGATTGTAATTACTGCCATTCATCTTTTTACGTGCACAAATACACACATACAAACAGTCTTGTTGCCTCTGGCTACTCTAACAGAACGCATCAACACACACGTTTGAATACATAATGCCTTATTAAAGCTTCAAGTGGTTTACACACACACACTGACACGCACGCACACACACACACACACACACGCACACACACACACACACACAAATGGAGACACATTAACACAGACATGGCCACACATTCTTTATACCGATACACACACCAATGAAAGGCTGGACATTGGCCACTTCTTGAGTATAAAGTAATGGTTTGAACAGTAATCCTATTTCTTAAAACGCTGGCCAAATTGAAGAGATGTGAAATCATGGTGGCAGCCACGAATGCACTTCACATATTCTTAATGTCATTTTTCATCCAGGTGCTAGCTAAACAAATTGATAGCACTCTATTATCCCAATGTAATGCCTCCTCTTAAAGGTATTTGGAAAGTAATGGGGGACCATGTGCCAGCTTCTTTCAAATAATGTGCACACACATATGCACATGCACGCAAACACACACACACACACACACACACACCTACACACACACACACACCTGCATGAATGTCCACATGTGTTCAAGTGCATACTCACAAATGAACACACACACACACACACACACACACACACACACACACACACACACCTGTATGGATGTCCACATGTGTTCAAGTGCATACTCACAAATGAACACACACACACACACACACACACACACACACACACACACACACACACACACACACAGAGACATACACAGAGACATACACATGCAGAGTGACACCCACACTCACAGAAACTTTAGCATGAAAGCTTTCAAACAAACTTATCTGGCCCCCAAACTCAATATTTTTAGACAAGGGGGCTGAGAAGCAGTAGGGGGCCTCTTTGATGTTGCTGACAGCCCAAGAGTCAGTAATGAGGAGGTTGATTATGCTTTGATTGGAGCGCCCTCCATGTTTGTGGGTCAGGCTGTTGACATGGCTCGGCTGAGTCACACCTCCCACAGAGCACAATGGACACCGAGCTGCCCTATTTGAATTCAAATTATTTGCGGAGCAATTAGTCATATGGCTCCAGCCAGAAGTGGAATGTGACTGCCTTGAAGAGAGTACCAGCTTGCTGGGCTCCCCAAACTAGTATACCAATTTGCATCTCCATTTACATTCCCTCTCTCCCTGGCAAAGTATTGGCCGTGGGGAAGATTTAAAGAAAGAAGGACATCAATATTGAAGCATGATGATGAAGGAGGCAATAACGAGTGCTGATAAAGACAGCAGGACTATATATATTTCACTGCTGTGTCTAGTTGTCTTTCTGAGCTCTAAAACACCTTCAGAAGGCAGGAAATGTTGTAAGAAAAACAGATGGTGGCTGCCATAGCTGGAGTTGCTGACATTGCAGCTTTGGGCCAAAATAAATGTCTATATCTGCAGCTGAGTGTGTCCTTTCTGTGTGTGTGTGTGTTAGTGTGTGTGTGTGTGTGTGTGTGTGTGTGTACATGCACAATAGGTTGGCATGTGTGTGGGGTATGCATACAGTATACAGGGGTTGGCATATTGCAATTAAGCTACTTTGACATCATCTGATCCCTCCAACTTCATCCAAATTTAATTCTCCCCTCGATTTTAATCTCTTTTAATGAAATACTCAAAGTCTACATATTCATCACATCAGGGGAAACAGAGAGACACAGTGGATATTGAACTGAAGACAGAAAGAAACCAAGAGGGGATAAAGACAAAGGGGGCTCTAATACTCTATGGAACAGAGAAAAAATCTTGACAATTACCACTAATTGTAGTCATTATTGCTCCCATTCTCTGCATCAATATTGTGATTCATATCGGGGGCCATCAGGCCCTGCCACCGCCATCCCAATTATTTTTCTAATGGCTGTTATTACTCATCACCGTGGCAACCAGGCTAGGCCACCATTGTCTTAAACAGTGTTAATTGTAATAGTGCTGCTGTGCATCATGACAAAGTCTGTGTGATTAGTGACCCATCAGAACCAACCGAGAAAGAGGCCTTCAAGAGGGAGAGAGACTGCAGACAAAGTCAAAGTTTGCTTCTGAGAGGAGGCCAGAAAAACTAATTAGCTGTCCATTTGTACACCCACTTCTCCTGACAGCTGTCATCCCTTCAAAGGAAATTAGCTTCAGTGGCATAGCAGTAAAGTGCAAAGACAAGTGACAAAGAAAAATAAAAATTAAAAAATGTAACTGTTGCAAGTGCGACGGCTGGCATCCGCTGTCGCCTGCTGAGAGATACCACCCAGAAACACCTGCTGGCTGCTGGTAGATGATAAATCCAAAGAGAATAGAGGGATGGAGAGACGGTAGAGGAATAAGGGCTCTAACCAGGAAATGATTGCAGGGAGTTAGGAAGTGATGGTTTGGGTATAATAATGCAGCTGGCGGAGGCTGGACGAAATATACGAGAGATGACGCATACTCTTCCACTCCCGCTCATAACGCAGCTGGGTACAGCACTTTAGTTTGACTGTAGGTTTTATAGGCTGCCATTCACATCAAGGCCATGAGCCTGTGCCCCTGATCATAAGTATAGTACAGTACAAAGGGGGTAAGAGAAAGAGAGGGAGGGAATCAACCTCAGTGACAGAGGTATTAATCTGGCTCCCATTAAAATCTATGCCTATAATAAAATACTCCACAAGCATTGAATCATATTAAGAGAGAATGCTCAGCGCAATCGATACCATGGTAGTGCACTGATGGCTATGATCAACAGATAAATAAAACATGAGGGGGAGCAAAAACAATCACTTCTCTCTCCAGCCAAGCGGGGGCAGTATTTCATAGCAGTCAATTGGTAGCATCATTTGAAGTCCCTCTATCCCCACAGTCTCTGCCCCGGAAAAAAAGGAGCCTTTATTTACTACGGCAATAGATATCCAAGAGGGGCCATCATTTCACAATACATAAACAAATAAATAAATAATGGCTGCACAAATTCATAAGACTATGCTGTTTAGGGGCCCGTCCTAATGGTCCCACAATGGGGTTGAGTTATAAGTCGATGGAGGCAGGGGATAGAGGGACAGAGGGAAGGGTTGAGGGGAGGTGTGGAGAGTTATGTAAAAGAGGGGGATTTGGGAGGCAGCCAGGTGGACTGCTGGCTCAACCTTGGTCACGGTAAATTCTAGAAACTGCCTCACAGGTGCAGGGTTGAATTACCGCTTTGCTGCGTCCCTCTCCCTCTCTGCTTCGCTCACTCCTTATTTCCCTCTATACATGTTTCTGAGAGTGAAGGAGAGTGAGGAAAAGATAAAACAAAAAGACAAGCCACACAAGAGATGAGCTATCTCAATTTGCCCCAAACAAGCCCCCACGTATCCTTGAAGCAGTGCAGTCAATGTCTCCCTATTTATTATCTCTCATTATCTTTCAATTGGAAGTGGGCCAAGAGCTTGTGTTTTCTTTGCATGCAGGCCACGGATTTACAAGGGAATCGATGAAGGAGACTACAATGCACAACCTCTTATGTTATTACCGCTTTAATTAAAACAATAACAGCAGCTCATAGTTTCCACTCTTATGGGGTCGTCTTTTGGCAACTTCTCCATCTCTTCCCATCTGGATGTACATTTTTCCCACTATCCCCTGTGAGGCGAGCCAGATTCCACAGTATGTATGCAAATGAATTCAGCAATGTTTATGTGTGTGTGTGTGTACTGTATGTGTGTACAAGCACTTGCTCCAGGTTAATCACAGAGTTTTGCGGTGTACTGACTCTATGAAATAGCTGACTTTGAGGTTCCTCTCCTCCATACCTCCCTCTGCAGACCCACATCTCTCCCCCAGTCACTCTTCCCCCTTCTTTTTCCCTGTCTAAAATTATCACTCCATCTCTCTCAGGGAGCCAGAGCTCTGCCAATCAAATCCGGTGCAAAGAAAAAAAAAAACCTCCCTCTATAAATAATACATAATCCTTTACAAATCTTGCTCTCGTCTCTCTCATTACCTTCTTTCTTTCGCTTTCTCCTGTGCTCCTTTTCTTTCCTCTCCTCTGCTCAGAATTACTTCTGATTTTTTTTGAGCGCACTCTCCCCCCCTTTCTCCCTTGCTTCCACTTGGTCCACGGCTTGCAATTCTCTTCTCCTGCTGCCTTCGTGTCTAATCTTATTCTCACCATCTCTCTCTTTCTCTTTTTATTTAAACCCTCAGTCTCTCCATCCCTCTCCTCCCCACCTTCTGCGAGATCTAATCCTTGAGTCCTCCTCCCTTCATCAGTCCCTTCTCCTTTCTTCCCATCTTCTCCCTCCTTCTCTTCTAACTTATCTTTTAGTCCATCGCACATCATGCATCTTCCTCATCAGCACTGTCCTAAACATATCCTCTCCCTCTCCTGGGCCTCTTTTTTTTCTCTCCTCTGTTAGAAACTGTCTCTTCACTCCTGTCCTTACTTCTCTTTCCTTTCTTCATATACCCCCTGCAGCCCCCCCCCCCCCTTCAATAGTATCCTTCCAAGCTGCAATTTGCTTTCATTCCCCTTGCAATCTCTCTCATTCTTTCTCTTTTTGTGACTCAGTGGGAATCTTTTCCTGCCTCTCTGCTGGTTCTATCTCCACACTCTCCTTCGCTAAATGTGATTTGTTCTGCAGCTCAAGTCTGCAGCATAATCACGCTGTTTTTATAGTGTGCCGGGAGAGCGGAAGAGAGGGAGCAAGGGAAAGACAGAAAAAAAAAATGAGAAGAGTGAATGGGACAAGAGGACAAAACAAATGAGTGGAGCTCGAGACTGAACGTCGCAGTTTTTCCTCTCTCTTTCATCTTCTTCCCTACTTTTGACTGTTTTAATCGTCTGTCATATAGCTCAGCCTTCTCTCCACTTTCTATCCCTTTCTTTTTCCTCTCTGTCTCCCTTAATCTTTCTCTCTCTCTTTTGCAGGAACTTCAGACCTTCTCTCATCTGACTCTATTTCCATCACCCACTGGTGTACTAATCAGCAAAATCAGCATAAAATTACTTCTTTTCACTCTTGACCTCTCATTAGAAACATTTACCTTCCTTTATTTATATATTTCTCTTCCTGTTTTTAACACTCTGACTTTGCTCCCAAGTCACGCTGCTTTCATCCTCGGCATTGAAATCTGTTGTCTTCTCTTTTTTCCTCTACACATCACCTCCACCCTTCTTTTCCTTTACCTCCTCCCCTTCTCTCCCTGCTCCCACATCTTTCGTTTTGACCTTCGTATCTTTATGTCTCTCTAGCCCTTCGGCATATTTCAATCACCCGTCCCTCGCTTGCCCCATCCCCTCTTCTTCCTCTCTCCTGCTGCACTGCATTTCCCTGAGCACTCTCCTCTTGTCCACCCATCCTATTATTCTTTCTGCTCTCTTGTTCACCTCTTCTTACCCTTGACAAACCGCCATCTTCTCTTCTCTCTTCTTGTCTCTTTCCCTTTCCTCCTAGCCTCCCTCTTTTTACTGTCAGCTAAAGCTGGTTAGCTCTATCTACTGTGCAGCGTTTTATGACCCAGGTCTGTCACAGCCCCAACAACCCTGCAACAATGGCCACCACACACACCCCAACAGCGGCTTAAAGGAAATTTACAGGGCTATTACGCGACGGCTACCACACTGGAGATTCACCACAGCCAAAAGCACTGGTCTTGACACCCCTTCAAAATTCACCACATGGCTGCCTTCCCTTTGGTGTGTATCTGTTGTGCACTTTTTGTGTGATGCTGATACATGTCTATGCGGTGTGTGCATGCATTTAGAGGCAAGTGTGTGCACACGTGCATGTGGTGTTAGTGTGTATGTGAGAATATATGTGTGTGTGCACACATTCAAGACTCGCCACACAACTGCCCTACTGGCATGAATTACATAACTATGCTGACTGCCAAGACACAAACTCTTTCTCTGTGTCCCCTACTCCCCTATAGTCACCCCCACCCAGCGCCCCCCACAACATCCGACAAAAGACAATGTCGTTCTGTTGATCTAATATGCAAAAAACCCCACCGAATTGAAATTTTGCCTGGCTCAGAGGAGAAGGTACTGTGCGCAGCGGCACCGCACTTGTTTACCAATGAGCAGCAGGGAGAGAACATCTCCCCGTATTAAATGCATAATAATAATGACAGGAGGTATTAATAGCACCTAGCAACACTGCCACTGATCTCACTCCACTTCATGTACTGTTTTTTTCTCACCGTCTCTGCCTTGTGCTCAGTCAATCTTATGACTCTTGGTTTCACAACTCAACCTCATGCAGTTCTTTTTAAGGCCTTGTGTCTTGTTTTTAACTTTGTACCCCTCCCCTCCATCTCTGTCTTTCTTGCACACACACACACAGACATCATTGTTCTCCAACTCTGACTTGCTATTTCTCTTTCTGCCTCTGCTGCTCTCTCCCTCCCTCACGTACAGTACATGTTTCTATCTCGCCAGGTCCCTCTTTCATTGTGTTAGTCTGTCTCTAAAATACATATTGGTCTCTTGCACAGAACCCGCCCCCCCAACCACCCCCCCCACCCACCACCAATTCTTTTTCTAGTCCACAACCTCTCCATTTGGCTCTCTATATCTCTCTTACTCTGGGGTCTAAGTTTCTTTTATTAGGTTATTCAGAGGAAAGCTGAGAAAAAGGTTTCAGCCACTCTCATATCGCTCTTTCTTTCTCTATTTTCATTTGTGACTGTTTCCCTCTCAGTCATGTGGTCCATTCATCCCTTCTCTTTTTCTCCCTGGTCCTTTCTCCCCCTTTGGGTATACGCTCATGTCTTCATATTCTCTCTATTCTTAATCTTAATTGCCAATTCTAACTTAATTACCAGCATTTTGAACAATTCATCCGAAGCTCTCATTTCATGATTCCATTGCGCGCTATTCCTCCTTTGGTCATGTGCTCGGCACTGCACTGGATCTCATTCCGTACCAATTAGTATCATATTCACAATTATGTTCACTTATTTATCCAATAGAGGCATCACATCTCAACAGTTTGCATTTTGAGTGGGTTTATCTTAAAGAACAGGGAGCTTGTGCACATCCAGGCTATAATTTGACACGACTGTGTGAACACTATGTACTTGTTTCCCCTGACTTATTTGGTGCATAATGACACCTGAGTTTCCCTCTAGAATCAATGCTGCACGTCTCATTTAATCTGGATGTGTTTCTGTGTGTATGTACATGTGAGTGTTCATGCAAGCATGACTTACGGGTGATGCAGAGAAGGACCAGGACCAGGCTGCGCAGGGCCAGAGAGAAGGGGGCAGGGAGGAGGCGGCAGAGGACAGAGCTCCGGACAGGCCTCATTGTGTATTGAGAAGCTGTGTGTGTATGTGTGAAAGTACGTGTTTGTGTGGATGTGCACGTTTGATCAATGGCTCCTCTGTGACCCTGCCTGCACTGCTATAGACAAACTATTTCACACACACACACACACTCTGATTTGTTCTTAACTGCAATGCTGCAGACACGTGCACAAACTAAGTGCAATCAGACAGAAGTTGTTGTTTGAGGACAATACTTAAAGAAATGAATCGAATGCGTTACATTGCATCGAAACACATGCAAAGATACTGTTTCGGCTGGAAAGGCACATAAGACTGAATTGTAGGCAAAGCTTGCACGCAATACACAGTTTGGTCACAGCTCAGGGTGCTAACAGAGCAAGTGATTTAGACACTGTATAACACTGCACACACAGATGATGAGCTGGGAGCAATAACACTTTAGCACCTTGTGATACCTAGAAAGACCTTATGACAAGCAATGTATTAAATCCATACAGTGCAGAAGCGCTTCTGCTACAAGGTAGTACAGAAGTTCAGTCCCATATAAGCAAAACCACATCAAATACTGCTAGGCTTTTTCTACCACACAGTGCTCTGAGCCTCCTGAGACCAAACCCAAGTCTCTCAGATCAATAAACTAGAAAAACCAATACCAAAAATGACCACAGCAGACCTGCAATACTGTGTTTTTTTACCAGAAAATGTATGCATCATTAGCAACTATGCAGATGAGAGACAATTTAATTAGTTAATCACTGTCTGTACACCACCGTGTCAAACTCTGAGTTAAGCTAGTTTGAGCACTGGATGCCACACAATTAACCACAATAACAAATGGACTGTAGGTCAAACCACCCTGCCCCAGGGACAGAAGAAAGCATACATAATAAAATATTTCAATCATATACAAGCTGAGAAAAACGTCTTCCAAAGCAATTCAAGTTTATACCTACTAATGTTGACTGAATTAAATACTTTTGAAATAGAGCTACCTACACCACTGTGGCCTCAAGGACAGAGAAATCTAGGACAACAATATTCATTCTCAAATAGATCATATTCAAACAGACTTTTGAGCACTTCTCACCCAACAAATCAGGAGGCAGAAGTCAATGTTCCTTTGAGCTATAACCCAACTGGCCAGGTCTCTGGAGAGATGTATAAACTACCTCACTGCAACTTATCTGGAGATGGCTATGGTTAAACAAAATCCATTGAGATTGAGTGCAGCTCTATAAAGACAGAGAGTGGAAGTGCTTTCCTTGTGTGTAATAACCAACTTGTAAGAGGTCTGGCAAACTGCAGTCAGACGCTTTAGTTTCTGATATTAAACTTTTTGTTCTGTTATTTTACCCCTGAGTCTTTCACATTACTCTCACAAGGTATCTACCATTATTCGCTTGAACGCTACAACTCTTTCGATATGCTATCATGTATACTCTGCAGCTCAAATGGACAGTGATTTTACATCGTAATTTCAGACTCCTCAGAATAATCACAGGCTATCAGACAGTATAACAGTGCAGCATTGACCTGACTAACACTTCCCTTCCAACATGCTCCATTGGGTGCAGTCAGCGCATGGGTGCACTCCAGATACACACACACACACACACACACACTCAGTCACACTGATCTGAAAGCTTTCTGTGTACTAGGTCCGGATGGAGTTCCACTTATTGTCATCACCTAATGCATCGCAGGTCCCTGAGAGTGTGTAGCTTTTGTGTGTATGTATGTGTAAGTATGCGCATTTAATATGTGTATGTTTGAAGAGCAGAGACAAAACGTGGCGAGCTGCACCACACACTTCACCGAGCACTATCTGATGGAATAAAGCACGGGTGTCATCCATAGATTACTACGCACTACCCGCTCTCTCTCTTTTTCTCTCTGTGCCACTGCAAATGCAATGAGCTCTAACGGTGATGGCCCTGACCCTCCTGGCAAAGCCGAAAGCGGATCATCGCCAATCTTCCCTACAGCGCTGACTTCACCGGTCAACTGGCTGACGCTATGAAAATCACTCTCTGTTGGTGAACACCAGCAGCTCAGGTCTGGCAGGTCTGGGGTCTTGCAGTAGACTGACGGAAACAAAGTCTATTCACTTGTTCGAATTGATCTCCTCAAATTGTGTTTAGTTTATCCGTTCTGCCCTCTTACTCTCTCCTCTTCCTTCAATCCTCCAGTCAATCCGCAGCAGCTACTTAGTTCCAACAAGTTTTTCCTCCATCATTTCACTTCTTTCCTGTTGACCTATGAACACGGCTATAATCCCAGTGTGGTATCGTTGCTGATCACGTCCAACTGTCTATCCGTTTTCTGTCTTCCACTTGTTTATATAACCCTGACCTCCCTCCCCTTGCTCTTGCTAGAATGTGTGTGTGTCAGTGTGGGATCAGTGTCCGCATATTTTGCATACTATTTTGTGAAGGTTATAGGGATGGTTGTGTGGATGGAAGCAGTGACAATGGTTGCCTTTCAGGTCAACAAACAGTAGTGGCGTGTGTGTCTGAATGTGCATGACTGTCCAGTGTTGACTGAAGCAGAGTATACATTTGGCCTGTCTGTTTGGCCCTTTCACTATCTACTACCCATTAATTTACCCATGCAGGCACACACAGAGGCATCATAGTGCCTCTTTATGTTAAATGGCCGTTTTTATGGCTGCAGGGATGTGCTCGGCTGTCTTCTGACAAGAACTGTGTGCGTGTTTGTCCGCAGCATTTGTAATTTGAAGCGGATGTGGATAAAGCAGATATGAACATGACTATGACTGTGTTATGATTTATGCCATGCAACCTGGCTCAATAAAAAGTGTCTGCTCCATATTTGTATACTGATGAAACAAATCATTGCCAACAGCTAGTCCAACCTGTCAGTGTATTTTGCATCAACACATCATGCATAATGCAATTCCTGTGTTCAAACTCATTGCCACATGTACTATCATTACCGCTATTGGCAATAAAACTGGAGATACAAAGCCAATGGTGGAAGCTAACTACACAAGACTTGGAGTCGATGACTTTCATTGTCCTGTAAAATGCAAAAGGCAACACAGTTTTTATGTGTTAATAGCACTTCGACTTGTTCTTCATCAATTGATCATAAAATATCTGATATAATCTGCTACAAGCTGTATTTACAAACATCTTTATGCAGTCAATTTGAAACATGCTGTTCCCCATTATCAAGTCAAATAAAGTCAAATTTCTTTTATCAAGTGCTTTCAACAGAATAGGGTCATCACAAAGTGCTTTATAGAGCAACAAAGGACATAATTACAGACAAAAAGAAGAACACATTACAAATCATTGCATGACTGGCAAGTGTGTGTATACTTGTGTGTGTCTGCAAAGTCCCTGTGTGGGCAACCCCCTGATGGGTGTATTTGTTTTTGTCGCAGTGTGTGCAGAAGGAAGGGAGGTAATGGCAAATTGTGTCCCCTATCCCCCTTCCCATTTTTTCTCCTCTTCTCTCTCTCTCATCCAAATCTAATTTTTAATGGGCTTCATTGGTGCCACCGTGGAATAAGTGTTGCCAAAGCACTTAAGGGGCTTAAGTCAGCAGCGTGCTGAAAATATTAAGCACTCAAACAGCCTTACAAGGATCCCTGCCTGCTTAAGTATGCCGAGGAGGTCGTGCCAGCATTTAATACCAATGGTATTAAAGCGCTCCGACAAGGGAGAGGAACAGAAATATAGATATATACAGTATGTACCACAACTGGGAATATATGGAGTGATGGAGGCTGGCGAAAAGAATGAAAAAGGGGTGGGAGTGGGTGGGTGTTGGTAGTGATGGTATGGGGGGGGCCATGGCTGGGAGACAAGGAAGAGTCAAAGGGATGGAAGGACAAAGGAGAGTGCTAGTGAGGTGAGGAAAAGAGTGGGGAAACTAAAGAATGTAGTAGAAAACAAAGGAGAAAAAAAGGCTGAAAAGAACTGGCGAGACAGGAGAGGAGAGGAAATGGAAAAAAACACTGTGGAGAAGGAGAGATGTGAGGGAATCAGGCCAAGGTGTGGGAGGTAAGGGTTGATGGGATAGCTGTGAACCAGCAGCAGAGGACTAATGCAGAGATTCTATCGGGAGGCTTATCCAAGATTAAATTTCTCTTTGTCCTTAAGGCGCTTCTTGGGTAAGCGGAAGTGTCGAATTTATTTCTTATGTCTCCCTCGAGGTTGTGCGGGCGAGTGGATTGGGAGCATGTATGTGTGCGTGTGTGTGTGTGTCTGTCTTTGTGTGTAAGCGTGTGGTGGGGGGTTACATGTATATGTTTGAGTGGGTGTGATTTTTGAGGGTTTATAAGCAGGCAAAGTGTGAAGGAGGGCCTGTGTTCCTGAAAGGTAGCGATACATTAAATGAACATCTCCCCAAGGGGGTTTGAGAATAAGTGAACATCACAGTATTAGTGTGATTACATCGATGTAAACTCATACATATAGGTATTCATGAATACAGATGGGGTATACTGAATGCAATTCAAATAGCGTTGTTTTGCCTTCCCTTTTTTATAAGTTTATTGTATGTAGCTGCCACAAAGTCCTAGACTACTAGAAAGTTTAATCACTCACAGGAAAGTATTATCTGTACTGTCCTGATTGAGTAATCTCCTCCAAGACTCTGCAGTGTAAACACAACACACAATACTATTGGGACTATTGTACTGGGATTGGTTCCTAATACACTGTCTTTTACCTAATTATAAACTATTTTTCTTATAACAAACAATTTTAACCCAATTCTGGGTACATTCACATCAGGGTCAGCATTACCACCTCCCTGGGCCCCTGCTCTTCTTTCTATAGTCTTTCTGATGTCTTGTTTGTCTGGCTGACTGGGTGTTAATAGCTAGCCTAAAGCCATGCACTAGCTAATCCAACTGGGTTTTCTGTGAACTCTCTAATTAGAAAAGTCACAGCTCCTCGATCTATGGACACTATCAGTGACTGCGGTTTCTGGAGGCACGACGCAGGCTACTTCTTGCTCACCTCACGCTCCTGGGCACAGGGTTCAATACAGCTCGATCATTGGGGTATATTTCGAGTGACACCGCCTGTCTTTCCTCACACAACTTTGGATTACAAAGTTTTGATTTTCTTTATTTTTCACAGTCTGTTGAAACCGCAGCCTGGCAAATAAATAAAAGTCAATATGGCTCAAATCAAGACAGCTAATAAGAATACAGATACAGATATCAGGATTTGAATCACTGGCTGTCTGAAATTACATGGTTTGGACTGTAATGCATATTTTTTACCTCATCTTTCTCTATGTATCTATAGTAAACCCTGAGATTAAACACACTTCCTGGCAGACAGCAGACTTGGCACTGTCTTTTCACTGGTTTTACAGGGTGTAAGGGAAGACATAAAGGCGCTGTGGTAGCCATTGTAGACATCCTATTATTAGTCTCATCACATTATGCATTTACCATGGATCAATTGTGCATTAAAGGGGACAATTCTAGTGTATTCTTTTCAAGGCTGGCAAAAAACTCAGTATGCATTTTAGAACAAAACACGTTCCAGTGACAAACCACAAGAATCGAAGATTGAGAATTCTACTGATGACTAGCTGAAGAGGCCAGCTGAAGCTTTCAACTTCAGTAAAAATTCCTAACCCTTTTGTTTAATTCATTTGGATAGACTAGTTATTTAACAAACACAGGACTCAGAACCTTTCTAACAGGCATAGTCTTTCATCCAGAAATCTATCAGAATTTTCTTATGCCTTTGTGCCATACATGAATGTGCGCCAGATCTATAATTTATCTCCACAATAAATTCTGTGGAATCTTCCTCTCCATTGCCAGTAGAGACAAAAGCTTCAAGACTCTTAGGTCAAAAACACTAAAAAGAAACTCCTACAACTTGCTCACACAAAGGATAACAAATTGGCACAAAGGAGATTCTTGCTTTCTTTTATTGATTCAACATGGAAACATTTTAATTGAACTTTAACATCTCTCTGTCATCGCATTTTTTTGGTTTCCCTACATTCCTACCTCAGTTCCTGGCAAGGAAAGAATGATCGCTGCTGTTCTGTTTAAGTGTAGGCAGCAAAAAGCACATGGATAAAGCCAAAGCAAGGCTGTGGTCTTGGTTAAACACACACACATACACACACATACACACACATACAAAAGAAACAAAATCAATTGTGAATTAAACCAAGAGATGGGATGTATTGACTTTTTTCCAATATTTAATCAAAACATAATCTTTCCCTTATCTTTACTGTTTTAGCAGGCTAATCCTATCAATACAACAACCAAACAGGACATAATCTGATCTCTGTCTAAGTCCTGTGCTTGTACAATCAAGTACTGATGCTCAACTCCTCCCAGTGAATTTTGAGTTGTAAGAAATTCTTCTGGACTGGAAAAATACCTGCCAGTCAATATAATCCTGGTAGCAATTATTTCCCCTCCAAAACATGTTCGATAAGAAAATTAGTATATAAACATGTTCTGTTGGAGACAGGGTTGTGTTGTGAATGACTGAGGAGGCTCTGAGCTAAAAAAGGGGCCTTTTGAACACACCAGGAATTATAAATGTATTATATATTGTGTAGAAGACTGAACATGTCCAGCAGTGCCCTTCTCTATGATATCACACGTGCATCATGTGAATGCTCTTTACGGGATATTTTACAGATAGTGACAGGAAAAAGAAAGGTAGATACAAGTCATGTGTATGAAAGGGCTTGAGACGAGGTGACAGTCCTCACCAGAGTGAATAACATCTGTAACAATCGAGAATGACACAATGGAAGAAAAAGGAAGCAAAGGGAGCAGCAGGTTTTCTCACTTGCTCAGATGAAGAGAACTGCAGGATACAAGGTGTTAGACTACACATGCCAACAAGGCTGGAAGCTTTTTAAGACAGACATGACACTTAAATGTACTCCTGGCCCTTCCTGTTTTCATACATGGATTAATAGAAAGATACAGTTTAAGAGTGAGATGGTATTACAGGCATATTTTATGCACAACCGTGCAAGCCCACCCATTGGGCGCAACAGAACGCTAAGCTCTGTCATCCCTTATTCACTTAGATAAATGCAAACAGTGTTACCTGCCAAGTTGGGAACATACTCACGGAGCTTCCTAACGAGTGTTTCTTTGTGCGCTGTGAGCCACGTGCTACACAGCTACCTGCTGGGAGTAGCACTCATTATCCATGTGGCATCTTACCTCCCAGTGACAGGTTACAACTCTCTGCTCTCAGTCTTGTCTGCTGCAGTGCATGTATCAGTCTCTCTCCTTTGTGCTCTTTGTGCATGTGCTAACATTTGCCAGTTACGGAGTGTGTGGAATTCTCCTTTGTTCCCTGATGTGTGTACTCGTGACACAGAGTGTGTCACTTTGTCTATATGTGCATACACCAGTTCGTTACTTTCTTTACTTTCCAGGTATGTGCATGTGATGTGTTATTAATGTGCCTGTCAAGGCCGCAGCTTATGATGTTTCATTTTCATGCACTCTGCAGGGGCATAGTGTGTATTTGGGTGTGCCATTGCATAGTGTGGATGATTAGAAATGTGCAGCAATGTGCCACTTTGCTGTGGGGTACCCTGCCAACCGCCTTGCCCCCATTCCGCCAATTCACAAATGCCTAACAAAGGGATAATTTCTTCCTCGCATGATATAATCTTTCCTTTCACCCAGTGCCTCAATGGAACCCTTTATGGCTTTTTATCACATCTCTCTTTCCCTCCCTCGCTCCATCTCTTTCTGTCTCTCACTCTGTCTGTTGCTTTTCCCCAACCCTCCCTGCTCGACTATCTCTCTCCTTGCCCTCTCTGCCTCTGTTTCTTTTTTCCAATACTGTTCTTGCTCTACTCCTCCCTCACTCTGACCTTACAGAGGGTCTTTGCACTGAAGTCACTCTTGTTACTCTTTCTCTCTTTCTCTTTCTCTCTCTCACTCTCTGGAGGAAAATCACACACTCATCAGTTTGCCGGCTCTGTTCCTGACGAGCAGGCTTGCAAGGAGAATATTAACGAAGCTCCTCAGCCAATTAACACCTAAAGCACATAACAACCTTTTATGCTAGCAGACACACTCGAATGCATGTACGTGCACTCACACACACACACACACACATATGTGCTGCACATAGACACACTAGTGCACACACTTGCTGCTACACACAAAGATTTAGGCTGAACACACCTACTTATATTAGCAAAGAGGTGCACATAAACAAAAACACAAATAAGCCTTGAAGCAAAGCAAGGATATCACACAAGCACACACACACACATATACACACACACACACACACTAATAGATTGTGCTGATGAGTGTGTGGTGGGAGGAGGGGGAATATTTAGGAGCAAGGGGAAGTAATATAGAGAAAGAAGAGATGCAAACAAAGTGATGAGCAGCAGGGAAAAGGAGGGTGAGGAGAAAGGGAGGGAAGGAAGATTGAGGTGAGCGAGGAGAGACAGATTTATGGAGTGTGAAGAAAGGCATAAAGAAAGGGCGAAAATCAGTGATAGAAGGTTAACGTGGCTTGGCTGCTCCTGACATGCTTCATGCTAATTTGAAAGGTTTAATAGTGGGTGGGTGTATACTGACACCCACACACACACACACACACACACACACACACACACACACATACACACACACTGGGCACTGGCACATGTAACATACTTGCTTTAGCCAGGACAACACAATGCATAAAACATGGTGGTAGAAAGGGCATTAGCAGTGAACCTTTGCCGCCACCCCACACACACACACACACACACACACACACACACACACACACACACACACACACACGCACACACGCACACACGCACACACACACACACACACACACACACACATTTCTTGACACATGTGGGGCAGTATCCTAGTATGCATAAAACATGGTGAGAGACAGGAGGAGCGGGGGCCGTGAGGGAGATAGGGTGAACAAGTGCAAACGGGACAAAAAGCGTATGGTAATGACCTGGATAACGAAAGGTGGCTGCAAGGGGTGGAGAGTCAGAGAGAGTGAGTGAGGCGGGCGAGTGTGAATGTGATAAAGTAATGGTGAGGAGGGAGAGAGAGAGAGAAACTTTCCTCACGGCCTGCTGCTTCTGGATTGAACAGCGTGCAAATGAAAAATGGAGATGAAATAATTAGACAGGCTGACTAGAAGCGCTCATCTAAATATGTAAATGCACTTAATTTTACTTTGATTTGCTCCACTGCTTCCCTATCACTCTTCCACTTCTATGTCTCCCGCTTTCTTCCTTCCATTCTTTCCCTCTCATCTTTTCCCATTCCAGTCTCTCTTCATGTTTTTCATCTCCATTCTCCCTTTCTCTCCGTCTTTCTGTCAACTGCCTCCTCTCCCTCTCTGTCCTTCCTTCTACTCTATTTTTTCTTGCTGCATATTAAAGCTACAGTATGTTAACACACTGTAGGTACGTCAGCTCAATTATCCACTGTTTTATGGACTTAACAGGAGTATGCCAGAGAAAGACAGTGTGTTTAATTAGTTAATTCACGCCTGTCTGACTTTGTGATGGGGTGTGCATGTTTGTGCATGACTGCACACGCACCAGCATGCATGTGTATGTTTGTTTTGAAGGATAGGTTGGATTTCCATCTTAATAAAATATTCACAGATGTACATTGTAAGAGAAACTGGTCAATAAGATAATTCCTCCTATCCCTTCTGGCTGTAAAGAGATTCTCTTTTTATTGCAACTATACTGTAAAAGATCTACCCTTCTTGTTATTTGCAAAATTCTATTCTGCAAATCAGCCAATACTAAAATACGGCTCGGCTCAAGCAGTCTGAGTTAGCCAAGTCAAGTGGGCATATTCCAAAAAAACAGTCTATTTTGAACAAAATTCTGAGCCACAGCGGGGGAAACATCCTGGCATGCTTCTGGGATGCAACTCTGGAAATAAACCTATGAGCAACTATTTGAACAAAGTTACTTATTTGCTTTGGCTAGGTAAGACTGCTGAAGCCTCATAAGATTCAGCTGAACTTTGAAATTCTTACAGTGTGTTGCTTCATTCATATAGGGTTAGAGAAAGATCACGGTTTATGTTGAAATGATCACTTGAAGCATGGTTGGAAGTGGGAAGTAAACAGTGGTCTCCTGCAGCAAAATCCAGCTAAGTCCATCTACTGTATTTACCTAGCCATCCACTCAACCTGTCACCTCTGAATGAGGACATTTGTCAGCTTATACAGTGGATGTCATCGCTCTTGTCATCTATTGCAGACGTTGTGGCAGTTCTATAGAAGAAGGCAGTCTGCACATTGAAAAATTATACTAAGGGGTATCCAGTGAATTAAAAAAGTGATGCTGAGGGCGTGACAACATGTCAGTTATGTGACAGGCTAGGAGTGACAATGAGCTGGATCACACCTTGACAGTGGAGATGTGTTAAGAGGCTATCACTTCACAGCTAGTATTGAGAGGAGGAATAATTCCAGTGAGGTGCACACAAACAGTATGACATGCGAGTATTACATAAAATGAGAAAAATCCATAGCCTACTTTTCCTATATTTACATGTTGTCTGCACGTGTGGGTTAGGGTTAGGGTTAGGAGACAAGTTGACACCCATGTTGTGATTCATATCAAAGGTTGGCTCTTGTAACAGTAAGAAAGAGAACTGCATTTTATCTTGCTTTGAACTTTTGTCTTCATGCTGCCCATGTACTTAATATCTCTTTTTAGGTCCAGTAATTATGGTGACAATTCACTGAACCTGTGATAATTAAGTGGGCTACATTGCACATACATTCTTAACATGACTGGTTTCTGCACAAAGTAAACAAAACTGCAGCTAAGCACTGTGAAATTAAAATTTCACATTTTCCAAGATTTTTAATAATTGCTTTTTAAGTGTATGTTAAATGAACATATTATTAAATTAGATTGAGACTACCTGGAAGCAAAAATTAAAATGTGAGTTTGTGTGTGTGTGTGTGTGTGTGTGTGTGTGTGCGTGTGTGTTTGTGGGAACATGAGTGCGCCCTTACCCTAATGTGTGAGTATGTGTGTGTACGGTTTATAGATTATAAGAATCATCATCATGTACAGAAAAAGGCGGCTGTCATTCTTAATGACAGTGTGTCAGAGTTCTACCAAACAGCTCCTCCCCTTTCATCAGTCTTTTTTCTTTCTCCAACTCTGTCCTCCAATCTTTAGTCCAACTTGTACCAAACATCCCTCACTGGGACATTCACTTTCTGTTCCTACAAGGTGACTCTGACAGCAGTCCTCCTGATGTTACTTCTCTGTGCTTCCTTTCTCTTCTCACTGCTAAATGTGACTGTTCTTTTTCAATTTAGATATCTGTCTTTAGTCTTTAGAGCTTTTTGATCTATGATCTATACACTTAAATTAAAGAAGGTTTATTTTCTTATACAGCTGGCTACTCTATGATAAACATTGACTTTATTTTTAATCATAAGACAAACTTTTTTATTGTTACTGCCTATTTGTATCCACTTATTATTTTTTATTATTCTACATATTGCTTTTGTATCTATCTATGTTCAACTTCAATAAACTTTAATTTTGAATGTAGATAATATACCACATCACTCTCTATTACAATCCTCCTCTATAATTATATAAGACCAATGATGATCAATACAGACAAATGAATATGTCACTAATTGTAAGAGATGATGACTACTACTAATTGTGGTTTAAGAGACAATGTTAAACAGATTAAATGAATGATTACTGATAGAATAGACAAGTATAATTTATTGGAAGAGAGCAAGTTTATCACTTTACTTCGAGCTTATCTTCTTTCTCATATTCACAGAGTTTGTTTTTCAAGCCACGGCTGACTTAAGTCCAGGAACATGAACTGTCTTGTGGGTTTTAAGTTAATTTGATTCCTTTCGGTGCTATATTGTCCATGTTGTTTTTGAGGCTGTTATTCTTCTATTTTCATGTATTTTTCTCTTATTGGATAAGAAGTAGGACTCAGATATCTAAAGGTATCAAATGCAACATATTTTCTCTCTGTCTTTCCCCTCATTAATATGCCACACACTGCCCACATACTGTACATTAGTGCTGAGCAAAACAGCCAGTTGGCATGATCAAGGTGCCTATCACTGCCTCCACTCAAGTGACCCTAACACAACACTGATTTTATTCACTGTGCCCTTTCCTCCTCCTCTCCTCTTGTCTCTTCTTCATGTCCTCCAGCTCTAACTACCCTCAGGCTCTGTTTATTCTTTCATAGTGCGGCACCACTGTTTTTCCCTAATAGGTATTAGTGGTTTCTCCCAATGGACTGAGCAATGAGTATAAGGCTGCACAAACAAATGGAAATACACACACACACACACACACACACACACACTAGTCACTACAGTGAGGGAGTAATTAAGGTTACATATCTACAATAAATTAATCATACTTTTAATAAACAATGAATCACATTTATACACAAGTGCTTCACACAGTCGACTTTTAACTGATTTAAAAAATTAATTAAATTCACAAGAAAATCTATCAAATTCCTACTTTACCTTATTTTTTTATGAGGGTTGTTAATCACACACAGCACTCAGTGGATCACAGCAGTGTCCAAGAGAAGCAAAAGCTGGTTTAGCGTCCATCCCTCTTATGCCAAGTTAAAGAAAAAAATGTGTCAATTGATCTAGAGATATTCTTCCCTCATTTATTGTACAGTGGACTACTGGGCACTCTTTTCCTTTAACAAGCAAATACTTGTTCAAACCGCTTTAATGAGCTGATAGTACACCGTGTCTCTCAGAGCACACAGCACAGTGAATTCAATACACAAACATGTGCATTCCTCTACTTACTGCTGGACGACTCAAAGTGGATGGAGAGTCTGCCAGGCAACAGCAGAGGGATCCTCCAAATGAGCTGAAGTAGCTCAAAGCAATTAATAAACCCACATTTTATATACCTCCTGCCTTTAAAAAATAAATAAATCCAGATTTCACATTTGATTAAATCTGATCAACAGCGTGGCTGGTTTAAGAGCTTGAGGTAACTTGGGGAATTGGATACCCTTTAGAGGCTGACCATAAGAGGAAGAATTAGACCCCAACTAGTATGACTAACACTTGTAACGCTGCTGCATTGAGGCAGTGTTTTATCAGTGAGGCCCCAGTACACCTGTTGATAATTCTAATGAAGAGAATAACACCCCCAGCAGGGGACTAAATTAAGCTGAAGCAGTCACTACCAGGCCTAATAAGGCGCTATGTGAGGCCAACACACCAATATAGAGATTCCAAGCTGTGTGTGTGTGTGTGTGTGGAAGAGATGAAGATGTTTTATGACATGACCTGTGGAAAGCTTTTGTAACTGAAAGCATGTTTACATAATTATTCCATATGTGTTAATCCGCCTTTTGCCTCCTCTCACTCACTCACTCACTCACTCATTCACTCATTCACTCACACACACACACACACACACACACACACACACACACACACAGACCATTTATGATTGCTATGGCTGTAACAGCGGCCCTCCTTTAATTACCTTTTAGTCTTAAATGAGAGCTCCAGCTCATGGTTTGGTAATGATAGTTATTACATTGTTATGCCTGCAGGAGGCTATCACACTGACACACATGCACATATGCACACACAAACACACACACACACACACACACACACACAGAAAATATTACATGAGTTTTAATTGATTCATGTGCACTTGTGCAGTTCAATCATGGAGTTATTTTGGAAGGAACCCACACAGCCGCGACAATGCACTCATGCACACAAACTCACACAATTCCCCCACAGCATCACCAACACACCCAAACATAGTTACACACAATCATCAATTGCAGCTGGTCTTTTCTCAACACCCAGCTCTTCATGCTAACATCCATTGCCTAGCAACCACCTATCAGGAAACACGCTCACCTCCGGACCCAAGCCTCCTGCCCCTGATAGGCAGCCAATCAGGTGAGCTGCTCCTCTGGGAAAAACTACTGTGATCAAGAGGAGGTGTGTGCGTGCGGGGGGAGTGGAGTCAATAAGGCTCCAGTGTTACCAGCACAAACCTCCCTCTCTTTTTCTCTGTCAGGCATTTTCACTCAGTTTTTATGTTCTTTTAACACAGTTATTGATGTGAAAGCACTCGAACCTAATTCTCGTCAGCTCTCCTCATCTCTCTCTCTCAACCTCTGTCTCTGTAGGAGGCACAGTAAGACTTTAAACCCCAAACCTATTTAGTAAATATTCTGCATGAGATACATACTGTATTGATTTCAGTATGTTTTTTTCTGTTTGCTTTCTCATTTAAAAAAAAAAATCTTGTTTTATTTAGTTGCAGATATTTATGCCTTTCTATCTCATGTTCACTTTTCATCACAGATTTTGCTTTGCACATTAAAAGGAATTACATTTTCTAAACATTTTCTATTTTTTTTGTCATTACTTTCCAGATTTTGAAATGTACTGCTATCCCAGCTAAGAAAGATGCCTCAAATGTGAAGACATAGCTGTGATGATATTTTAGACAGTGTTTGTAATGCAACATGTTTTGAGAGGGATTATGTCCCGCCAGAGAATTTCATTTCTTCTTGTAGATGTCAGGTGATTGACAGTAAGCAGAGCACAATGTAACGCAGTGATATGAAAGCACTCAACCTGGGGACTCTCTGGCACAATGAGATAATGATAAAATGAAAGTCTAACAAGACCAAATCAAGGCTTCATTTTTTTTTTTCTTAGCAGTGATGGATTTTCTGTCTTAGGCAATTTTCAAGTCTGTGGAAGTTGTTCATGCGGAATAAAAATGGCAATAAAAGTGTCTTATTCTCATGGAAAAAATTAACTATTTTGTCTCCAGTTCTGTAAACACACCACAGGAAAAAGTAGAAAGTGGAAGGCACAAACTTAAACAAACAACCACATAACCTTTTAACAGCAAAACTGAGATGATCCTGTTGCTTCTTTATATAAAACTAAGTTTAGCTCTCTAATCTACCTCTAATCTCACAAGAACTCATTTGATCCAATGAGACCTCAATCAAAACAACAATGGCTCAGCTCACAGCTATAAGAAAATCTCACTGGTCAGATTTGATGTTGGATTGAAGCTGTGATCCTTGAGCAGTATAGGATTTGGTTTGTGTAGAGAGAGGTTATAATTATCTGACATGTTTGACATTATTCGGTAGCTCAGATCAATCTGCAAGTTCACAGGGTTGGCTGGAATTTAATCTTAAAACCCCTTCACTCTACTGGATAAATTTAGGCTGTCCACTGGTCCCGATCAAGCCTTTGATCCAATTGTCCAGTGGGGCAAATCTGCTGTAAATCAGCCTGATAATCCTCTGGCATACCAGTAGTCTCACTCTGTCTCTTCTCTCTCTCTCTCTCCCTCTCTCCCTCTCTCTCTCTCACACTCTGATGCTGCTCCCACTTTCTTCTTCTGCTCCTGTGTTGTGCAATAAACAGTTATTTTCAACAGGCATTTTGGACATAAAAGTCCCATTCATTCTGTGCATAGACAATGATAGCTGACAGGCAGTTGGCACCCTGCAAAAGTCTGGATGGACATAAAACTCTCACAGTTGAATCACCACTACAAAAAGTGATCAAATTGCATGAAACTGCATGTCTAGTTCTTGGATAAAAAGTGACAGATACAAGCCAGAACACATAAACACAAAAGGAAAGATGTCAACCATGACTCTCAGGGTGCATGCACCATTAACCAGAAGAGGATATTTCACAGGATATCAGTTCTCTTCTGAATTGTGGGTCAAATATGGTTAAATTAAGTGACTGTAGCAAACATTTTGTTCCCAACTACAAGGACAAGGAATC
Organism: Scomber japonicus; assembly: GCF_027409825.1. Taxonomy (NCBI): domain Eukaryota; kingdom Metazoa; phylum Chordata; class Actinopteri; order Scombriformes; family Scombridae; genus Scomber; species Scomber japonicus. The sequence goes on along the minus strand of NC_070587.1, from coordinate 6,822,216 downwards.
GTAAATTTGTTACAGCTCTGATTCACAGGTTCTTATCCAGCTAACGACTATACCAAATGAAAAAAAACTGATGTATGATTTCTCAAAATTGGTGGTCATAACATAACCAGTATAGTATATTAGCTTTGAATCATTCAGGAACAACTGTGAATATAACTCAAAGAAAACATGAAACCTGAATATACTGGGATAAATAAAATTTCGAGAACCAGCACCTTCACTCACTTTAAGGGTTATGAGCTCCATTCCCACGGTGGCCCTCAGCATATATAGGTAAATGTGATGAACACTGGTTACAAGAACCTGTCATGTATCTGTATCTGTATGTTATTATGTTGCCATGTCATCATTTCAGGCAGCAGGAAACACTGAAAACCTTTTGCTTTTTGTCTCACTTCATCCGTCCCTCTGCCCTCCTCCATCACTGTGTCTCTCTCAGTCTGTCCCTGTGCCTCAGCTGCAATCCTTCCATCATTTCTATCCATCATTTCTATCTCTCCCTGGTGTGCTGTGCTTTTTCGCCTCATCGCTTCACCAGCCCTCCTCCCTGCCTGGCCCCCTCTTTCTTTCTCGCTTTCTCTGTTTCATGCAACCCCCACCTCCATCGTGCTACCTCTCCTTGACTATATCCTTTTTTTTTTGCCTTGGCCACTCCCTCCTTCACTCTGCCTGTCCTCCTTCATGTCATCATGCATCATACCATTTCTTATCTGTTTATCACATTTTGTGTCTTGCTATGTGTTTGTAATCTGTAATCTTTATTTTAGTTTTTTCCACCATCATTTTTTAAGTCATGAATAAAGCAGGACTCTGGGTGAAAATAGAAGTGTTATTTCTTTATTATATCATCATTACTTCCAGGAACTCTTGGAGGACTGATCTGCAGCAGTTCCTCTGTTTTCCACCACATTTTAACTTCTCTATCTATTAGTAAAAGATTCTGAGTTGCCTTTGCCACAGGAGGACCTTTGTTTACTGTAAGCTATGGCAGCAGGAAACAGAGCAACTATTTGGTGCGTAGGAGCATGAAATTCAACTGAAAATCAGTTTGAACGGATCTGGTATGTTCCTTTCAATAAAGCTCTGGGTGTTTTTTGGTAAAAATCATTAGGAACTGAAACTGATGGGAGTCATATGTTTCTCTCTCTCTCTGTGTGTGTGTGTGTGTGTGTGTGTGTGTGTGTGTGTGTGTGTGTACCCAGTATCTGATTGGTATGGTCCTTGTGTCTAGCCTTTATTGCGGTGAACAGCAGAGCAGAGTTCAAAGAGAGGACAGGAGAAGGGAGGAGCTCAATAGGTTGCATGCACACACACATATACATGTACACACACACACACACTCACACACACACACACACACACACACTCACACACACACACACACACACACACAGGCACACACACACAAATGTCACTATTGACATTGCATGCCATTTAACAACGCACACACACATTTATTGAGTATCAAGAGAGACATCTAAGAAACAAAAACACATACACACACGCATACACACGCACACACACACACACACACGCACACGCACGCACGCAAAGGAACAGAGGGATAGCAATTTAAAGTGATGGCTCCTGTATAATATTGGAGCACAGGGACACACACACACACACACACACACACACACACACACACACACATAAATTATTACCACACATAAATTAAAGGTGAAGCAGTAGCTGACGGTGCCTTCTCTGCTCTCATGCACACGCAGGGAATAGACAAAATATAAATTAAAATAGCTGTGTAGAATCATAGTATTGACACACTCTCAGACACATACACACACACACACACACACACACACAAAACACCACAAGCTTACTGCATTCAAGAGAGCGCTTTGATAATGTCATAGCCCTTAGGCCAAAATTGTCCCAAAAGGATCACCCCCCTGCTACAACGAGTCAGCATCTTCAAATTTGTGTCTGTGTATGCCAGCGTGTGTGTGTGCATGCGTGCGTGCATGCATGCATTTGTGCTCCTTAAAGGCCCATGGTGATGAAAGCTGCCTGCGGCGACAAGACAAGCTTCACCATGACACCAAACACGCCCTGAAGGACTTTAGACACCCTGCTGCTCATAAACGATTGAACGGAGGGATGGAGGGACAGATGAGGAGGAGAAGTAAAGGAAAAAGGGTACGTGGACAGGAGACCGAGGCAGCCGAGGGAGACATATGAATGGATGGAGTGCTGTGCTGAGAAGGTGAGACTGAGCAGAGAGGTAATTTGTGATGACAGAGAGAGAAAGGGAAAACAAAGAGGTAGCAAGACACAGAGAAAGGGAGGAAGCAGGGGAGATATGCAACATGATAGATAAAAACACAGAAACAAGAGAAGATGACAGGTGTAGGAGAGAAATGGAGGGAATCTTCATCAGACACGTGGCACGAGGTAGAAAGAGTATTTATCAAAGCCCTACAAGGAGGATGAAAAAACAGAGTGGGAGATAGAGTAGACAAGAAAGAAAGCAAAAAGACGAGTGAGGAATGAACTTGATGAGCAATGAGAAATCTGAAGAGGAGCTGCTTTTTGAAAGCCATTTGGTCCTGAGCCCCCATTAATTCAGCCTGTATTTATCCCTTTCTGTGAAGTGCCTTGGTAACAATAGATTCATCAAGCCTGCATGATTTGAATTTAACTCCAGGAAGGGAGACAGGGATGGGAAAAAAAAGGGTTGGAGGGAATTGTGGAAGGGATAAAGTTTGGAAATGAGAAGAGGGACAGCGGACGGGAAAGAGTGTGGTGCTCCTTCATTGTGTTGAGGGCCATTTACTGCGAATAGATGCTCATGGGAAGGGTGGGGTGTCAACTTATATTGTCACAAAGATTAGTTATTGTTTATTCACTAGGACGGACACAAAAGGGAGGCAGGGAGGATAAGGGCACCTTTGTGACTATGTGCGCATGAGAATGTGACTTTGCAACTGTGTCTAAATGAATGTAACAACGCTATTCATAAAATGTGGGGGCAGAATCAAACAAGTGAAAGAGAGAAGCAAAGAGATTATTAGAAATGGAAATTCTAAGTAATAACATGCAATTTATTAGCAAGACAATCATGTTTAAATGTCAATGCTGGGTGCTGTGTGTGCATGCAGAGTAGGTTACCTTGCTGCATTTCAAGGAGGCCGCACATTTTTGAAATACCCCTCCTCCCCCCTCCCCTACACTCTTCCCCATTATTCCCAGCCCACACTTTCACTCGCTCGACTCCCTCTGCTGGGATTATTTACCACTTACAGTACGCCGCTGCATCATCTGTCACTTCTGTCGTCTGCTCATCCCTCATTTCCAACCCTCCCATGACACTTGTCAAACACTGAGGTCATTGTGAGCCGTAAAATAACAGAAGACAATGGCTTTTTTTTTTTTCACCTTTTCCCTTCTCTGTTGTCTCCAGCCTGCCTACTTACACACTAAATTTTAGACTTTGCACGAGCATTTGTAGGCCAAATTAGCAGCGCAATCTGCCCTTTTCCTCACTCTCCTACTGGCCGGGATAACAACACTCAGCTAATATGGTGACCAATAAACAACCCAGTAAACACTCTGCAGAGTTGTTTATCCTTATTAACACTTGGAGCCTCTATAAAGTCACACAGTTTATCACCTCTGTAGTCTCAACGTTTTAAACACCTACATGAGAAAGTCACAGCAGTAAGATTAATTGTCTTCGATTTTCTAGTTTTCACAGTGAAATAACCAGATTTTTCCACACGACCATAACCGTTTACACTGATTTTCACCAAAAACAACAACTTTAGTTGTGGATCCTGGCAATAAGACACCGATCACTGCGATTTACAATAAATAAGGTCCTTTTTGCAAAGAGACAGCTCAGAGTGTCTTTTGGTAATTGAAAGTGATGAGAAAATGGGGAACAAATGCAAATGAGCTACTGATTATGCATGATTATAATACAGATTATGAGACGATTGTCCCCTGGGTATGGATGCATAAAAAGCCCTTCTTTCTTACCTTTGGTAGCCAAGTGACTACACAGGTGACTTTTTTTAATTTTTCTTTATCTTTGGGCAACTTCAAAGATGATTTGGGTTACCTCTTCAGTTTTGCCATTTTATTCCATGTGGACTGCAGTGTGAACTCTAAATAACATTATCGCCTAAATTACTAATAGAATAAATGAAAAACAGTTCAAGATTACCTATAATGGTTTATCTGTTTGGTTAGTACTCCAAATTACAATATAAAAACAAACAAGATATAAAACAAATAAACTAAAGGAGCAAAGAAAAAAAGTACAAAGGAAGTATCAAATACAACAGTGCTTCTGGCTGCTACTATGAAAGAAATGACAATACAGGATCAGTTTTCTTACACATCACTTGGAGAAAACACACACACACAACACACACACACACACACACACACACACACACACACACACACACACACACACACACACACCACTAACCACAACAGCATCAATAGAGCTTCTGTCCATTAATCGAAACCGATTTGACAGTCAAGCCAACCTCCTGTTTATTCTCATCATTGGGCCTTGTTACGTCAGCTTATCATCACTCTTTGTTGACCCACGCACACACACACACATTGCATGTTGCTGTGACACAAACAGAATTCAGAAAACCACAGGGACAGACAGTGCATGAAAAGGCTCTCCTCCAAATGGCTCATGTATTCAGCTCGATCCCCCAGTGGATCTGCCCTATATTGACAGAGCAGAATGGTGAAGGCCCTTGTCTAAGCATGAGACAGAACAGCGTGACACAGTTCTCACACTACCTGAATGACACCAAATAATATAACACCACATACCCCATCTTGAAAGGGCAATTTTCCCTCTATTATGTCAATGATCTCATTGTGTATGAGGCCAGTGTGAAGCTACATTTAAAACCCTCTAAAGATGAATAAACAGGCTTTTTTTTTTTGGAGGAAAATGTAGCGATGTCTGCAATATGGATGTGGCTGGACAATAAAATCAATGCGGATAACACAGTGGAAGTGAAAAAGGCAATTGAAGCAGTGAGGTGGTATTCTTACCAAAAGCTTTTATCTATCCTGCCAACCTTGAAAGCCATACACAATGTGAATGTTTGTGTGTGTGCATGCATGTATGCGTGCGAGCGTGTATATTTCCACATAAATTATATAAACTCTGCTTTGTTGCTTTTACTCATTGATAAAATAGTAATTTACCTAAATTTATTTCAAAACAAACTTAATATCTACTGTTCTGTGTGAGCCTTTGTCAAAGCTAAAATGTATCTGCGTAGCACCTTATATAGAGTGTCACAAAGTGCCTCTCAACTCAATGAAGCAAAACAAATAACAGCTATACTTCACACTGTAAAACACATTCATCAATAAAAGGCCTCTTTGCACAAATTGGTGCTCAGACACACTTCAGAACAGTCTGACCAATTTAAACGCTTAAGACAGCGACCCTGAAGGCCACAACAGCACAGCATGATCCTTAAATGGCCCGTGAACTCTGTCCAGTGAGTAAGATGAGAGGTCAAAATTCCACTAATATAAAAATGACAAACTTTTTAAACATGTTTTAAAAAGAATCTTTAAATCAACGCCGCATTTCACCAGAATGCCAAGAACAGGGTTGATATATGCTAACTCATTTGCAACTAATTTGCAACAGCAGAAACATATTTCAGCAAACCTTAATGCTGATGGGATTATGAAGTGGAAATGTTGCTAATTAATATTTCTGGCAACTCTCGAGAAAAATCACAATATAACTTAAATATTAAATTTGTTTTCCACCGGACATGAAATACAGGCAACGAATGAAATGCATAGCAACTAAAGCATTTTGTATGGTTACATTCATGCAATAGTAGCAATTGGTTAAGGGTAGGATTAGGATTAATGGTTAGTTAGGATTAAGGGCTAAATCAGCAGTGACCTGAAGCTTGATACATGACACGCTCATTACAATTTAATGAAACCATTTCCCCTTACCTTAATCAAAGGGCTTTTGTTGTCTAAATCTACCCATAGATGACTAAACAGGGAGACCCTCTAGTGTCTAGTCTCTAGTGTCAAGGAGTGTTGTACACCCACCATCAATCCTGACCAGGTACTTGCACATCTCTGTAAATCAATGTGATGTTTCATTCAAGAAAGCATTGCAGCTGAACATAATCCAGGCAGCTATTACGTTTGCCACCACAATATAAGTGGAAAAACAATTTAGCAATACATAAACGTAATATCTTCAAGATAGGGTTGGCTCTGTGGTTGATTCTATATACAGTAAAAGCCTTGCTGTGGCACTCTGAACCAGCTCTAATTTCTGCAGTGCTGACAGCCAAGTGAGACAGAAGCATATAATACATTTTAGTAGTCATTTTAAGGCACAATAGGTTGGAAATACTTCTGGATGGAAAAAGCAGTAGTGGAGTAATGAGTCATACTAATTAAAAACAAATTATAAGTTATACTGATTAAAAATCTATTCTACATTCATAAAATATGAATTCACATTGATCAACAATGAATACTTTTTCTGTTTAACTGGAAGGGACTATTGGTTATCCAATCTGTATTAGCTACTTTGGCTTAAATAAAATGTCACCTCCTTCAGCAACCCAGTCTCACATTAAAATGTATCACAGCTACGTTGGTCCACAGTGCAAAACATAGCCAGCTCACAATTTGGGCTCATAAATTGTGAGATGGCTATGTTTTTTCTGCCCTATTCTTTTCTATAGGATTGCGTTCACGTCATGTGACATTCAAGTTTTTGTCTGAGAAAACAAATGAAATGTACTATTTTAAGATAGTTTCAGCATGGAGCCAGTTTTTATGAGGCATTCCCCATTTAGTTTGTGTATTGTTCCATAGTAGAAAGCGGAAAAGGACAGACAGTATGTACTTACACATGGGTGCTAAGATGTGGATGTAAACAATACAGGTTTAAAAATATGAAAAAGGCATTGCAAAATGTTGACGGGAAAGAAGAGGAAGAAAGAAGAAACACTGAATATATGGATGACTATTAAAAGAAAATGCAACTCCTTTCAATTTCCTTGACATAAAATCCAGGGGAACATGTAGTGCATATAGGCCATTCTGTGTGCCACTAAATTATTACCAAAGGTGCAAAAAATCAGTCAATATCTAAATATTAATCTGCAATTAGCATCTTGACTCTTAAATGTGGCCAGAAAAAAACATTTTATTTATTATTTATTATTTATTTAAGTGTTATTGGAGTCAAATTGCTAGGGAGGAGCAGCTTTCATCCCTTTATGTTTTCAGTTTCCTTCCTTATTTTCCACTGATGGCCAGAGTGAACTGGGGGGGGGGCAGTGAGGCGGGAGGCTGAAAGAACAGTGGGTGGGGAAGAGAGGTGGTGCTGCGCTGATGGGACTTTTATGATGTCCTGTATCACCAGAGCGTGGAGCTGGAAGAAGAGGGATAAGGGGCTGAGAGAGAAGAGTGTCAGCAGGGCCTCTGAGAGGATACGGTCCAGAGTGGGCACCTGGTGGGTTTGGAGGGCTTAACAGAGTGGGACAAAGACACTTAGTGTTTCTAACTGTGTATGAGCATGTGTATTGCTCCTCTGTGCCACACTAAATCATTTTTAGACATACACAGTGAGACACATTTTTACAAAATAATGTCCTCAAAAGTTTCTTATGGGGTTTGGCTGCAGGTTAGAAGTACCATGGTTACTCATATCTACAGTTATGTTTGAAGTCAGAAGGGAGCTGCATTATAATAAGTAATTCAATGCAGCTGAAACAGATGTTGGGGCTGAACATAAAACAGAAATGAGCACAGAAGCACAAAACACACAAAATGGCTTTGTGGATGAAAAGACTTCTACACATTAAGACAAATAAAATGAAGAAATGATTGCATGTGAAAAAACACTCATAACAGTAGTGACTGTATGTCACACTTCATGCTGCATTTAGAGAGAGACAGTTAACCTCTAACATCCTCTGGAAAGACTGGCATCATTTCACTCATGGATGAGAATGGCAATAAATAGAAATATAATATAAAAATTTTATATGCATGTAAATGAATCTTTATGTCATGATAGCTTCTTATTTCTTTATCATTTAAAGCAGTGGCCATTACTACAATGGTGACGAACTATCCAATCATACTGTGCAATAGTCCTTGACATTGCCAGCACATTACACATTTTGCACGTCCAGAGGAGCAACAATTATGCCCCCGATGCTTTTTTACCATTACAAATGTGATATTTCTTTTGAGACACATCTATGTCAATCAGCCATACAGTGTATGAAAATGATGTTTCAAAGAGCCAGATCAGAACATACAAAAAAACATACCTCTATGTTGTTTCTACTTTCTACTGTTTCAGATTGTATATAATGGAGGGAATAGTTCCAGGTGAGGTGAGAATGAAGACACAACTACAACTAGAGTCTGTTTTACCCATCAAATGATGTTTGTGTGGATCTGAGTATTCAGTCTACCTGTATCTGAGTCAGTTGAGTTTGTGTGTGTGTGTGTGTGTTTATTCAACCATGTGTGCATGATGCAGTGTTTGGAGGTGCCTGAGTACATCTCTCGCTGTGTGCAATCTGGAGCCGGTCTGTAGTTGTTGTTTCTTTTTCCCCCCCTTCCTCATCCCTCCGTTGGCTCCTCTCAAATGGCAATTTGTAAAACACGGCCCACCGTTAGCCCTCTCCCTCGCCTCACAGCCCTTCCCTGCACGACTGCTCCCCTCTCTCATCTGTCCTCCCCCTCTCCTCTTCACATCACTCGTTTTTAACTTCCTTCCCTCACTTTCCCTCCTTTCCCCCCTCTCTCTGCTCATTTCCATACCTCCTGTGCACTCTGCATCCTTGGCTATCTCCTTTTCACTGCCTGTTTATTCCCCTCTGTCATTCTCTCTCTCTCATTTTCCCCGTCGTAGTTCACATGATTCTTCTTCTTCATTATCCCTACCTCTTTGTCCATTGTTGCGACTGCACTCTCATTATCTCCTCCATCTCACTCTCCTGTACTTTTTTTAATGATGATTTTATAGATCTCAATTGGCTTTTTACATGTGATGTAATGTAATTAGGAGTTTGTTTCTCTGCGTACCATATAAAGATGCACACACAGATGCAGTCACTGTTGAATCTCCACTTTAAACTGAATACTTTATGAACTGCTGCTCACTCTGGCTCCATTCCCAAGATGAAGTGGTTGGGAACAATAAGAAAATCTTGCGCTCCTTTTGCTGTCACTCAAAGTTACAAAGAGCGACCTGCAGACTGGTTGGTTGCTTGAGTTGTTGTCAGTATAATACTTTGGACCCTTTTGAAGGGAAGAAATACACTGCTACATCTCTCACTGCAGTATTGCTGTAAAAACCGATTCAGGAGCGGAAAAAAACAACGATGACCGACTTCTTCATGGCTCCAAATGTGCATGCGTGCCTTTCATTTAACATTTACAGGACCTGTCTTACTGAATGGTACTTCAACAGAGTCAGATAGAGCATGTCATTGAGACTAAACCTTGAAAATTGAGAGAGGAATGGCTGAGAGTTGGTGAGTGTTGAAGGAGAGACAATGGAGGATAATGAGTGATGCATAAAAGGAGGAGAGGAAGAATAACCCGAAGGACAGGAGAAGAGTGATGAAAAGACAGGCTCTATTTTCTCAGCCTTGTTTTCTTCATATTACCGTCCTTCAATCCACTTGTCTTGCCTCATTTTCCACCAATAAAGGAGATTGTTTACCCTTGCCTATAATTCAGTTCACCTCTATTAAATTTGTTCCAGTATTCTTCAGTATTTTGCATCATAGACCAGGTGCATCGGTCTGTCCTAAACCCTCCCTCCCTACTCTGAAGTAAACAGTCACTTCCACTCTTTCATCTTCATTAACCATGCACCCACCCCTCTTTTATATCCCTCTCTTGCCCTTTGACTAATCCATCCATCCAGCCACATGCCAACAGACAAACACACACACGTGCACTTGTATGTGTCACCGGGCATTTCCATGACAACATCGACATGAAAACCACCCCTCCTTTCGTGGTTCTGCTCATTTGCATTTCATTTGCATGTTTCCTGAGCGACCGGCAACATTTGACTTTGACAATGGCGGGGAAACTGGCATGACCCTGTCAATTTCTCTCTGTCTGTCTCTCAGTGTGTATGGGTGTTTTCCTTTTGCTTCTCCCAGCATGTGTGTCTTCTAACCTCTCGACTCAATCTCCTCTCATCACTATTATGCCTTTTTTTCTCCCTCTCTTTCTGTCCATTTCCACAATAGTGCCAGTCAGTATGTCTTTCCATTTTCCTCTGCCCTCGTCCTTGTTCAGTTGCTGTTTTGAAAACAAATTGCTATCACTTTGTGAAATTGCACTTTTACTTCCTTCTTCTCCATTTCTCTCATTTGTAAACATTTTTTGCACTGTTTTCCATCCCTCTCTTTTCCTTACACCCCTCTGAAAGAAGCGGCAACTGTAAGTCTTTCATTCCTTCTCTGAATAAGAGTCACACTTGCAGCCTTTTCGCGATTGGACAAAGAGCTTTCCATCCATTTCCTTTGCTGACAAACACAGCTGCTGTTGAACACGCGTGCACACACGACGCTATTGACACTGCATCGCATTAAACAATATTCATATGCACATTTATTGAGTATGAAGAAAGACATCCAAGACAAACACAGGTACGCACACATCACAGAATTAGCAGAAGCCACCAGAGAAACATGCGCTTATGTACAAACAAATCACAGCTATTTACACTCCTGCACACACCATTCAGAAAAATGTCCCCAAGTAGCTGTGAAATTAAACTTCTTTTTCAGATCCAACATGTTGAAAAGACTTTTGATAGGTTAACTAGACACACAAGTGCTTGCCTTTTTTCTCCTCTTTTGATTTGTTTTTTTTTCCATCACAAGGATTTCCAATTAAACACATTCTCTATAACTGAGATTAGCATCACTAATTTGCTTCTCCACTCCACAACAAATTACATGGCTGCATTAACACTATGGCAAAGTCACCTCCTATTCCCCATGTTCTGCTGTAGAAATGGCAAAGTTAAAATGTTGTCAAAGTAGGACAGAACATGATTGTCCTATGACTCTGTCTTTCTACATCCTCTGCTGTGGAGAATTTAAAAGCTGTGCTCAGGATTCCTGCTATAATTGGATGTGCTGAAGCCTGTTGAGCAGAACTACTCACAGGCTTCATTACTGGCAAGCCTGCATGTAACATGTCAACAAGCAAAAAATTAGATGCCATCACCACTCACTACACTGTGTATATGTGTCTATATTGTACAAGTGTGTTTTCCTGTCTTTGTGAGAGCCAAATGTGTATATGTGCACATATGAAAGACAGAACATTACCTATTAGTATGAGTCACCAAATGAATGTGTGCGAGCAAGGACGCGTGTGTATGTATGTGTGTAGGAAGAAGTAGAGGAAACATTCATTAAAGCTTCTGAGTGTGTGTGTGTGTGTGAGCCAGAGACAGAGAGAGGGACATTATGTACGTCAAAGAAAAAAAAAAAAAAGACAGCTCTCTGGCTCTCAAATGACATTTTAAAAGCCAGCCAGCAGAAGACAGAGAAAGTTTTATGAAAACAGACTAACTGTCCAGCAGAGATGACAGACATAGAGACAGCGAGAAGCAGCGAGAGAGAGACAGACAGACTGACACAGAGACGGGGGCGAGAGTATTCAAAAAGAGAGAGAGAGAGAGAGAGAGGGGAAAAAACTCAGCAGGAGGGACAAGAATTCAGAGAACGAGAGAGAGAACAGTATTCAGAGCGTCGGGGGGAGAGGAAGGGCCTGTGCAGTCGCATTGATTTGAACCAGTAGGAGGGGAGAGAGTGGGTATAGGGGAAGGTTTGGAGACAGAGCGGCTACTGTAAGAAAATGGCTTTATAATACAGTTAAAGAGCAATACAAAAGACACAAAGTCTGACACACAGACAAGTAAAAAGGGACAGTAGAGACGTCAAGCTCAACAAATGGAAAGTATTTCAAATTTTACAACTGCATGTACACTAAAATGTGTGAAACACCATGTAAACAACTGAAAATATCAATAACAACTAACTCTAAAATGAACTATTTGCAACTTAACACTTGATACCTCCCACTCGTGATGTCTAATTAACAAGCTATTATTAATTGTCCATTAATTGTCCATGATACTTTTAATGGTATAAATTCATATTTTCTCCACAAAGATCAGTAAACCTTCATTCTCCTTAATAAAAAGTCAGTCAATCTACCTGATGCTTCAAAACAACAAGAAATTCGCTGGAATAATAATATACATTTGCACCTAGTAACATATAAATGAATACTAGGTGACATTTTTCTCCATAACAATAAATAGCTTTAGTTTATTTAGAGTCAGTCCTACATATACAGTACTGTACCACCCTGCTGTTATAATCACTAAAGCATCAAATGTGTATTAACCTGTGGCTGGAAATAGTCTCCTGCAAATGTACTATTTACTTTTGTTTGAGTAACCTTGCTAAAAACTAGTGAATTGGTTAAAACTATATAAACTATACAGATTTTCATCTTCAAATCAGTTTAGTATTGAGTGATGCGGACAGGTAAAGGACCTGGTTGTGACAAAACAATGACACATAGAAAAGATATGGCATAATAGTCCCACACCAAGTAAAAATGACAAGAAGATTATAGCTTTATATATTTGTACAATGTATAAACTGTGATTACTTCATGATATACATCAATTGTTTCAATTACATCATTGCTTTGGCAACATTGTCTTAACGTCCTTGTAAAGATGGTTGTACAAGTATATAACCTAGACATACAGAGTGTGTCTACATACAATACAGATAATGAAAGGTAATCAGACAAACAGAAAGGAAAGGCTCTGAAGGAAAGTGGAGGTCAGATTGCTAACTGGAGAGAAAAACAGAGAAAAAGAGAGACAGAGCGATGAACAGATGAGCTCAGAACACCAAGCAGTAAACAAGCCCAAGCTGCACTCTGTCATGACCTGCAGTGACCCCGTGACAATGTGACTAATGGCTTTGAAACATATAAGAACCAGGAGAGCAACTGCTGATGGGAGCACAACAGCTCACATACCCATTGTGCTAGACCAGAACAGCTTCAAAAGTAACCGGAGAAAGAGTTATTGGGGGAATTTAAAGTGAAAAATAGAGAAGATAAAAGTACTTCCTGGCTTGAAGTTAGATGTGTCTACTCCTGTCACACAGCAGGGCAAATCAGAAACATCTCTTTAACCCTCAATTAGGGGAGGTTAAAGGTTTTTCATGCATCATTTAAACAACGAAGAAACAAAGAAAAGTCTGCTACTAGCTTCTAAAATCGTTTTTACTTAGGTCTGATTTATCAAGAAATCTTTTGTATGACTTTACTGAAAAATGGGGAACATGCTTTAGAGCACAAAGAGACGTCTGCTCTTCCAATGCAAGCGAGGTGAAGCTTTTTAGCGTTGTGCACTGTGGCAGATGGTTGATCGTACTATAGTGTCAGTAACACATACTCCACTTGTATTTTGTTAGATCCTTGTGTTATAATCTACAACAGTCATACAATATTCTTTGTCATTGTTGCAGAGACAGTGAGAAAGACAAAGTAAAACATGACAACATCTGGTGACAGAATCAATTAAGACACAATGTCACAACAGAACTAAACTAAAGTGAATTGAATTGAATCTTTGTCAGACAGCAATACATTACTGAGTAACAGGTTAGTTATGTGATACCTTTTTACTGTATGGGTATTGTAAGGGAATACAAATTTAAATTCAGTTATCATGGTCAGTTTGTTTGGTATCTTTCAAAAACAAGATCAAAGAGAGCCTCTGGCATGCTGCATGAAGTATGATGGTCCAAATTGTGCTCTATCTGTCTCATTTCTACACATTTCTATGTCTATTTCTGCTGGAGATGGGATGTGAAACGAAAGGAATCTAAGGAATGATGAAACTTAGTTTGCTGCTGAGCAATTAGTACATTCATGTAATTACTTTTTTCAGTTATAATGACACTGCATTGTATGTCCCAACAATGAAAAGAACAGAATAGAATCAAGAAAAGATGCAACAGACAAAACTGGCAGAGGAAGATGTATGTTAGGGGCAGAACGTAGTGAGTCAGGATTAAATTCATAGAAAGATGGGGGAAAGGATTGAAATTAATAGAATGATTGATTGCCCCCTCAGAAAAAAAAACTCAGAGGTGGCCTATTTTTCATCTTCTTCATCTTCTCTCATTGACTTTCATTCCTCCCGCTGTCTTGCCTCCTATCTTTCAATCGTCATTTTGCCACTGGGATTCTTGCATCTCACTTTCTTGTTTGTCTAACTTTGTCACCGTGTGTCTTTCTGCCTCTCTTCTTGTCTCACTGTATCTCCCTAAACATCAAATCCTTTTCAGTCTTTACAGAGCTTCTTTTTTTTTCTTCCTCTCTGCATGTGTCTCTGCCTGTCTTTGTCACGTTGCTCCCCTCTCAGTCTCAGTCTCTCCATCACTCAAATGATACAGTATTGTCAGTGTCAGTTAGGGATGTCTTGCTCACCTCCCCCGCTTGAAAACACACCATTATCTTAGCATGCGTGAACTGACACACATGCACACATGCACAAAGGTGACATCTCGCACAACACACTGTTTCTATCACGTTCAGTAATCTTCTGTCACACTATCAAAGATATGTGCGTGCATGGGCACAGGTGGCAGCAAAGCTCCTCCCACTTAGCAACTTTCTCTGTGTCTGTGTTTCTTTCATTCTTTTGCTGTTTCTTTCACTCCCTCTAGGCCTCCCTCCTCTCTCTTTCCCTTTGTCATCCCCCTTTACTCCTGGGAGGCAATTACTGTTTTCCCCTGGACTCAAACTAATTAGCTTAAAAACTCCCACAAATAAATAACGCATTCTGTGTGTGTGTGTGTGTGTGTTTGTGTGTGTGCTTTATGAACCTATGTGCACGCGCTGGCGTGTAAATGAGTGGAAAATGAAGTTGAATATATAAATACTAATATGGTACAGATTTAGGCAAAGCTAAAGCCTGTTAGAGTGTGCCTCCTCAAAAATTAAATTAAAGTGATGCACATGCACATACATACACAAGCACACTCATAGCAGCTCAATATCGGGGAAAAAGTGTGCACGCCAAAAACCATGCACATCTCTGACAGCTTAATTTTGATCAAACATGAAATGTGTACACACAGGCACACACACAGAGTAGCCTATATGCGGTATCTGACAGCTCATTTTGCTCCAGTTGCAGGCCTGGTGAAATACAAAGCCAGTCATGGCAGACAGCTGCATAGCAGAGACATTTCTACTTGTAATTTTTAATGATTTGCTGATATAAACACTCTTGCTTTCAATCTACACTCGAGAAAAATATTAAAATAAACTGATATAAAATTCCATTTGTAAAAATCTACAACTTAGGTGCAGGTTGGTCCCTCTGACAACAAGGCTTACATACATACCCATCCGATGTTTTTTTGTACCAACCAGTAAATCAAATGTAGCAAAATTTCACAAACAAAACTGTAATAAAAAAGGTGAATTTGAGACCTAAAATACAGCAATGAGGTAAACAAGCTTTCCAGGTTATATTTCTTTTGCAATTTGAGCTTTGCAGCAGCATTCAGCCCACGCACTAGAAGAATACATAGCATCATACGCACATTTACAACACACACACACACACACACACAGTAATGCATGCACGAATAAGCACACCTATTTCTTGGAGCTCTAAAAGATGCCTTACACACAGGCATGTACATACACACAGAGAGACACACAAATAATTCTTGATTTATTGATTCCTCCAGGGGAACATGGGGTTACTCTTAGTAATAGCGCTGTCTTTCTGTAGCCAAAATGAACATCAACACGCAAAAACACGTGGCACCCTGGTGGTAGGGGGAGCGTGTCCCATTTTTTAATAACAAAAAAGCTCTGGGGAGCTGTGTGTGTTGATAGCTAAATGACACTTACAGGTTGATGTGCTGTGGATGTGGCAGGAAAAAATAACAGGCTGCCAGGCACAAGGGGAGGGAGGCCGGGCCTACATAGGGAATTCATGCAGCAATGAGGAGCTGATTAAAGTGCCTGGCAGAAAAACTGGCAGAGCAGCAACTAGACACAGTAGATCAGGGTTAGCCAGGGAGTCTCAGTTCGCACGGTAACAATACTAATCCCTGCAGGCACAAATATTGTGTCTTAACAGCCTGTGCTTCCACTGAGGGCGTAATATAACATTTTAACTTCAACCATTCTCGAGCTATTTGCATGATTAACCCATTTTAACATGTGGAAGAGACTTGTTTAACTACCTGGCTGTCCTCATCAAAGGCCCGGCACTAAGCTGAAAAAATAACTTCTACACCTGAGGCAATTCCTGCTCAACCAGCAAATTGCATTTACAGGTAAACCATTATAAGCATGTGGGAATGCAAAGCTATTACTTCATCTACAGGTCGCACAATGCAAGTATACAAATTCAGTGGTATGTAAAAAGGAAATAAAGTGGCTTTAATTTGTTTCAATGCCCTAAGGGTACTAGTATCTTTAGTAGTAAGTCTATTGTGTGCTACACTCTAGTTATAGCAGCACTAAATGTAAAATGAATGTGATTTAACATACATAATCTAATTCCACAAATAAGGCGCACATGTATTTTAACAGAATTGGAAATGCCCAGGTTTGCCATTCACTGCACTCCCTCAAATACCAGGCTTGCTTTTAGCTGTTTGCAGAGGTAGATCTCCTTGACTGAATTAATGACAGCCTCCACTTACATAAGAGGAAATGAATGCACTGTTATATTAGACATTGTCTAGAAACTAAATTGATCACAGAAAATGATGTGGCATCAGGATCTGTCAGACTCAGCCTGGCAGATGACACTGATTGATCAGGCTTTGACTTAATACATGAACTTTCATGTAATTATTAAGAGCTTTTGCTAATTATTAAAAGAAGCACGTCACACAAATAGAAAACCATACTTTGCCCCAGCCAGACAATGTTAGAGGTAAATAGCACAATCAATCTCAATCATGAGGAGACGTGTGACGAATAATTCAATATGCATTTGAAATAATGCAGTTGTGCTCGGCAAAACAACAGACTGAAGTTCAGTATGGACTTAATACATGTCTGGAGATCCCCTCCAAATATATATGCAAATATATTTAATTTCACAAGGTTAACTGCTGGACACGAGATGTCTCCTGCATTACTATAAACTCCATTCTCAGTGTATGTGCACTGGAGTCTTCGAGGTTCCTCATCACACTAGTGCAAGTTGAATATTGGACCAGGATTGGTTTCCAAACTTGTAATGTCAGAAATCCTGCTCGTATAGATTCACCCCTTAAAATCAGATTTTCAATGAGCAGAGAAACTTTCCACTTTCAGATGAACGTGTAAACAGTCTGCCAGTGTTAAACTCCACACATACATGATGCAGCAGAGAAGCTCAAATAGTGGGAACAACATGAAACATTTTTGAGTGCATGGACTGAGACTTTAAAGATACCCTGTGAAGTTTTTGACCACTACCGACACTGTAGAGCAATGATTTGATGAGTGGATTACTTATCCCTTCTACACATCAGTTTTCTGGAGAAATGCATGCTGGAAAAGTGCAGCGTATAAACTTTTTTGACTGCAACAGCATTGTGAGCCCATATAAACAGATACCCATCTCACATACACTGCACTGAGAGCAAGTCAACACAAATACTTTAAAACCTTCTAGCGCACTGGGTCCCAAAGCTACTTCACCATGTTAGATATTCAGTGTTTATGTGTCTATTTTTTTTGTTCATATGTGTGCAGTGAGCAGCAGGAGGCTCAATAAAAGGCTTACACAGTATATTGTGTCAGGCATTGCAGCAGAGAACATAGGCTTTACTGGTCCCAAGATTTTTTCTTTCAATTTATTTATTGTATTTGAAAGTAGACAATGTACATTCATCAACATTTAAACAAACGTAAATGTACCCGAGTTAGCCAAAAGGCTAGTTTTCATCGGCGGTGGTGTTGTTAGGCACAACTCCCCCCTGCCCCTCCCCCCGCCCCGTTGCTGCGCTTCTATAGAAAAATTGGAAATGTATACTATGCATGTGTGCTATGCATTGTGTATGTTTTGTGTTTGCTAAAAAGAGAGGAGGAGTAGTGACTTTGCTCAGTAGTGACAATGTGTATTACTCACATCTGATTACAGGAGAGAGGACAAGGTGGGAGTTGGCGAGATGGAGGGTGTGAAGCGAAGCGGGAAAGAGGGGATACAATGAAAGTATGAAGAGGAAAACACAGTTGTGTGTGTGTGTGTGTGTGTGTGTGTGTGTGTGTGTGTGTGTGTGTGATTTCCAATGTCTTGGCTACAGGTAGTATATCATTAGAGACAGGAAGACAAGATCTTTACTTACTGCTACATTGTGAGACACACATTCACACATACTGTCCACCTGTTCTCATTATCTTCACCTCTGTCTGTGTACAAACACACACACACACACACACACACACACACACACACACACACACACACACACACACACACACACACACACACACACGATAAGAAAGCTACTACTATGAGAAGGCTTTATCCCAGGGTGGAGTTCCAGGAAGAACCACAGGAATTAGTCATTGCCATTATGGGTTCTAAATTTCTGTCAAAATCACTATTGTACTGAATGAAAAATGAATTTAATAGAGCCGTGCACGCGCTCTCTCTCACTCTCTCTCTCTCTCTCTCTCACACACACATACACACGCAAACACACACACACACACACACACAAAATACCCCTTTAGCCCCTTTCCATTCTCTCCATCTCCCACCTCAACCCCCACTCCTACCATATACATCTCCATGGAGACTGCCGCCTGGCAACAGCTGGAGGAGAGCCAGTTGCCGCGGTGACACTAACGCCCAACGTCCCCCACATTAAGGAGCAGTGATGTCACTGAGTGGCCAGGATGGGCAGACTATTATGGGCTGGCCAGATGATGACTGTTGTGAGAGTAAAACGCTCGTCTTCTCCTTTATCGCTGCCATCTATCAGCCATCGCTCCTCTTCAGTGACAGAGTCTCTCTGTTGTTCATCTTCATTAGAGGTGTTTCTGTGCTGTCTTTGTTCATCTCCCTCTCTCTCTCTCTCTCTCTCTCCACTTCTCATTCTACCTCCCTCACTCTCTTAAATTTGTCTTTCTGTCCTGTTGTCTCTCTACTTTTTCTCTATTTTTCTCTTTCTCTCTACTTCATCTCTCTCGCTTTCTCTTCACCTCTTTACTTCTTTCATATATTTGGTTCAGCTCAAGAGGCTTTAATTGCCTGTTAATGTTCTTAATGTTAATGTTAATGTCCTACATAAAAATGCAAAACACACTGCCTATATGCATCTCCATTTAGATTAAAACACACACGTCTCATAATATAAAATCACCATTATGCTAACATATGCAAGCATAAGAGAGTTTACTTAACTACTTCTCCACAGGCTTGCAATGATTTTGATACTGTATAATAATGGAATATTTTTATTGACTAAAGTTTTCAGACTCAAATTTGTACTTCTGCATTATACATGATACACTTTCTCCTTGTATATTGTATGTCTTCCAAAAAAGAAATGTGCTTCTTCCCTTCCTCACTCATTGGCTGTCTGAGTGTGTCCCTTTTATGAAAAAAGTTGTCCTTACTGAGTCTGTAGTTATTCTTCATTTCTGTTTTTTTTAGAGGTGCTTGGTGGTCAAGATCAACATGTAACAGAACTGCAAACTGCTGCAAATTAAAACGTGGAGCTGCTCACTCCATAAATGTTTCAACCTGAGTAAGAAACGTTACATGCAATCAGCTTCACACATTACCCTGACAACTTGCATTTCTGATCAATTATGTTACCTTCTAACATCTCTCATGTAGGCTATTCCTGTAGAGGACATTCATCATATCACCAACCAAGCCTGTGATGAAATTAGTGTTTTGTTGTTCTGTTTGTTGTTTCTTTCTACAACATCACTATCCTCTCCCCCCCCCCAAAAAAAGGAAGTCAAAAGCACTAATCATTTTCTGGAACTACTGTTTTGACTGCCTCTGCAGTAGCAAGGGGTATCATAAAAATGTACCTGCTCTTGTTTGCTTCCCCCTACTCTGTATTCACCTATTCACTTGTCAAGACTAGCACCACCACCCATTTCTCTCCTGCTGTTGGACAGCTATCCTACACTCTACTTCAGTGTTCACATCCAAGCCTCCTCTTTATCATGTCATCCACTCCTCCTCTCCTCATCTTCATCCATCTATTCATCCTCTGCACATCCCTTGCTCCAATCAAAACTGAGCCACCAGCCATATTCTGTACACGGGCACATAAACACACACACACACAGGGGTAGAAAGATAAACCTCATCTTTCAGAGGTAAACACTACAGATAATGGCAGAGAGCCACTTTATGTGTCTTAGAGTATACAGAACACACACACATACACACAGACACACACAGCAGGACAAGGCTTAACCTTATTATGACCTTTCATTGTTACATCTCTCTTTCTCACAAGGACATTAACATAGTACACATGCAGCTATGATGGAAATTACACATACTACATATACAATTGAGTTTGAATATCTTTATTGC
The DNA here is from genome assembly GCF_027409825.1 of Scomber japonicus. Classification (NCBI taxonomy): domain Eukaryota; kingdom Metazoa; phylum Chordata; class Actinopteri; order Scombriformes; family Scombridae; genus Scomber; species Scomber japonicus. The sequence continues at coordinate 6,801,539 of NC_070587.1, read as the reverse complement.
AGGTTTGAATACAGTTACTGCATATATAATCGTGTTTAATTTCCATTATGTTTGATTAGTCTGATCTTCCCATGTAACCTTCAACTGAGAGAACTATAGCCTCATTGCCTACCAAGGTACTATTGATGTAACAGAAGAGTTCATGCAATGGCTATCGTGGTCTTTGGGAGTGTGAACAGAGAATTTGCTTAATGTCTTGAAAGGCCAAGGCTAAAATGGTGCATCAGAGGGTAGTAAGATTGCCATAGTACAAAAACCCAAACAGATAAGGAAGGTTTACTGGAAGAAGCAGCCTTGCCAGAGAGTTCCAAGGCATTAAAGGTGTGAACCATTTTTCATCTGTGTGCATAGTACAAACTAACGTGTGCCGTGTACCATGCTCTGAGCATTAATAAAATGTGACAATACGGTAAAAGATTTTTGTCCCTTTCCTCTATTTCAGAATGGAATTGCAAAATTGCTGCGATACACCACGCAAACATACAGAGACAGTTCTTTTTGTTATGGTTGGCCACTGACCCCCAGAGAAAATGAACGCAGGGATGGCAAGGAGACAAAGAAGTATAGCCTGAGAAGGGAAACAGGCGTGTGATGAGGGAGGCAACACAGCAAGACAGAGTGGCCCTGCTTCAGTTAACGCGCTAACGTGATCTGAAATGCTCTGCACTCAAAACAGACTTAATTAATAGGGCCGTACAGTGTCTATAGCTAAGCTAATGCTAAAGGTAATGAAGAGATGAACACAGAGGCTAATGCTAGTGGAAGCTCTTCACACAGTATTATTTATTATCTTGTTACTAGGGTGGAAGAGATCGGTGGGAAAAGGCTTGTGAATTAAGAAGTCAAGTAACTCATGTCCCATTGTTGGTGTGACAGTAGGGAAACACATAACACATACTTTACTGTAGGTGCACAGCAACGTGTACTGTATATGCAAAAACACACTCAAACAACTGTTTCTATGCATAGAAGTTAAAATAAAATAAAGATTTAGGATTTTTCCACCCAAATTATTCTGATTTAGTATTCCTGGCAGCATGGACAACTCTATGAAACAGGATTTAGATCATCATGTAGGCAAACAGACTTTACAGAAAATATAACAGAACAATTGTGAAAATGTGAGGAAATGTACTATGTGTGACTAAAGAGACATGTTGGTGTTTGAGAGCTCAGTAGTGCCAAGTGGATATAACCTGAACACATGATATGCAAGATGAGTAGAATCTATGTGTGTATTGTGTGTATCTTTGTGTGATTGGTAACTTGTAGCGAGGCTGATTTCTGCCCCGCCTGAGAGCCGTCGCTAGGATTAAATGCTGACTATGACTCCTTGGCCTCCGCTGACACGTCTCTCATCCCATTTTCTCACTAAGTCTACCCCCTTCCATCTAAATGTGTTCTTCTTTCTCTCTGCCCCGCATCTTGTTTTTTCTTCCACTCCATTTGTTTTCTGTCCCTTTCAGTTGGTCCTTTCCGTCTATCCTCTTTTTCTCTCTCTCTCCCTCTGCTCTCTTCTGGATGTGTTATGAATGCAAATGCACCTGACACAAATTAATAGAGAGGACCCCCTAACCACCACCACACACACACACACACAAACACACTCAACATATTTCATTTCACCCTTCTACTGTACTCCTAATGGGATAGATGGACCATTGATTGCTTTCCATCACCAACATTGGTTACATGTTGATAAGGGTGCACACAATCAGGTGCAAATACACACAAACAAGTACACAAACAAGGATCCCACTGGCACATATTTGTCACATTTGTCATAAGCATAACATACAAACACAGCAATCACTGGCTCAGATTTTCCTTATTTTTCTGCTACACTTTATTTGTCAGACTACACCCACACTAAGCTGGCTGAATATGAAAACATTGTGGATCCACATTATGCTGCGTTCTGACCAATATTAGCCCTGTGTGAAAAAGCGTATTCCTCTAATGTATTTAAACAGAGCCTATCTGATATCACTGCGAGGGCGCAAATTCAGAGAGCTTTGGTAAAACAATTCAGGGTCATTCTGAAAGAAAATTTGACTTTCGCTGCAATGCGACATCATCTAGTAAGGTGTTAGCCAATCATGTACTTTGTGATCGTTGTGATAAAAGATAAAATGGTTGCCACAGTGATACATTTCCAGAGATGTAAAATCCTGTCTGCGAGTGTTTTTACATCTGATAAGTCTTTCATGTTATGTATAATCATATTTCACTGTCTCACCAGTACCTTAAGGAACGTGCCCCCATCAATGTAATCGCCTGTGTTGTTTAAATGCACAGCTGTTTTTGTTCCAAACAGCTGCTTAGTGTTTTCAGGTTGATGAAAATGCCTAAATGTCTTCCACCTCTTTCAGTGGGCAAAACAAAACAACAAGACAACTGTCCATCACAGCCAACATATGGCATGACAGTCATTCAGCTGGTTTATTCTGTCGCCTCCTGCTCTCTATGGTCACCTTTACTGTGTGTTTCAGTACAGCTAACACCTATAATCAAGCTCTTGTCATTTACATAGTTTTCTATTTCTGCTGTCAAATTATTGTGACTTTATCGACACTCGAGAACGTAGCTCGTTCTCTGTTGGACTGAGATGTCAATCAGACCACTATTTTAAGTCGTTGACACAAACATAAAATAATGTTTTATTTTAAGATAGTGAAAAGATGTGTTAAGATGTGTTGACATTTAAAGTGATCACAGGGATGGTTAGAGGCAACAGAGAGGCTTATGTTATCATTTTTGCCATGCACACTGCTTGAACCTAAGGCCACACTAAAACTGAGTAGTTTTGAAAAGCTCAGGTTTTGGGCATGAAAACTGGCAGCTTAGGGTGAAAATAAAGCCAAAAAGATTTTAGTGGGCTTAGTACTGAGAGGACGTAATTTAGCTCTGTGTTCCTCTGGCCCAAAGGTCGACGTCTGGGTGAGAAGTTGATGGTTTGTTGTGCTGTGGAGTCCCACAGAGAGCAAGGCTGAGGGACTGCGAGACCAGGACCAGCCCATCCATCTACTGTAGTCAAACACAGAGACAGAGATAGTTCACACACTCACACAGACACACACACACTGCCCAGCATAGAGAACACACACACACACACACACACAGATATACAACAGCACACCCAGGCATGGCATTCAAGCCTAATTAACAGTTGACACTTCATTGGAGATACATGGATATACTTAGCAGCCCTGGTGTAAAGTATGTGTGTGTGAGTGTGTGTGTGTGTGCGTGTATGTGTCTGTCTGTCTGAGTGGGTGACATTATAAGAGAGAGAGTGTGTGTGTGCGTGCACTTAATCTTTTAGCCTGCTAATGTTTGACTTGGGTGAATACACATGGGAGAGCCAGCCTGTGTGTAGGCAAGGCTTGAAGAGCTCATTACTACATTTGTAGAAATCCAACTATCTCTAAAAGGATGTTTGACTCCTGTCTGACTTAGTGTGTGTATGTGTGTTTATGTACTGTATGTATATGTCTGTGCGTGTGTGTTTTCTATAATTAATGGAGTGATCCTTTTTTGATGTGATTTGACCTTTTTTGGGACTTTGTTTTACTATGTATGTATGTATGTATGTATGTATGTATGTATGTATGTATGTAAACCACTTCCCTGTACATGTGTCTCTCAGTAATGTTCGTTGCCATGCTGATCAGTGCTGGGTTGAATTTAAAGCACGCACACATAAACACGCACACACTGTCTGCCTGAAAACAATTGTCTAATTCAAGCCCTGCTCCCACAACTGCTTCGCTGTCTCTCTTTCTCCGCCTGTTCTCATCCGTTCTCCGTCTCCTCTCCCACTCCTCCCTCCTTTGCTTCACTCTCTGACGTTCGTGACAGGAAGACTGACGGATGCACAATGACAGACAACTCCCTCTGCACATTTCAAAGGCCACACACAGACAAACACACAGAGACAGGCTCACATAGAGATGAAAAAAAAACGCATACAGTACTATGCATGTATACAAATGCAGAGACATACAAATATAATTTTCATGCACTGTGAAATTACAAAGAACTCAACATACAGTACAGTTCAATAGGCAAAAGAAGAGAAATAAATGAAAAAACACACAAATACAAACTCCCACTCATACATATAAACATACCATGTGGTGTGTCTGGAGATACAGGAGGAATGCTGGTGGATTGCCCAGTGTGTGGGCACTAGTTGGAGTGTCAGAATGTAACAGCTTTATACACTGACCAACATGACTCGCTAAGATGAACCAACTGCTGACCGTCTGTGTAGTTTCACCAGCTCTCTATACATGTACACATGTCCATAACACTTTCTAATATAATGCATCACAGCTAAAAAACACCAAAAAGCAACCGATGATTAATTGGATCGACACTGCCCTGACACAGTCTCAATAAGAACCAAATCCTATAAGCTTAAAAAAATGTGTTTTTTATTACATGGTCATTGCACTGGATTGCTTATATTTCAATGTTTCCGCTACATTTATTGAGTTGTACACCTGAATTTTCAACACCACAGCAATTTGCAGTGCATAATATTGCTGTATGCATCACTATTTGCCAGCTGTCACTCAAACTCTTGCAGCAGGAGCCTTGTTGTTTGGGTTTTGCTTTCTGCATTTGCTGTGGTAAGCTATTGTTACTTTTCAGTATGAGTTACACAATAAATCAATTTTAACGTGAAGGCAATGGAAGGTTTTTACTGTTGGAACCAGCTTTGGAACTGCTGACGATGCCAGACATTTGTTAAAAATACCAAAAGCTAGTTTAATGAAATCTATCTATAACACAAAAGATCAACACACATTAAGGACATTTTGTTGAAACTTCTAACAACTCTGACATTACAAGGACATATTTTTGTTACATAGCTAACCTTTATGAAATGGAGCACAACAACAATAACAACAACAAAAAACACTTTTCATGAGGCATGCACTACAGATAACCAATTTCTGTGCCACAAGTTCCTGAAGAGGAAGAAAAATAAGAAATAACACCAGGTGAAGTTGTTGAGATGAAGAGATGGAGGAGATTCTTACAATATATCTAATCTTCAAACTTCCAACATGTAATGAGTATGAGCCTTTCTGTATCTGTCCTGTGGACAGGGCAGGGTAGCGAGGACAGCGTGTCTGAAGCATCAACTCTGATTATAGCTGCTCACAAAAGCTTGATATTTTTTGTAAGGACTGTATCTGTACACAAAACTAGTTATCTACAGGATGACAAGTGGGACATAGTTGCCTTGGCTCTGTATAAAAATGTAGCAGGAACACTATTTTACAGGCATTCATGGGGCTATGTCCATTCCCTGTATACCACTCTCCTATTACCCCACCATGAGAAAAAAAAAGAAACCAGGGACAAGAAGTAATAGATTACTACCTTCTGGAATAGCCTGGCACAGCTCAGCATGCCTTTTTATTTCGACAATGTTAATGAAAAATACCTAGAGGTTCATGAACTGTAGCCTTAACATAAACTGAGAGAGATATTGCAGGTTTGACAAAGCATAAACTAAAATAAGACCTCGTTTGTATGAGAAGATGGAGCAAAAATATGTTAAACTGATCAAAAAGTTTCATGCGTACAGGAGCTGGCAGCCAGAAGATAAGAAATGTTGAAGATGATGCTTTCACTGATGTCAGCTGGCCAAAATTGAGACATACCGCATAAAATGCAATACATAACTTTATTAGTGGTGTGTTAATAAAAGGATTCACTGGTCTGTGGGGAATTGAGTATTGGATTGTAACCTCAAAATTGCAATACCTGGCCACCAAACCTAAAGCGTGCACTGAGCTTCTAAAGTCATTATTGGTCCATGTCGTATTATGTAAGAATCTCATTTACTGTTGTACTTGAGACTGCCAGTAGTTATTGAGTAGCAAAGTAATTGATGAGGCAGGGCTTGGAGGATCCTTGAGGACATTGACAGCAGTTGTGCCCTGTGTTAAGCAGTATGCAAATTTAAACAACATACATTTTAGTACGACTGCTATTACAGGTACCATTACTGGCTCTGTTATGTTTGTTTTATTGAACACACTTAAAGTACAGAACAAAAAGAGGTGGGGCAAAATTAAAGGATAAAGGGACTAAGAAGGCATTTTAAAATATTCTATAACTAGTCACTTCTCAAACTATTAGAGATAAGTAATCTAATCACACTGACAGAGTTGTTTGGTTCAAACTGAGAATGAGTTCTCTTTGAATTCTTCACAGGAAGTGGATAATGAATGGTACATGTGCCTTTTTCATTTCAGACTTAAGTTTGAGATATGGGCAAATTGGCTTAGTCTACTTCATGAGAAGTATATTAGGTACCTACACGCTACCACTATCCACACTGAGCTCCTCAGTGTGTGACTACCATGAGTTGTATCTTTGAGCTACTCAATGCTGCCTCCCCTTGGAGCAACACAAAGGTAGTGCAGACACTTATTCCCCCCAGGACACACACATACGAGAAGTACATGCAAGCACATGCACAGGGGGCCCACAAACTCATCACAATAGCATATAACTCACTGCCTAAGCCTCTCTCACACACAGCGTTGAACCCACCTATATCCTGATTTTCCCATCTAGATAGAGTAACGCTACAGTAGCCTCCAATTCCATTTTCTGCACTGAGTCTCGCCCAACCCCTTCCCTCCTCGCTGTCCCCATCTCTCACTCATTTCTACTTTTGTTCCCTTTCCCTCTCTACATTTCTTCCTCCGCGTCTGTATTCCCTACATCTCCTGCCGTCTCGCAAGCCAGCTCTTATTTTCTTTTTTACTCACAATCCCAGTCTGTTAACAGGTCCCTTGTTGAATTTACTCCATGTCTCACTCTCTCTTTCTGTACTGTCCAGTGGGGCTGCTGACAGTAACCACAGTACAGTAGGTTGCAATTAATCTTTCAAATAACTCTCTTTAACTGCAGACAGTGTACACATGCAGAGATGGAGAGAAAAAGAGAGCTAAGTGAAGGAAAGAAAATAGGCGAGATGCAAAACAAAAGGAGACACCAAAGGGAGCTAAATTGTACTCCTACTGTACATTATAAATACAATGAAAAAATGAACTTGCTGTCCATTTGTAAATGTAAGCACATTTATTTTCTTCTCCTCTTATAATATTTAGAAAGTGAGTGGGGCTTGGTGAGGGTAATGGAGGTGGTGCAGTAGCTGCCTGCCAAATCTTTTTCAACACGTCACAATCTCAGAAGGGATAATTAATCAGAGATTGATGCATTAAACATGCAGTCTACATTTTTAATGTATGCTACGCCTCCATTTTGACATTCATTGTTTAATCCAGTGGCAGCCAATGTATTTTGTTGAGCTGTTGGTGAAATAAGACATTCAGAAATGCTTAAATTTGAAAAAGCCATTTCCAACATTTGAGACAGAAGTGCAGTGATTGGCAAAGACTGCAGGATCAAAGATTACCCTCTGCTGTATCGCTCTCTGTTGCACTTGCTGGGTTTTCAGTTTTTACAGCGTTGGGAGCAATTCTTTGCTGTCTTTTTCTTGGGTCAGACAGTAGCTTTTAAGATAAATGCATCCAATCTATGTTGAGTTATTGAAGGTTATTCTACTGTTATACATCTTCACAGGCATTAAAGTGACATTGTGCTTAGTGACCAAACCTTTTTTGACCACAAATAGTATTGGTGTGGGTAAAAGAAAAGTTATTGACAATAGAAAACTGCATTTATATATATTATATATGCTCTTTGTGTTTTACAACTTCACATAAGGTTTGAGAAAAAAGCTCACCATTTTTGGAAATATGCTTATTTGTTTTCTTGCTTAGGGTAAGATGAAAGAAGGGATACTCTCTCATGTAGGCAATTAGCTTAGCTTAGCTTAGCATAAAGACTGGAAACATAAAGGAACAGCAAGCTTAACTCAACAAACAAACCTATCAGCACCTCTTAAGCTCACATTATACACATTATATCTCATTGGTTCAGTTAATACAAAACTTAAAGTGTAAAAACAAGTTGTAGGTTTATGCTCCAGCACATAACACCCTGTAAATCTATAATTTGTTATTTTTACACTTATATAGTGCAGTGACCTTTAGAAGCGGTGGTGGGTGGATAGTGTTATCTTTGGACCGAGCCAGGTAAGATGTTTCCTCATGTTTCCAGTCTTTAAGCTAGCAGCAACATATTTACTGTACAGGCATAAGAATCCTCAAGAAAGCAGAAAGTGTATTTCTTAAAATGTCAAACTGTTCCCTGTGTAGCACATTTTAAATAAAGATCAAAGATTAGCAACAAATTAAAATAAGTAAGTAATCATTAAATTAAATAATTAAATTAAAATAAGTGTTTTTATTTAAAAATAGTGAATGATATGAATAATTTCTCTCAACTGGAAACCGTCAATGCTATACCAAATGAAATGAATGTCACTCACAGAAACTGCAAACGAACCTGTCAAACTGGGGTTTGTGGCATGCTGAGCTGTGCTAAATTGTGCATGACCATCTTCCCGACTTTGCAGTGTCTTTTAATTACACTATTTAATTAATGTTTATCCATTTAGACATATTGCCGGAGTGTCTTGGCTTTTTGTTACACAAGTGAAAAATGCCCTTGTAACATGAAGTCATTTTCCGTGCTTGCCAGTAAAGGAAGCATAATTAACGCTCATTTTGATTCATTTAATTTAATTGGAGAGGTAAACACACAGCCAAGAGTGGGTCTCATAAAAAACAACATGAGATGAAAGGAAGGAAGAAAAGAAAGCAAAGGACAGAGGCATGGTATGATGGTGAGTGGTAATCAAGCTATAACAAGTCAGATGGGATAGAGGATGGGGAGAGCAAAACAGCATGTTTGGTAAAGACAAAAGAAAACCACAGATAAAACAAGCAGGAGGAAAAACTAGAAAAGATGAGAAACCAAACAACAGAACGAGAAAGTGAAAAACAGGGAACAAAGAAGAGTAGAAGAAAGGCAGGGAGTGTGTGTGTGTGGGGGGGGGGGGGGCAAGAAGACAACAGATTAGCAAAGAAAAGAGTGCAAACAAAGAAATCGACTGTGGGGAAGGGAGCTGTATAAGACAGGAGCAGTGGAAGCGAGGACTGTGAGGAGAAGCAGGTGTGGATGAGGAGGGATGAGAGATGAGGGATCACAGAGAGATAGTGTGAGACACAGAGATGCTGCAAGAGGTCACACCTCGCTCTTATTGTCTGCAGAAGACAATCACGGCTCACAGTGAGACTGTATGTGTGATGGTGTAATGTGTAAACATCTGTGTGAATGTGTGTGTGTGTGTGCTTGTGCTGAGAGTACAGTGCTCACTACAAGGAACTGGCTGGAGGTTTTACTGAAGGGAAGGGGTAAGAAACCATGATGCCAAGGGTCACGGAAAAAGGAACAATATGATGTTATAAATCACAGATGTACACACACAGTACAGAAAGAGCAATTTACATTTAGGGCATCTGATCAAGCCTCTTGTTCAGGGTAACAGTTACAGTGAATGCACCTAGATTGCCAGAACTCAAAACATCCAAGTATAATCCAATGGAAGGAGTCCAGCAGAGTGAGAGAGACACATTGTTTGCTCTAGTTGTCACACATTTGCTAAGAAAAAGGCAAAACGTCAACTGAGGCAGGATTTCTGTCTGGTGCAATAAAGTGAAACACAGTCATTGCCAAGATGGGAGGCTTTCAAGGCAACCGTAAATTCCTCCCTCAAGTTAGCATTGCAAGCAGTTAGAGCCCAGTATACAGTTCATGCTCATGGGTAGTTTACCAGTCAAGCTCATGGCATACAGGCGTACAAGGGGTCAAGGAGGGCCTTTAGCTATTTAACGTGCTTGTTATTCATGGGGATGCATCATGCACATTTCCAGGTCAATATGTTTTATTCTGGGGCTCTACTGGAATATCTTTGCATGATTTAAAGTTTCATGTACAGTACTAGTCAAAGGTTTGGACACACTTCCCATTCACTTGAATATGAAAGTGTGTCCAGCCTCTGTCTGAAACAGGCCATTTTAGCACCTGTCTCTTTAAGGCCCCCCTCCTGATGATTGGTTAGCTCCTGAAATCTGCCCTTCAACAGACCTCCAATGGCTCAAGAGCATATGCGAACAAACAATAGTACTTCTCTTCTTTTTCTTGTTCTTCACTCAAAATGTCTCTTCAGTCAAGCTAAGGTTCAGTATTGACAACTAAAAACAACCAACAGCAAAAACATGAGCAATGAAGACTTTGGAACAGATGACGGTGATCTGACATCAGTTTGACGGGAAAGTGGAGTTGCAACGGAACATTGACAGCACACTGAACCCCTCTCTTTTGACTTGAAATATTTGTGATAAGGATCCTTTAAGCAAATGTCTTGAGTGGGACGTTTTACAACAATCAACGTGTGCTACTTTTGCTCTCTAAATAACCTTTATAAATTACCTCAAGCACTTATGTATTTCTGTACTACAATTATTTTTCATTTGTTGCCTAACGAAACATCTCTAAAGAGCAACTATCTACCAATATATTGACCAGGCTGACTTATTGTACAGGTTCTTTAATTCTGAGTATCTGCTGATAGAATCCAATCCAAAATATATTTTCGCTCATTTTTCTCCTATAATCACTTATAGGCAACAGTAAGCCTAAAGCTGAATAGCTTTGCAATAACCTGCATCACAGGTCTACTTTGATGGTCTGATGCAATATTTAGTATCATGCTCTATAGTATTTTGACAGTCAGTTTCTGTGCCCAAGGCCCATTATCTCATATTCCTACATGTCAGAAACTGTTAGTATGGGTGGCTGGGAAAATGCCCTTTGGGGGTTGTGACATTACATGGTTACAGAAGCAGAATTTCTAGAGCAAAAAGAGACATTTAATTGGGACTGCCAAAATAGATAGACATAATAGATGTAACTGCAAACTCAAATGAATCGAAACCAAGACTGATGCCTAATTTCAACTAGTTCTAATTGACCAGCCATAGAAGATTAACCAGATTTATACAGCAGGTAAACTTGCACTCAGAGTCTTATGTGAAAGTCAGGCATGCACGGGTCAGTGCCAAACTGACAATTATGAAAATATATATATATTTTTGTATTCTTAGAGTGAATATGAATTATAGAAATGGTGCAAAAAGGTCATTTTTTCAGCAGCAGAGCCTGACACATGAGACTCACAGACATTGTCAGCAACAGTATGTGGATTGATTAATTAAAGATTTTTATCTTTAATTCTACTGACAAAAGATAAAAAGGAAGCAGCGGTACAGAAAAAGAAAGAAATGATTGGATGAAGGGAGAGTGAAAGTTGAGGGAAGCAGGGAGGTAAACCAGTAGAATAATAGAGAGAAAGAATGGCTATTCTGGAGGTCTAGATAGATGGAAAGATAGCGGTGAAAAAAAGGTGTGATGGTGATGTGGAAGCAAGAGGGCAGATGTGAGAGGAGGAGGGGAGGAGGAGGCCAGATGTATGAATGAGGGAAGATGTAAAAAGTCAAGATGAAGGTTTGGAAGGAGGATGGGAATCAGGGTGCGGATGTCTTATGGTGTGGTATTTTTACCTCCTTCCCATGATGGAGTGACGAGAGGTGGGAGGCAGAGAACCGAACGGAACTGTAATTAATGGTGGAGACAGAAGGAGACGGGTTGAGGGTTTATGTTGCTAAAATAAGAATAGCAAATGTACAAATGATCACCTTCTACACTCTCTCAATGGATTTCATAGCAGCCTACTGTATGTGAATTTTAAAATAATACTACCTTATTCCAATTACACAAATACAACCTGCATGGTTGCTTGCGTTTACATCATCATGTAACAAGTGGTTACAAATTATCCTCATTTGCATGGCACTTTAAATGTTCACTGTAATTCTGTTTGCATTAAAGTAAGCTGGTGCTCCTATGCAGTCAGGTAAATAGCTTCATGAGCACAAACACACCATATCATTACTACAATTATCCCCTTCATTATGCTGTGATATTATTCCACGCTTTTGCTTTGTAGCACATAGTGTATATTTCTCAGCTTATTTGTGAAAACACCTGTTAATGGCCACCTTTTCATTCAGGCACACAATCCTCCAAGCTTTTATCCACATTTACAATTTCGCCGGGTTTGTGAAATAGAAGCAATGTGCTAATTGCAATACACTGGACGTAATGTAGCTTAACACTTCCTTATGTCATTATCAAAGCCAAGCATTTACACAGCTGTCAGGCATAGATGAGTAAGGTAAAAGTAAAAGTTAAAAAGGTAAATTGTGCTGGCTTTTTTAATGCTACTACCACCTGTGACAGATTTTTACCACAACTTCTGCATAAACACAATTCCAATACTCACTAAACACTCTGCAAGCAACAGGAATGCTCTTTATCCAGCCTGAGGACTTCTCAAATTTACACTAACATGTGCCCCAGCCCACAGGACTGAAAAAGACATTTGAAAGCATCAGCATGACTCTCTGTACTCAAGGGCGTAGGTTTGGGTTTTAACGTTGGTGGTGATGTTTTTTTGTTGCACGGCCAAAATAATTGTGTATGTGAACTTGCTGAGCCCGACTCTGGAAAATATTTACTTTACTGAATATTTATTCACTGACTTGCTGAAACCAGACTTGTATCAGGATTTTTTTTTTCTCTGATTTCATATTATTGCTAGACTTACTAAAAATCTGAGACCAATTTTAAAAATAAGCATTGGCTGTCACAAGTAGTGTTACAATATATTAAATAAATATAGAGATTTGTAGGTAACAGCTGTTCTCAAACCTCAACTGAGACACTATTCTTCTTTCAGTTTGTGGAGTTTGCGTGTCTATGCTGCTCAGACTGCTACTGACAGGATTTTCATAATGAAATGATGCCTCACAGTCACAAACAAGTCAGCTGGACAAGGTGTGGCTAATTTAGCTCATAAATAATGTTTAATGACACATGCAATAATAACTCTGCCCTCGATCCACTCATGGAAAAGGGGAGGGATGGCATTAAATAGTAAATACTTCTCCCACTAATTTCAGAGGTTAATCTTTGGATTGATGAAACATTCTGAACTCAACAGTTTCTGACACTTAAGTTCTTCTTTAAAAGGGACTAGATGTGTTCATTTGCTTTTGGGAGGAATTTTTCACCAATGGTAATAAAGTTGTTTAATTAAACAGCACGCCTGAGCAACAATCACACATTAGCTAACAATACCGACGTTTTGTCAAGTGAAGTCCTTTTCAACTCTTTTTGGATCATTTAAACTATAAATACTAACAGCTTCAGATTCTCCACCTCACCTCCCCTACTACTGCTGCTAGTTCACAATTCCTACAGTTTGAAGTTGAAGGTTGCCAGATCATCAAGTCAAGTATCCCCCATATCTTTCACTCTTTGTGTTTGTATACTTTCTTTCAACACACAAACCTGGAAACTGCAGATATCTTACTGTTACCATGACATGGAGTTCATGATAGCTTGGTGGGGACAATCCAGTCACACTCACATCCAGATCTACACTCTACAGGCTGGCTACACTGGCTCAGAAGCACTCACTCAGCAGTTGAAAAAAAAAACCCACAATGGTACAAACAATCAATGTCCAAATTGATGTTTGACCCTGCTGGCTTGAAAGAGCTCACTCATCAAGTGAGAGATTAACAGCAACTCTGCAAACTGTAGCCTCTTTCTACAAGCATCTTTTTTTTCTCTGAATAACATGCAGCTGCAAAATGTACTCCTAAGCTTAAGTGTGTGAATACGTAGCTGAGGGCATCCAATCACTCTCCCCCAAGCTTTTAGTGTGCTTGTTAATGAATGACTTTGTGAGATGGGTCCAGAGGTGCTACAAGGTACTTAGGATTCAGGTCAACATCACTTGACCCACGCGGGCAAGCTGACTGAATAGCTGTGGTAATAAGACTGGTGGTTGAATGAGAAGTCATTATACTGGCAGGCAAAGGGAGATATTTTGATACTAAGACTCTGAACTTGCTCTCTTCTCACTCTCCTGTCATCCAGCTCCTCCTTCCTCCTTCCCAAGTCACGCTCTCATCCACTTCTCACATCACTCAACTTTTGTCATTTAATCCTCTTCTCCCCCATTTCTCCTTTTTTTTTTCCTCCTACAATTCTGTTTTTGCTCCTCAGGTTATCTCATTTGTTCCTGTTCTGTTTGCGCTGAACAGATAACTCGTACATGCCTCTTCATCTTTATTTTCATCTTTTCATCTATCTTTTCTCATTCCGCCGTTCATCAATCTCTTTCTCCCTCTCTTATTATACATCTCCCTCATCATTTCATTTTCTCCTCCTCTCTCTCAATCAACTTCTAGCCTTGAGTCGATTCCCCCCCCATCTGCAACTGCACCGCTGACTTCTTCCCTCCTTTCCTTCTACACTCTTTCACTGCCCTTCCTCTCTAGCTATCACAAATGATGATGATGACTTAAGTGATTGTCAACGGAAAATTAAAATCATAGCTAAGTCATAGGAACATCTGCAGTGACATCAAAAAGTAATAGAGTGGAAGGATATGCAAATTTGAAATGAAAAGAGGTGAATCTTTTCATAATATTTGTATGGTGGTTGCAATGAATAATCAAACAGAATATCTCAGTGCCCTCTGTAATTGCTCCCTTCTTGAGTCACTCTCACTCTCACCTTCTCCTCCCCTCCCTCAATATCTCTCCCTCCCTCTCCCTTTGCTGCAGGGCAGGTGCCAGGTCTCATTAGATAGTCTTGGCCGACATAGCTTTCTCACTGAGCGCGCCCGCTGTTTCTCTCTCTCTCTCCCTTGTTCTATCATGTCCTGACCTCTCACCTGTCACAGTGAGAGTAAACTCTGCACACACAACACGCACTACACTGGCCAGGAGCTTTACACACACGCATGCACAAGGAGAAGTGTGTATAAAAATGTATACAGTGGTCCCAAAAACACACAAAACCTTCTCATAATTCATCTGAAACCGCTGCTTGAGCTCTCGAGTTCAGATAACAACATACTGCACAACCCAGCAGCACCACCATATTACACATGATCAGACCAGTCATCCAAGATCACCACAGCTAATGCTCAAACCCTCAGGCTCAACCTTATTCTAAAAACTCGTGTCAGATTCAGCGCTGTTGCCTCTATCTTCACACACTCTCACAGTGGGCCAGCGACTCAAATTGGAAGCCTGCCAGCAGCGGTGTCAGGGTGGGTGCTACATGGTTACATAGGCACAACATAAACACAACCCTATCGGCTCAATACAGCCCGCCAACCTTTAGCTTTCTTCTGTGAGCTTCATTTTAGGTCCAGGTTCCTTAAATACACCCTTGTCTACTTCACTATAGATATTTTAAAGGTCACAACGGGATTAGGACAGGATTAGTATACACTCGATTATTGTTCTGAAACTGTTTCAAAAACTTGAGATGCTGGCTGGCAAACGGAAGGTCGCTGATTTGTTTCCCAAGATCAGACATGCATCTCCCTGAGTTAGGATGGAGTTGGGCAAAAAAATCATTTAAATACACCGCCTTCTCCTAGAACAGTGTACCAAGGGATCTACTTTTTGTGGATTCAAGTCAGTTTTAAAGGATCTGGACAGTTGGCCAATGTGTTTGCTTCTAATGTAATGACTTTAACTAGATAGAGTCTGTACTCTAAGTAGTGCGCCAGACAGTTGTCTTAGCCTGTTTATGCTGTTCTTGTTAAATAGAGGGAACAAAACAAGTAATGCCCTCGCATCCTACTGTACCACTGAGGTCCTCATGAGCAAGCACTCACCTTTAGGGGTGGGGGAAATTTCCAATTCTTAGATACATCGCAATTCGAACGTGGACGAATTTGAATCAATTTACACACATCCAAATTTCGATTATTTAAATCTGTTAAATAAAGTAATACAGATGGTTCTAAAATGCGGAACATTTCCATTTCCGTTTTTTAAAATTGCAAGTGATGAATGCTTATTCAGTGAGACAAAAAGAAATGTGAAAAAGTGCATCAATATACAGAAAAATTAATGTACAGCCAGACACTTTAGATGATGTCCTCTCTTTCTTTTTTATGCTGTATATCGTGTCATTTTGTTCTGTCTGGCTAAATGCCAACGTGCCACGTTTTTAAATACGTCAATGTGTTGTTGTTTTTTTGTTGTCAACTGAAAATTTGGTAATAGAAATGCACACAGAGAAATGTCAGATTCAACAGCAATCTGAATTAGGGAAACTTCACTTAAAAATCCCTATGGGAAAAGGCATTATATCTCACATTAGCTGTGCAAATGTAGATGTACTGATAATACTGATACGTCCTCTTAGAGCAAAAAGGTCTCATGGTGCTGAGCAAGCTGATTTATGGAAGAGCACCATCTTATAGTGAAGTTGGTATGGAGATTTTTACAGACAGTTGACAATGAATGGGTTTCTGCTTTTCAGATTCAAATAAAAGATCCATTCATTTCATTTTCCAAAAGGTGACGAAGTATTAAAAAACTGAATGAACCTTTTAGTTGTCAGACCATCTCAGCAAAGTTTACAGACCATATAACGTAATCCTCAAGACATAAATAGACTAGAATTTTGATTCACTATTCTTGTTAGTATTATTGGTTTTTTTCACTGTGTAATTTAGTTTTATTTGCGTTTCAGTTTGTGACAGCGTTTTTTAAATTCCTACATGTTTTTTTTCCTTGACTGTGATATTGATCTGTTGATAACATCATGTGCTGTACAACATCAGACATCCTTTTTGATTTCTTAATTACTACCATTCCAGCATTCTTAGTTTTTGACTGTGCATAACATCTCTTCATTCCAGAAAACAGATTACAGTCTTTGAACCTGTTGAAAAGAAACATAAATGGGTAATTTTTTTTTAAAGAATCCATTTTGGTGGCACTGCAAGTAGAGGAGTGAGATTTCCAGTGTATGATAATTACATCTGGAAAAAAAGCCTGAGGCATCAGTATTTTGAGACTTGGTAATAATGTGATGTGGTGCTGGTTAGGCAGATCGGCAGGGTTTGGGTTTATGACGTTGTCTCAAGCCAGGGGCTGAGTGCCAGCGCTTATATGCTGTCCTCTAGCTGTCATCGTCATGCACCCACTGACGCGGAACCCAAATTATAAAAGTATGAAGCCATGTGAATGCATGGATTTGTGCAGTGTGTGTGAGTGTGTGAGAGAGAAACAGCGACAAAGCTAGAAAGTGAGAGAGAGTTATCAGTGTGTGTGTATGTGCCTCTTAATGCGTGTGTGTCCATGCATGAGAGAGAGAGAGAGAAAAAGAGAGAGAGAGAAATGACGAAAGGTTAGGGCTTAACCACATCTCTAAATTTGGCATGAGCTCAGATCAAAGGACTGTGATGGTGGAGAAAGAGAGAAGAAGAGAGGTGTGGGGATGGGGGGGATACCCGAGTAACAAGGTTTCAGAGTGCTCCACTCCCCTCTCTATCTTTTCTTTACCATCATTTTCTCTCCTGTAAAATGACTTGTTCCCCTCAGTTAGAGTACATTCACTCTAAAAACAGATCAATTTGAAAACATATCTTTTTCACAGTGTTTTGGCCCTCAATCCATGCTAAACTGGAGCCTGAGTAGCTGTTTCTATTACACAGTATGAATTTTGAGTACAGCATTTCTTCTCTTCTCCATTTCGAATACACTTCCCGATAAGTGTTGGATCAACCAATCAGTTAACTCACTGACACTAACTATAATGTAATCCCAGCCTTTTTATGTGCGGAGAAAACTGATTTTTTTTTTTTTTTTGGTATTTGAGTTTGGATAGTTTAAGAGAACAACCTGAAATGTTATTGTGGACATATCGTTTTCACACAGAAACAATATTTTCTAATTTAGCCGGCTTAGTGTGGACCCAGTTTTAAACTTTCCAATTTGTCTCGTTCCTCTTTTTCCTCTGTCTGTATGCTTCCCTCCATCTACTCTCTTCCTTTCCAGCCTTTCTGCCCCATCCAAACTCCCAACTGGTTATGTAATTCATCACACTGTCTCTGTGTCCCTCTTTCTCTCTTTTTCTCCCTCTCTGACTCTCTCTACACGGGTGGAACAAATGGAGATCAGTCGGACTAATGCTGAGTTAGGCCCCTCGTCGCTCTGACAAAGCTACAGCATTACCCCTCTCATTTAACCAGCGCTCTGATCTACAGGCTTACACAGACACACACACATGCAATGCACCCACACCGCACACACACACACATACACACAGTGTATACACTTGAAAGGGCACATATCCCCATTTCTCTTTTAAACACGCCTATAAACACACAAGGACATACACATAATACGCTTGTACACACGTGTCCAGAGCTTTTTGTGCATTCTTTTCAATGCTTAAGTGACATTTCAGCCAAAGAATGGTGTTACCCACAGGGTTTCCAATGCTCAGGTCAGCTGTGATGCTCTTCAATAGATAGACCGATGTATGGCTGCTGTCAGGTCCTTTGATGGAGATCTTGGATTATGTTCTTGAGGTATAATTCTGATTTACTGCTAATCTTATTTTTATACTTTTGGCCATCATTCCTATCAATTAAGATTTCATACTTACAAAGTTAGACTATGCAACAAAAATGATTGTTCATTACATGTCAGATTGTGCCTTTAATAAAATTTAGACTACACAATAAGAATCTGAGGCTGTCCGATTGTGCAATGAATGCCCGGTCAATCATAGTGTCACCGTATAAATAGAAATAAATATTTGAAAATAAAAGCATGTCATCAGCTCACATCATCCATCTGTGTGCTTGTTATATTGAATGTCGAATAGTTGAGGGCCAAAATACATTTCTGATCTGCTGCTACATTATGAACCATGTGAGGTCTGATCACAATGCTCTGCTCTTTTAAATTGCTGCCTTTTATTAAATCAAATTTGAGGCTTTTGAATTATATCTTGTACTGCACAGTAGCTCCACTGTATTGTATTTATAGTTCAGGTCCATTATTTTTTGTCTTTTTAAGTTTTTATATCATTCTGTGGCATCCCAGTATTGTTCCATACATTCAAATACACAAATTCATATTTAAGTTGAATGGACTTGGCTAAATGGAATATAATATGTTTTATTTAGTGTATAATCCCATGAAAAGAAGTTTCATTGTGTTTTCATTGCTTTGAATGAGCGCATCAAGGTAGGAAGTAGGTCCTTTTCCAGGGAGCTCTCCATGTTTCAACAGTAGCCCAGAGTGGACAAACCAAACACTGGCTTTAGAGAGGGCCTTTCATGTTTTATAGGAGTTTTGTGAGCACCGGAGGTTCTTCTATGTCAGGCATGTCCAAACTATTCCACAAAGGACCATGTAGCTGCAGGTTTTAGTTCCAACCAATCAAGAGCACACCATTTGACCAATCAGCTGTCTGAAGACTGAGATCAGCTGATTAAATGAATCAAGTCTGCTGTGCTCCTGCTTGGTTGGAATGAAAACCTGCAGCCACATGGCCCTTTGTGGAATAGTTTGGACACCCCTGTGGTTGGAAGGGGAGGGGTATTTAGTTGGTGGCAATCTGCAGCCTTACCTCTAGATGCCACTAAATCCTATACACCGCACCTTGAATCATCCACTGCTGTCCAAACCACCTCTAATAATGTTTTCCAATGTGACCTGACATAGGTTTCTGCATGATGATTTTTCAACAAACCAATATAAACCCTCTCCTACCCAGCCAGTAGCCACAGAGAGGACTGTTGCTGCTGCTCTGCTAATGTGACAGACAGACACACAGACACACACAGACGGAGAACTCTGTTGCTGCTGTTGAAAGTAACAACTCTGAGCTCTCCTCCCTCCAGTGAACAGCTCTAGATCAGAGCTGAATCTAGTGTGTCTTGTGGGTGTTATTGTCCTGAAGCTCAATCTCTGCTCCTGGCTGTCTCCTCCAGAGCTCCTGGCACTCAGCAGCTATCTGTCCCTCTGCTCCATACAGTGCATTCATGACAATCTCAGACTCAGTGCTGCAACATCAGTCGTAGTATATATTGTTCATGCTTTAGCAAGTGAGTATGTTAGGGAGACACTGTCAGCAAACTGCATGTGTTATTGGGGAGGCATCAGCACAGGCTTTTTGCTTATGGATGAGTGGACATTTCCATTTGAACAGTCCAGAAAAACACAGATGGAGTCGTCCTTTAAAAGGTAGAATCAGTAATTCTGGAGGAAGATATTTGAGTTAAACACCCAAACAAATATGCCTCTCCATTTACGCTCTTTAAGAAGCTCAATCCCCAAATTCATGGATGTGCATTGCCATGGCACCTCACTGAGATATTCACTGAGTTTGACAAAAAGTGAACTGAACAATCTTTCTCTGGAATCACTGACTCTGTCTTTAAATGTGTCTTGTCATAATGTTTTGTATCTCTTTAATATGTTGCTAATAATGCATAATGCTTTTTATGCTTCATGTAAAGCATTTTGAATTGTCTCATTGTTTAAAGGTGCCTTGCCTTAAGTTTTGAAAATGCAGAAAAGTTACGCACACTTCATCACAAACTCCACAGTGTAAAGGAGACTTCAATTGCTGAGATTTGGAAAAGAATAAGTCAAACAAATCTAGAAACACAGGCAGTTCAATGATGATTTTAAAAGAAGACACACATCCACACAATCTTATTCACACACACATTCACACACATTACAGCACAATAATGCATTAGTAGGAGTCTTGTACTTCAATCAGTCAATTAACCTGGAGTAGAGCAGAACAAAACATTTGGCATTTGCCAATAGGGCAACAACCTTCCAGTGATAATTAATCTTTGAGAGAGCACACACACATACAGATATATACAAATACACAACCGGCATGGCAGCATTCATCTCATGTCAAGTTGGAGACAATAGCAGCTATACTTCTGGTGTAATCAATTATTCATCTTTGTCCACAGATGAGCAATTTTAGAATGCCATGTCCACACGTAATCACACACATACAAATACAGACACACACACACACGAATGATTGTTGAAGATGACAACAGCATACAGACAATATGAATGGTGTGATTGTGAGCAAAGCCTAAGGGCATCAGAATACTTACCACATGAAATGGAAAGGCCTACACACATTCTCAAATAAAGGCAGGGTATAACACACACACACACACACACACTCAAGTACATGAATAAGGCCAACATCATGTGTACAATTGAGACATTTTTCTTGGAGAGAGAGCTCCTCGGTTTTGAAATGTCAAGATAAAATGCCTTGACAGTGGTGGAAGAAAACATGAGAGAATGTCGGAAAGAGAAAGAGAAAGAGAGGCAGGCCTACAAAAGCCCATGTATATTTGATTGAGAAAGGAAATGCAGAGAGATGAAAAAGGGAAAAAAATGAGGAAAAGAGAGAAAAGAGTTACAGTAAATTGGCAAGGCCGCTTCTGAAAGCACGCTCTAGGGGGAAGGGGAGAGTGAGGGAAAGAGGGTGAGAGGCAGAGGCTAGGCAGTTGGAGAGAAGTGCAGCAATGGATTTTTAGCTGGTAAACGACTGTCACTTTCTTTAGTGGGAAAAAACAGATTTGACACCTCCACATTCTTCCTCTTTCCTCTTGTCCCTTCTTTTCTCTGACTCGACACGGCCTGACAACCCTTCAAAAAAAATCACTTTCTGACTCTCTCTTCCTCTGTTCCCTGCTGTTCTGTACCATCTCACACTCCTCTGTTGTGTTTTCCCTCCGTCTTTTCTCCTCTCAGAAATGTGCGACAAACTCACGCTTCTGGCAAAAAAAATGGCACATAAGAAGAAGAAAGGGAGAACTACATGAATAAAGACCCCATTTTTCCATTTTTCACACACTCTTTTTCTCTTCCTCACTTGCCAGGGACTTGTGATGAGATTAGATGAGGAAGAAATCAAATGAAAAGCGACCCGCCCCCCCCCCCCCTGCTCCCGACATCTGGAAGAGGTAGAAAGGGATAGGATAGAAAGGATAGAAAGGAACAGGATGGAGAGTGTAAACGACACAAAGAGGAGGATCAGAGAGGATGTATACATGGAAAGTCGAAAAAGGTTAAGATCAGTGGAGAGATGTAGAACAGAGGACTGAAAGGAAGACATACATCAGTGCAAAAAGCCTGTGATCAGCTGTCATTTGGGATCTTTGGTCTGAGCATACACCTGCCCAAAACATGGGCATCACCTGACCTGCAAAGTTTATTGTTCACTTTGAGCAGTTTGTCACTAAAGAAGATGGCAGTACTGTAATTTTGTATTTTCAGTGAACGGAACAGATGCCAGACCAATCAGAGAGTTTACAGGTAAATATGTGGAAATGCTTTTGTCTTATTGGCTCAAAGCTCTTCTTCAATTAAAGTGGTTATTATGCCAAATGCTGGCTCACACAGTCAGAAAAAAATGAATTTACAAAAAAAAATTTTTACCAGTAAACTGAAATACCCCACAAAAAACTTTAGATTCAGGGTTTATTTCATAGTTTAATCTGACATCTCATGAGTTAGCCAGTTTTTTTAATCTGACTGTTATCAGCTCCATGATTTAGAGATTTGAAATTACCATTTTATTATAGGTTTTGAGGATTTTCCATCATGCACACCTATTAATAATGATCATAGCTATCTGATATGATGCTCATTCAGGGTTTGAGACATTCAAGAGGCTGGAATATTCATGTGCAGATTATATGGTAAATCAAATCCAATCCCTTCCTTCCCTCTCCAATTTTCAGGTTTGTTTCGCCAGGATGAAAGAAAGGAGAAAAGCGGAGGAGACGAAACAAAGACAGGGGGGAAGACAGAGACAGCGGGGCAAAGAAGATGGAAGAGCAGAAATCATTCCAATAAATGCCAAGGCAAGAGTAGATGGAAAAAATATGGACTAAAGGAGGTCTGAAAGCATGAGAGCGGTATGGTTTACAGTAAGTATTCTCTCTCTGCGATAAAGGAAGTTGTCCTGCTGGGATAGTGAGGCCTCTGGAGGAAAAATGGAAAAATCTAAACAATGTGAAAATTAGGCCATCCAAACACTCTCACACTCACACTCACACACACTCACACACACACACACACACACACACTCACACACACAGACACGTACAAACATTTGCATGTGTTTTTTACTCCACACAACACACACTCAGAGGAGATTGTGAGAAGCACAAAGCAAGACTCCACTTGTCGGCAAGTGTCTAAACTCCTCACAAACAGCCGCACACACACACACACACACACATTCACATTCTGGCTGTTTATGTAGGCAGTAGTAGGAATAAATAAAGGCAAGCATCTAACAAATAAAATGAATTTTTAATCAATGGAGCCATTTGAATTAGCTCTGTCATTAAGTAAACAGGAACAAGGCAGAGTTTGAAATATTCATGTTGGGCCCTGAATTCATTAGACTGTTAGGAGGTGTGGTCCCCCAGGGGTCCCATTCAGATCTGGGACAACACCAAGGGCACTATGATATATATACAACACACATACTGTTATAAGGGGAGGAGGAGGGGTGAAGAGGAAGCAAAACTTAGAAAAGAGAGAAAGGAAGCCCAAACCGAACTGTTCTAATACACTCAGAGGGCTTTTTATAGATTTTAAGGAGAGGGGGTGGTTAGCAGGAAGATGAAGGGAAAGTACAGATGAAGCCTGCAGAAACTGAAAAAAATGACAGAGAGGAGAGTGAGGGATTAAAAGAGGAAAAGAAACCGAAGGGGAGAAGAGGGGGATTAAAAGACGATGAGAAACAAAGTTAGTTGAAAGGGAGGAGGAAGCACAGGCGAGGGACGGGAAAAACAGAATAGAGTGAAGAGCCAGGAAAAATCAAAGTAGCAGGTATGGAGGGTGAAAATGGGAAGAAAGACAGCGCGAGAGAGGTAATTCATAGTGAGATCAAAGGAAGTATGGATAACAGATAGAAAACAGAGGTAGGGATGTAGCGTCGCTGCTTAATCTGCAGAGAATAGTAAAGGATTTACATGCACATCCCATGTTATGAAGGCAAGTCGTGCACCGGGAGGGAAAGGTAGATAGAAATAGAGAAGATGGAGAGATTATACTGTAATGTGGAGCAGAAAAAGGGGGGTAAAGAGAAAAGAGAAAGAGACAGAAGCATCAGAGAAATAGAAAGTGAAGGAAGAGGGAGGCTGCCAGACAGATGAGAGTGATGGAAACAGATGAGAGGGAAAAGCTGAAGTAGGAGAGTTAAAGAGAACGAGAAAGACTGAGGCAAAAAAGAGAAATAAGAAAAGAGAAGAGGAGAAAAGGGGTATATTAATCTCTTGTGTTTTTCTTACAGCATGTGACAGACAGCTGAGAGCATAAGAGTACGGCTGAAGAGAAAGAGAAAGGGAGAGAGGGTTGGGTAGGAAAGAGCAAATGATTGAGGAAAAAGAGGGAACATGGATGATTGCATAATGACTTTAATGAAAGCACAAAATTCCCAACGGACACTTTAGATATGACTCCCGGGGACTGACAAAAAAAAGACAGAGGGAAGAGTAGGAAGAGGAAAGGAGGTGGAGGAAGAGGGAAGGAAGGAGAGAAACTCCTGTGAATAGCAGGAAATAAAAAAAGCTGCCAACACAAAAGCACATATTCGGTTGCATTTTTAGAATAACAAATTGAACAGTGCTGGAAATACAAGGGGCGTGTGTGCGTGTGCGTGTGTGTGTGTGTGTGTGTGTGTGTGTGTGTGTGTGTGTGTGTGTGTGTGTGTGTTGGGGAGGGATTGGCGAATACAACAAAACATATTATAGAATTTTAATATGATGAAAGCTCCTGGGGGTTTGGCACTGTGTCTTACAAATAAATCTTCCATCGCCTTGAGCATTTACGGGAGTGTATAGGGTATTCTATTTTGCCTCTGCTTTCATTTCCGAAAGGGAAAAAAGAAGTCTTTTGTGTCCCTGTGGGTATTTATGTGTGCGTTTTGGGGATGGAGTGACGCACAAAGTCTTATTGTCATTTTATTTTCAAGCTTATGACAGCTCTATATTGATGATAATTCCTTAAACTTAACCTTTCAAGCCTCATTCTTAACTGTTTCATTTTTAACTGAACTCTAGACTAATCTGCAGCTATTTCTAACTCTAGTAGAAATCCTATAGTGCTTATACAGCCCTCATCTCACATTAAAGGGTCATTTCACCTAAATGACTTAAATTACACATTTTTTCTCACTTACCACTATAGTGGCATATCACTCTGTTTTAAAACATCTAGGGCCTGCTTTACTAAAGGTGTGTGTGTGTGTTAAAACGTGTGCAAACTTGACATCACCCGCAAAAAAATGTGCAAGCTGATCTACTAACACAGGGCACTGAGGTTTGCGTCTTGCAAGTGTGCAAGATAGTACGTCCATTTAGTATGTTTGCCATAATGAATATGTAATATGAGGCGTTTCAACCGCAGTGTGCAAAATACAGGGAGGAGAAAATGCAAATATGTTATTTAGCACACGCATTGTGATTTACCAAACCTGAAGGTAATTTTACTGACGGAAACTGCGTCTATAAATAAAACCTTTGAAGGGCAGGTATTAACCGGCTGCACTCAGATGACTTTTGTCACCGTAGAGAGGAGGAGAAGGAAGCACAATGACAGAATACTTACAGGATGGAGTTTTTCCATCTATGTTATAATTATGGAGTGGAATATTTTTGGTTTTACTAACAGCATTGACTTTGTTACAAATAATCTCCCATATGTTGTTTTTTCTGGTAATATTTGTTTTTGTTATAACTCAATATATTTGTTAACCTCTTCCACTAGAATCTGATCACATTTCATTTTGCGCTTGCAGCTTTCTGCTCGTTCAAACTCTCCATTCAGACACGCAAAACCCCTCATTTAAATACTGCTATCTCCACCCTGTTGCACCTGTTTTCATTTACGTAGTTATACTTAGTAGATCACCCACAAAATTTTAGTACCCACTATTTGGGATCTTAGTAAATCAGGCCCTTAGAGAAAAAAGGACTTCTAAACCGGAGCTAAGTGTCTGCCTAACAAAGAAAACAACGAAACTAACCTACTACCTAGTACCTAGACCTCGTCTGTTAATGATGGTGAAACAGAAATGCAAATAGTGAACAGTACCCCTACTCCTGGTGAAACTAACAAAGAAAACCAACTAGTGAGTGTGTGTGTGTGATATCAGTAGCAAATCAACTAACCCTGGCCCAGTACCCCGATACAAGCCACATGCAACAAAACAGAGTGTCTAACCAGCCAAATCAAGCGAGGCAAACTGGCCACTAAGATCCAGGCGTGCGACTGACAGGCTGACAGATCATTTAAAAGTTCAGTCAGTGATTGCTGACTTGGTATTGGAACGCCTGCACCGGATGGAGCCACACCAATCAGGAACCACCACTGGCACTGGAGAGGTGGGATGAGCCGGAGACGGAAGGAAAAATAAAAAAAGGAGACAAAACACACACACACACACACCATACACACACATGCACCCCTCCCCTTAAGACAAAAGCAAAGAGGTTTTGATAGAACTGAATAAGCTGAATGGATGCATTTATGCCCTGGACAAGGCATCAGCTATTATCTGACCCCTTTTCATGACGAATCTCCAGGTTGTAGTCTTACACGATCAACGGCCACTGCATGAGGCGCTGGTTCCGCTGGCACAGAAAGACGAGAGGGTTATGATCAGTGTGGACTATGACCGGTAAGGGATTGGATCCAACATATACTTCAAAATGCTGGAGTGCCACCAGCAGAGAAAGTATATCCTTTTCTATGCAGGGTCGTAACAGCACATGTGCACTGGTAAATGAGAGGCACATTGTAAAGGGTGATGGCATTATATGAAGGCAGTCCATTTCTATTTAACACCTCTTTCCAGAGAGAGTGTCCCGGGGACTGGATAATCACACAGCATCACAAACGTTCCATTTACTTCCTTTGTCTTGTGTTGGGTTAGAGACAGAAATCTCAGGGACATGTATATAAAAAAAAATCTGAGCAAATAAAAGCAAAACTGTAGCAAGATATCTTAGAGGTAAGTGATTTGAGTGAATGAATCCTGTAAATGAGTTCTGGCCAATTTAACCTAACTTGACTCAGTGTCCTTGGTCTCAAGGAGTAGAGCTCAGACTGGTTCTCCCAAAGATAGAGGCAAAGACACACACACACACACACACACACACTCATTCTCACTTGTACTTAAAGCCCTCTGCAACACAATAACATGTTTTGAAATCCTGTGAGTCTGTCTACCCTCACAGTCTTTTCCTTCTCTTTCCCTCCCTCCCCTCCAATGCCTGAGGGTACAAGACAGACCGAGACAGACAGAGGAGGGCTGGAGGTTAGACGGGGGTTAATTTAGTCTTTTAAACAGGACAACCGATTGGATTACCAGCCCGACAGAACAAGCATCCACTCTTAGAATTAAAAAGGACTCCAGTGACACACTTGGATTAAAAAATACCTCACATTTGCAAAAGCCCAGCCCTATTTTCAAACCCAACACCAACCCCATCTAAATGATAACATAAAAAGCTTGAGATAAAACCAGACAGATTGATTAAAAAGAATGCAGAAATTTGCGATACAGGACACACACTCAAACGACACATATTATAGTCACTACACTCACAAACATATGCCGATTTAACACAACCTGAGAGCATACATGAGCTCAACAATACAGCAGCTTGAACAAAGTATGAAAACAGCATAGTGCATATAACAATAGCTTCATCAGATGACAGCTACAGCTATTATAACATTATAATAATAAATAAATGTCTCTTGCCTTCATGTAGTTAACAAGTTAACTTACAAAGGAGATTGATTTTCTCTGCAGTCTTGTCAATCACATTGTCAGAGTCCAGCTTCATTAGGATCCCTTTCTTAATCCCTCAGCCAATTGATGTTGGTGAAATTGGAAAAATAATTTCGTATTGAGCATATTTTGAGTAAGGGTGTGCGATACATATGATATCATATGATCTATAATGATATCTTAATTGTTGTTTTAACAATGTGCAAGCTGACGTTATGTCCCTCATTTTGCAAAAAACAATCAAAAACAGCTTTGGGTGTCCATGCATTAACTGCCACTCGTCTAAATCAACTGATCTACAGTACAAGCCTTTAATGAGACATAACGTGTCACGTTGATAGCTTGTAGATCAGTTGTTGATGACTTTTGCACTTTACTGTGCATGCACGCTGTTCACCATGCTGCAAGTTAGCAAGCTAGTGTGGTTACATAAATATGCATGGCTAATCTAACTTAAAATGAGTGAATGTAACAAATTTAGTTGTTGTCCACTGTCCAACTCTCCTCCTGTCTGTCTCTCCCTTGCTGCACTGCACACACAGAGGATTCAGTCATGCCCTCACTGAGAAAGAGAAGAGGAGAGAGCAGCAAGACGGCTACAATAAATGACAGGAGCACACAGTAGACATTGTCCTTATTTATGTTATCTACCAAATGTATGTGCACCTGTTTAATTTCAGTCAATGTGAGAGTCTCTGCTGTATTTTGCTACTCTACTCTCCCACAGGCAGGGCTTAGCCCAAGTGTGCGCTACAGGAGAGACAGTGAACCAGGTGAAGTACTCAAGCTGACGACAACTACACTTGTTACGTTACTGTAAGTGCATTGCAAGCCTCTGGAGTAAAAAGCCAGTAATGTAATTAAATCCACACAATGGATGGACAGACAAGGGGAAGGACCAACTAGACTTTAGACTTTATTGTTCCCAAGGGGAAATTCCTTTCCACAGCATTGTACATATTAGACAAAAACCATCCACTACAGCAGCAGTAAAACAGTAGCAACATAAACAGACAGACAACAGTGCACACTCAGGCCTGTTCAGCCAGGCCCGCTGCTTCAAACAGCTATGACTGAGGAATTAGGTTTTTCCCAAGTGCCCTTCTGCACCTCAATGCTGTTCTGGATCCCAGATGGCATTAGGGTAAGGTGGTGATTGAGTGGGTGTGTGATGTCCTACACTATTGAGGTTGCAATGCATGCACTGGCTTATTTTTTTGTTAAGTGAGGTTGTTCTATTTATTCATTGTATTAAGATGTGCTTTGCTGGGTTAGGTATTCTTATCGAGATATGAAATGACCTATATAGGAATATGATACTTTGGTCATATCATGCAGCCCTACCTCACACTTGCCCCTGCTGCTCCTCTCCCCTCTCCTTTATGGTTGCCTCCAGCTCCAGTAATCCACTTTCCAAGGCTTTTTTTTTGTTTATTGTCAGTTTTTACCACAAGTGTCTAAGTCTGATTCTTTGGGCTCTTCCTCTTGTTTGTTTCCCTCATTGTCTTGTTAGCCTCCCTGGTCTGGCTGTGACACAAGTTCAATGTCCGTGTTGTTTCCTAACACTAACAGTAACGTTGTTAGCTGAAGCAGCACAGTCAATGACCCTGCAGAGGCCTCAGTAGTGGCATGTTTTGAGCATAAATCTTTTTTTTTTTTTGCACATTTTTCACCCTCAATTTACAGAGCTCTCTTTATTCATTTATTTTCTCAGCCACACCATTTCCCACCACCACCTTGTCACCACGATTCTTTTTCTTTTAGCCTGGTGTAAATGTCTGACCTTACGACTAGCTACATGAAGAGGGTTCACTGGAGAATATGTTCATCGTGTATTTTGGCCAATCTCAAATGTGTGCATAAAATAAAGTTTTTCAATAAAAATTCACCAAAAGACAAGTTTTTTTTTTGTTTTTGTTTTTTTAATCAATGCAATGACCCACTCTGAGTGGCCCAAGCAGCCCATAGTCAGATGGCCCTTCTGGCATTTGCCCAATTTCCAGATGGTCAATTCGTCACTGAAAAGGACATGCCTCAAAACATAGACAGCCCAGATTAGACTCACACCCTCTCACACCGCAATCACTATGCAGATCATGGAGCCGAACATTTGCAGGGGGCGCATAGAGAGGCCAAACTGGGACTGCTTAGTTTTAGCACCCCACCTTAAGCAAATACTAAGTGATTTGCTTTTTAAGTGGATGGGATTGAGCCTCCCAAAAAGAACAAGTGAGAGCACGAAAGGGGAAGGTTGAAAGAGCCAGTCCCACACACTCCCAAAAAACACGTCACGACAAGATGAAAGAGGTGTGGACGGGATGGAGGGAGTGATTGATTTTCATGCTGCTTTAAAGCAGATCCCTCTGGAGGCT
Source organism: Scomber japonicus (assembly GCF_027409825.1). Lineage (NCBI taxonomy): Eukaryota > Metazoa > Chordata > Actinopteri > Scombriformes > Scombridae > Scomber > Scomber japonicus. The sequence continues at coordinate 6,771,399 of NC_070587.1, read as the reverse complement.
TAGACATGAGAGAAAGAGAGAGAGAGAGAGACGGAGGAAAGAGAGGAAATTGAGAAACTGAAAGAAAAAGAAAATAATGGAGATAATAAAGAACAAGATACTTTGCCCTACTCCAGTTTCTGGCAAGTTTTTTTTCTCCTTTTCACTCTTTCGATCTGTCTTTATTTACGTTTTCTTTTCTTTCTCTTTTGAATTACACAGAGCTGTCTTTATTTTGACTGGAACCCTAATGGAACCTGAGTGCTTGTTAAGAAGAAGAGCGCAAAAGAAGAGAAAAGACCAGCAGAGAGGGAGAGGAGAAGTGAGACAGGCAGATTTAAAAGTGGGATGAATGACTCCATAGATGGAGAGACAGAAAAGTAGCAGAGAGTGATAGAAGAGGTGAATGTGGTGAAAAGTTGCTAGATGAAGAAAAGAAGCAGATCAGAGCGTCCAAAAATCACCGCCAATATTGGAAAAGAGTTGTGTATGTGTGTGTGTGTGTGTGTGTGTGTGTGTGTGTGTGTGTGTGTGTGTGTGTGTGTGTAGGTGTTTGGCTGCCTGTTACTCTGTCAGCATGTGTGGTTTTTCTAAGTGTGTGTGTGCAATAAAGGACATCTACAGAGAGCAAGTTAGAGAGAGGTAGGGGGGCCAGACTGGGATAAAGGGCTTTGCAGCCATGAATGTCATACTAATAAAGCCCAGTCTGTTATTGAGGTTCAGTCTGTGAGGTGAGGAACAGCAGGAAGGAAGGAAGAATGGAATAAGGAAAGATAAGACAGATGGGGAAAAGAAGAAAGGCGAGTGAGAAACACGGAGGGAGTGGTACAAGGGGGGGGGGGATGTCATTGCTCAGACTGACACATTCACACAGCCGTTAAAACTTCCTTGGGAAAAAAGAACAGGTTGTTACAAAGGCAATGAGAAAGTGAGACAGGGGTATGGAGGAATAGGGGAAGTGTGAGGAATGAAGAGGGGAGAAAAGTGAGTAAGAGAAAAAGTAAAATAACATGCAGGTAGGAGTGGGGTAGGAGAGAAGGATGGTGGTGGTGGTGGTGGTGGGGGGGGCGGGGGTGGAGGGGGAGAGTTGACAGAAGCAAATGAGAAACGAAAGCGAGGCAGAATGAATGTTTGTTGATATCCTATTTTCCACTGAGGAGATGAAAGAGAGAAAGAAGGGGATTAGAAAAGAGTGGGGAAAGAAGAGGAATGAGCTGATGATGTGGAAAAAGAGTGGGGGGAGAGAGACACAGAAAAAAAATGACCAAACAGGATAACAATTGAGGGTTAGAACGGAAAAAAAGCAGGAGAGAAAAAGGGACAGGGGAGAGTTAGATTCTGTTATGCGGGGGATGTTTGTGACGTGGGAGAGTTATCATTACTGCCATCTAAAAATAACATTGGCATTGGGCGGCTGCGGTCTGAGAAATGGGGATAGAACAGAGGAAGAGGTAATTACAGCAGGCCTATTAGCATGCACGCCGCCCTCATTAAATATTCACACAGGAAACTGGGACTGAAGGAGTAATGCTTCTGGGCAAGTGCCAGACAGACAGCCTGCCAGCCAGCCCCGCAAACTATTTGGACATGCAGACAGCAACAAAGACAGGAAGAGGCTACTTATTCATCCTTGCATCCATTCATCCACTCAGACACAGGTAGCACTGACACACACACATCATCAAGGTAGCCGTGCTTTCATCCATTTATGTGTATCGGCAAGCTTAAGAAACACAATTTTAAGGACAAACTTTTTAAAATGATACCAATCGTAGTCAAGAAAACATGCCTATTTCTCGATATGATTAAAAATATGTTAATTGAACTACCAGTCCTCCTCTGTTATTCCTCCTGAATAAAGGAACTGCATGGGGAAAATAAGGCCTAATCTATATTGAAGACATTTTCATTTAGACAATTTGAGACATTTTCAAGCTTTAAAGCACCCACAGATACTGTGATCCAAGCAGCCAACAAGCCATAAAGCCTATTAGCCAAGCAGACAGACACGTAGCCAGATGGAGAGACAGTCTAATGAACAGCAGGGAGACACATGGCTCAGAGCCTGGGAACAGAGCCTTGTGCACTAATCTACTAAATTACTGAGCGGCGGTATACATGTAACACTACACAGTCACATGTACCAGTCAAAAGTTTGGACACACCTTCCCATCCACTTGAATGAGTAAGTGTGTCCAAACTTTTGACTTGCACACACGAACACATGCAAAAGCGCCCACTCATGCTGCCACACAAGGACAGAGAAATGAAAATAGAAACAAACACTGTCTTCATATACATGCATTCAATAACAGGCTTGAATAACGACATTAATCCAAACAGATATTTTGTAAAATTTCACTGACACTTGAGGCCATCTAAGCTACACACACCACACTACCACGCACACTCACTCATCCCTAGAGTGCTTAAACACTCGCTGACTCAGTGGAGTTAATCCTGGCTGACATTTTGACATAAACACAGAGCAACATAAATAAGCATACATCTACAACACATCTTACACACAAAAACTCTATCCCTAATACAAGCGGACAGTCTGACACAGAAACATACATTACACTCTCTCCCTGACTCCACAGGTAGAACACCCTCCTCCAAGAACAGAGCTAAAAGAAGAGTGAATATTGGACTTGCATTCTCCAGCTGGTCAAAAACACAACTCCAAGTGCTCTGAAGTTCATGAATACATTTACCACTGCAAACTTTATAAGGTGTTAATATGTCAATGTTGTGCATGCAGCTTGTTCCTGCTGTTTCTGCACCCAGGTGGCCAAAACTGTAAACTAATGGAGGTTTAATAACATGAGGGAAGTACAGCGGTTCAACCACAAAGAGGCTCTTCACTCAACAACATCGAGTGTCTTTTAAAATATATATTTGGCTCAGAACCTGGACAAAATGGATGTACTTGTGTTTCTACATTTGAGTGAATCAGATACAGCTATTTACCTGTTCAAGCATTGAAGTTCCATACTAGTACATTACATTACTGCTAATGGCACTCACTTGCACTCATATGCAGAATATATGATGTAATGTATATTGAGTGTTAGTGATTTTCATAATGCTGATAGTAATGTTAAAATAGTATTAAATTATCATTAAAAATAAATTTCGAAAATCTTAAATGTAATCTGTATTTAAAAAGTGGTAGCTAGGAAAATGTCATTTTCCTGCTATTAGACATAGATAGAGACAGACATACAGGAGAAAATGACAGACACAATAAGAACGACAGGCTGACATACTAAATTACCCAGAGTCACACCTTGGCACACACTCACAGCCGGCTTCCCGAAACTAACAAGTACAAACATGACCTAGCCTTGTCCCCGAGAAAAATCACACTGGTGAGCTGGCATACAGTGAAACAGCTCAGTGCCAAACATGGACACCCACACACACACCGTACCTGCAGCACAGTGACACAAACATGCAAATATAGGTTGCAGAGAAATAGAGAATGCTGGATGTGAATAAACAATCCCTGACAACAGTTAGGAGTTCAGATTGTAGGAGTGGAAACTGGACTTTCTTGCCAGCACTGACACTCGCATCCGCATCCGCACCCGCACGCACACACACACACGCACACACACACACGGACACACAAATCATTAGCTGCCTGATAATAGGTAAACATGTTCTATTGTAGTATATGTCACTTAATAATCCTATCCCTGACCTCTGAATGCTTCCACCATTACCATAAGAGTATGTCTGCATGCAAGTAGTTTATTCATACTCGCATCATAACAACTTTACTTTGATCTATTTGTGTAGATGACAACAAAGCCGATTTAACTGTAGTGCGACTGAATAACTTCACTCAGAATGACTGGAAATGTAGGTCTCAGTATTATTCCATGAAGTGAAAATGACTGCAACAAGCATCCTAGCATGATTTTATGGGTTACAGGAAATAGGTACTGGTATAACAGGCAATTCCTAAAACTTGGCGGGCACACAATAACAAAACAGACCACTGGAAAATTATTCTATGTTTCATATTAAGGTATTTGTTTGGGTGTTCTTAAAGGAAAAATGTAGATCTTATATTTTATTATTATTAATCTAAATATATTAGGCTATGTGCCTTGTATTTTATTTGTTTGCAGAATTTTAATTACCATAAATAAGTGGTCAAATAATGATTGTGTCAAGTTACAATGTCATATTTTCATATTGTCTTTCAAGAGAAGACAATTCAAAGATTTAATGAACAATCATGACGGCTGTAGGGCCAATGGAGAGCTGAGATTTTGTAGCACTTTATTGCTACACAAAGACTCTGATGGTTAGGTATAGTCAGTTACACTTTACCTGTTGGGACCTGCCTGTTCCCACACACAGCATAGTCAAGGCAAAAGAAAAAAATACACTTTCACCAACATTAAACTACTACACTAACCCTGCTCTTGACAGTGAGTATTGTAATATATTTTACCCAGTCACTATCTATAAACATTTATTTTAAAAGGGAACTAAGAAAGAGGAAATTGAGGAAATTAGAAAAAAAAATGAGGACATGGAAAAAAGCAAAAACGCTTTCAGTGTGGTACAGAGGACAAAAGTGAAATTAAAATTTAACTTCAAATTCAAGAACTCCTTTTAACATTATACAAGACAAAATATCTTAAGAATATTTTCATATAGCTCTCTCATATGAGTGCAGGCAGATACAAAATATCACTTATGCTTACGCACACACACTTAACCAAGATCAGACCAATTAGTCTAAAGAGGATCGGGTCCCACTTCTCACTGCCTTATGAGTGATACAATGCGGTTACAATTCCCAGTGCTCTCCATCCACAGGCCAGACAAAGACTGACAGTACAGCCACAGTCTCAGACACTGATTACGTAAATCTCCTTATATAAGAATTGCAAGGATAAGTGTTTATTTGTGTGTTGAACTGAAACAGCGAATGTGTGTGCACATACATGAGAGCATGTCATTGTGTGGAAGGACGTCCAAGTGTGTGTGTGTGTGCATCAATTGTCTGTATGTAGTTTTTTCTGCATGTGTTTCGACATTTTCACATGCATTTATTACATCCCCGTTCTTAGACAGCTGTGCCTCAAATGTTGATAAGCAATAAAAGTGGTGCTGAAAATGGAGGAATGGTGAAGGTCACTCAGATATGTTTCGAAAATGTTGAACATGAAACAACAAAAGAAGCTACAAATTAAATGTTCCCTTTTTCTAGTTCATGAAAGAAGAAACATGCAGTGTGTTCTTTCAATCTACAGAACAACAGTCTGGCTTGTTTCCTCTGTTTGTGCAGATGCACGCAATGGCTGACTGATGGTTTAGAGGGACAGTGTAATTGGGTTTTAGAAGCGTCTCTCTCCTGGGGAATGGGTCCATGTTTGCTTCTGTGATATTTGTGACACAGAAAGAGGTTCCTGTTGCAAAACCACTGACATTTGAGACGAGAAAAACAATACATGCTGTCTGGAAATCAGTACTGTAGCAGACAAAATATGGATGAGGACATCAAGTCAGACGTTATAATAAGGATATAGCATTCATTAAAATTGAAGAAATTAACTTTTTTTCTCAGAAAAGTGTTACTTTTATTACTTTTATTTATGCATTATTGTATCCATGATATCACTTTGTTGCTTCTTACTAGAATGTATGATCAGGGTTGTGCACATGAAAGCTAGTATAAAATCTATCTGTTATTTGAGTAGGAGGTGCATACTGTACAAAGTTTATCATTTTAGTAACCCAAATAGCTACTTTATGTTTCAAAATGATGCCTTTAAACCACTATCCATGAAAATGTTAGCAATGAAGTGTGCCCAACATTTATTCACATTCACAGTTACATACAGTCACACCGGGGAGCTCCCCAGTACAACTGCAGTCTTCTGGTACTGAACACCAAATAGCTCCACTGGAGCAGCTGAGAGACTGTAACCTTGGTGATGATTTGATGATGAGCTGAGTACGGCATTTACCCCCCTTCTCCTCCTTCAAAGACTTTTCCTAAAGGTCAACATCTGAACACCTATCGTTAGATAAATTGTGATTGTAAAATTAGGTCAGATTAGTGAAAAGAAATCTCACAGGGAGATGAATTAAGTCTTTGCAAAGCCGCAGCAGTTAGTGAAGTACAACTGCACACATTTCAAATCCTCAAACCACTTGTTGGCTCAACCAGCTGGTACACATGCAATATGCTTCTTACTGGCATAGGTACAGATTTCTTCCCAGTAAATTGTTTGAAGAACAAGGACTGTGTCTTTGTCTTGACCATGAAAATCAAATACTGGAGCTGCAGGGTTTTTTCAATCTTCAAGAAGATTCGTGAATCTTTGCGTCTGGCTACCTGCTGTTCATTAGATGAATGTTTAACAGCGGCCCACACTGGTGTAATGGCAAAATGCTACAGTTATCATATCTTGTCATACAAAACCGTGGTTGTCACCTTTTCTGCATTATTTCGATAAAGCCGTGGGGCGTTGCAATGGCCAGAGGTGTGGGCGGAAAGAGAGAGCCATGCAGGAGGAGAAAAAAAAAACAGGGAGAGAAAGAGAGAGAGAGTGTGAGAAGCCCCCAGATATAGAGAGAAGTGGTTGTGTTTGCACGAGATAAGGCCAAGGAGCTAAATCACATAGTGAGCGAGGAGGTATGCTATTAAGCAGGACAAATATGCCTATTCAAACAGCAACTTTCACAGCCCAAATGAAAATACGTTAGGGCAAGACACAGAAAGAAGGAGGAGGGAGGGAGAGAGAGAGGGGGAGAAGACAGGGAAGGGTAAAAGGGGCAACAGAAGGAAGGAGCCAGAGATGGATTATGCCCAACAGAGGGAGAGCAAAGAGAGATAAAGAAGGGAAGGCGCTATTTCATTTGTCTAATTATATTTATCTATCTCTCGCTCACAAACAAACAAAAGAGACAAATGGTGCTGACTGAATAAACTAAAGCTGAATGGGTATAAAACAGGCACTCAAACACATGAGCACAAACACACACATTAACCAAGGGCATGCAGCAACGACAACAAAACAAATCCAAGGGGAAGGAAAACTGAGAGTGGGAAGAAAAATATGGAAACTGAGAAAAGTGGCAAAGAAATGAGAAAAGCTGAGAGTGGAGAAGATAGTAGGGCTAAGGGCACAAGCCAGATTGACACTGAAAAATTAATGCGCAATTGCAAAGAGGGATGTGTGTGAGACTGAGATGGAAAGCGAATGTGTGAGGCTGAGATGGAAAGCGAATGTGTGAGTGACACAAGGACGGAGGAAGAGAATATTGGTCCCAACGCTGACAGATTTAAGGTTATGGTCCTTGCACTTCTCCCTCTCAGCCACACACACACATCTTCACTTTCTCCCACTCGCTCTCTTCTCATTTCCCTCTTGCCCCGTCTGCCGTCTCTCTTACTTCTCTTTCTCCTTTTCCATTCCCATTTTTCACATCCTCTTCAAACCCTACCCCCCTCCTTCTCTTTGTATGTGTGTAGTCATTTGGGTATTTGTCTTCTGTATGTCACACACATGTACACTCAAGCACATGCGTGTACACACACACACACACACACACACACACACACACACGCACACACACAACCATCCAATGACTGTTCATCTTTGTGGATCTGATTGTGTCAATTTGTCTCAGTGTCACGCCACTCTCCAATTTGCCATCAGCCTGACAGGATCTTATTGATTGGCCCACACACTTGTCATTCTTCCAGTCTCTCACACTCCTGTCCAATCTCTACATCTCCATATGAGAATAGTTTTCAATACCCCCTCCTGCCCCCCACTGCCACCTCCACATCCCTGCCTCCATTCTTTCATTATCACACCTCCGCTAACACTTATATCTCTCCATCTCTCCACCCTTCTCAACACCATTCCCACATTCCACTTTACTTTTTCTCTCATTTCACTCCCTGGGCTTTATAGAGCACACAAATCAGGGCTATGGGCTTTTATGCCGTGATCAGTAACCCAAATGGAAACGCAGGCATAATAGTGATTACCTGTCATAGCCTGGCTTAGCTTATAAGCGGTACAGAAGCATCCATCGCTGACTTGAAACGGCAGACTAACAGTCTTAACAGCCTCTGTAATTCAGCAGAGTTTCCATGCAGTCAGAAACTGTGATGCTCCCTCACACAGCTTTGAATACCAGAAGAAAACTTTGCAGTCACTGAGAAGTTTAACTTCAAAAGACAGGGATGCCAAAAAGGGAAGAAAAAGAATCAACCTGAAGGGAAACACAGAGGTTATTTATTTTTTCCTTTTTTTTGTTTATCTCTATCATTCATTCACACTACTTTTGACCCACCTATGTTATCATTTAGAGCAGTTATTAGCTTTTTAGTTTTTATATTTTGATATTTGAACTCCATCAAATATCCTGCTGACACACAATATTGTCAATCTGCAGCTACAATCCATCAATGTAAATGCAGCGAGCAAAAAACGTCCTTTTCCCAATGGTCATTTCAAGCAATGACTTTGATAACTGGCAACAATTTTTCACATAATTATTGTTTAAAATAATGTGTTCAGCAAGAACCCAAAAATATATTTTGCCAATATAACATATTGCCACTGTAGCCTCTGTTTCTTCATTTTTATAAACAAGCTAAGTTGACAAGCCATCAGTTTTGTTTCTTTGTTGTAACTTGTAACAGCAGGGCAAAGTGGTTATTTGGAAAAAGAAAAGGATGATACAATAGAAAGACTTCAATTAACATTACCTCTACGATCCTTTTACAAGTTTGTTCACTGTTCTGTCATATATAATTACTACCTTGAAGAAGCTATTTCCAGGAATACTGGTTTTTATAGGCCAGAAAATCTCCTTCCCATGATGCAAGCCCTGCAGCCTTTGACTCTGACTGCAGCTGTCATGAAGCACAATGTAACCACACAGACGAGACGTGCACAGTGAAGACATGTCGTCATGATCAATCAGAGCCTGGTAAGACGTGCAGGAGAAAACTGATGTAGGCCCACATGAGACTGTCAAGGCAGTGAAGTCAGATGAGTGCAAGCTCTGTCTGCAGTCAGAGCTCCAGAGCTGTCTGGGGACTCTCCAAACCCAGACCGATCAACCAACCAACCAACCAACACTCTGCCTACAAACCAGCCAATCAATGTTTTCTCTGCCTGTAGAATAGCAGCTCACCTTTCTCTCTGACAAACCCCATTTCCATTCCCCGAGCATATAAGGAGCAGTTTTTCTTTGCATAGATGCACAGATGCTTTATTGGAACAGAATTGTCTAAATGCAAGAATGATTATCACTGATTCAATACAGCTTACAAACACACACTTCCTGCACTAATGCATTTATATTTAGCCTCAGGTTATTACAAAATTAGTAACAAAGTCTTTTTCAACCCGGGCTAGACAACTAACGTATATACTTTGATCAATATTGCAATAGTCAGTAATACTTTAGATTGATTTGTTCTGTGTAGATGATGAACCATATTCAGTATGTGAAGCTGTGTCTCGGTACCTAGCAGAAGCTAGAAGTTTATGTCAAAACAAATTCAGAATTGGATAACTACAATATCTTGAAATTACATTTGTTGATCTCTGGGGGAAATAAAACATTTTTTTTTTTACCTGATGGAGATTTATTTGCAGAATCTGCACTTCTCAAGTCAAGTAAGAATTTCATTATATTATCTAAAAACTGACATTATCTCATCTCTCTCTCTCTCTCTCTCTCTCTCTCTCTCTCTCTCTCTCTCTCTCTCTCTCTCTCTCTCTCTCTCTCTCTCTCTCTCTCTCTCTCTCTCTCTCTCTCTCTCTCTCTCTCTCTCTCTCTCTCTCTCTCTCTCTCTCTCTCTCTCTCTCTCTCTCTCTCTCTCTCTCTCTCTCTCTCTCTCTCTCTCAGTCTGATCAATAAAATAAAATCAACATATACTTCTGCAGGGGTTTAATAGTGTTGTTGATCAATATAAGTGAGTCACTTCCTTTGCAGTTTTTTTTTTTAGACTTTTTTGAGACAACCTTTTGAAGCTTATCCTTGGTATGCAGATCATTAACGGAGAAACACTGATTTCTGCTAAGAGGAAAATACACAGCTGTGCATCTCTGCTCTGCTTCGTCAGCTGCACGTGGTAAACTGCATTTGATTTGGAGTGCAGCGAGTGGAGATAATCACACATCCTTCTGTGAAATGGAGTGTTTTTAGAAAAAAAACCTTCAAACATTCACAGGGGTGGGGAGGTCAGTGGAGGGGGCTTTAATATGAAAAAGGGGGGTTGGGGAGAGTGAGAAGGAAATAAAAGATTAACTTCATCATATAATCAATCACACTTGTTCCCTACCATTAATCAGCTCTTCTCCACTCCTCAAGTGCCTCATTTTCCCCTTCCAAATTCATTTCACAAGCTTCGTTTTGCATGAGCTACTCTGCTTTTTGGTTCTGACAGATCAAGCCTTTTCATTATTTTTCATGATCTGCTATACAGTATTTCATCACGCTCATAAAAGTGAAAGCAAAAACTAAGAATAGGCAGACATATAATGAATTATTTTCTCCCTGCTGCTATCTGGTTGGATTAGCTGCAGTAACAGGAATTTTAAATCAAAGTCACCCTACAAAATATGGATATATATACTTGGCACTGGTCAAAGCCAGTTAACTCAAGTACCTCTTGCTGCAGCGACTACACCTGAGATAGCTGCCTTTGAACTGAACATCATCTTTTTGCCAACAGTTGCTATTTATAAATCACATTTGCATGAATGTCCAGTAGCGCCCTCCTGCTATGCATAATGAATAGGCTCCCTCATTCACACTTCTAATAGCACCTACCTGCAGCTGAAAGGAGGACTCGACAGTTCAGGAAGGAAGAATTACCAAGTAGTATCCACCCACCCAATTTATAAATGAAAATACCAGAATATGAAACTTTTTGCCTAAGTTATCCATTTTAAAATCTAAAAATCAATAAAACCTCCTTTTAAATCCTCAACAGTTACTATTATTGTCAAGTCTGCTGATTCTTGTTCCTCCCAAGACAAACAGGACTTGACTTGGCTAAAATTGGCTTTGAGCTGTTTGCAGCAGATTTCATCTCACTGTTAGTGGAGGGAATGTTGCCCATGGCTAGGCAGGTGATCAATATTATCAAGGTGTATCTTCCAATGGAATCAATCACATGTGACGCTTTTCCAATAGAAGAGCAGAAATGAAATGTGCTTGTCTCCTGTGAGGAAGTGATGAGAATCACAGTGGTCACTAATGCGGCTGTGTCAGTTACTTTTCAGGTCACTGGTTTGGACTTAAACCAGTATTTTTGGAAATATTCCCAAAGTTAACATTAATTTATAATCAGTGATGATCCTTTTCCTTTCACTTATTTCATCTGCTCTAGTTCTACTTTGTCTGGCACTGTCAAAGACTAAACATTAAGGATGTTTTCATGAATTTCACTCTAAACCAAACTATGCAATGCAGTTTTATCTATTTCACCCTCAGGCCAAAGACTATTTCACATTTCACATGATAAAAACAGGAATTATCATTTAAGATTTTAATGCTTCATTCTTGCCCTGAAAAGAAACACCTAAGGGCTTTGATCACTGCCTGTAATCAGCCTCAAGTTTTGTTCCCTACTGAACAAATGTCACACTTGCAGGCTTCTGATGAAACAACGGGCTTTCTAATTTGGCATTTAATGTGCCAGCAGGTGGTAAATGAGTCTCAAAGCCCAGGATGGAAGCTCTACCAGCATGGCCACCCGCTCTGAAAGAATGACCATCTTTGATGTAGGCAGCCAGAGGCATTGCCATTGACCTATACTGTGTGTGGGGTGACCAAAATTGGCTGGCTCTTGATGAGATCTACGCTTGATGACAGCAGTGCCACTAAATGGGTGCGGCTCCAACTTATGTCTTAACTATCTCTTTTGTCTTTACCCAACCATCCTTATCCCCTTCTTCTCACTTCCCACAGGGTTCTGACACGATGAGAAAAGAGCTCATCCAACCAGGAAACTCAAGCGTGTCTGAATCGTGTATTTGTATGTGTGTGTCTCTGTGTGTGTTTGAATGCATGCAGGTGTGTGTTTGTGAAAACTCAGGCTTCCGTTCATCACTGAGCTCGGCTCTCAGGGCACTGCTGGAGACTTAGGTTGTCTCGGAGGACACTGATTGGCTCTGCGGGGAACGATGAGCTTGAGGTAGATGAGGTGGAAATGAGCTAAACCTGACCTGCAGTGCAAGTACCCACAGCCTCTCACATATACAAGCCTCTCTTGTTTTTTTCATATCTACACACACTGACACATAAACACTTGTACTGATAAAAGCTTCCCATATATGCTTTGATACAACGTTTCATTTACACTTAAATTAAATGCATACAGATGCACTTCATCTGTACATAAAGGTGTCCCCCCCACCATATGATGCTTCATCGCTCTCTTGTTTGTATTCCCTCTGGTCCCTCTTGCTGCGTGTGTGTCTGTTTGCATGTGAAGTTCTTACATTTATTTTCTTAATTTTTCACATCCCACTGTGTACATGCACAGCAGGTTCACGTTTCAGTGTCATTTCATGTTTATGTGTGTTAGAGAGATGTTTTATCTTTCCCATATCCCACCGTGTATGAGCCAATTTTTATGCATCTGTGTTTGGTTGCAGATAGCTGAATGCTTTGATGTTCATGTGTGCACAAGTTACATGAAATATAATGCCTATCTATGTTTGGGTGTGCTGTGCCGTGTCTCCTCTCCCTTGTGTGTGTGTGTAGGCCTTTCTGAACCCCTCACAGGTCTACTATGGATACGACAGATTATTTTTAGCACCCTTTGGCTCTCCAAATACTGGGATATTATATATATCACTTACATCACCAAGACTAAAATCCTGCCAGTGCAAAATAAATGTGGGTTCTTTGCCAGTGCTATTCTAGTATGCCTGCACACAACAGAATTGCACAATGTGTAATGAAACACATACATTGCTTTGACAGTGTGGTTATGGCACGTTACGCTTAAAGATTATTTTAGCCCTTTCCATAATATTTCATGATTGATGCAAAGCCAGTGTATGAGTTAAATACTTTCCCTGCTCTCACTTCCATACTTCATGCACTCATATATCAGAGTTGTTTCCCCCCACCAACTGTGAATGTCTGGGGGGGATTTTTTGTTATGACACCCCTCTGGTTACTTCAGTGGCAGATTTTTTTTTCCTCAGCAACGCAGGAAATCCTTGCAGCTATATATCTGTTGGGAAACACATACAGTACAAACTGTAGAAAAACCCAGCCACGCTGTTGGTGAAGTTTCTGAAAAATCATTTTGAAGCCTGGAATTTGGGTCTAGATTGCCAGCCATCTTTGACAGTCAGTTTGGATTCCCTACAATCATAAACTCTTACTCAATATAGTTTCTGTCCTTTTGGGGCTAGTGTAGAGTGACAATTAAACAGGCAGCAGTTAAAAGTCCTGCTGCATTGACATAAATATTCATCAGAGGTGCAGTTTGGTCACACAGAAGGGGACTTAAAATGTATTACTGTTGCCAATTTAGTTTAGTGACATCTGTTCATCGATTAAGTGACTCTTCAGCCCAGAATCTAAATTTGGCAACAATCGGCACAATTGATAACAATTTGGGCTCATTGCCTAAGCCAAAGAGGTCTGATGACCAAAGCTCTTACCATGCACAATGAAACCCATCTGTCTTCTAAGAGCAGCAATTACAATAGATTTAAGTGTGAAGCCAGTCAGTGTCAAGCCATAAATCTTTGGACAAACACGAATTTCTCATGAAAAAAGGCTTAGCAGCTGGCTATTTTGCCTGCCAACTGAATTTTACTCACCACCTGTAAAACTTTTGCCATGTTAGTATAGCTTTCTAATATAAGCTTGTTAACAGCTTTATTAAAAGAAGCTACACTGAGAAATCCAGCACTACTCTAATGGCTATAATAGTGACTCCACTTGTCTGTGTGGATACACTCAATGTTAAATCCAATGAAATGCCAATCCATTCATCCTCTGTGTAAGTATCTGATTTGAATCATGTCATGAGCATCCCTCAAGATTACCACGCTTGCCTGGCCAACTTTATTTCAAGTGTTACAGTAACCGTTAATTCATGCTGACCCCTGCACGGTACAGCAAGCTGATTCAGGGTTATGTCCATGCTGTTTGCTTCTACTGTGTAATGTCTGTTATTACAGTCACCCTGCCATCCAGCGACATCAATTATGTCAATAAGATGCTTCCTCTGCCAACATTTCACATACATTATGGAGTGTTGACACATCAGTTTTCACCTTATTGTAACTGCAGCGGGAGGTGTGCTACAGTCTGAACACAGAGGAAATAAGTCCACAAAATGAAACTCATGAAGATTATTGAAATCAGCACAGGGATTCAGAACTGTTGACTTTACTACATACAGTTTTTGTATCTTACGTCCTGTCACAAAGCAGACAGTATAATCTCACTAACTGAAGAGTCCGTAGTGAACTGTTATTTTCATTGTAGAAAAAAAGACTGCTCACAGTAGTTTCTCCTGAACTAGTCAATGGGTAATGGCTGACTAAATACCCCCTTAACATCCTTCGCCCGCTGGCGGGCGATTTGCCCCTCCCGCGGCTGAAATTATGATACGCAGCAATATATACAGCTTCAACTTCCGTCAATATGTACATGCTATACATCGTTAGAAAGGTTAGAGTCTCCGCAAGACAACCATCCAGTTCATTTTACAGACACCATGAGCACCAAACTATAAATCATTCATATTTACCAGCATGGTAAACGTGAGGTACATAAAATAAACAGCGACTCCCTACCTTTGAAGCAGTCTTGAAGCCCAATTATGTGTCCATTCCTCAATTGTTTATATTCATTCTGTTCATAAGACTCCACTGATCAAAAGTATCAAAATGGTTTTTCATAAAATTATTCCAGCTTATGAATATTGCCCTGTTAAGTCCATTGTTCACCGTCTGCCAACTTTGTTCGTCAAATAAAATCCAAACTTTCCCGAGCCTTAGCGATATTTTCCTTAGTTCCTGTATAGTGTTGTTGGGTATGCTTGTTTTCTTTATCTTCCTACCTACAAAACAAAAGTGTCCCTATCTTTTTCTGTTGAGTTTTCATCCCGGTACACCCCGTGAAAGAGACCAAGCGCTCCCAGTTTGGAGGACCAATAGGCTCGGTCTTCTGTTCTTTGAGGCCCTAGTATAGCCTAAGCTTATTGGCTATCAACATGTCAATCATTCAGGATTGTAGCCAATAAATTTACCTTTCCAACGATGGTAGGCATGTCCATGGGGGGTTAGTATGACCTAAACTATGACGTCGCGTAACCTTGCTTGCAGTCTCACTTCTCAAAGCATTGCGCATACAGCTACTAGTGAGGCATGCTCGCCCGGACATTTAAACTTTTTTCTACGGCTATTTTGGATATTTTACGACGCCGAAAGCTACAAAGAAGACAAGTATGTACTGGAAGAGGCTTTGGAGGCTTTTGGAGATGGTTATGGTATCTGAAGAAAGTGAAGATAGTGAATATGACTCAGTGAAAGATAGTGAAAGAGGAGATGTTTACTGACGGACTTCACTACATCTTAGATCGGTGAGTAGCGGTATCTTTGATAATGCTTTATAGATTATATCTGTTTATTTATTTATTAATTTAGCCATGAATGAAAGCTGAATTAGCGTTAGTGGGTGGGGGGGTCTCTGCTTATTCAGAAGTACAGTAGAAAAAAGTGAAAACAGTACAGTAAAGTAGCGTTTCACAAAATGGCTGCCAGCCACTAAATCAAAACAACATAGTAAAGCCAAGGAGTGGTGGGGGAGGGGAGGGGAGGGGAGGAGGTCTGCTTTATTTAGACTTATTTAGACTGTAAAATACAGTAGCGTTTCACAAAATGGCTGCCAGCCACTAAATGATAACGACACAGCACAATACTTTGCAAATTGTCCCCTGGTAGCTGTAGTTTCAACTGTAGGACTAAAGTTATGTAATCCACCTCTTTCTTTTTGTGCCCCTAATTCCACTTTTATTTAGATTTTTTTTATCAAGCTTGTAAACAAATTGAACTGATTTTTTTTTGACTGTATTGACTTTACATTAGGCTTTTATTTATTGTGAATGCCCAGACACTGGGTATATTACCCCAATACAATTATTCTGTTTATTACAGTTATTTTTCTGATGTTTTGTGTAATTGTTTTACTATAATTTGTTTACATCTGTGCATTACATTGTGATTTGTAGGTCACAGACTGACAGTGATGTCGATTGGGAGCCTGAGACTGAGGCAGGCAGACCCCCAACCCCCCTCTCCTGCTGTGGGCAGTCGTCAGAAGCGTCGACGATCCTCTTCTGCATCACCTGGACCAAGGACCTGCATCAACATCCCACCCCCACCCATCCACCTCATGTTGCACTGCACCCCCAAACCCAACAGTATCTGCATTACTTTTTACTTTTATACACTTTTTATAGTTTTTGTATGTTGTTCATATTTAGTTCGTATTCTGTATATTTTGTATAGTTTATTCATTGTTCATATTTTGTTGATATTGGCACAGTTGTACATATAGTAATAGTACATTTGAAGAATAAAAAAAAATCCTTGTTTGAAATTCAGCTCAGTATAGTCTGTCATTTTTGTTACTTAGCATTCTGTAGTGTCTTGTCACATGACAATATTTCAATATAGCCAGCTAACATGTGGAGACCCCTCCAACCACACATCAAATGAATGTGTGAAAAAATATGTTTTGAACCATGGTGAAAGGTTTTATAGTCACCAAAATGCTTCAGCAGTGTTTCCAGTGTCACAGAAGTGAGTAAATGCATTTGGCACAATTTGGCCATTTGGAGACGTTTTGGAGAGATTTGGGAACGCCAGTGACACCACTAACTAAAAACGCCATAACTTTCATAAGGTTAGGCCTAGAGGTCTGAAACTTCATCCATGCGTGGTTGACAAGATGTAGAAGGTATGTGGTATGGTGGTATATGCCTGGCATAAAGCATTGCCTAGTTATTGTTATTCAAAAATGGCATAGTTTAGGCGAAGACAAAAAAAATGTTTTTGAGCCATGTTTGAGCTGATGTAGTTTAGGTTGTGTGTGTGCCATACTGAACAAGCACATTTCCAGAAACTAGAGTTTGTCAGCTTTCAAATGAGGTATCATACATGCATCTAGGACTTGCAGTTATTGTGTTATAAGCTTTTGGATGCTAAGGGGATACTAAGTGAGGCTGCAGTCCATTTGAGTTGTCTGTAGTTAAAAACATAAACTTTTATTTATAATAAAACCCTACTAACATTATTCTTTCTCAAGTAAAGTTTGTGTTTCCTCAGTTGCTGTTGTTGATACAAGCATACACGCCCTGTGATTGCATAGTGGGTAAGGCTATAAAAGTTTGTTGATAGTATAAAGATTATCAGCAACAGAGCTAGGCCACTGAATAGTGCACATAATCCAGCTATGCCCTGAGTTGCCATAAATCCCTTTGGCCACAAGCCCTTCAGAAGCCCTCTACTGGTCACAATAAAGCAGAGAAGGGTGATAAAGTGAGCGGAGGTGGAGTCGAGGTGAAGGTGAAAAGTCTGCAGAGGCGGGAAGGTTACCAGATGATGTGAAAGAAAAAGGTCAGGGCAGCAGAAATAAATAATTGGGGATGACATGAAAGATGCAGGCTGTAAAACCAATAGGCATGTCTATTCAAATCCTTGTAATGCCCAGGAGGTCACATCAGATGAAGAAAAAGTGGAATAGTACCACTGTATGCAGGAAGGGTTGAAAAATGATGAGGGTATAGAATGATGCACGTCCTGTGGGCTTAGAGAGCCAGAGAAGAGAGACGCTGTCAGGCACTGAAGGAGAGAGCAATTAGATTTATCTGCTCATTAACAGAAGGGATAATTGACTACAAGAGTCTGCAGTGATACACTAGGAGACAGGGGGAGAAGGAGAAAATGAGCCAGGGAGAGAAATGAGTGCAGGTGGAAGGAGAAAAGACAGGAGGCAGGCAGGGAGGGATCGGGAAGAAAAGGGAACAAGGCAGGGGAAATAAACAAGGAAAAAGTGAAAAATGAAAAGAATGGGGAGAAAGGAGAGAGAGGGATGGAGGGGGGGAGAAAATCAGCCCACAGAGAAGACTGTGAGAAAAGGATTAGTGAAGGGAGAGGCAGAGTAGGAGGGGGAGGCAGGAGGAGTAAATGAGGATAAATGTACAGTGTGGTGTGTGTGTGTGTGTGTGTGACAGTGTGTGTGTGTGTGCGCCCCCACAATTATACATATATTTTTTATGTTTCTGTTTCTAGACACCATGGGGAGTTCTCACACACCCTCATATGTGTGCATATTCGTATGATGAGTGTAACATAACAGAGTATGTCTAAATGACAGATGAGACTGGTTTGACAGGGTAGGAAACAACTTCTTTGTGTGGAACCAGTTTCACACACACACACACACACTAAATCATAGCAATATGAGGCCACATCATAGTCCACCTGCTGACACGTACTCATTTTCAACAACAGTTGCAATCAAATCATTTCACACAGCTCAGAAGCCGTGCAGTGGATTCAGATTGGCATGTGTGTCATTAGTGCTTTGTGTTTGCCAATCAGTCACTTACACAGGTATGTATTAGTAACTGAAGTTAGCACTGATGATGGTTAACACCTTATTTACTCTATCCTGAGGTGCCTCAAACATTTTCAACGTACTGTAAAATGATCACAGACTGAAGGCAGAGCTTTTATTTTTATTTCATTAACCGGGCATGCTTTATTTGGGTCATTCATCTTTGTCTTCTGAAAAAATACGTTCATATAACATCAGAATAAGAATTTTCTTTGCCATACATCTTTTGAAAGAGGTATAATTGCTGCATGGATTAAATTCACTGGCATTCATTTTCAAACCAGGAAGTGTGACATTCTTCACACAAAGCTGGAAGAAAGGAGGTCAGGGTGGGTCGTTGGATATACAAAGCACAGGCCTTTGACTCCGGAAACCGGGGCTGGCATCCTGACTGGGGAAACCAGGGATTGCATCCTGCATCACAAGTATTATTAATGGAAGATTATGGTTTGTGACATCTTGTACTTGCAGTCAGCATTGACTTTTTAGTAACTGTGCTCTCGGTGTGTCTCTAGGGACTGAAACATTTTCGTCCAGTTTGGAGCTTCCATTTTTGCCGGATGCCGGATCACGGCGCAGCAATTCAGCACAGAGCAGATTGTGCGGGACAGGAAGTCGAGCATAAATACAAAATAAAAACGTCCCACTATACCGCACGATTATCCGTGAATCCTCTCTTGGGTCCTCACGGCTCCCGCTGCCTGCCAGAGCTGGGCGGAACCGCAACACAGACGGAGGCGGTGGGTGTTGACAGACGGCGGAGGACGGAGCCGGAACACAGCGCAGACTCTTCATATTGTTGAGCATGACAACAACCCCTCCCTAACCAGAAAGGGGAACTGGGAGCACTCTTACCAAGATCTTCGAGTTGCTTTGTGGGTAATATAGGTGCCAGGCTAACTTTTGCACCGATTTTGTTACTTTTTGTTTGTTTGTTTAGACTGTTAATTATAAGTCTGTTGCTGTACAAGTGCAATGCTAAATCGATGAGTGACTTTTTGTGCTTTATAATCTGTGGTCATGTGCCTACACGTGACCATAGAACAGTTAATCATGCTTTAGTTGCCAGGAGCAGATGTTCAAAGGAAAACTAATGAACCACTGGCAGTGAATGATATGTCAGTATTAAGCTCTCCTCATTATGTTGATTAAAAATGACTTGATTAAGCATAACATTTCAGAAAAAAAACTTGCTAATGTAAATCAGTTGTGAACATTATTTTCAGGAGATAAGTTTGAATCATCCATCCATCTATTAATCCATCTATCCATTTTTCTATCTACCTGTGTTTGTTTCTGCCCTAGAATGCATACTCCAAATCTATGAAAGCCTACAACCACCCATATTTTACTTAAAGCTCTGTCGGATTTAGGATTTAAGAAACAAAAGCTTCAAACATTTGACTCAGTGAAGTAGCAGCCTGACTTTGAGCCAGACACGCAGGTGCTTCTGGGATGGCTTGACACGAGTCAACGTGTGACGTACCATTAATGCAATAGCATGCCTTTGATCCTACTGAGGTGGACTCAATTCACACACACAGTAGAAGAGTAGAGTGAGGGAAAAATAAGGAAAACTTAGAAACACAGGAACTAAAGCCACACTTCGTCACCTCCTTCATCAGTTTTTTTTTTTCCCCTACTGATGACTTAATGAATCTCCAAGTAAAGCAGCCATTGCCCTGAGTTGCATCATGGACACAGCAAAGATGAGAAAGAAATAAAACACATGGGGGGGAAGGTGAGTGCACATGATGATAACTCTTCGACTCCTCAACTTGCACAATTTAATTTTCTGTTTCACCCCCCATGTAGTTTTACTCACCTCCTCTCTTTCTCTTACTTCTCCTCATCCCTCGGGCACTAAAATTGTGTTGAATTGCTCTCTAGTCTAGTGTTCGTATGTTAATTCACTCCAAATTACAAAACGCAGTGGTGTTGCATCATTCTACTGCAGATAGAACGTTTTGTGATCGCTGTGTTACATGAATTAGATTCCCTTCACGTATTCAATTATGTATAGAGTTAAGAGTTAAGAGTGTTATTTATGGGGTTTTCGTGGGGGTATGTTTGACTTGCACTGGACCCTATAGAGACAACATTTTGTTCAACTTGAAAAGTCTCATAAATATAAGCAGCATCCATGTTTTTGTTTTTAACAGGTTACATCTTCTTATCGTCTCTTTAATCTAATTCACTCCCATTGAAACAAATAGTACAGCTGACCACTTTGGAAACATCTTATTCATCTGGCACAGATAATTCATCACTGAACAAGATGCAATCAATCATTTTTTTCAGGGCTGTGTATAATATGAGATTTTAAGTTTTTACAGTTCGGGAAGAAATTCAACCCACGGTTTCATATTAATGTTAGAATTCATATGAATACAATGTCTTAAAAGAAATAGCAAACATTTACAAAGTCTAAGCCTTCCATTTTCTTTTTTGTCTTTTTGACTCTGCCTTTGATGCTAAATTTCTGTATCTTCCTGCTTCTTCCAGCATTGCTCTACTTTAAAGGTTTTACGAGAAGTGTGATTGTGAAACTAGATGTGAGGTTTAGCTTTTGACAGTCGGCCTGCCTGACAACACAACTCTCCACACCACAGACGTGCACACACTAACACATACATGCACATACTGGTATACCTCCATGGTTGACAGGAAAAGGAAATGGCTTTTCTCCATTTGGAGAGCCACAAACAAGAGGTGCCGCCAGCCCATTTTAGATAGCAGCCCTCTTAAAGAGCCCCTCTGTCTATGAATATGTAGATGAGGATTTAGGAGAGAGGGAGAAGAGGAAAGGGGGAAAATCGAGAGAGGGAGAGATCAGAGAGTGAAAAAGAGGGAGCAAGAGAGAGATTCTATGTCTCTGAGGTGCTTTCCTGCCTGCCCTGTGGCCCTTGGCTGGATTTACGCACTGGATTTAGAACAGCATATGTGTGTGTCTGTGGGAGTGTGTGTGGTGTAAATGAGAAGGTCTATGTAGACACGGAGCCAGAGGCGACAGGTCAGAGAGGAATCACACTGACACAACTATGATCATGGGACAAAGAAACATTCACACTCACACACTCACACAAACACACACACACACACACACAAACACGCAAACACACACACACCTTAATCAGCTCCACTCTGCTCATCTATTTTTCTTTCGCACAATCCCCAATCTTCTACACACCGTTAAACACATCTGCAATCACATACAGAGCATACACCTATGCATCAGCTGAGTGCACAGTGCCGCACTTCTCCACCTGGCTCCTTCTCATCCTTCTGTTCATCTTCCCCTCCATTCACTGTCGAACCAGCATCCGTTGCACCTTAGATAAGCCCGTATGGTTTTCCTTCCTGCCTGCGTTCATTTATATGCAGCTCTCCAGCAAAACAAACAGCCTTTCGTGTACAGCAGATAGCATCTCAGTATCACCATCCAGCAGCTACTACACACCACATGAATTATGTATTGGTGTAAGTGTGGAGAGGAGGTCAGATAGCAGCGACAAAAGGGCAATCCCTCAAGCCCTGTTAGATGACTGACGACAGCGAATATAATGGTTCATTTTCATCATTATCATTGTTAGCATTGCGGTAATGATAAAAACACTTACAGTGGCAGTGTCAACATGTGAGAGAGAAAAAGAAACCAACACTTTATATGGGGACTGACCTACTGTATGACCTCAACAAAATAAAATGACATGCTTCGACTTTACATAATTCTCATCATCATAGGTTCCCACACCACTGTCTCTATCATTGTCATAACTTTAACTGAGACCATATTGAGGCTCTGTGGTCAAGTTCCTGTGGTCATGTGCGGGTTTGACCAATGGCATTTACATCATTATGGCAGTCATTATGTGAATCATAGGCAATGCTGTTTTCATCATTGTCATAAAGTGATTAGCAAATTGGAAAACATTAACACCCACTCCTGTACATGATTGATGACATAAAGTGCATAAACATTAGGGCTGAGTTGATAAATTGATTAAGTGATTAGTCTATTAGCAGACCTTGATAAATGCAAACATATGCAGATTCTAACATCTCACACATGAGCATTTGCTGCTTTTCAGACTTAACAAAACAAACTTAAAAAAAAAAAACAGTTAAGATAAAACTTTGGCTCTGGAAAAGGATAAAAATATTTTCTTTCTGGTTAATAAACATTGACACTAATTGTTATTTGTAGCTGAATATAAAATCATCTCTACTTATACACAAACAATTATTTTTTTGTGGGGGAAAATGTTGTAGGAGTCCTGTAACCTCTGTTTCCTTTCTCAGTTTTGTGAGCTGAAAAAAACAAAACAAAACACATGGACACTGGACATTTTAGACTACTGCTATCCTTGTAATGAACCCAAAGAGCACACTAATGTCTCAGACACACAATTATGTGAGATAGTTTACAATAATTAGTAGAGCGGCTCTAGTTTTCCTCCAACAGTCCAAACATGTGCAGTTCAGGTGAAATGGGAACCAAGGTGAATGTGAGGGTGTAACATATGATAACTCTGTCATATACCTTCCATGCTGGGACAGGCATAGAAATTGGATGGATGGATAATTACCAGAACTGAGCACTGTCAGCCATGAACTGTCATTACATTTATCATAATCTCCATTACTGCAATCAGTTCCAACCATCATAATCATAATCATCATTACACCAGTATCTTCATCCCCATCCACCTCCCTGGAGGATGGTGACTTACATTATCACCTTTAACATCATCCTCACTGCTTTGTTAAGCGACGTCACCGCCACAACGTGCAGCTTCATCATCCTCCTCCATCCTACATGGTTTTACGGAGCTTGTCAGGTCTTATTTCTTAACAGCGGCACCATATAATGAGAGCCATAACCATTATTGTCCAAAGGTCTCCTGTTCCAATCCTTTACTTTATCAAATGACTTTCCCATACCCTGGCTCTCTCGCCTTCTCTATTTCCCATTCCCTTGCTCTAATTACACACAGTTTGTTTGGCCTCCTGGCTGCCCCCTAATGCAGAGGAGAGGCGTCATTAAAATGATTTACAGATGTAATCCCCCCTCCCCTTCCTCTTTCTCTTCCTCTCTTTCTCTATCTATCACACCCTCTTACTACAAGTTCCCGCCCCCTGGCATCCCCCAAATATAACTCACCCTAATATCACCGGCGGGATTAAAATCCGTTTCGATTAATCCCTTTTGCACACTGCCCCTCTCTTTTTATACTTTCTCTCTTACTGCCCCTTCCACCTCAGCAACTTCATCCACCGTCGCCCACCCCCCATGACTCTCAACTTTTTAACAGTTTTTAAGAGCTGACATTCTGTTTTTTCATTCCTCTTTTCCTTTCGCCTCACCCTTGCCCCATCTCTCTCAAACACTTAAACATTATTCCTCTCGATAATTATGTTATGGCTAGAAACTGTAATCATTTTGGGTGCCTGACTCAAATGTTATCTCCTTCTATTTACTCTGCACCAAAAATGAGGAAAGGAAGCGAGGCAGATAGTTTCCTTCCTCTTCTTAATCTGCCATCGTAGCCCCAATGGTTTTCACTTTCCCGTTGCCTTACTTGACCTAGAACAACCACAGAAAGACACACACACACACACACGCACCAGCCTACCCTTTAAATGTATACAACAAGCACACACAAACAGCAGGATTAAAATCTGACTCGATTAATCCCTTATACCCATCGCCTCCTACTCAGCGATGCTCCCTTTCTTGCAAACGTTTCACATCACTAACTTTGCCCATTTAGTTCTTCAACCTCTATCTTCTCATGTTAAAATGGGGTTTCCTGTTTGTGTGTGTGTGTGTGTGTGTGTGTGTGTGTGTGTGTGGGCACATAAATATTTTTTTCAGCTTCCTAGCTCCATGTTATCTCTCTTACCTGATTTTCCCACACCCCCATTTTGCTTTTAATTAACACTCTTTATTTCACAGTTCTCCCTGTTAATCTCTCCATCGAAGCCCTATAGCACTAGAGGCTGAGCTTTCACTCCCACCGCAGGCTCTTTGTGCAATTTCAAAACAGAAACGGCAGCAAACACAAGTATAAGCATGCACACAGGGATAATACTCACACACACACACATACACTCACCCACACACACACCTCTTGAAACACATTAATACACTCAAATGAAAAAGCGAAAGCAAAGATGCACAAGGACAAAATATCTCTCATTTGATTTATAGCGATAAACTGGCACTCTTTCTGCCTTTGTGCAGTTTGTTTCAGTGTTGTGCACAATTCTGATGTATTAACAGATTTAGGTGATAAATTGTGTGTTTCAATAAGTCATTTTCACACTGCAAACTCAAATTTTTTGCAGAATGAGTCTTATATTGAATGAGTCTTATACTGAATGAGTCTTATACTGAAAGGAAGTGGCAATTGTGTTTTTGTTTGTACTATTGTGAATGGATGTCCATAAATGTACAAACACAGACCTGTGAGTCTTGTTTGTCCCTCCTGTAAGATTGCAACTAATTATTATTCATATGCTGCTTCAATATGTGTATCTATTTTTGATCAATACATTTTTTTGTCAATAAAGTGATAATATTGACAGACAAGATTGAATAATAGTCATCAGCATTTCCCTGAATGCAAGGTGACATCTCAAAATATTATATAATATATTATATAAATAGTTTTTTCTGACCAATGGTATAAACAAAGAAAAATATTAAATTTAAAATGAAATAAAATTTAATTTTGCTTTAAAAAAAGACATAAAGGGGCCAAAAAAATGGGACTGAAAATCTGAATATCTCGGCATTCAGTTTTAATATCTTATTTAAAAAGAGTCTCTTGAGAGCCTTCAAGCTTCATTTAAATATAGCACAGAATCACTGGAGTACGCATTTATGCTTAATTGATTATCAAAATAATTGTTGATTCATTTCATGCTGATTGGCTGATCGATTAATTGAGTTTTAGCACTTCTGTCCACATTTTAAACCATGCTTACAAAGACCTTCATGAGTGTGCTGAGATGAGTGTGAAATAGCAAAGAGAAAGAAAGATAACATGAAAGAGGGAATTTAGGCTTTGGGCAACATTTTATTTGGAGCTTAATTTTTCCAGCACATGATTGTCGGTCTCAACAGATTCTCAACATCACTCCATACAACATTAATAGAGAAGTGCATTAACATCCTACTGCATGATGATTTAATTCTTGTGCAAGGAGACAGGATAACATATACAACGTTCCTTCCAATTATACATTATTGTGGGAATAACATGCATGAGATGATACTATGAGCTGCACATGTGCCATGAACAGGCTCACCACATATCAGTGTGTAATGGATGTGTGTAATTACAAAAATGGCTGCTGTGAAGCTGTCGGAGGATGTTGCTAGTTCCAGATTAAAGACAAAACAAGTCTGGTTTATGTCCAAGTAAGGTCAAACAGGGATTTGCTGACATCCATTATTGGATAATTGTGGGAACAGGCATTACATGTGTGCCCTTGCGCAATATTTCACACTGACATGGGATGATTTTTTAAATACTGCATACACAAGGGTTTATAAATGTGAAAGAGTTTGTGTATGAATATCTCTGCTTTTGTGTAATCAGACTTTTAGAATTGATCCAACTGAACCCCAGAGCATCTATACCACACTTGTCTACACCTGTAAACACCCGCAGGCTATATTCATCTGTGCTGACAGCCCTTTGCACTGTGTCTGCTCAGTAGCTGTTCAAATGAATGGTATGAGCTCACCTAAGCTCAGTAAACTGCATTCAGGTGAGCCTGACAAATTCTGTTATTAAGCCTGAAGTTAGACTATTCTTCATTACAAGCATTTCCAATGTATGTCACATAATTGGTGAATGTTGTTGGTGCTTTATGAAGACAATAGTTCTGAACTGTTAAAAATAATAATAATTTCCTTCTTTAATCTGATCTTTTAACAGTTGTTTTTCTTTTCTTTTGCTTTTATTTATGGAGTGGTTTGTGTAAGGTGGACATTTTCTTCTTCTGTAGGTTGTGTAGTGCAGTGCAGTGCCGCATTTCTATTGTTTCAGTTACAGGGCTGCTTTCAAATGAAATGCCACTGAGCTTTTCTGAGCCAGAATGTAATAAAAGTGTCGGCTGGTTATGGTCTTCCACGAATCATTAATGGTGGCTGAGGGAGGCCAGTGGTGATGTCAATACATTCATATTTGGCATCTTTTCAGAGTAAAAAAACAACAGAAACAACATTCAGAATGTGTTCTCTATTACATAAATGCATACACTTACAGCATATTAGCTTATCAATCTAGCAGATTCAGTTAGGAATAGGTGTTGTGCACAAATCATTTTCCTTCTTCTTCATTGTACATTCAAAAATAAGGTTATTACTACAAAACTGCATGTCACTAACCTCAATCTTCATTATTAGTTTAGCGGAGACATATTTTAGTCTTACTACTTATTAGAATGCTGTCGCTGTGGATTAAATGGATTAAATAAAGTAGATTAAAAAAGGGGGGGGAGAAAGTGTGTCTTAACAGATTTTGCTATTTCTTTTTATTTGCAGTTTCAGCCAAATATAGCACTGATCTGATATATGAGCACTAAGTCAATATTAGCCAGTACATTATTTTAGCCATGTAATATGTTTGTGGTGATGCACATGCTGTATCCACAGCAACAAATATCTCTGAGGATGTGCAGACATGTTACCAGAGAACATATTTCTTCATGTGTAGAGGAGATTTGTAAAGTGTAACCTCAATATTAATATGATTGCCTGTCATTAATATAAATGAACAAATACATCTTGTTCTTTGTTTTAATGGTGATAAAATAAACGGAGGAGAGAGAGAGGGAAAAGAATTTGAAAAAGAAAGATTGGAAGCGATAACCCGGACTGAACCAACACCATGCAGATGAGGTTGTGTGACTGCTTTGCTCAATCCATCTCTGTCATCCACCCTTGCGATGTCTTTATTGCAGTGAATCACATTACACTGTTGTGCAATGTTTACACAGGAGAGGAACATCACATAATTGAACGGGTGTCACACTCAGATCTAGACAATTGTTAAATGTAAATATTATATCACAAAAAGTGAAGTAACACATTTTGCAGGCAGACTGGTCTATGAATAGTTCTATGTTTGCGGAGCAGGATGGCTGCAGAAGTTGAGCACATCTGGAATCTTAAAACTCCTTTCAGCTCTAATAGCATAAAAAACAATGTTCTATCACAGGAGTTCTGATGAGTTATTGAAAGGTAAAGCAGTGGTGGAGAGAAAAATCTGCAAAATCTACCTTTGATTGAAGACATCAGGTGGGTACTGCCATCATATACCCCCCCCCCCCCCCCACACACACACACACACACCTCTTGTCTCGCTTTTAATTGCACTGATCAGAGAACCAGTCCACTCTTTCCTATCAGGCATTTATTGTTGTATAATGAATACATTTCCCATAAAAGAAAGGCACTCTGGGAGAGGGGAGGGTGAGGGAGAGAGGTAAATGAAGATAAAAGTAAAAGAAGCTACAAACACAAATGAGAGTGAGTACAAGTGAGCAGGGTAGGGGTAGGGGGGGGGGTTTGGCCAAGTTCTTCATATTTCACTCCTATTGTTATTAGTTTGATATAAAATATTCTGGTTTGTGCTTACAGTTGAAAATCAGCCTTATATTTACTGCCTATATTATTAGTGTCTAGCTCATTAAATAACCCTCATTAAAGGGGCAGCAGCAATTAACAACAATGTCCGAGCCTCACCAAACTGATCCCTGCGCCCTGTCCCCTTCTCTCCTTGTATAATTTCCCTTTAAGCCCGCTTATTGATTCACCCCCCCTCATTCTGTAGCTCTTTTTATTAATAACACAAAGCAATAACAAGGGTGTCACAACCCTGAGTTTCACACAAGCAATTAATAAGATTAATCTAAAGCTAGGGGATGTGTGTTTGTGATGCTCTTTACAGTGCGGGCCACTCACTGACGGTGCGCCTGACCTCATCATACCACTGTCAATTTTTTTCTCCTCTTCTCTCTAGTCTTTCTTCCGTCTGTATCCCTCTGCCAACTCAAACTCCTGAAAGAAGGTATGGA
Source organism: Scomber japonicus (assembly GCF_027409825.1). NCBI lineage: Eukaryota > Metazoa > Chordata > Actinopteri > Scombriformes > Scombridae > Scomber > Scomber japonicus. The sequence goes on along the minus strand of NC_070587.1, from coordinate 6,742,659 downwards.
GTGAGTGAGAGGCAGTAAGGAGGTCTGGGCCAAGTACAAAAGAATGGGATTTGCTTCCGAGACTGAGCAAAAGAAACTAATGCAAGGCCAAGAAGAACAAGAGGAAAAAGACACTGAGGGACAGAAGCAAAGGGCGGGAGAAATAGAGGGGATACTGCCAAAGGGGAAGCCTTGGTGGTAAATTCAGAGTTGGGGAGAGGGAGACAGAGGAGGAGGAAGAGAGAAATAGGGCTGTGCTGAGGGAACAGAAATGAATGTAGAGGAGGTAAGTGAGAGAGCTGCTGGAACTATTAGATTCTCAGTAGGTGTATGCTCCCTCTCTACCTCTGCTGTAGTTATCAAGTCTAGCTTTGTGCGATGCTGTTAAATCAACTACAGTACTAAACAGTCACAGTGTGATGTTTGTGTGAGTTGGCACAAGTAAGTGCTTATTCATCTGCCATTTGTGTGCTTTGCATGTAAGTACTGTATTTATCACAGAATGGTGTGTATCTCTACATGTGCGTGGGAACACACAGCATGGAGGGAACTTTTCAAAGCTGTGTGTATGTGGGTGTATGGCAGAACATATCTGACTATTTGTACTTGACAGCCACAGATTGCATGTTCTGTGGACGCACAGTCACGCATTTTAAATTCTTTATTTGAATACACCACAGGTAAATCACGAAAAAGGATTTAAATATTTGCAGAGGCTATGTGCATGCTTTGACACTTGATGGGAAAGCAAACATCACCTTTTGCCATACAGCCATCCAGGCTAGCTGTTACAGCAGGTATGGAGCAGAATTTTATCAGCTGTCTAGCAATTTTAGGTTGTTTTTTTTTTTTTTTTTGCTCACCTGCAGGCTGAGTTGTAAACATGCAAAGGCTTCCAAATATCAGTATCACTAACATACATTTCAATACCAGTTTAGTGATATTTACAACATAGGACTGGTAACTGGGGAATAATTCTGTTTTATTACATTGTGAGTCTTTTTTCAGTGTTAGCCATCCTTCATATTGATTATAATAACATTGTATTCACTAAAGTCATTGCTGAGATCCCAGAACAAAGAGAAATCACTGCAGCAAAGTCCATAGCAGCAAAAAACACAAGTTATCAAGACAATCAGTTTATATTACCCAATTGTTTGGAGTTAAAATTGAAAATGAGAGAACTACAGTAAGAATTGTAGGTCGATGAGTCAACAAAGTGCAAAGTTGTTCAATAAACTAAGATAGATGCTTACAACAAATACTTTGGATGATACTTTTTCACACTTTGCCTTTTATTACATCTTCTAATTAAGTTTGGTTAGCCTCAGGGTTTTGTTTACAACTTCAACGATCATCTAACTGCTCATATTTTTTTACCCCTTTGGCAACAAATCTAAATCCATGAAAATATAATTCACATTGGAATTAACCAGAATTATCAACCAACTCTGATATTAGAACTTCTCTTAAAAGTCTGCCTCTAATCACGGACTGCTTGATTGATCACTAGTAGTATGGTAACCCTGTTTAACAATAGTGTCTACTGCATTTTAATACACACACACACACACACACACACACACACACACACACACACACACACACACACAATTGGGAAAAGGGTAACAGATGCATCCTGAGCAAATGACGCATTGTTTTGTGTGATTGTGCTGTTGGTCATCTAATGTAGGTACGTGACCAAATTCATACAGCTACCCTACAGTGCCAATAATGGTCAAGTGTGTGTGTATGTGTGTGTGTGTGTGTGTGTGTGTGTGTGTGTGTGTGTGTGTGTGTGTGTGTGTGTTATGTACCAAATATAACCCATGTGTGTACACTGAGGGCTGAAATTAAGGTGGGCTGTTGTCATCTCCCACTGCCTCCCTCCCACCTTCCACCTCTCTGTTCTCTCAGTGGCAGGTCGATGTACATCAGTTATAGCCACATAATTTTCAGGAGGGTTGGATGGCAGCGTTTTGCACCCCTACTATCCCTCCCTCCCTCCCTCCTTCCCTCTATCCATCCACCACCCATGGCCATTCCCTGCACTTCACAACTGGATGAGCAAAGCAGCAGTGGCTACCTACCTGGCCCTGTGATTGACTGCAGTGATGCTGAGCGAGCCTCACTGTATCTGTGCCGTGTTTATTGCTTCTTTCACCTTCGCCGTAATTGAGTCCCTTCCCCATGCGAAATATGCACCGTCAGACAGGCAGATGTGTGTGTGGAAGGAATCTATCAGGGTTGTGTGTGTATGTGTGGGAGCTGGGAGTTGACTGACAGGCTACATAACTCAATTCAGCAATTCTAAGAGAACCTGATGGCTGTTTTCCTCTGTGTGTGTGTGTGTGTGTGTGTGTGTGTGTGTGTGTGTTTGTGTGTGTGAGAGAATAATCTGTGCATGGTTATCTGAGAGACAGTGTCAACTGTGTATAGATGTAAGTATATTTGTGGGATTATATAACTCGGTGGAATTTTAAAGTCTATATCTTGAAAAGGGAGGTGTGTGTAAAAAAAAAAAAAAAAAAGTACCAATACTATTTTAAAATAGATTTTTATGAGCACATGTTTGCTTATGCACATTTTATCATCAAGCTCAGCCAGTCAGGAGTGTGTCTGGCATGACAAAAACGGCAGAACAATGATGCATGTGTATGTCCCTGCATGTGTGAGCAGAATACTACTCAGTCCCCTACACACACACACACACACACACACACACACACACACACACAGTTGTAAAATGGCCAATAAGACCAGGCCAAGCAGAAAAGGCAAATTATGATATATGCTGGATAAGTGAAATAAAGTGATAAGATTGATGGAAAAGGTATAAAAGGAAAAAGAATTGTGGTAAGGTGTTAATGTGTTTGTGTGAATGATGGCCTGATCATAGGAGATTGGTAAAGAGATCATAAGAGATTGTATGAGGGAATTCAATATAAAAAGGAACTAAACTCTCTTTTGCTGGGAATAACAGGAACACAAAGTTATGCACAGGCTTCAGGAGAAATAAAAAGCAGTGAGGGGGGGAAGAGGCGAGGGTGCTGGGAGGAGGAGAGATGATATAGAATTAGTTAAAAACAGTCATGGGAGCAAGAGAAGGTGGGTAGGAGATGAATGTAGATGGTTGGGGGACTGTGAGGTCTCTGAAGTGTATGTACAGTGAAATAAGCCTCCACCTCCAGAATATTGCAATGCAGCATATAAGTAAAATGCACAGTTCAGCAAGCCCAGAGCAAGAGAGATGGGGCGAGAAGGTAGATCTGGAGTGTTCTGAAAAAAAAGAGAAGAGGAAAAAAAGGAAATTGACTATGAAAAGAAAACAGAAAGTAAAAAGCAAAGGAAGAATGTGGAAGTGTAACTTATACTGAGACACAGGAACAGCAGCAGTGGAAGAGGCGGGGGGGGGGGGGGGGGGGGGAAATAATAATATTGGAAATGAATCGATGCGGAGTGTGTAAATGGAAGAGGAGAATGAGGAATATAAAGAGTCAGACAGAGAAAAAAAATGTTTTGTCTATGCAAATGAGAAGAGGAATGCCAAAGTACAGGCGCTCAAGCTGGCCACCTGGGCCCTGTCAATCCTCCCTCTCACTATTCCTCTCTCTCTCTCTCTCTCTTTCTCTCTCTCTCTCTCTCTCCCCCTTTCTTACTGTTTACCTCTCCACACCTGGCCCTGGCATCCCTTTACCCTGCGGCTACAGTATAAGGGCTAGATATGAGGAGGAGGCAACAACAGGGTGCAGTAGCAGGGAAGCAGGAGAGACTGTTAGCCAAAAGATCCATCAGCAAGCATTCCTGGCAGCAATTCCAGATGTATAATAACTATCGTATCTGTATGATAATTTTGCACTCTGTATGATGTACGATCAATAATGCCAAAAGTCCCATAATCTATCATAATTTGATCGTTTTATGACACTTAATATTAGTAGTTGAAATCAGTCTACGCTATCTCATTTTATTCATTTCTCAACACGATGGAGATAGTAAAATATGGATCCTACATCTGTGTAAACGCATATGTTCTCGTGTGACATCTTTCCAGCCAATCATGCTTGTTGTGATGATGAACATGACTCATGAGCACAGCTGTCATCCTCCCACAAGAATTTGCACAAGAGATGGCAGCAGTAAGCTATCTCTTGTACAAATGTGTAGGCAGTGTCAAAAAGTTGTTTGTCTTAATAAATGTGTTTTCTTATATTACACATTGACATATGTTTGTTCTCTTCATTATGATTCGTTTTCCTCAAAATATAATAATTTTAAGCCTCTAGTTCGATACTTTAACATTTCCCATCTGGCAACACTGTTTCACTGCAACAAATAGTCCTCCCCTTCCCTTCACCAAAATCTGTCTTTCCAACTATCGACTCAGTATCCCTCTCATTGCAAACTCCCAGTAAAAGATGGAGCAGATGTACATGCACGTGGGGCACATAAGTGGAGGGTGTGCATGGGCATTGGCATTTAAATACCAACATGGGAAGGGACAAAATGCTTTTGAGTGATCAAGGTGAGCACAAATAAGAAGACACTATGTCAATGCTGGGGCTCTTAACCTGGCTTCACACTGCAGGAGAATTGGGAGTGCAGGATCAGAAAACAGGGAGGGGTTGAGGGAAAGAAAGACAGATGGTGAGAAAAAAAAAGAATGAGCTATAATTTTTTTTTTTTTAAAAGACAGAGTAAGGGGAACCAGTAAAGGCATTGTGAGTGAAAAACAAGTTTTGTTTAAGAACAAAAGGCATCAAAAGGGTGCTACATGGATGAAAAAAAGTCTTTGTGCATTTATGAATATGTTTGTGTGCTTGAAATACAATCACCAGGCGTGTCTCTGCATTTGTCTACAATATACTCCGGAGGCGTATGAAAAGGCCAGAGTGGAAACACGCATTGAAAAAGTATGGCACATCAGGACACAACACAACACCCAAGGTCTCAACAGTTTCCTGAGTGCAGTGCAATGTTTGTATCCTTGCTTGTGAATATTTGTGTATTTGTGTATTTGTGTGTGTGTGTGTGTGTGTGTGTGTGCGCTTGTCTAAGCCAACCTGCCAGCCTGCCTGCCTGTCTGCTTTGCTACAGATTTGTGCACCTTCTGTAACACGGCCAGTGATTTATACATCAGTCATCATTTGGGATCAACCTGCTTTTTAATTACCAGTGCTTTACGTTTGTTTTAAATTTTCCCCATAAGCTCATAAATCACTTTCCCCACAGCATAACTCAAATCCATCTGCATGGTAAATAAACATCAGTTTTTAATTGCATATTAAAGTAGTGCTGTCACAAATCTAAATTCAACCTCCCTACCAATCCGTGCCATAACGGTTTCAGCTTTAGAGGCTGAAAAAACTATACATTAAAAAAATGCAATAATTCAATTTACAGTATGATGATGTTGATTTGATTGTAATGACTCCACTAATCTGATTCAGGATTCAAGGTTTTTGATCTTCTGTCTAATAGCTATCGATATTTTTAAAACAGGACATGTTTGGCTGATGTGTAAATTCCCTGACAAATAACTAAAGCCATTACATAGTTGTGAATACAATCTCTTTTAACAATGAATTGCAATTATAGAGAATATTTTTATTGAAATTGATTTTTTTTAAATTTAAAAATAAAAATGAGCATAATTAGGTGCAATCTTGTATTTGCACTCTAAAAAATACAATTTTTTTAAAAGGAGTAATATTGGGTTGATATTTTTTTTTCAATGTCAAAATAGTTTTTTGAAAACTAAGTGAGTTTAAAAAAAGGGAGTTTTAAAAAACTTTTTTGAAACAACTTTCAACTTTATTACATAAAAAAATGTCCAAACTGTCAAATTATATATGTTTGCATCTTCGAAACACTATCTAACCAACACATTACCCAAATATGAGCTACATCTCCTCTGTTATCTCAGTTGATCCAATCCTGACATTGATTGTGAAATAAATTTTGTCCTCTGGTCATTTTTGCTGGAGCACACATCTGCTTCTCTCATATTAAAACCACTTAACGCACGCTGTTCCGTCTACGGGACCGGACGGATGTTAGGAGGTAGCCACAAGTTCTTCTGAATGTTTTAAACACCAACCCTTAAACATACATACTCATGCCGTACATCGTTGGAAAGCTTAGATTGTCCTGATTCATTCAAGACCACTCACGACTTATATGGTTGCTCACAGCCGTAATAGTATTAGCGATTAGCTCGGCTAGCCCCTGAGCTAAGTAAGAAAAGCTATAATGCCTACATACCTTCAAAGTCTTCCCTTTATCCACAACGATCATCTTATGACTCAGCACTTTCTGTACAGCTCGCCAAGTATCCATTCTTGTGAAATATGAAATCCGTTTCCATAAAACCGAAATACTTTCCTCAATATGTCAACATGTATTTAGTCCAACACGTAACGTAATAACACAAATAACAAACCATATGCGGTCCATTTACGTCATTTCCTGACCTGCACGTCCATCTCAGAGTACACGTGACTAGATGTTTACGACCGTGAGCCTCTTCTGCTTCTGACGACACCACACACAAGCCAATCGGTGTTTAGGATTAGGCAGTACATTTCTCCAAAGCCAATGAGGACATGTGACCGACGACAATGACGACATGGCTTTGATTGACAGCTGTTCTAGCCTATGGAAATATTCGGTGAAATGCCAATAGTCAGAGGTTAATGAGCCTGCATCTCTTGGGAAGCATCTATTTCCTGCTGAAGAGCATGTTCATCAAAAAATGTAGTGACTTGCCATGACCTCTGGTTCATGCAACTCAAGCTTACACTGAAGTTTACACTATACAAGACTCACTGATAAACCGATTCCCCTTTTATTATTTTTTAATACTGGAATGGAAAAAACATTTTATTCACCAAATGTAAATGTAATCTAAATTTACATTTTACATGATTTTTTAATGTTATGTATTGTGTCATTTTGGATCAGACATACAGCACACTGGTTGCTTGGTGACTAAAGCAGCGAACAGAGCTGTTCTGATTAGGTGGAGTACAGATGGCAGCCATCTTGGCCCGTGGGAAGAAAAATATAATCAAGAATGAGCACATTCCCCACAGCTTTCTTTTATTAGTTTTTCTTGCAATAAAGTATGTTACTGTATATGCAGTCAAGAGGTGACAGCTTCATGTCGTGTGTACTGTGTGGCTCTCTGGACTGTAGGATCTATATTGCAGACACAAAGACCACTTGCTATCCATCGCTACAGAATCCACAGAAGCTAAAAATGACATTGGTACTCACTGCAGAACCCCACTGGCCTCTGCAAGCTGCTTCACAGCTCAATTCACCAGTATGGCCCAGCAGGTGGCAGTTGCCACGGTTTCTCCGCATCTGCGCTCAAATGCCCAAGGCCTGTGTCAAAATCATTCAATATCACGGAATGTACGGATGTTCCATTCCCCTACTGCAATGGGCAGGAAGCAGAGACATGGTTCTTCTGCAGTCCATGATAACATTATTCACCCGGCAGATGGACACGGAGATAGGAACACGTTTGTGGACATGAGTCAAAGCACCAATTCAATCTGCTGAAGTCCTTTATAGGAGGTAAGGGGAGGAAGGTGTCTGTGTTAACAGCCATAAGGTGAATCAGCAGTCATGCACTTAAATGCCCCTTCAGCTGCTCAGGAGAAAATGAATCCTGAGAGAGAATCAGCCAGAGCTTTCCTCAAGGTCGTTGGTGCTCGGCCACTTTTTAAGTGGCCTTGCCAACTGTAACAATCTCTGCAGAAACAATCGCAGCACCAATCCAATTTGGCCCGGCTTCTTTTCTTTTCTCTTTACTTCAGTGCAGACGGCTGCATAGCCTCACTTTTGTTTTGCCCGGCTGAAAGCAGCGCATGAATTGATGACCTTATGAATCTCAAAAGAGCCCGGCAAATCATTGCGGTAAATCTCACCCCAGCACATTAAGCATGACCGCAGGCTTTTTCCTTTCATTTTTTTTTTCATTTCTTCCTTTCTTCTGTCTTTGTCCATCTTTCTCTCACTCTTTCCTTCCTACAAGTGCTTGGGGGTCTTTGAGAGTGGCCAACTTTTTGAGGATTGTTTTCATGTGCTGCTAATTAATTGCCTCTAATTAATGGTTGTTTATGGTTTGCTAATGAAGTGGCCGAAAGCTTACCACTCCTGATGTTGAGGCTCTTGTCTTATGCCCGAGAAAGCAATAAAGAGAATAGACGAATAGACACAAACGTCAAACAGAGGGTATGCTTATGTCAGAAAAGTACAGTGAAAGCTGCAGTATGTTTTTTTTGTAGTTTTTTTCAGTAGCTGTGTCAACAATCACTTGGCATCTGTCCAACATGGAGCCGGGCAATCTCAGTTTGATCTACTGGCAGCTGCTGTTATCACTTGTCTTCAACGAGTGATAGTGTTTGTTAGTGCAACCAGTAAAACAAAACATGAGATTTTCTATAACATTTGCAGATATCAACTGCAGTAATCTTAAATTTACATCCTCAATTTACGAACAACTTAAAATGTTCTTCTTCACATTGCAATAATTAAAATGATAAAAGTTTGATCATACTTAAATAAAGAACTCAGAAAAAAGGACCCTGAAATGACTTCAACTGATACTAACACTTTATCTATGCCAGACATGGTCATAGCTCAAATGAATTTGCCATTCATGGGAGAGACATTTTGAGAGTTTTCTAAGATAAAAAATTCATCTGAGACCTCTTTGCATTGTTGTGTCCGCCTACTGAAAATCTCCGTCTGATTTCCCAGTAGATAGTGTACTGCTTTGACTGGCAATTTGCAGCATCTTATCAAAGCGAACCTATTAATGGTAATAATACGAAGATGGATTCTAAATGGCAGACAGATGAATAGCCTGGTGTGTCTGTGTGTGTGTGTGTGTGGGTGTTTAATTCTCTAAGCTGAAGTACCATGTAGTTCTCTGAAAGTGGGAGGGCTGACCATGAGCAGCTGGATAACAATTTCAATACTTGTTTGTTTGTGTCTATGCGTGTGTGGGTGTGAGAGCGTGTGTGCGTACAGTGACCTCATCGATCATGACACCTTGTCTATGTAGTGTGGTCACCTACACAGTGCTTGCCCTCTCTCTGTCTTTATCTCTGTGTATCACCCATCCATCTCTCTGTCTTCCTCCTCCTCAGCCTCCTCCTGCTCCTCCTCACCCTTCTTCCTTCTCTCACAACAGCACCCTGTACTTTTCTGTTTTATTCCCCCACCCTCTTAATCTCACATTTCCTTCCTTCCTCATTTTTTTTGTCTTCTAAAGTCATCATTTGACACACGGGGAGTTGCTGTCGCTCCCTTGTCTTTTTTTTTTTTTTTACACCCTTCCATTTTAGAGCTGAAATCCTGCAATCATTCACTCGTTTGTTGGACTCTGTGCCTGACTTTCTCCTCTGCTCTGCTCCTCCCTGCTTCATTGGTCTGTGACGCATGCCCCTGGTGCTTTCCCTCCCCTCCGTGCTCCCTTCCTTCGCTCTTTTATACACTGTTCAGCCAGCCATCTCTCCCTCTCTCCCCCTCTCTCTTTCACTCTCCCTCTCTGACCCCATCAGTCCTTCAATGCCCCGGCTAAGCCTGGTAACTCTTCATCAGCTAGCCCCCACTGGATACACAGACCTCCCAAGGGTAAGGGGAAATGGGGTCTTGTTGGCAACCTCTATGCCCATCATTGACTGTTTCACCTAGGTGTAAGTCCATTTCTGATCCTCCTTACCCCCGGACGAGAACCTCATTACCAGCCATCCTCACCCCTCCTCTTGTGTCTACATCAAGTCTTCCAGATGGAATGTGTCATAGCCTCTATGTTGGCAGAATACACAGTTTCCAGCTCTTCAATTTTAGGCACTTGCCCTTTTCAGCTCAATCAGCCTCTCTCGTCCAATCACAGCTAGTGAGGGCTCCGTCGCAATGCCTGAGTAGGGATAATCACCTTGGTTACCGGCGTAACCGGAGGCCGCTGTCTGGCCATGTTAGCGCTGTGCCCTGCAGGAGCTGCAGAGACAGGTGTCACAGCAGCAAGGGAGGGTGTTAAACAAGCCCAGGGCCGCGGAGGAGGTATAAATGTTTACTCTTAGTCATGGAAACTGTGTCACCAATAGTGAGGAATGCTCAACCCATGGTTTTAGTGTAGTGTAATGTTTTTTCAGACTCGGGATTCCATCTCTCTTCCCTGACCGCAATTCAACTTTGACTTTCTTTAAATAAGTATACTTTTTACTCTAGAGAGAACACATAGCAACTGCATATGCAATCTCAAAACCCATTAGCTATCTGTCTGATGACGTTTTAGCCTCTGGGGGCAACGGCCAATATTTTTGGGGTTCTGGTGTAGCAAGCATTTACTCAGATAACAGATAAAAAGATATCCAGACTAAGACTTTCTCTTCCATGCATTGTTGTTTTACAGCCCAGTAAGGAGCTTGAGACAGTCCAGACTACATTTTGGTATATATGCATACGAATGCAGGTAAAAACAATTCTAAAAGCTAATAAAAAGCTAATTCATTGTCAGATAATACCCCATGGGTTCAGAGATTGCATGTCAGCCAATGCGTTTACATCTTTTGCTCTCCACGCGGACTGTTTACCTGCATGCAACCAAAGCCCCCTCAAACGTGATTGGTCAATACTATTTGTACTACAAATGGAAACCAGAATGCTTCCGGTACCAAAATCTTATCCCATTGCCTACAGATTCTGCATTCATATGCAGACAACTTTATATAAAATTTACTGCCTACGTGCAGTAATGCCAAAAAGCAGTGGAGAGGGAATTGTTGTTTACTGATTTCACACTCCCATGGCAAAGACAAATAAACAAGGAAAGAGGTCAGTGGCTGGTGAAAAGCTGCTGGCTCAGGGGACATCATCAGGTCACAGTGTGGAAAGCTGCACCCGGGGAGGGCTTTTCGCTTTTGTAGGGAGCCAATCAGATCGGATGGAGTTAAGAGTGCTGGATTGATTGGCAGGCTTTGTATGCCAGCAAATGAAGGAGACGTCCTTGGCATCCTACTCAACATTAAAAAACTTCAGCTGGAAAGTTGGTGAAATGCCAGTTGTTCTCAGAAAGCGACACGTAAGGACGACATAGATCACCATTATGATAATCACAAGCGGCACTGTCTGGGGAATAGTAATGGGAAGGAGATGAGGTGGTAGCCATAAAGAGTGTTTCTACATTAGTGCTGGCCTGATTAGATTGACAGAAAGTTTCACTAATGGGCAATTAAACAAATGGTCAAATGAGATATAAGGCTTCAATTACCAATTGGTGTCTCTGTGTGCACCTTTCAATCATTGTGCGTCATGTCATGTATTTTGTTTACACATGAACTTTTTCGTGAGGTCAAAACAGAGTGAAATGAGGCCCAATACAGAGTGACAGTGTAAAAAGGATGTGAAAAGGGTCATGTGTTGGCTATGTCATATGATGTACCCTTGAAATGGGAACAAAATGACTCATAATGTCTCATTTCCCTTTATTTTGGTTCAAATCAATGTAAAAATAAAATCCTCTCTGGATCCAGTCTATAATGCTGGAGGAGGGGAGGGAGTGAATTATTCAGAATCATTGTGTGAAACAACAGTGGTTCAAAACAATGAGTTATGGGTTGCGTTGAAGACTGGGGGGCAGATTACAAGATAATTACTGTAAAATACATCACCTGCACTAAACGGTGAGCTCAGGAACTTCTTCTGCTTCTGAGTAATGGACCCATAAATGCCCAAGGGAGAATAAAATCAGTCCACACTAAGCTCTGCAACTCTTTCAGTCGTGACTTGCCCAAGAAGCGACACAGTCCAATTTGTTTATGGAGCTTATGCAGAGGCAGTTGCTCGGCTGAGATAGTGGGCCACCCTGTCAGGACCCTTTAAGACTGCATCAGTTGATCAAACAGGCTGTGCGCAACAGCAGCAGTGTATTTCTAAAAGAGGCTCATTTCAGCTTCTCTTGTGTTGACGGGCATGCCAGTGCTGTCTGCCAAGTTCAGGTTGTCCCATTATTTAAACCTACAAAAGACAGGGAATCACAGAAAAAAAAGAATGTAACACTGAAAAATCTCATTGTGCGCTGGGCTCAAATTTACACCATGAACCAGCAGATGGCAGGGCAGAGAGCGTGGAAGGGAGGTCTCGCTCTTTTTAATTAAATTGTCGACAAGTTTATTTTATTTTGGGGGTGAATTATCCTCAGAGGTTTGGATCAAAGGATAAACCTTGGCTTAGGTGAAGACTTTTTCTGCGTATTAGAGAACAAAGAAAGACACTGAAATAGCAAGCTTAGCGTAATGTGGAAGAAAGTATAAACGCAATGTTAACTCTGGCATGATGCAAACTGCAACTGACAAGCATCAAAAACTGCAATTTTGTTCAGACAAACTCTTGTGTAAGCAATCCCTTTCCTATGTTCAGAAGAAACTTTAATTTACTACGTAGGCAATCTAAAGGTATGGTTCACTGTGTGTGTGTACCCGTGTGTTGCTGCATGTATGTGTTTGCCTGTGTGGATCCATATTTTTAGTTTTTTCTGTACCGCATTTCCCTTGATATTTGTGTTTACACGCCAGGCCTGCCTTCTGTGACTCACAGCGACATTGATTTATGCATGGCCTCTGTGTGTGTGTGTGTGTGTGTGTGTGTGTGTGTGTGTGAGTGTGAGTGTGAGTGAGTGTATGGTCGCACACACACATATACCAGCTATAATTGGTATTCAAATCTCCTCCCACAAGTACGTCCAACTGCTGCCGTTTTTCAACCGCCAGAGCCCAAGCCAAGGTCCAAACAGCATGATGGGGAAACAAGCCTAAACGGATGGCTCTCATTGCACACATTCAAATAAACAAATGGAGGTGATTTAATGCACACTGCGATAAGGCAGGTGGTAATGGAGGCCTAGGAGAAGAATGGGAATGAGGTAGAAGAACAGAAGTGATGGAGGGCTCTAGCTATTGGATGGTGGCTATTAGGAGTGGGCAAACAGCAAAGGTGGAGTTAATGCCATTTGTAACTGTACGTGGGGTGCAAGTTTGGGCCACAGCTGCTGTGGATCAGCCACCTCCATAGATCTGTGTGCTCAGCACACAAACACACGGCGCTGACTTTGTGCATGTGTCCCTCAGGCCTGCCCGTCAGACATACTGTGAAGTCTTTCTTCCTTTCTTCTTCCATTCTTCCTCTCTCCTTTGCTTGTCTCTGCTCCTTTTACTCTTTCCATCTTTCCATCCCGCTATCATTCCTTCATTCTACAAAGGAGGGTCAAGTCTCCCAGCTTCACCATCTTAACAACATCCTCTCAATCTATCTGTCCAGTTATCCGTCAATCCACCCAATCAATCTGTCCATCTCTATCCTTCCTTAATGGTTACTCTCACCCCCCATCCCCTCCCCCCCGTTTCACTCATTTTCCTTTCCTCTAGATTACTTTTGCCAAGGACCAAGACATGCACATTTCTTTTTATCAGAAACAGTTTCTCAATGCATGCACTGTTTGTATTGATATGTGTGGATTGCTCAGAAACAGACCATCTTTACACTTCCTCCTCTCCCTCCTTCCTCCTTCTACCCCCTGCCTAACACCCCTCCATCCCCTTCCCCCCTGTCTCTCCCGGCCCCTGTCAGCAGCTAGATTAATGACAGTGATCAGTGAGCAGCCCCCAGCAGAGGTTGCCTGCAGCTCAGGCAAAACCCAGCACTGTAAGCGGCACACACACACACATACACAGACATGAAACACATTTCCATGCAACACACAAGCATATTCATAAATGACTGCCCAAAGACACGCACAGACACACACACACACACACACACACACACACATAACCCTATTACAGAGTACACCAGTTAGACTAACATACAAATGCCTCCATGCTCGTGCATATAAATCAAGCCTCCACTGTTCTTGGAGCAAACACACAAATAGACACACACACTAACATACATAAGGGAAAAAATCAATGCGCAGGCCATGCTGAGGTTGGTATCAGTGCAGCTGGAAGAATGGATATGGAGCAATGTATTGCTCTCCCTCTATAGCAGAAACATAGCACAGAACAGAACAGGTCTGACTGTGACAATACCCGACCTTGCACTTAACCCATTCACTGCCTCAGGACAACATAAACAAAGCCCCATAGAGCACAACAACCACAGGACAGAAACCAATGAACCAACATCTGCGCATACCCTCACACTTCATTCTTACTATTTCTGCTCAATTACAATCACTGGACTTTAAAAAGGTTTATGAGTCTGTATTTCAATCTACTTTCAAGCATATGGTACAAAATACCACTGAAGGCTGAAGTTGCATAGAGTCATGATTGAGCCTAATCCAAGTCCCTGTTTTTGAAGTAGATGCACTTGTTATAGTGACCATGAAATAATGATATAAGAGAACAGTGCAGGACTGTCCGAGACTGAAATGCTCCAGGGGGGAAATAAAAGCAACAAAGGGCTTTTACAGGGCTTTGTAATAGATTGTTGGATGTTATTATATCTGATAAGGTGAGGTCTCAAAGGTCCTTTCAGTGCTCCTCACTACTGCAAAATATCATAGCAGTATAACACCACCGCCGAGTCTGGTGTGTGACACACATCTGGTCCACTGCGGGCATTTGTTATGAGCTCTCATGAGGCTGTCAGCATATTAAATCGGAGCCCACTACATGCAAAGCTGTATGCATAGGCGCACACTCTGCATATATCACAACCTCTCGTCCCGTCACGCACACAGCAGCTATAATACAGTAGCCTACATCCTAATCACAGTCTGCCCGGATAAAATAATATAAATTCTGTGACGCATGAGGGTAAACAGTGCATGAGATACTTTTAATATTACTCGGTGGGCAGAAAGTGACAGCGACTCTGCGTTTTCACTTTTGTTTTAATTTCTGGAGGTTTTTTGGGGTATTTCCAGCATCCCAATTTTGCGTGGTGGTCAACACAATGACTCATACTCAAGTATCAATGGGGATTAGCACACACTTCCGCAAAGGGCTTTGATTTAAATTACACATTGATAACTACTAACACTGGTCCGCAGTATGATTGTAAACTGAAATACCAGCACGTGTTTTGTCAGGACGTGCGCTCCCCTTTCCTCCCTTTTCTCATGAGTCAAAATAGACCGAGTGTATTTCAAAGCGTCATTCATCTTCATCTTTGAGCACTTGGCCAAACTTGAAAAGCCCCAACACATCGAGACAGCTTAGCACTCTTCTCATTCACATCACACTCATTCACTCTCTCGTTCGAGCCTTACCAGTGCGCACCAAGCAGGCGACGGTTATGATGGTGAGAGGGACGCAGTAGTTCCACACGGACGCGAAAGCCATCTCTGTCGCTGGTATTCCCCTCTGATCTCTTCCTCAGTATTCCTCTTCCTTGGAGAAATCAGAGTGACATGAACCCGCAGGTTCACTCTCCGACAGCGCCTTCAGCGTCTGTGTGCGTGTGTGTGTGTGTGTGCTTGTGTGTGTGCGCGCGCGTGTGCGTGTGTGTATGTGTGAGAGAGAGAGAGAGAAAGAGAGAGAGAGCGCGCGTGGCACTGTGCGTGAACGAGTGTGTGTTTTATCAAGCGCTCAGTAATAACAGCAGGTCTTTACATAGTAATGCTCCCTCGCATACACACCCACTTTCTCTCCCTCCGAATGCCTCAATGTGATGGCTTGGCCGGTTTTCTTGGTTACTTTACATTGTAAATATATTTAAAAGCTTGCCAATAGGGCGGGCCCGTGTGTCTCTCTGACCAATTGCGGAGAGCAGGAGCAGGTGGAGGGGTGTGCGGATGAGAAAGAGGGGTTGGGCTTCAAAAAGAAAGACTATACAGGAGGTGAGATGGGGAGGGAAGAAGGGATGCATTTTCGATTTAATTGAAATCAATTCGCTCTAAATGTGATTGATTGCCAGTATTAATTTTCCGACTCAAATAACCAATTTATTTCAAATTCAGTTCCATAGACTGAAGTGGACGTTTGGCACAATTATTAAGATGATGAAAATGAAACAGATGTTTATTGTTTAATGAGACAATAGTGTTGCAGTCATTTATTGTTTTCTGAAGTCAACTGGAAAAAAGTGATTAATGCATGACAATTATCAAGTGGAGGTCACTTACACAGCCTACTCACCTTCCCCACATTTTAGGACATGGTTGCAAGAATTACTTTGTAAAATTATTTTCCTTACAGTCTACATGATTGGTTATTTGGTTATCTAAAATGGAGCAAAGGTCAAAGCCGAATCAGAATATGTGCAACGTGATGTTGTCAGAATGGGGGAATATCTGTTGCAGCTGCTTTGTCTTATGCATAGGACTCATCAAGGAGAGAATAGAGCAGACCTGAGTGTGTTCGGTTAAATCACCGCTAACAATGACGGTAATGGCCCGGAACAAAAACTTGTGCTCTGGACGAGCTGGTGCTCCTGCTCATCTGTAGTCGGGGCCTATTAGAGCCCGCTGAAGGGGATCTTTAACTTTAGCCTCATGCTGTGGCCACCGTTTGCCCATAATTGTGTTTTCCAGTCAGAGAGTGCTGCCCCATTATGAAAATTGTTTCTCTTTTTTTCACCATCCTGATCTAGTGTTGTAAGGCTTGTAGCCTCCCATGCTTGAAGTCGTCCTTCTGAAACTGTATCTTTGGCGCCTCCCTCAGGTGACATAAGGTATAGCACGTCATGGGTCTCAAATCAGCTTTGGCCTCTCTCTCATCTGTCATAAATCCTCAAGACACTCTGGTCAGTTTGGTTCAAACAGTCAGAAAAGTTCAAACAGCCAGTAAAGCATCAAAGCAGTCGATTAGCATTAATATTAATATATCTACCCTTGCTTTGAACTCACCTTTTATCTGATCTCCGACTGCATGGATCTGTGTGAAATCTTAAAGTCTTCGCTTCAGGCTCTCTTGGTGATTTCCTCCACCACACAAGTTTTAACCTAGTTGTTTTGGCGAAGATGATATCTGCCCTGCTCATTCCACAATTCCTGTCCCATCCCATTTTTCCATGTCAGCCTCTCTGCGAGTGTTTGTTCCCCGGTTGGCAGGGAGTTGGTGGCAGCAGCTCCACCGCACCAGATGGGGCATTGTCAGGAAGTAATGAGGGGAAAACACCTGCTTCTCCAGTGAAATACACTCCTTCATTTTCAGCCATTTGACACAACATATGCAGGATGCACATACAAAACCAAGTGACCGTGACGAGAACAGCAGTGGGCACTGGCACACAGTTGCAAAGGCCTGGCATTTTGGTGCGTTAGTCAATGAGGTGTCATGTTTAGTATAATTCACTTTTACATATAGGTTAGTGTGAGGGCTGCCAGGACATTGACTCAGTTGACAAAATGTTGACACTCAGTGAGGACATGCCTGACTTAAATGTCACAGATCTGCTTCCTTGTCCTGTTAGGACCCTGCCTGCACTACAAACAATAAAAAGGGCTGTTCTGTATTCTTTGCACAGCTCCTGCATTGCCCTAAGCTGTTGTCCGGTGGTTTATCCCTGAGGCACTATCAAGGTCAAAATGTCAGAATACTACACTACACTTCTCAGACTCGGCCCATCCATTTGTTATTTTGGTTTGTTTTGAGTTGTGTTGTTTTTGTGTTGAGGTATTTAATACATGGAATGCCCATGTGACTTCCTTTTTTTGCCGCACTCTAGAGCCGGGCTGTGACACAAGGCAACAGAGGAGAAAATTAGAAAGATGAAGTTGTAGTCTGTGATAGTTATTTTTGGGAGGCAGTTTAATAGTCTAAATCTAGTTGAGATTACAGTAGAAGTAGCTGTGACTAACTTTGCCATCTCTTATAATAAATGAGCAAAGTTTCAAGGTTACCTAACTGCAATTATTCTGCGTAATGCCTGAGTGTTTATGTGTGCAACTGCAACTGCACGTGTGTATATGGCTGAATTGCCTAGGGTTGTATTTGCAGGAAGATGGGGAAAAACACAAGCATTCATGAGCACGATACTTTGGTTTTAATCAGCTTTTTTACCAACCTTCCCTTTCAGTCTGTAAAGCAATGACCTTTACAAAGAGATGGCATTGGATCGAGAAGATGTGCAACTGAGTGAGCATGCATGTCTGCTATTCACCATGTTGTCAGTACTCCCCAGACTCTTTTGTATCTCTAAAATGGAACAAAATCATTGGCATGCAGGAGGACAATAAATATTTCCTCAAAGCAATTTAATGTCAAAGAAATCCAAAGTACAGAAAATTAAATAATACAGTGCTATGTGCCTGAGAGCTGTCACAGTAAAGAGATTATAATAAAACTCTTTGTTTTATGTTTTTTGCGTTGCTTCTGCTTCGGACAAGAAAATAAAACCTTGTCCTAGCACCCTAATGGTTCATTCTCAATATAAGACCATGCAATTATTCTCGCAACAGAGAGAAAAGAATTGCGAGTGGAGTCTTAACAGCCCTTACAGTACACAGGACTCATCACCAAGGTCTTTCCAAGCATGTTGCTAACCATTTTCCACACTGCAGAATAAATGAAGAGAAAATTGCCCACCTTTTTGTCCAAGTTGCATAACTGCTGGCTACACTCACAAGCAAAGCAGCTTCTATGTCTCTAAAGCAATCATTTACCCTTCAGGGCTTTTTTTAGCACCCTGCTTGTTACTGATTTCGATTTTGCTCTCCCTATAGTTTCCCAATATTCTTCTTTGCCTCCCTCTTTTCCTCCTTCTCTTCTCCCCCAATGTGACCATCTATAACCCTATACCATCTCTTCATTCTTGGAGTATCTCTACTATGCCATCCCTCATTTTCTGACCACCTATTCCCTCTTCCTCATCTCTCACTCCATCCACTCTTCCATTTCCCTCCCCCTCATCCAGCCACCTGGATGTGCAGTCACACCAGAGGTTGTTTGTCTCCGCAGGTGGAGGGTAAGGACTCCACACTGGATTTGTAGATGGGCTTCTTCTGAGAACGGTCAT
Organism: Scomber japonicus; assembly: GCF_027409825.1. Lineage (NCBI taxonomy): Eukaryota > Metazoa > Chordata > Actinopteri > Scombriformes > Scombridae > Scomber > Scomber japonicus. The sequence goes on along the minus strand of NC_070587.1, from coordinate 6,723,699 downwards.
CACTGGGGAGAGGAGAGAGGGAAAGACAGAGGAGCATAATTATCAGTATATCGACCTCCCAGTAAGCAGTAGAAAGGTAAAGTATAAGTGAGGAAATTATAGGCTAGAACCAAGCATTGCAGCCACACCTGGCTGTTGATATAAAAGTCAGTTTTTCTCTGTTTTGCTTTGTCTCTCTTACACATATGCACATATACACATGGCAGCACATCTGCATTCATTCATGCTTAAAAGAAAAACTCTTTTTCTCCTACATTACCACAAATGCACAGAAATCCTGAATGAAGCAGGATCTTATGGAATTTATTTTCTTAATTAAATTTTTCTTTTCAGTACATATGGAAAATAAGTTAATGAGTCTCATGGTGTCACAGTGCACATTAACATGCTATAAGCACATATGTTTATTGGGATTTCTACTGATGTTCTTATCTACCACAGAATAAAACCCTAGTACCGGTAACTCCAGTTTTTGGTAGGTTTTTGTTTTTGTTGTTTTCGTTGTTGTAGGTCAGACCTGCTGAGATAGACTTTAATATTCAGTATGGATACTGCCTTTTAAACACACAAAAGGTGTGCACATGTTCTGAAAGGTCTTTTGTAAGAGCACTTGACACACATAACACACACACAGTGTGAAGTATATAGTGAGGTGCACAGTAACACACACACACACACACAAACACACACACACACACACACACTGTAGCTGAAGTGGCCTTGGTTCTATCACACGAGACAGAATGAAATATTGCAGCAATTTTCATATCTGTAATATAAAGCTAAACTGTAGAAGAAAAGACTGCAACTGAGTTAGGGAAATAGAAAAGTGAGTGCAGATAAAATGCTGTAAAGAAATTAAACAGATACACACACATGCACTCAAATTCAGAAGCACATAAACCATCATGCTCTGAACATGATTTAAGATGATCATCAGTAAAAATCAAACACACAAAAAGTCATTCCTTACATGGGCCCCTTGCTGGTCTTGGTCTGCTTGGCCCTGGAGCACAGGAATACACTCATTGAGAGGACGAGCACCACGAGAGCTGCAGCAGCCGCCGAGGTCATCAACGTGAGACGACCATTAGTAGTCTCATACCAGGGGGAATCCTCTGTGGGGCAGATCAGTCAGACATGATTGAAAAATGCATCACACTAAACTATGAGCCTGTCAAAGGAAAGAGTTTCTGTCTGCAATTCAGAGAGTTGTACACAGCAGTGATCTTCCAGAAGTCTTCCTTTCCAATTTTACAAACTGACCGATTATCCTCTTAATGTGCTTACATTTTTAAAACTATATACAAGATTTCAAAATAGGTATTTAATGGACTGTGCACTCTGAAACCTTACTTTGAGATAACAGACAAAGTAAACATTGAAAAATTAAGGTTATGAGGATTTGAGGCAGCAACAAACACATGCTTTTGTTCATATTCCTTGCTTTAATAGGATTCTCTGGCAGCTTTAGTCACACAGTTTAGCACCAGGATTGTTTGCTGAAGGTTTGTTCTGACACTGTAGTGCAACTTCAAAGCAGCAGCATTGACATGCAACATTTGCTTGCTATACCTTCAAGGATGAGAAAACATTATTCCAGCATCTAGAAATGATTACCTTTTTAATTAGTACATGTGCTTCAGAGGGGATAGTGGAGACATTGTTGAGCACGGTGACCAATGAGTCAATTGCAGCAGTAATAAGATAACTCTACCATAATAAATAACATGCACTGGCTTAATTGCATTTTTAGAGGAGGCATAATTTCAACAATTTAAATCACAAGGCCTGTGAATCTTACTGGGTGAGAGGATGGTGTTTAAAAACTGCAGTGCATTAACATAGTGCAGGCATCTCACAGGTCACTGATAAAGATGATGAAGACAGATGAAGTGCCTTAATTGGATTAGCTATAATGTTGTAATGAAATTAGTTCTCCACTTGAATACAGTCTTCACGTTCTGTGAGAAATAAGACAGTTTGTCAGTCATACACGTTCAGACTGTCACTCTATGGAAATCTATCTAATGGCTTGTTGAAGATAAAGTAACTCAAATGTGTGTCTCTTTGCTTTGTACTCCACAGTGCACCTTTTGACTTTTTTCATTTCTATGTACAGTGATGGAAATGCAGAAATGAGTATTTCTGATGAACGATTCCAATAACACAATTCCACCTAAGCACCTGATTGTTGAATTAAAGAGGAAACACAACATCTTTGTTAAATTTCCCAACAGTTCCAACAAAGATTGGCCAAACCAGTTTTTAGAAAGAGGAAGAGAGAGACAACCATTCCATATAAAGTATGTTCTTACCAGGCAGCACAGTGATGGTGATGGTGCGTTTCTTGCTGAGTGACTCCACAGAGGGGTGCTCGGCCATGCAAGTGTACTGCCCTTCACTCTCTTTGCTCACCTTCTTCAGCGTCAGTTTAGACAAAGGTAAGATCCAGTCGTCACCCTGAGAGAAAGATAGAGACATACAAGAGACCATAGGTCAGTTTTGTCTGAAACAAGAGTTGTCTGAAACAAGGGTTTATGTCTGAAACAAGAGTTTCAGACATAAAGAAAGCTAAAGAGAGAGAGAAAGAAAGATGGCAAAGAGTTTTATTTTAGCTGATTTGTGTATGAGAATGAAGAGTAAAGACAGACAATGAATAAAAATGAAACAGGGCAAAATAAAGAGAAACAGAGAGATTGGCAATGGCAGTGGGAGAAAGACATAAAGACAGAAATATCTGCTGGCGTGTGGCCCTCAGAGAGCAGTCCCCAAAGTCACATATGAGGTGTATTTACCTGAGCAGTAATCCCAATGAATGAACACACATCCACACAAGTCAATAACCCAGATAACACCATCATCCGCAAAGAATGATGCAGCAACAACACACAGTGTTAACACAACACATAATGAGATGGCAAGGGAGCAGGATGAATTGCTGACACAAAAATAGCAGCACTATTATGAGTTAGAGCCCGACACGGGAGGAAACAAATAATAGGCCAAACACAAGGATTGGAAAACAAACGAACGTGGAGGAGGGAGCAAAAAAAAAAAGAAGACATTACACCATGCAAATGATTTGGCTCCTGAGAGCTCCAGCTCCTGCCAAGAAAGTCCATTTCAATTTGAATGGATCTGAATTAAGAGGATTTCCCATAAAGGCCAGGTCTGGCCAAAGCAGCATTTTGTATGCAAATCCACAGGCTCCCAAAGCAGTGGTCCGTTTCTGCTTCTGTCCTGCTGTCATTAGTGGGGGCCACTGTGCCCACAGCGGCTGTCTGTCAAAGTGGGCCATTCTGATGGTACTTTCTGCCATTCATCCATCCCTGTAATATGTACAGTGAGCACACAAAGACACTCGCAAAAATGAATTTACACCAATCATTCCATCTCATCTGATAATTTCCTGGAATGTCTTATCCAAAAGACCTTGTGACTTATGTAAACGGGCCACGAATAGAGCGACTGAGAATAGATCCTGAGTGTAGGTGCACAAAATGATTGAACCTCCACACAGTGATGAACCTGTCAGTCATGCTGGCAATAATAATAATTCAGATTTTCCTCCTCACCAAAGTGACAGTGGCTGAATATTCAACAAATAATGACATAAACCTAAAGCACTATGATCATGTGGCAGACAAACTGTATTAGCAGTATAGAATTGAACTGAATTGGATTGGGACTTGTAAACCCATTTAAAACCCCGGATTAGCGGTGACCCTTTAACAAGCATATTAACCCCAAGCCGACTTATCGAAAGGAATAACACAAGGGAAATTTGGGGAAACTTGGTAATTACGTCTGCCTGTTCCCAAGATATCTTCATACTTTCATAGCTTCATTACACTTGTTACCTGTTAAGTGGCAGCACTAGCAATTTTGAAGACATCTTCAAAGTGTAATACCATTTTCTCACCACAAGGCCACAGTGCATTGCCCAACTCATCAACTTCTTCTTGTTCTACATGCCTGTTGTCACCTTGGCATTTTACACTGAGATGTCTTAATTTCCCTCAGGCAAGATTTTTTTTTAGTGCAGCAAAGAGCACAGTTGAATAATTCAATGCTGGTTAACCAAACACTAAAAAAATCATTAGAAATCTATCCACATAATTGTTTTCAGGTTGACTGGCTCTTGTCTAGACCTCATTAAACTATTAATTCTCTGTAAGTGGGCAAGCTGCAATCCCCAGCGTATGGTAGGCCTAAGCCAACCGGTCACTTATACACAGAACACTTCTTCTGTGAATGGGATGGAGAGGATACAAGCGAGGGGAAACAAGTGGCTTGAGGAAGACAGGGAGAGAAAAACAGATGTGTTAGAGGAGGAGAGAGAATTAAACGAATGCTTGAACAAAGCCAAGAGAGAAAGAGACACTGGAAGAAGTTGGACAAAAAAATAAAGAGGTCACATCAAAAGTGGAGAGAAAGAGCAGGGAGACAGAATGACAAGTTTCTGAAAGCATAATGGGGACTTTCTCACCTCTTTTTGCCAGGAGTAGCTCGGCTCCTCTGATGAGCTGGCAGAGCACTTCACCACCACATCATCGCCGGCTCGTACTTTCAGCTCCTGTGGGACACCCAGGTAGCTGGAGTAGCCTTCCCTGGTCAGTGACAGCTCTCCCATGTCTAAAACGCAGTGGGAATGAGGACACATGAACAGGCATTAATGAAGGAAGAAATGTTTTGTACAGTGCAACTATATACTTCTTCAAGAGTCTGGGACGTGACTGACCATGTGTTTGCAATGGTAGCAGATGGTAAAGACGCAAATCTTTTTGAGTATATTTAAGTATATAGGCTCAAGTATGAATGCCTCCCAGTGGTACTGACTGTACCAAGCAATCAATAATAATGATAATAGGCTTCATCTTATCGAAGTCTTTAGAGAGGCAGTGTTGTGAATAATGGCTCATTTTCTCTTCCATCTCAATAGATGGCCACGTCCTTCCAGATCCTGGCTTCTCTCTCCCTCTATCTTCTTTAGTCCATTCTAATCTTTGCTTCTTATTGATTCCCCCCAGGAGGCTGAGGATCCTATCAAACAGCATTACGGTCGATTTGATGGCCACTGAGAAGATAGAGGACACTGATAATCTCACTAGCTTCGCCATGGATGCCGTTTCACACAACTGTGTATCCTACACTGATAGTTTCAATCTTGAGCCCCACCAGGGGAATGTGTCTTTGTTTGCTTGAAGTGCCAAAAAAAAACTGAAATAACTGTTGTCAACCTATCATAGGGAACACTATTGTTTTGTTGTGTACCCTCAGCAGCTGCATTGCATAGATATGTCTTGTGTTATTAACTATTTATGTGTTTTTCTATCCCTCGCTGTGAAGAAAGCTGTGTCCACAGTGTCTGAAAGATTGTCTTCACCTCCTGCTGGTTGGAAATATGAGGAAAATTGCAAGGTTTCCAAGTCTCTTTGTTCTGTCTTCTTGCCTAGACTGTTTACCAATGTTCATCCAGACAGGTTTTTATTTTTACTTTTATTTTGCTTCCTCCCTTGTGCTGCATGTCAATATTCACTGCTTATGGAAAGTGAAATTTAGAAACTGTGCATCTTGTTTGCATGTCTAGCCAACTGTCAGATTCCCAAAGAAATCTCTTTGACTTCTGCAGGACACAGATGCTATGAAAAATCTATGGTTTCTTTATTTAGCAAAAGGGAAACACAGTGTCACAGAGTCATTGTTCTACAGGAGTTTGGCAGACAGTTCTTACACAACTCGTACCCATATCAACCCAGGCACTCACAATGCACTTTGAATTCCAGCAGCTGGGAGGAGTTCTCTGGGGCAGTCACATTGTCGAAGTCGGACACACAGCGGTAGGGCCCCTCATAGTACCTCCCTGCTCGAGGAATTGTCAGGAAGAGACTGTCACCCACCTGCTCGATGTACACTGAATAGTAGCACCAAGATCGTTCCCAAACTACATGCCAGCGCTCCATGTACTAGTGAAGGGAGAGTAGAAGATAAGAAGGGTGACAGAAAGAGGAGAAACTTGTGTTGAACTTTTGTTGAACTTTGCAAATACACAGTTCCACATACACCAAGAAATGGTGTATGTGGAACTATGGAAAAATATATCACTGCAGTTCTTAAATGAATGACACCATCTTGTTTTAAATGATGCTGATGATGAAAACTTGCACTGAAACTTAAAAAGAGTTGAGATGTCTATTTGGATGTAAATTTTGAGAACTATAGAGATACATTTCTCTCCACAGCAGTCAGTTAGTTTGTACAATATTTACAGAGAACAGCTGACTGCCCATCAAGGAACAGGCAAATTTGTTTATAAATCTATAAATATTATGACGTGACATTGTTCTGTGGACAATTCATGTCTTTTCTCTCACACCCACTTGTTCCTGCTGCTTACCTTGGAGAACACCTCAAAGTGGACGTGGCTGATGTTGTGCTCAGAGTCTGAGTACAGACACTCCAGTGTGATACTCTCTCCCTCCAGAACAGGCTGGGTTGGCCCTTTAATGAGCAAAGTGGCTGCAAGTGGACAGAGATTACAGATGCAAGTTATTGATCACAACATGAATAGGCATGGGGCTCAGGAGAAAAGACTTGTTGACTTGCACTGGGGATCTAGCTGCTGTTCTGGGCAACACTTTCAAAACAACCTCTCCCTTTTCCTGACATTTATTTCAGGGTCCTGCTGGAAAACTGGCAGTAGTCTCATGTCACCATGGCCACATGACCAGCAACAGGTTCTCTGACTTTACTAACGCTGTTGTAAACAGAGGCCATCTGTCTTTCCCTGCAGGCAAATAAAATTGCACAACACTTTTCACAGTTAAGACTGAGAATGAGGTTAAGAGTTCTCTGTTTACATACATTATTTAATTATTTAGTTGTTCCTCATTTCAGTGTATTAGTAATTCCCCAAACATTTCTTGTTTCAGCTTGAGTCACGTAAGCGCAAGAGGAAACCCATCAGTGTGACAGAAGAGAAAGCAAACTGTTTCCTCCAGAGGACAAACACCAAGTCAACAATAACAACACAGTCGATAACGAGGAAGGCAGGCAGGCAGACACAAATATACACAAACCACACAAACCTCAGGACCACCAACAGTAAAAACATATTCTGAGAAAATACCACAGCCAGACTTGTAGATCACATCAATTGTTCATAGCAGAGCAACAATAAAATTATATTCTTTGAGAAGATTGTATAACAGTCCATAAAAAACATATTTACCATAACTGCCGTGAATCAGGGCGACCGCTGCGACAAATAGGAGTACTTTCATGGCTGTAAAAAACCTTTTCAATGTAACAAAAAAATGGTCTGCCCTCCTGCGTAGCTTCTAATCTGAAATGAAAGTTTGCTCAGTATTTATCTAGAGACTTGGTGGGTGTGTCTTTCATGCGTGTTTTCAGGAAGTGGTTCAAAAATATTCACAAAATGTCCAAAAGCATTCTATAGCTTGAGATATAATGCTCAAGAATCCTTATTATATTTCTACAGACTATTTTTCTGCTAATGAGCATTTGTGCTTGAAATATTGTGTATGTGAACAGTAAATACAGAAATTGCTGCAGCTCCAATAATCAAATTTGCTGCCACTTTGTCATTTGTCTCCAGGGGAAGTCAGACCTATCATGTTTTCATACTGAGGTTGTTGTTTTTGAGGTCAGGTTTACTGAGGAAGTTCACAAGAATTTCAAAGCTGTCCTGACTTGTCTCTTTTACCCGGCATCAAATGTAATGCCGAACAAGCAAACATTTTAGCTTCATTTGCTTCAAGCTTTGATTGATCAGCTGTTAACCATAGATGGACAGGGAATGAAATTGAAAGAGATTGTCTAAAGGTTTCAGGTCGTTTGCTGTGTAAGCTGATATAAAATGCAGAGTCATCCTCAGACTGGCACAGTAAATATTTTATCACTTTCAGTCTCAGATAGATGCATTGGTGCATCCATCTCTGACCAATACTGTTGAAATCAGTCATATATGTCCTAAAATAACAAAAACAAAGCAAACCTGTCAAATATTTTGTGAAGTGCTCAGGTAGTAGTGGTAGTGGTAACATGTTTTTTTGGGGAGAGGGAAACAATAACAATAAAACAGTTGGCTTCAAATTAACAGGACCTTTGAGCCGCACTCAAAAGGATATTGCCATACCTTTTGTGACTTTATTTGTAGGACTAAGCCACATAAATCAGGTATTTAAAGGTAGTTCGGAGGTATTGCACTTCCTGAAATGAGTAGTTCCTTAAAAGCGAACTGGTTAAAAATGTATCACTGAAGCTGAATCCTCAAGTTATTTCATTCCATGTCCTAAAATAACAAAAACAAAGCAAACCTGTCAAATATTTTGTGAAGTGCTCAGGTAGTATCTCAAAAACATGTTTTTTTGGGGAGAGGGAAACAATAACAATAAAACAGTTGGCTTCAAACTAACAAGACATTTGAGCCGCACTCCAAAGGACATTGCCATAGCTTTTGTGACTTTATTTGTAGGACTAAGCCACATAAATCAGGTATTTAAAGGTAGTTTGGAGGTATTGCACTTCCTGAAATGAGTAGTTCCTTAAAAGCGAACTGGTTAAAAATGTCTCACTAAAGCTGAATCCTCAAGTTATTTCATTCCTTATTATATTTTAATAAGGTCATTGTTCATTTCTTTAAAAAAAAGAAAAGATTCTGATCTAGTTCTATGATAGTTTTGCAGGTTTTTGTGGCGTATTTGCGTTCTGACACCCTGCACGGAGAGACAAGTTAAACGCTCATCTATTTGTTGAATCTCGGTGTAGTTCTCCACACCATCCAGCAGGTGGCAGAGCAGAGTCACCACCGGAAGTAGACATAAACAAAGCGGAAGCAGTGAAAAATATCCTCGCTCATTTTTCCTGCTGTGTCCAGGCTGTTCGAGTGAGTCTTTCTGTATAAAACTGACACATTGTCGTCGCAACGGCACCGAAACATGGACAGATAATGTTTATTTAATTGGGTAAGTTGGTAGTTTAACGTGTAAATGAAAGCTGGAGTGTGAGTGAAGCCACAGCGTTAGATTAGTCGCTAATGTTAGCCTGTTCGGCTAACGTCAAAGCTCGATGGCTGCTATTGTTTTTAGCATAACGCTACTTTGGGATCTCTATTTTACACGTTTGCTTTATTTGTGGAGGTTGTATAGCCAAATAATAGATACCTGTTGAGTGTTTTTGTTTTCTGAGTGAGGTGTTAATTTGCTAACTCGGTAAATATTTTCAGTAGATAATCAAACGTTGTTTTAGTGCTACTTTATGTTTTGTAGCTAACACGGCTACCGTAGTACACAACATGGTATTAAAAATGTTGTAGTGTAGTAATAATGGATTATTTAAACAGCAACTTCAAAAACAAAGTTAAAAATAGCTTTAAATGGTAGGAAAACATTAAAACGCCAAATCTATTATTACATATATTCAGGAAAAAGATAGTAGAGATGCACACTGGGGGTTTTCTCATCCATCCTTTTTAATATTTTTTCTCCTTTTCTATATGAGTAAGCTATATAGTGAAAAGAATCGTGATCAAGCCCCTTTGAAAGTCGCTCCATCATGTTTTCTTTAGATACAAAATTTAATATCGCTTTATTATCATTGCTTTAAAAAACAGAAATTCAGTACACAACTTAAAAACGGAACTCAAGATATATAGGCTACATAAAAATAAAGATTTTTCATACACACACACACACACACTCATCAAAACATGTTCACAAACACAGTTCACATTCATATACTTACCAACATATACTTAAAAGAAAGTTAAAAATGAAAAAGTAAAGTATAAAATGTATACTTTGTACTACTTTGGATGTAGATTTTGACGTGTTATTGATTACAGTGTATGTGATTTCAGAGCATAATTCAGTGTGATGATGGATTTGGGGTAGAAACTGTTCTGTAGTCTTGTAGTAGGTGCTTTAATGGACTGTAACTTTTGCCTGAGGTCATACATTCAAACAGCTGATGGGTCCTTTCTGCAGGCAGCGGGATGTGTACCTATCTTCTCGAGCAGGCAGCTGTGTGTTGATCATTTTTTGTGCAGTTTTTATAAGTCTCTGCAGTGCCTTCTTTTCGGTTGCAGGGTTGTAACTATGCCAATCTTTTGTTTATTTGTGTCTTTTGCATTTGGTGTAAATACATTTTTAAAAATCACTACATAGGGTTAAACAGATGCGATGTTACAACCAGAAATCTATAACCTAGAGTTAACATTAATAAGAAGCTTATTTGATAAGGCTGCCATGATGTGCTGATTTATGAATTATCTGTCTTTTTTTTTCTACAGATTTATGGACGTGGTCCCTGTTAAAAGATAATCCATCACACCAGTGCCCAACTTGGACTGTCACCCAAGACTCTGACATACACAGGCAGGACACACCAGTTTTGCTTCCTGTGAAACCTAGAGTCCCCCCCACGTCTCCCTTAGCCACCAGCATGGCTAACAGCACCACAACAGCAGTAAAGGTCCTTGGAGCCCCTGGCCCTGCTGGCAGAAGTAGTCCAGAGGGATCTCAGGTCAGTTCATTATCTTCTTTTAAAATGTATTTTGAGAGTGGTGCCGGACTTGGTTTGGTTGCTATACTACAGATATAGAGAAACTCAAAAAAAGAAGTTTAAAACGATACGATGTTGCATTCTGCCAAATGTGTTGAGTTTAACATGATTATAATAAGTTCTTGATTGATATTAATGAAAGACACATACACTGTCTGTAGCTCAGGATGTTGAGCAGTAGACTGGGCAGCCCGCTAATCGAAGGGTTAGTGATTTGATCCTCGATGCCTTCTGTCCCCATGTTGAAGTGTGATGTGTGAATGAGAGGTTAATTGTCAGTGCTATGTAAAGGCAGTTTATTCACTAATCATTTAGCAAATAAACAATGAACTCTTGATTTTTAAAAGTTACAAAGAGTAGCATTTCACATTATATTACATTTTTGACTCTACACAAGCAATCAGTTTTATTTCTAATATCAGAAATCACCCCTCACATCTTACCTCAGGAAGAATAAAAAAAGGTGGATTCCTCTCCAAAGACCCACAGACGTGCAATATATGTCATGTGTAAAAAAATAGACCAAAACAGTTAAAATAACAATATGGAAAACCAGGATGACATGTATAGATGTATAAATTGATAAGACATGTGAATAATATGTGATATCTGTGAAATTGTTTACAAATTCCCACAGTCCATTTTCTTGAGTGCCTTGTTGTCATTATTGCATTTTGGAGCATCATTAGATGACTACAAAGATGGCATGGTTGCTGTCTGTATCCTGTAGTTCCTAATAACATAGTAAGTGGACGCTATACATCTGCTTTCTTTCCAGGTGCTCAGCAAGAAGAAGCTGCAAGACCTGGTGAGAGAGATTGACCCAAATGAACAGCTGGATGAGGACGTTGAGGAGGTCTGTGGTTTTGATTACAGTTTTAATTTAATGTTTTAGTAAGCACAAGTACTGTGAAAGTAAAACCTGTTTCATCTTGCACATTCTTGTTGCTTAAATGTGTCTTTTTTAAAAATACTGCTAACAATGAAAGTTCATTTGGCCAGTGGAAATATAAGGGATATTCTAGCTGTTATGATTTTTTTCCTTTTGGTTTGGTGTTTACTCACGTTGTTGGTTTCTTTGCAGATGCTGTTACAAATTGCAGATGACTTTATAGAGAGTGTAGTGACAGCTGCCTGTCAGCTGGCACGTCATCGCAAGTCCAACACCTTGGAGGTGAAAGATGTCCAATTACATCTCGGTATGTTGTTGTTCAAGATTATGCCCAAAATAACAAATAACCAGATTTGATGCATGAATGATTAATTTAATTGCTTAACCTGTGTTGTGCTTTCGAAGTGACTTAAGTTATCAAACTTTGTTTTAATTTAAAAACAATCTGTACAATCAGTAATTGATAGGAGCTGCTTCGCCTCTATAGAATTTAACCAAAACATCTGACAAATTGGCATCTTTAAGGGGCATATTCACAAATGCTGGAAATGAAATACAAGAACAAACATGTCTGGAAACTTCTTGAGTTACAAGAAACAGTCGCAGTCAGGAAATGCAAGAGCTTCCTTGGCAGTATTGGTAGATTTGGAAAAACTTGGGAACCAAATTGCTGACAGATTGTCATGTCTGCTGCTTTACAGTGTTCTGTCTAAAAAAATGTGTTTCATTTAGAAAGTGCCTGTCACAGAAAATGTGTTGGTTGTCCTCAGAAGTTCATGCAGCCTTGGTCCTGCTGACACTGCATTTTGTCTTTACCAGAGCGTCAGTGGAACATGTGGATCCCTGGTTATGGCTCAGATGAGATCCGGCCGTTCAAGAAGGCTTGCACCACAGAGGCTCATAAACAGGTGAACATTAGATGCTTGGTGAACTGTTGATTATATATTATATTATTATATAATATGGTTGATATGTTTTGTGTTGAAATGAATGTGAACTTAACTCTTTGCATTTGTTTTCATTTCAGAGAATGGCTCTGATCCGCAAGACAACCAAAAAATAGCAAGACTGTACACTAATATGTTGTACCAACTCTGTATTTTCTTTTTTGTTTGTTGTTTTTTTTCGGGGGGGGTTCCCTTTTCAACTGGGATTTTATTTTTTGACTGGTAAAAAAGAAATAGTGGGTTTGGGAGGGGGTACATTTTTTTGACATTGGTGTTTGTCAGTTCTCCCTAATCTTTGAGTGTTTTGCCAGCACCATCTCACAATTACGTAACTCGTCCCTTGATTCAGTTTTGTTGCCATTTAGCAAAAGTCTGGCAAAACTCTATTCATTGCATTTTTGTCAATAAACATTTACACCTTCTTTTGGATTGTGACCACTGCTGTATCCAGTATGCCTTTTGATACTCCAGAGCATTTGGATGTGAATGTTACAGATTCATTTGCCTCCTTAAAAAAGTATCTTTGGTGTTATCTTGCCAATAATAAATAATCATTAACGTTGAGTATGAGATTATGGCTCCCCTGTTTACCCACTCTACTCAAATGATGTTGATTATTGTTTTTTTAAAAATATATAAATAGTTTATAATACCAAATTCCTACTGCACATGATAGATTACAATACAGTAGATTATTTACCTTTGTGTTAGACATGTACTGTATGTGCTGTTGTCTATTGTAACTGAATGTAGTTGGTTTTATTACAGTAACACTCCAAACATCCGTGTAAATTTTATTTTTTATTCTTGTCCATTTCAGAAAATTGAATCAAAAATAATGATAAAAGAAATGATCTCCTGATGTTTTCATAATGTCATTAAAAATAATAAATGATTGATATTACCAAATGAGGAGAAGTTTGGTCAGACTGACCTGGGGAGAATACACATGGTGTCTGCATTTGTTGGACAAGGTTATATCTGAGTTTGAAGGGATTAGGGAAGACTTTCAATTTGTAACAAAAAATGCCCATAGCGGTTTGGAAGTAATTTATTCTTTTTTTGTAGTAGTACACTAATGTAAAAAGCATATGACTACTTGGAAGTTTTTAAGGGTCCAGTGGAGTTAAAACATTTAAAAATACAAAATATAATCAATGAAGTTGCTGTTTTAGAAAGCCAAGTATACAGACACAACAGTTAACCTGTCAGTGAATATTTAATCTGAGTCTCTGTCTGATTCTTGGTTGCAGAAACACAACAGGAGACTACCCATCAGCCAGATGAATAGTAATTGCTATGGAAACCTCTCACAGCATTTTAAAAGAACAATATCCAAAAGCACCCTGGGGTTTTTGGATAATTTATTTCAACAACAGCACGTTGGTGGTGGGATGTGTTTTGGGCTCAGCTGCAGGGGAGAGATAGATGGGAGTGGCTCACAGGAGCAGTGCCAGGGGTAGTCTAATTGGCACAGGTGTTACCTGTTGTCTAATTATTCTTTCTCCACTTGATGCAATAGAATGCTGGAGCGAAGAAGACACACATACACACACTGGAGCCAGAATACAGCAGGCGCACCGGCCCCCCATTATAATTGCATATTGATTGATGTTTGAGAAACTGGACTGTGCCCTCCGGAAATACCGGTCAAGTGAGCAGAGGAGTTAAGACTGAGAGACGTGTTTATGTTGTGAAAGCGTATGTGTGGTCAATAAAAAGTGAAGACCTAAAGTTGACAGAACTGCTTGCCACTGTGTTTGTGCTGGGCAGAACCCTGAGGTAACACTGACACCTGTTAAAATCACTCACTTGCAGGATGCTGTGCAATTATTAGTGATCCAACAAAGTTCTTTACAGAAAACTTCCCAGGCCCAAAAGATTCACCAGCAGCATAATTGCCAATACCCCCCATCATTTTGTCTGCTGCCAGTCAATGCTTGAAGTAATTCCACTGCTTGGAGATACCTAGAAATATTTTCTGTTTCTATCCATCCACCCACCCATAGCCCACACAATGACGGACAGTTAAGGCAATGTGAGTCAGCTGTCCTGAAATGGACATTAGGCTATGTGTAGTCTATGTGCAGGTGGCCTGTCTATTAGGCCCATCAAGATATGAAATTATTGCCCAATGTCTGAGAAACAGTTGTTAAGCCTATTTCATTTTACACTGCCAACACAGCTTGATATGAAGGCCCAATGCTACAATCAGTTTCACAGTTCCACTGCTTACTTTCCATCATCAGTAATAATATAGCTATTTGTGTATTAATAAGAGAATTGAAGCAGACATTTAAAAGTAAAGCAAAATTTACTTTCCCTGGTGACTAGGTTTCTTTTATATGCTGTAATTTGTAAAGTACTTTTTGAGAGTAGTAACTAGTTAATTACTCATTTTCAATAACATGCACAGCACTGATAGTAACAGTCCAACTAAGCACCACAGACAAGAACCCCCAGAATCATGTTCAGAAATAGTTTCTGAGCGAAAAACAGGATGCTGCTTGTGACTCCTCAAAAGAAATCAAACTTGCAAACCTTAGTAACAAATCAAGACCTCAGGAGGAGTTTTATCAAATATATATTTTTGGCTCCCTCCATTTGGGAGCCACTTTTCTAGTTAATATGTCCTGAGATCCCCCCATCAATAGCACAGCAGACGTGATAGTATCCAGTCCTAATACATGAAATGGTCTTGTGACGGAGTTTCATCTTTAGCACCTATTAGACTTAATAGGGAAAAAGCCCCAATTACTGGATATCATCATTACAATGCCTGCCCCTACTGAACTGAGGTAGGCAATGACAACATCTGTCATGTTAGTCTGATCAGCTATGTGCCAAGCACTTCCCCATAAAAACACAAAATGCAGAGTTAACATTAAAAAAACAGTAGTTAAGTTCACAAACATTGTTTTCAGAGATGTAAAAGAACACATATAGAGAGTCACAGTCTTGCATTGTGAAATGTTTTAGACGTGCTGTATCTTCACGGCAAAGGTGCAAATCAATGTGTTCCATGATTATGTCATAAAGTTAAGAGTCACCACAAATCCGGCTGTTTTTTGTAACAGTGTGCATACAGGTGACCACCACCAGTGCAGTTTAACCACAGCACTTCTTCTTGTTCTTGGAGATTGTGCTGGGCTTATTCAGGCTGGCTCTCTGTAACTGCAGAGCCTGTGGGGCGGCGCACTTGACCCCATCCCAGCCCTCTTGCAGCTCTACCTCTCCACTCAACAGACCCTGGTAGATCCGTCGAGCGAGGAGCTCAAAGGCATCCCTCACGTTGTAGCCTGTCTTGGCAGAGGCCTCCACATAGGGCATCCCTAACTGTCCGGCCAGCTTCTGAGCCTCTTCCCGACTCACCATCCTCTCCCCATGAGCATCTCGGTCACTCTTCTGGCTCACCAGCACGAACAGAACCTTATGTGGTTGCACCCGCTCACACACCTCAGCATGCCACTCCTTAATATGCTCAAATGAGGCTCGGTTGGTCATGTCAAACACCAGGAGGCCTCCAACCGAGTTGCGGTAATAAGAGCGGGTGACTGACCTAAGGAAAGAATAAAGAAAAAGTGTAAAAAGAAAGAGGAGATCTGAATTTCAACACCTCAAAACCACCCAAAACCTCCCACCAGGCAGTGCAGAGTTCAGACTTATTTCCTGTTTCAGTGAGCAAATACTCAACTGAGTCCCTGCACTGTTTCAGTTGAGCTATTTTAGATAAGCAGATTGGCAAATAGTTGCTTCTTTATAAGAAATTGATAACCACTGTGCTTTCTCACGCTAATCATGACACTGTTGAAAGGCATGTAGTTCCCCCATGAGTCACTGAATGTTTAAATCAAAGGAATGAATTAAAGGGTCCTCCCAGCAGCTGGTTGGTGAAACATTACCTCTATTAAAGTTGTTGATTACAAAAACAAAACCTGAAGTACAATACAGACTCATTTAGCTGACTCATGGGATTAGCTGGCTACAGATACCATAGAGAGAGGAGGTAAACAACAACAGGCACAGTTTGTAATTTGCTGCGGTTCATTCAGCTGGAGAACTGAAATAATGGATTTTGAGACAGAAGGGAAGATGTCACTCTTAGCTATTTCATTATATATGCTGAGAGATGTGCCTTGTCCACTTTCCACTGCATCTGCATACACATTGTAGACTGAGACTTGAGAGGGTGACGGGGTGGATACACAATCGTAGCTGAGAGCAAACAATGATAACAGATCTGTCGTGAATGGAATAACCAGTGGTAGTTTGTTTGGATAGTATATTTGCATGCATATGTGTTTCTTTAATATTCGACATGAGAATAGTCATCTTTGTTTTCACGAGATATTGTATTGTCTCATACAAAGAGGCACAAACGTGTACCACAAGGCCTGCTGCATAATGAAGTAGTGATATTATGATATAAAAGGTCATCCAAACTGCTCTAGGGGATGTGTTCAGCTATGACTGGTACCATTGTAGAACACAGACACCTATTTTCCATATTTGCCACCACATATTGTTCATTCTCACCTGAACCTCTCCTGTCCAGCTGTGTCCCAGAACTGCAGTTTGACGCGGACCCCCGGCTCCACCTCCAGGAAGTGGACGTAGAAGTCTACACCCACTGTCTCATTGATGGATTCCAGGAACAAATCCTCAGTGTAGCGCTTCAGCAGGGAGGATTTGCCCACTGTGGAGTCCCCCAGCATGATGACTCTGAACTGGTACTGCCACAAAGTCAGATCCATTGTTACTGACGATGGGAAAAGAGGGATGGGAAGAGCTTTTGGGAATAGAGAGTGAAAGTTCTGGGATAGAGAGGGAAGAGCAGAGAAGTAATAGAGAGCAGTAAGCAG
Source organism: Scomber japonicus (assembly GCF_027409825.1). NCBI lineage: Eukaryota > Metazoa > Chordata > Actinopteri > Scombriformes > Scombridae > Scomber > Scomber japonicus. Next base: position 6,706,411 of record NC_070587.1, on the reverse strand, counting down.
AAAGGAAAAAAAGAATGCAGTGCAGGAATTACAAATGGGGTTGTAGGTAAAGTTAGGAATGGTTAGAAGAATAGGGAACAACCTAGGGCTCGAAGAGAGAAAGATGAAGAACCTGCAAGAGATTAGAAACCCCACACCAACCAACCAGTTAGTTTCCTATCTGTAACGTTCCCAAAGTTGAGAAACAACCAAAGCAGCCACTCCTTATAAATCTCACGATCATTAGAGCAATCTATGTTGACAGTCATCCCACACGTCTATGCAGTGGATTGTTGCAGCACAACTCCGTCTGTCTCATTCTCATGTTGGCTCCTCACATCCTCCAAAAAAGCAGAGATGTAGAAGAATCTGTCCCACACAAAGTAGATTCCAGTATCGCTGCAGTTCCCATCTAAGCTGCTGATCTTAACTGCTACTGTAAGCATGTGCATGTGAGTGTGACTGTACAGGGGTGTGGACTTCTAAAGTTTGCCTGTTGATACTTGACAAAAGGAGGGGCATGAGCGCAAGGACATAGGGAGGGCCAGATCTGGGAGAGAAAGGGGGGAGGTTTAAAAGGAAGTAGTAGTTTCATTTAATACCATATTGAGGCAAACCCTTGTTTTCTGCTGTCAGCAAATTATAAGTGAAAGTCATAGAAAGTGAGGGTTAGTGTGGGCAACTGTGTTTGACCGTTTATTTTGCAGCAGTTTTTATCACTTTATGGTCTCATCCGTAGAGTGAACTTGTTACCAAAAAGGGAAGTTGATAACAATACGGCTTTAGATCCCCTGGGAAACACTAGGAAAGAGTCATGCAATGGTGAAAGAAGTATTCAGACCATTTACTAACTGTGAGTAAAGGTCAAAAACAATGTTAAAAAAAAGAAAAAAAGAAACTGTTACAAAAGTCATGCACACATATCTTACTTAATATGTATTATCAGTAAAATTATGAAATAATTATTACACCTGAATTTATATTGTTAATGTTGCAGCCAGTTGAGATGGAGTTACTTTAACTATTGAATCTATTGTAGAGTAGTTTCATCTATAACAAGTCATAACTGATACATTTTGAATGGAAGACTGGGTTTAAACTGCAGAATATAAAGCTGCCAAATGAATATGATGGAGTTGAATTTTACTGGAGGGGTTTTAAGCATAAAGCAGTGTAAAATGGAAATTCTGAAGTATTACAAAATCTTAGTACAATACTAATGGGTAAATGTATTTTGGTGGTATCTACCTCTGGGCTCATGATTAACGACTTATTTTTCTGTGATGAGTTTATTATGTATGTGCATTATGTTTATTATATCAGTGATGGCATTATGTCATGGGATATCTGCGGTCCATTCAAAATCTAAATACTGCATTTGCTCCCAGATATGACATGACAAAACATCTCAATTGTTTTTGATTGAAAGTTTTGAATACACAATGTTGGTTCAACATGAAATCTGACTCACCATCTGTCATCATATGCACTTTGATATGTGGTGTGTAATGAAAATTTAAAACAGATTTGATCATGTTTTACTTTTTATTTAACAAACCTGCTACAGCATAAGCAAACAATTTAAATCTAGTTATTGTGTAGCATCTATCAATATATTTAAACTCTTGTCGAATTTTTAGAGATGATTCCAGTCCTGTAATTAAAATTCAAAAATTAATCGTACCTGTTTAGATTTGGATGTTCTTTTGCACCTTTAACAAGTCCAATAGGAATTATAATAATTTATTAGCTATTGCTCATAATTGTGTATGAGTGTTATTTTTTTCATGAAGGTTATCAAATCAGTGAACAGTGTGAAGGATGTGAGAGTATCTTGCATTGCTTTTTAGTTTTGTCATCAATCACTGATAGAAAGCAGTTATGATTTTCAGCTCCACTAAATGGAGGCAAGACTGTCATGAGGAATAAAAATAGATTTATTCTGAATAAACACACATCACACATGTATCTGAACTACATAGATATACAGATATGACATGTTTGTTCTACATTCACACCAACAGACAAACAGAAGCGTTTATTAAATGGGCTGATTTATGACCTCTGTCACTCCATTTGACACCGCAGACTCTTAATGGAAGTGTAACATGGAAGCTTGATGCTTATAATCTACAGTTGGACGCTACTGATGTTTTGAGATCAAATTTAGGTCAATGTTTTGGTTTTGTGACTCAGTTTTCATATGCCAAGCTTTCTTTTCCAGTTAATACTGATTACTCAAGTGTCACTTAAAGTTGAATTGTCAGATGATGCATCAGTAGATTTCATTTTAGGAAGTTTCAAGTCAGTAAAAGGCTCAAAGTTCAAAAAACATTTGCTTGGTCCATTTCTGCATTTCGGCTGTCATTGTTGATCTCAGCAAGTAAAAGGCCTCAAACATTAACATAAACTTCAGATATTAAAACATTGCAACGTGTACAAGTTTGCAATAACTTTACTGAAGAACTCTGACATTGACAAAAACTTTAACATTATAACAGAAAACTTCATAAATAACCCAGTCACAAAAACCTTAGAGACTTTTATCTCAGGCTCATGATATGCATGCAACGCAAGATTATTTGAAACCAGTCACATGTCGTTTATACACGTGACGTAACCCTGAACACAAGCTAACATATGCTTGTATTATAACCTTCAAAGGAGAAACAAGTTTAAATATAACCATACGTAAAATATCATAAAATTAATTTGTAAGACAATGACAAGCATTTCAAACAAGACAATAAAATGTACCAATGATATTTCTGTCATGATATACAGTCAAAATTTTGATAACAGAAGTCTCAAAGAACCATATGCAGTTTCCTATCAGGATTTCCATAGTGTTCAACATTAGACTAGTAGGCAGGATGTCCCAATTAGAAACCTGATTGCACTGACCCTGTGTCACTCACCCACCTTGCCAACATTGCTAATCATATTGCAAATATTTTTTTTATATCTATACATTAACTGCAAAATATACTGTACATATCATAATTCTGCCCAATTGTCATAACCTTAAAGATAAGATATTGCGCACGCTGTGCATTGAGTGCAGGTCTTCCGCAATGTCCTTAATTCCATGTTCCATAAACACGTTATTCAAGTTTTGCATATTCCATTAAAGTTTGGGTAGGCAGTTTTCCCGCAGCTCCCTCCCTTCCCACCAGATGAACATGGGCATATGTACACATATAAAGCAGATGAAAGATGAAAAGCAGCGTGCGATCATCAGACTATTGTCTATAGTACGAGGGAAAATAATCGAGAGACTTTCAATGAGGTGAACTGGACTCCTGGAAGCAAAGAGTAGCAGTAGATATTTATGCATCACTGCAACTTCAGGTCAGATACAAACTGTCTCTGCACCCTGTTGTTGAGTCCAGGTCTAGATCTCTAACAGTCTGGTGACTGAGGAGGTTTTGGAGGCAGACTATGCACAGAGAGGCAGGTAGGCCATCCAATCATTTCAAGCGTACCGAATGAAATGATTGAACAGGCTTAGTTCAGGCTTGCAAAAGCCAAAGATATCGAATTTTTCTTTTTTTCTTTTGGTCAGAGCATTTGACTTATTGACTGCTGTCAAGATGTGAAGAGAATTTCAACAAATAAAACAAAAAATGCTCCTAAAATAAATTGCCTACCCAAGCTTCAAGTCTAATGCTCCAGAGATGACAGGACACCCCATTTAGCTTTATACAATCACTGAAGGCATGACATATTTAGAGTTTAAATTATTAACAATATAGTGTACCAATCAGAGCATAAAAAAAGTTTAAAACATTTTTGGGATTTTCTGAGTCAGTTAACAAACAGCCCCGTTTTTCTTCCTAGACCTTGCATTTATCCGCATGAGTGACACAAACACAACAACTACTTGTGCTTTAGGCTCATCACAAAGAAGGGAACTTCAGCTCTGAGATGTCCGCTTCAGGAGAGCTGCTTCCACTGCGGTCACTGTAAGTGTCTCTGTTAATGGAAAACAAATACAACAAATTAGGGTGGCAGCAGTACTGGCTGACAGGGACTGCTTAATGCGACTGCAGGAGGAGGTGCAATGCTGACAATATACTGTCACTGGAAACTGTTCACGTCCGTGTACAGAAAGAATAAATATGTGTTCTGAGTTTGACATACCACAGAAAAGTGTGTTGTTAAACACCCTGCCAAATTTGAATGATTAAAAAAAAACCCGGCAATTATATGAAATTAGGTTTTAGTTATTAAATTAGTTGTGTAAAAATCTGCCTCTTTCTCTGCTACCAAACACTGTGGCCGTGCCCGCCGAGTTCACTGAAACCCCGCCCCCTACCAAGTATCACCTGTCAATCAAAGTCACCACCTCTGCCAGTAACATGGACGCTACATCTGAGTGCTAACTCAGCTGCCAGCCCGGCAGCTAGCTCAGCTAACTGGCTAACTGTAGACTGTAGTAGTAGTAGTAGTGTACGCTGAATGTATTTATACCTCTACAGCAGCAGTGGCGGGTTTATGCAGTGATTTTCAGACCCGCCCACTAAATCCTGAACACAGAAATCTTGAAACACAGTTTGTGAAGCCTAGCTCCACAATTCAAATCTAAATGGTTGAAATGCTTTTTGCCTTTTCTAGAAATACATTTATGACTTATTTAATGTGTTTAGAAGAAAATGTCTGAATTCACTTTACACAGTCTTTAATGTTATACCCATGAGTCTTTTGATTTAATTACACTGATTTATAATAACAGAGTGTACATTATGACACAGACTAAAATATGCCTGTACATATCCATTAAGAACTGTCATGTTACAAAGTCAACTACATTTGTGTTGAGAAAGGAACAGCACGAAAACCAATAAACAAAGTCTAGGATATATTTTATGGACTGTTAAAATTGCTGAAGCCATTGTACAGCTGCAAAGGTTTGAGATTACAACTCAACAGCACTGGTATAACAGTGAAAATATAATATATAATAATGATGATAATATATAATATATAAAGTACTAAATTAAACGTGTTGAAACTTCAGGCATACAGAAACCAAATAACAACAACTCATAATAAGTAAAGCTAAACCTATAAACTGCTGGAGTTAAGCTGTTTTATTCAAGCATCCACTGGATAAATTTGAATGATACACATTGTTGAGTCAAAGCTTACCGTGGAGAAAGCCGACAGCCTTTGGCCAAGTAGCTCTGGAGTTTTCCTGCAGAAGCCAGCAGGAATCCAAAGTATGGAGGTGAAGGTTTGATGGGCCTGGAGGTGAACTCTGGATGATACTGCACTCCGACAAAGTAACAATGATCTAAGACGATAAAGACGAGTGGATTAGAACCGACATTTTCATCTCCAATACATCAGGCCTCATATGCCAGTAATAAAACACACGGACACAAAGAAAGATTTGATTCAGAGTGTGTTGAAGAAAACAGATGGTGTGGACACTTTTAGGTGATATATATTATGCTGTATTAATTAGCAGCAGGTTGTGGATGCTTGTGTTTAAAAGGACTTTCATCTCACCCTCCAATTCAATGACCTCCATTCGTTCTCCTTCCACATCCTGGCCAACAAACTGAAGACCCTTCTTCACAAAGTAGTGCTTCAGCTCAGGGTTCACCTAAAATGAGGAGAGATTCAGAGGTTATCTTATACTATTTGAAAACTAGAGCTGGACCCAAAGATGAAATCCCTGTAATGTGCACTTGCTAAATAAGATACTGCAGGGTATGCATGTGGCATTATCTAGAAAGTAGCATTTGAGGTTGTGGACTCCCAGACAAAAAAGTTTAAAACCTTGTTTTAGTCTCTACCTCAAATCTGTGTCTGTGCCTCTCTTCAACATATTCCACATCTCCATACAGTTTTCCTGCAATGATGAAATAAAAGACATCAGAAACACAATAGCCTGAAGAAAAAACAAACAGCCAAGAATGCACCATTAACTTTAGAAGCACTCTTACTCAGTACACTGGAGGTTGATTTGAAAATGGTTCGCCTCTTCCCCAACCTCATAGTGCCACCCATCTGCCCTGGGTTGTGCTCTGGCATGTCAATCACCTGTCGAGATAAAACTCGATGTTAAAACCATTCTGGTGACGACTCTGCTGGCATGATGTGATAGGAGCACAGCGGAGAAAAAAATAAATAAACAAGATAACCTACCACTGGGTGTTTGGTTTCAGGATTAAATTCTGTAGAGTTGGCATCTAAAAGAGAAAAGCAAAACTCATCTAAGCTCAAATCAACTTGCAGACATGTTGCCGGATCAGACCGCATGAATTCAGGCAGATACTGTCATCACTGACAAATTTCCAGCATGGGGCCTGATTATGAACATCAGGAGTAACGAACAGGCTTTGTAGTGTGACATATTTGTAGTAGGGTGGCATCTGGGGCACCCCACGACACCCTGATGAAAAGTCTAGCATTTCATCATTTTTTTTAATCTTCTGCCTAGTTTGACATTTCTTACGACGTGTTCCTTGACAATGACCAATCGGATGATAGCGTGTTCCCTGGCATGCGTATGTAAACACTGACACAGAAAGTCAAAGCTGTTCAGCCAAGCTGAGCCGCATTTAATGTCTCAGACAGCAGAGTGAACAGCGGCTCATCTCCGCCTCCTCCACAGCCTGATTCAGGCAGGAAAACCTGCCGTCAGTCAACAGTGACTGTTTTCTCGATTTTAGTTAACAGTCACTGATGAATGATGGCAGGTTTTCCTGCTTGAATCAGGCTGTGGAGGAGGCGGAGATGAGCCAGTGTGTTGGGTTTTTTTGAGAAATTAAATGCGGCTCCACTCAGTCCCACAGCCACCCGACAGCTTTGACTTTGTGTTCCTAATCTATCTATCTATCTATCTATCTATCTATCTATCTATCTGAAAACACCTCAGTTACAAGTTATTGTGAAACCAGCTGATATTAAAACATATCTTTGTATCTTCATTTACCACAGTATACAATTCCCAAAACCTAATCATTTTTTCCTCCACGACACATTCTGTTTACATATAACGAACCATTTATGTAATGATCTTAACTTATTAACACATTTAAGTTGTTTTTGAAGCCCATACTGTCCTCTTTGTGATACCCATAAAAGGGTCTACAATTGTTTTTTTTCCCCTCTTTCTTTTTGAACCACGAGATCGCCACTATCACACTGTGCTTCTGTAGCCATGACTGACAATTTCTTGACTGGTTGGGGTCATACTTGCAGAGTTGCCAGTCTCCTCACAAAGACATGCCAAGAATTCATGGCATTATGACTGCCTAGTCTGACATGGTGACCACTGCGAAACACAAAAATATCATGCAGTCTGATCCTGGCATAATGTTCTTTCATCATTAAATTAGAAACCACAGGAGTGAAATGTTTCTCTCATGTCACACCAGGTGAACTGCACAGTTACTTACCAGCCCATCCAAGAACATTGCGGGCGAACTCGCACACTGCCAGCTGCATGCCCAAACACACCCCTGCAAAGAACAACACCAGCAGAATCCTTGCATAATTAGCACTATTGTAAAGGGCTCATAAATGAAGACTGAACACAATCCCCACTGAGCTCTTTGGACTTTTCATGTATCATTATTTTTGTACCTTTGAATACTGTTAATGGAGGTAATTAAGCTTTTTTCTTAAAAAAAAAAAAAAAATAAGATTCTTTAATGTCAAAGTGAAAACAAGTCTAAATTAAACACAACTATAAAAACACAATGTTACTGATTGCTTAAGAATCCTTCAAGTCAGTATTTATCAGAGGAAGTTGTCACAGCCTGAAGTCTATGCAGATAAGGCTTTATTAGCTGTGTATACCAGGACACTACATTTTCTTTATTTCTCTTTGTACATTTGCTCAAATTATGTCAAGTTGCATTGGTGCTGTGAGTGAACAGCAAATTTCAGCTAATCCTGCTATAAATTCCCATGTGGTTTGAGATCTGGACCTAATTATTTTTTGTTTTTTTATTTGTACTTAAGTTTAGGCATGTCCCATCGGTGCATATGAGGGCATATTTTAATCAATTGGTATCAGCTTACAATTTCTGTTTTGCCCACATCAGCCTGCTATATAGCTACTCTGGACACCCAATGCGAGCATTTGGCTATATATGAATGTTACTTGGGATGTTACCAGTGTGATCGACTGACACCTGGATTGGAAAATACATAGCTTTCCTCAGAAGTTAATAAACTTTTATCTTACTTCTCTCTTTCCTGTTAGCAAAGAGATATGTACAAAAAATTCAAACTGTTGCTTTCACTGGTTGAAATGACAAATGACTGCAGCTGTAGGTTATATCAGATGTTGCTAATTGATGTCAACACTTCAGTAGAATAGAGAGCGAACTGAAGGTTTTTGTAGTCCTAACAACTCCAACAGAGTCATACATCTTCTCTCTCGCTGAATGTGTCACATTAATTGCATTTCCCCCACCAGAGCCTTCAGTATTTGGATTAAGTAGCACATGAAAAATAAGGGGTGCTAAATTACACCTGTTATTTTAACGTGACATGTTTAATCAACACTACTTATCTTCAACTGCCATCAATGTAATTATTGTCACTATGTACTAGGGCTGGGCAATTATGGCAAAAATCAAAATCACGATTAAATTGAACATTTAACCTTGATTACGATAAATGAACGATTAGCTCCACAGTGAGATTGGTTTTCACTTTAGTCAACTTGTGCAAAAAAAATAGCCAAATTCACTGTCAATGTTTAATGTTGACAACGTTCAAAGCAGCAAATATTTTCGCAGCAGTGTAACTTTTAATTGAAGTGTTTTATCCACAAACATACAGTAATGCAAAAATGAAGCTGCAGAAAAAGGGTTTAAAACATATTCATTATTACCACATCTTAAGCACCAGTCAACAGATGTGAAGAAACCAAAAACTGATGTCTACTATTCAATTGGTTTTCTCGTACTACTCGCATAGTATAATGGCAGCTTGTGCGCTTGTGTCAAGAAAATCATCATCTAGAACTCATAAAATCTCTTCTCTCTTACCCAGAAATGGCTTGTTCTGTTTCCTGGCCCAGTTAATAGCCATCATCTTTCCTTCTGTCCCTCTCACACCGAAACCTCCTGGCACCAACACACCACTGAGGTAGAAAGAAAGAAATTACAGCCTCAGTTCATTTAATAATAGTGATGATTTTTGAAACAAACATTACACAATGTAATGACCTGTGTACAAAGACACATTACTGATTGTGTTGTAATGCCTCAAAACTTAAGACAGACTGAGAGGTAAAATTTAAGATGATTTTGTTCAAGACATCCAATATTTGATTACTACTTACTACATATTTTCTTAGAATACTTGGTGACCCCCCCGACTGACAAAAACCTTTACACACATGATCATTACATATTGAAAATGTAAAATATTGGCCTGTTGTTGTAACAGTCATCAATCTAATAAATAAGTTGATCATACTGTGTGGATACAAACTGGGTTCGGGATCGAGCTTGCACTTTGTAAGATGCTGTCTGTTAACAAATGACTGTTCAAGATACACCAGTTTAGTCCATGAACTCAAAACTGTTGCAATGCAATATTTACTCATTCACAGACACAGACCATGAAAATTTACCTCTTATACTTTCCTTTCATTTTTGCAATATAAAGCTTTACAGTACATTACAGGTGTAATCTATACATGGAGATGTAATAAAACACTGAGCAGCTGCAAAGCTTCAAAGAAAGAGCTACAAAGCTCAGCTGCATAACCCATCGGGTATGACAGCTCTCTGTTGCCATCATGTGGCAAAAAGAATAAGACTTTCATATTAGATTCAAAATTAATATTGATGGTTTTTAAAGCTCTATATCATTATAACAAGCCCACTGGCACCCACGTTCTCCCTGGTTTATCTACTCACTGAGCACTGCAGAGTTTTTGCCATGCCTCGTGATATTTCACTGGCTCATCTTGCAGAGTGGTCGTCTCCAGGTCTGCAGAGTCTATGTACTGCAATAGCAACAAACAGTGTTAGTGTCAGAGGTAGATCAATTAACATCATGACTAACAGGGAAACTACTATATAAGCATGAGAAAATGTACAGCATTATGCCAGTTGTCCAAATATTCAGTCACAAAAGCCAACACATAAAAACAACAAAAAACAGAAATCTGGACACAAAATTCATGTTTGAAATGTTTCCATACCTTGACTTCTAGTTTGTGATTAATGGCAAGGGCTGAGTGTTCTAGGGCCTTGATAACTGAGGTGTAGGAGTCGGATAACTTGGTGTACTTCCCCACTAGGGCAATGGAAACATGCTCCAGGAGACGGTCAGATCTGTAAGTGAGTGAGATGATTCAGTGTACCGACCACATGCATCATTTAGGCCGCATTCAGACTGAATCAAGTGCTGTGTACTCTAGAACCTAACCGCTGTGAGATGATCGGAAAATAACATTTTATTGATCTGATTCACCAGCTTCTTCGATACCACTGCCTCTTCTCTTCATTCAGCCTCTAGCTCAGTCAACCACAGCTATAGCCCCCTCTCGTTGGTGCTCTCTGCCCGGTCAGTTACGCTCGCCTGACAGGGAAGCCTAACTTTGCTTTTAACATTATCAAACGAAGAGCTAATGCAGCCTTAATCAACTCAGTTACATAAGGAACAACTGAGGGTACAGTGATATTATCTCCACTTCCATTATGCAACACTGTAGTGATCAAGCAACATTTGACTTTCAGACCAAAAAACATTACAATAAAAAAGAAAAATCAAAATCACTTTTTTGATTCATATGTGTCCCAGAAGTTCCCTAGAGATTAAACTGACTATCTCATAACTGAAATGTAAATGGTGTGTGTCCATATCCTTACTAACCTTGAACACACAAAGCAAAAAGAGTCAGTGGCTAAAGTCCTTTTCAGAAATGGAATACATTACAGTGTTGGCTCTATTGATCCATTAAAGTGATACATTTTTGTCATTCAGACATGTCTTCTATGTAAATGTTTCTTACGTCTTTATTCAGACATGACAGATGACAGGACATTTACGGATAGAGCTTTTATGAAAAGTGACTCTGATGCTTACTCAGACAAAACAAATGTTAAATTAAAACAACGTAAAAGAGTTTAAGACAGCCGTCCTAACCTGTCAGCCATCTCCTTCCACTTTGTGAGCATCTTTCTTGGCCTCATCTCGATGGGCAGGTTCAGCCGCTGACAGAAGTAGCTGACAACACCCTGGTTCTCCAGCAGCAGGGGCACTCTGTAGACTGAAGGGACATCGTGGACACAGATGACCTAGAAACAGTTACAAAACATGTTATTTCAGGGTTTTAAACGACAGTAAGGCTGAGCAAATGTCAACATTCATCATTCATACAAATTGATTTTAATTTGTGATGTATGACTGAAAATGACTTGGCTTTAACATTAAATGAATCACAGGTATGCTGTTGATGTTGTGGTGGCTTTTGTGTTTATTTTTTAAATTCCATTTTAATGATATTTGACACTTGAGAGTAGAGTTTCTCAAAATACAGAATGGAGCTTTAAGTGTGGTTGCCATTGCACCAATTCTGCTGCAGGCCTCCTTTATTCCAGCAGCACTGTTGAATCTAGTGTGAATCCAGCCAAAAGGCACTCTGACACACCGGCCAGGGCTGAAGACTTCCACGCATCATCAAGTTAAAGGTTTTAATCAAATTTAACTCAACATTTATTGATTATAACATAGACAGACGGAGCAGTTATTTCTTATTTAATTAGCCCAGATCCTTTTTAAATGTAAACATCTGATTATCAAACACAATTCACAATACTACAACTGCAGAAACAGGGGGTTGCAACTAATTTAAGCAATGTATCCTACAAACAGAGCTTGAATTAAGAATGTTTAATGGGCAGAGATCACAGTACTTCACCTGTGTGGTCTCCACATGACAAAACATGGAGATCTTCTCCTTTACGGCTGTTTCTAGGGGCGTTGAACAGCGGCACATAATCTGACAAAAGAAAAAAGGATATTATGATAAAAATAAATACAATAATAATGTGAACAAACCTGATGTTAAATCTCTGATTACATAAACCATGAAATTAATGCATAAATGACTTAACTACACATAAAGGGAAAGGAGGTGCATAGCCTGTTTGTATGTGGTGTGCAAGAAGGAGATGCTTGGGAACAAATTGTAATCTGACTTACCAAATCTGGTGACAAGCCCAGACCTCTCAGCTCTCGCACACTGTTTTGGGTTGGTTTGGTTTTCTGCTCTCCTGTGGTATTGGGCTGTAAACAAAAAAAGTAAACTCCCCTCAAATTGGAACATAAATGTGTGTGCAAAATAAAAAAAAGTTGTTAAATGTGAGGACAACAAAGAGGTTACTAAATAGCTCTTAAACAGATTGCAATACAGAGAAAGACATTCTGCTATTAACCCACTTTCTGTGATATCTGATGGTTAGTGCATCCACCAGTGTGCCATACCTGTGGTATAAGGCTGACATGGATGTTGCAGAAGTTCTCCCTCTTCACCTTGAACTGGAACTGTCTGAAGGCCTCAATAAAGGGCATGCTCTCAATGTCCCCCACTGTGCCTCCCAGCTGTTGACACAAAACACCAGCTCAGACTGCAGAACTGCATGCATGAACACACAGGCTGGTTCTCAGTACCTTACGTAACACTGACAAAGCCTTGCAGAGTACAGAATGTTGTCAGCTGCACTGAACCCATAATACTGCCAGAGCTGCTTTTGATGTGTGCCAAAAGAAAGAATTGCTGCAGGCAGGGTAATAATTTAACTTTGTTTATGCGGATCTCAACCTTTGCAGCTACAAAATCACTAAAGATGAAATATCTTCACTGTGCATACTGGCAAACAAACACTGGCTTAAAGATGGACAGTTTTACAGACTCTCCTCAACAAATCAATTTAATTCAATTATGTTGTTTGATTTTTCAGTTTTTCACAATGTCTATGTCTTTCTGCTTCACTGACACACCCATTTGTGCAAGGTTCAGCAGTTTCTCACACTGCTTGCAGAATGGTGCCAATATTTTCTATTGCTCCAAGCAACATGCCCAGTTTAATCTCTGATTGAAATCCTCCAACATTTCTCTTTTACACAGTGGAAAAATGCTCTGTTCAATAATCACTTAAAGTGGTCCATTAGAGATTTTTTATAAATAAGACTTAACATGATGATTTTCAGTGTGAATGCAAAATCCAGCCTGGCATACTAGTATACACAATCCCCTGCTTGCTGAAAACAAGAAACTAAGACAAACTTACCTCTATGACGCAAACTTGAGGCTCCACTCCGTCATCATCGACTGAGATTCTGGCCTGCTTCATCACCCACTCCTGGATGGCATCTGTGATGTGTGGTACCACTGAATAAAACAGATTGACAGGATAAAAGTTATATAAAATCAATACAGTGCCTGCCAAATTCTCTGTTATAAGGACAAACTGGAAAATACAAATTCCCACAAGCCTTGCTGTGCTGCATGTAGGGGCACATTTAATGTCTTCCAAAATGCGGGGCAAAGGAATTTAAATTCGTACACAAACACTCATAAAGCAGCTTTAGCTAATAACCTACTGGTCTATCAAGTTCTCGTCTCAACAACAAATAGTTGCTAAGCTAAATGCAGCCGTGTCTAACCTTGCACAGTTTTGCCCAGATAGTCTCCCCTCCTCTCCTTGTTGATTACTGACTGGTAGATCTTTCCTGTCGTGAGGTTGTTGTCTCTGGTCAGACGGATGTCCAGGAAACGCTCGTAGTTTCCCAAGTCCAAATCCACCTCCCCGCCATCATCAAGAACAAAAACTTCCCCTATTGAACACAGATATTATAATTATATCTATGTAATAGCCAAAGATCACCTCAGGGAAATTTTCATGATTTCAAAAAAAAAAGTTTGATAAAATTTTACATTTAGCTGAGGGTGGTTTGTGTACCCACTAGGCCACCATGTCGCCCCATTATGTTCACTAAATATTAACAGCAGGATTCAGAGACACATCAAAGTAAAGCAACATAAAGAAAAGCACTCAATCACTCACCATGTTCATATGGTGAAAAGGTGCCAGCATCAATATTGATATAAGGATCAATTTTGATGGCTGTGACGTGAAGGCCACAAGATTTGAGGATTGTTCCAACACTGCTGGCAATGATCCCCTTACCAATACCAGATATTACACCACCAGTAACAAGGATGTACTTCATAGTGGCGTTAAAGAAACTAGACACAAAACAAAAGAAGGCATGGATACAGTAAATTAAACCAGCTTTACATCCAAGAAGGGATTCCAAGTCAATCTGCTTAACCACATATCAGCTGTAGAGATGATGCAATAGAGACATTATGAAATGTGGTTGTACACAAATGGATCACTAATCTAGTTCCAATCTATATAGATAACAGGCAGAACTGAAATTAAATCAAAGTTTTATTATTCTGTTTACAAATCTTACAATTATCACTTTACACAAGCTTTATAACGGTCAATCTGGCAGTTTCCTGTTTTGTAAATTTGGAGGTGGAGCTACTCAATTGTACATCTGGATTGCGGACTGTGGCTTTACAACAATGGCATTAATAATAAAGTCAATCCAAAAGAGACAAACGTTGTCTATTCAACGTTTATTGTGTGTAAATGCCTGTAAACATCTTACAACTATTACAGTTTTACCTTAGTGTACAACTATAAAATATGAAATTAAGTGGCGGGAATCCACCGCACGTTTACGCGCGAAAAATAAGAAGGAAGAGGATGTCAGTGAGTAACGCAAATTCACTTAAGTCTTGACAATGACGCCAGCTTTAATGAATTAACCTGTCAGTACTTCTAAACATTCAACACAGCAGTTAAAGTGCAGCTAGAGGGAAGTTTGACCTTAAGTCTTACTCCTCAAACTGTCACAACAATCACTGCCTTTTAATACGAAATGCAAATGGACTCTGAGATAATCATGTGTAGCCTGTGTTGCTTAGATATCAACAAACAGCATTTAAGTTAGCTAGCGAGTGATAACAGTTTCTTGGCAGCATTGTAGCAGTTTACTGACACACACTGGTCCCATTAAAGTCACACAAACTTACCGAGCGACTGTAGAGAAACTGGCGTCGAAGACTAATTGACAGGTGATGGTTATTTAATAATGCTATCTATTTACGTTTGACCGTGGGACACCGGCGCTGCAGTGCCCCCCCTCGCCGCGGTTCAAGCACGTGTGATAAAAGCTGACCGCGTATTTCTTCTTCGCTTTTTTTTGAAGGCAGTGAGCAACCAGCTGATTAGGTGCATTACCGCCACCTTCTGCTTCGGAGTGTAGACCAGATATAGGTAGATAGTATAAAACCTCTAAATCCTGACTGCCTGTAAAATTAAAATACATTTCTACTGCATGACCCACTTGACAGGTTAGGTTTTTTTAATGTAGATCCTGAATTCCAGCCTTCCTGAGTTTAGTAATGTTTTGTTTAGTAAGTTTTTTTCTAGTTGATATTTGTATCATATACTACAGTATGTGCATTATAATGAACATTGTGAAATATAATGTATATTCGTATATACTGTATATATTTTATTGTGTCTCTCTCTTACAGATCTAGATCCTGGATTCCAGCCTTCCTGAGTTCTTGTTTTCTTCTAATTCATATTTGTATGGTATACAAATCTGAGGCAAGATCAACATTGGTATGTATTCATAAAGCTTTGTTACAGTTACTGTGACCCTACATTTCATTACTTTTAACCCTCAAGTCACATGATATTGGCACTCAATCACAGAATAGGTTGTAGCTCTATACTACATTAGTCAGAACCAAACATAGGAAAAATATCACTCTCTTATTAGGCACCTTACACTTCTACACTACAATCTGCAAAGGCCTTTAAATTAGATTCTTTACCACCACTACAGCTGTTCAAAGGCCTTGTCTCAGACCTTGTTTTAATTGATTGCAGATGTTTTTAAATACATCGTGATCTTATCTGTTCAGTGTATTTATTCATTGTTTTATTTTTATATTATTTTTCCAAATATTGCTTTGTGTGTTGTTGTGTTGCTGATTGTTGTTGTTTCTTGACACCATTGTAAATGAGGATTCCTCCTCAATAGTCTTTCCAGGTAAAATAAAGGTTATTAAATACAGTATGTGCATTATAAAGTATATTGTGAAATATAGCTAATGTATATTCATTGTACATATTTTATTTATCTTTTATCTTTCTCTCTCTTTTTTAATTGTAAATATTCATTTCATAATCTAATTGGAGCTAGAAAAAGCCACATTTCACTGCCTTTGATATTGCCTCCTGCAGTACATGTGACAATAAGAGGTCTTGAATCTCTTTATTAAAACCTGTGATTAGGCCCACCACATGCACAACAGACTCCTCCACCTGATGTTCAATAATGCTCATATAAACCAGTTGAAATGACCAAGCCTTCTGTTGCAAATTACTTCTTCTTTCCCTGACCTAGCCTACAATATGTTCCTAAACTCTATTATTCAAACTCAATCAATATCTATCTATTATCTATCTATTATGACACTCATACCCTTTGTTCAATGAGCCGCTTCTTCTTCTTCTTCTTTATGTTTTATTGGATGTCGCAAACCAGTTTACCGGTACATTACCTCCACCTACTGGATTGGAGTGTGGAGCATAAAGCAGACATAAACATTTTCTTTTATCCAGTGGTGAAAGAAGTATTCAGATCCTTTACTGAAGTAAAAGTGACCAACCAAAACAGCAATGTAAAAAACAATTAATCACATGTAAAAATCTTGCTTGAAAAACAAATGAAAGTAAACGTATAAGTATTAGCAGCAAAATATACTTACAGTACTAAAGTAACTCATTTCATCCTTCAAATATAGCCTATATGACATCATTAGATTATTACTACTGTGGCATCAGTGTAAGTAGCATGTTTGAAGTAGTTCCCATCCTAAGGGTTAGAGTTAGGGACCCCTCCAAGGGGTCAACTGTTGAATCTGAGGGGTTGTGAGGTGATTTATGAGAGGATTTTCTCAAAATTTTGATTTTTTTGGTGAAATGTTGGATCATTTACATATTTATTGAAATGAAACCATGTGAGAAGTTTAGGGGGGGAAATCACTATTTGGTGGAGGTGTTAATGACTCATGGACATCTGAAATGTGACCCTACACACTGCTTTTTGTAAGATGTCAAAAGCGTAAAAGGTTAGAAACTACCACAATATGTTATATTTTAAAAGCTTGTTATATTATGCATTGAGTCAAAACTTCATCTGAAAAGTAACTAAAACCATCAAATACATGTTTTGGAGTAAAAAGTACAATATTTCCCTCTGAAATGTAGTGGAGTGGAGTTGTAATGAAGTATATAGAAATATTCAAGAACAAGTGCCTCAGAGTTGTACCTAAGTTGCTTTCCACCACTTCATTTGTTAAAAAAGAAAGAAAACTCTCTGCTATGTTTCTTTTAAGTAGTTAATTAAAAGGCTGTGTACTTTCCATGGTGCCTTCCCCAGAAGACCCCTAACAGACGTATAATGTCATGTTTTTGGTGCAAATACTATCTCATCATAGCTGCTACAATCTTGCAGTTCAGGTTCAGCGGTTTCTGGGTGACACACTTCTCTCCCCAGTAAGCCTACAGTTTGTTTCCTCCCATTTGTGTGTTACTTTAGAAATGTTACACCCTTCAGCTTCTCAAGCAGCCCTTACTCCATGACGTGTACCACCACCCCCATAGGATCCACCAATCAGATGGATGAGTTACAGAGAAAAATCTTCCTGAGAGGCAAAATTATGGGCAAAAAAATCTCAATTTACTTGTGTTTTCACCTTACATGTATTGATGTCAAGTCACAAGTATTTCAACATCAGTGTAAATTCATATAATAATAGGATCAAAATTAATTAAAATACTCAGTGTCTTGATTATTTTACACTTTCAAATTTAGTCACAAGCTATTCTTCTTCTTTAAAAAAAATAATACTATTCTCACCACTAGATGGCATATCATTTCCACAGTGCATTATTTCATAAATATGTAGGCTAAATTTAGCTTTAACATGCATAAGACAACGTATAACAATACACCCAATAATTTTATAGGGGTACATAAGGTAGCATATCATTTATTGTAACATATAGATCAATGGTGTAAGCATATAGGAACCCTCACAGAATAAGGTTTCATTAAATGAAGTACAACAAAATACAGCAGTGGTCCCTCAAAACCCTACTTATAACTGATATTAAAGTTTTCCTTCATGTATTCAATGATGTGCTGCTCCAGTTTTGCTGTGGGTAATGAGAGTGGTGATTCTAATTCATTTCTGTCCATGATCTTGATCTAATTAAAGACCTCATCCCTGCCACCTCATTTTCGTAAGCTGTTCCCTTCAATTACATCTGACAAGTGAGCACAGACACACATTAACCTCCTGCATGAAGAGGATCTGTGCTTCCCTCATTTCTCTGCAATCTTAAAATAACATAGAGGGCAATTCAAAGGTAATTCCATCGCTTTGAATTCACCTTTTTTGGGAAACACATCTGAGGATGGCAGTCAGTCAGTCAGTATTACCCACCTACAGTATGTACTCATTTTCTGTTAAAGACGACAAGCTAGTGCCATGCAAAGCCATGTTTTGCTACGTGTTTTGGTCACGTGTCCAACTGTGGCCAAAGTCAGCTGTGAACACACATGCTTATTTGTTAATGATTGTCTATAAATGTTTGGCCTAAATGCTTTTTACCTTTCAACAAAGAGCAAGGGAGGCTGAGTCTGGAGAGATCTGAATAGTGAATTAAACTTTACTCAAAATATCTCTAGGCTATAAGTCTTTCAAAGAGGGGAAATGGGCCTGACCCAATTTATCCACAAAAATCATGTTGGACCTCATACAAAATTGATTGACTTTAAAGTCATGTTTATATATATGTGTGTGCGTGCGTGCGTGTGTGCGTGCGTGTGTGTGTGTGTGTGTGTGTGTGTGTGTGTGTGTGTGTGTGTGTGTGTAGATAGATAGATAGATAGACAGCTTTGATACATTAAATATTTCTTGTAATATGGTGGTCTAAGTATAAACTGAACAATTTACACCAAAAATGCAAAGTAAGCTGTTCACAAGCCAAATGGGTGAAAGTACTTTACCAAAGTGAAATATCAATTTGAGTTTTCTTCACTTCCACCCAGTTGATAGCATTGGAGTCAGATGTCATGAACTTCTTCACCCTCACAGACCTCCAGTGGCTTTGGAGAGGTCCAACTCCCAGCTCAAACAGACACACAAAGAAACAGTAGCCCACATCCCCCGCACCCCATACACATTATTTATGAATGGGAGTGGTGCCTCTCCCTGTCCTCTTGTAGTTTTGGAATGTGCAAGGTGGTAGATCGATCTAAGATGGGAACACAGATGGCTCTTAAGACACAATGCAGTACACAACCACTCAGAGGAAAAGTGAGCTCTTGAGCAATTAGTGTCATTATGACTGCTCATGTGCTTGGTGGGCTGGATAAACAGTGGCTGTGGCGGCAATGTGTTCGGCATGAGGGTAGCATGGATAATGATCATCAGTGCAATACTGCAGCGGAGCAAAAACACAAATTTTAACCAGGTGCCCCACAGAATAAAATAGGTTTCTCTTGCTCAGATGAACACTGCAGAGTGGAGAGTTTCCCAGAGCTCAAGAGGACATCTTCAAATTTGTTATCATTTTTCCACAAAATACAATTTAAATTATATAAGATATATAGAATCATATAGAATCATATAGAATCAACAACCAGTGAACCAATTTCCTTTAATTGCTTCATAAATTATGGAAACAATTAATCTACTATCATAATTGTTGTCTATTCATTTTCTGGAAATCAATCAATCAATCAGTCAATCAATCAATCAATCAATCAATCAACCAATTAATCAATCAATTGTCTAGCATGCTAGTGCGGATAGGTTCACTGTCTCTATGTTTATTCAGTAACACTTAAATTATATTTTCTAAACCAACATTTTTACTGCTATGAGATCAGAGATACTGCTGGAAACTTGTCACACATGTGTCACACACATACACACACTCACATATAAATTCCTTGACAGCTACAGTTACATATGTGACAACAAGGTCAGGTGCAGTTGTAAACAGCAGCCTAAGGCAAACAATAAGCTCTCTGAGAAATCCAGCTCATAGACCTCTGGGGAAACCCACACTCTGAGTTTCTTGTCATTGTCTTAAACCTAGTTAATACTCTGTTTACGCTAGGCGCGTACACGTGTGTGTGTGTGTGTGTGTGTGTGTGTGTGTGTGTGTGTGTGTGTGTGTGTGTGTGTGTGTGTGTGTGTGTTTGTGTGTTTGTGTGTGTGTGTGTGTGTGCGTGCGTGCTTGTGTGGGAGTGTGACATCTATTGCCTAAGCCACAAGTTATTGAGAAAACAAATGTCAGTTGAAGGGCGTTGTCTGTTTGGTGTCTGCACTGAGAGTTAGTCTTTCCTCCCGCTACTTGGAGCAAATCTAATTTGATTATGGGCACCAGTGAAGAAAGGCATTGAGGGAGAGAGTTTATTGGATAACATGGGACCAAGGATGACAATAGAGAGATGAGAGGAGAGTGAAATGGAGAGAAATAGAAATTGAGTGATTTTGAGAGAGAGGGGGGGGGGGGGGTAGAGAGACACTTAGATAGAGTGAAAGAGAGATCTTTCCCATGGGGGATGAGACTCTGGATCAGTGCCCGGTATGCCACTGCACTGTCATCTGTGAACTGCCTTTGTATACGTATGGAGGCCAGCATCCCATGGTCCTCAGCTATTATCACGACCCAACTCCTAGCATGTGGCCTCCAGATCTGTTTATGCTTCTCTCGACTTTCCTCCTGCTGCACCTTTCCCTTATCTTTTTCACTACCCTTACTTTCTCCTGTATCCCCATAACCCCCTACTCCTCTTCACCATCCTCTCACTCTTTTTTTCTCTATCCCTCTTGTCTTTCCACCTAGCCAAAACACAGCCAGAGGCTGGGCCTCTGCCACCTCCATGAAAACAGATGACAGTGATTTGTTTTTTTTCCCCCTCCCACTGCCGCAGACCCCCCTCCAAGAGAGGTCTGTCTGCCTTGGAGTAGAGGGGGAAATGAGAAGGATTGATTAATTTAAAACGCATGCTCTCCTCTTTTTTCTCCACTGAGCCCCCCTTCAGGACGACATGCCTGCTCAATAGAGAGATTGAGAGGAAGATCATGGGAGCTCATTCATCAAGTCATGTATTTCCATTATGAATAATGTGTGTAATGTGCAAACAAGTCTGAGTACTTAGGGTTGTGGCCTTTGACCTGGACTGCTTTTATATGTTCTGTGAATGTTTTGTGTTTTTTGATGGTCAAATTGTGATAGGATGGATATGTCAAGGCCAAGCCAAACAGAGAGATTCTTTTGTTGTTCTTATAATGAAAACACAAAGCTCCACATTCAATTTTTTTATTAAAAAGCTTATTGAAAGTTTTAACTAAGACAGGCTATTATGAAGCACTCTTGATCAAAAATAATCGCCTCCATTGGATGCCAATTTAATTTAAAGGATTCCAGTCAGTAATTAAAGTACTATTTTTCAAATTTAAATACTCTGAGACATAATTACTCTTTTCCAACTAAAATTAGTATCATATGCGATATTGCAAAATAACTTAGGTGGCAGTCATAACGCCCTGGACACTAAGTACTCCGTCTGATAACAGATCATACCAAAGATAGGGAAAGGATGCACCCTGATGCCTTGTGACCACGTGCCTTAGCGCTTGTAGACCACATGTCATTCTCAAGTCAGATGCTAGGCTGGGATGAACAAGCAGTCCTTTTATCACTAACTGTGTTATTCAATTATTTCAACCTCTTCATGCATTGAAGACTGTTCAGCTTGCTTACACCACTTAGCTGTGGCAGCATCCTTTACAGGCAAGAGAGGTGTGACTGACTGCTGACACTTCACATCACATTAAGTTCAAAATAGGTCATAGTTTGATACAGTTTGTGTTCATGCCTTCTTCATCCTGCCGTAAAACAAGAATATTTCCTGAAATTCTTGTAGAATTTTATTATTAAATTGCAAATAATTCTCATATCTCTAAAGGTTTTTGGCCGTGGAATGACTACGATGGATGTCATGACAGCTCCCCAAAAGTGAAGCCAAACATCTCAATCCCCTACTGGTGGCTGGCTTCAGTATAGGTCATCATTTCTCCCGTTAATCTTCTGATTTCTGATCAAAATCAAATGAGTGTTTCTCAGTTTCTGTGTGGTTTGTCAGTTTGTGTCATGGTACCTGACAGCCCAACCCAGAGGCAGAGGTGAGCATGCGCAACTGTCTGCCTGACCTGCATCACTCGTCATGGCGCTCACTCAAGCCCTCCGCACCACTCAGTTTGCTGCTGAAAATGTGAAGAGGGCTTGGTTGGTCTCAGCCAGAAACTAAATTTACCAGAATTTTTTAATTTATGTAGTTGTGTAAAAAATACCAGCTGTGGATGGGATACTGTGGGCAAAGCATTTGGAAAATATTGCTTTTCTACATGTTTATGCTTGTTGATAACAGGTAGTTTGACAAAGTACTTATTGGCTTTTTACTTGCAACAGCGATGTTGCCTTCAACTCAAGTAAAATGTAATCTTTCACCTCGTGTTGGCAGGTAGGTGTTTCCAGTTTACAGTACTGTGCATGAGCGGTGTGATTACAATATTTGTGTGCTCTGAGGTTTGTCACAGCAGAGGAAACCAGATGTTCAGATACACAGATAGAAACAGGTGAATGAGCAGTGAGAGTTAACAAATATTTTGAATAGTTATAATTCAAATAAATTCACATATATAATCACAAATATAATAATATATTTGAAATATCCTAACATGTGAGTGGAAAATACCTTGCAAATATATTTATACATTTAATATCCAGGAAGTCACATTATAAACACGACTGACTACCCATCAAATGCCCACAAATTGGCTACAGCCATAGCTTTTGACCTAGTCTTGCTTGTTGTTGTAATTGTCAGGGGAAAACATTTTCACACAGTACATCTTAGACTCTTAAATCCTTAATTGAAGTACCACAAAAAACCTTATTTAAACCTGCATTAATAACATTTTAGGTGCTGGGGGGCAGCTGAACAAGTTGTTAACACTGACATACATCATAAAAAGTGAGACTGTGGTCTATTTCCACATCCAAAGGATATGGAGCAACATTAGCTTTTATTTTTAACGTTGGGTTTCTTTATCTTTTTATCTGTAGGTAGCTTTTTCCCCACCAATTCCTGACGGCAATATCTGACTGTTTAGTTGCTAAATTGTCCATTATATTTACCAGCTAGTTGCTGTCTGCTGTTTTGTGCAGTGTACAAGTGTAGTGTACAATGAATTTTTAGAGTGTTTTATGGAAAACAGACTGCAGTGTCAGAGACTGAACCAGAACAGAAAAGCTGCAGGCCAGAAAATCAAAACAATAAGCTGAAAGACACAAAAAAGCTCCATAGAGCTGGAGGGAACTTATAGTGACATTTCTCTGTGGGTTCATATGAATAACATTTTTCACATTACACAGAGTTTTTTGCCCCATTTTATACAGAAATATTGAGAATAGTGCAGCTTTAAGCTTTGATTCCTGAATTCACAAAATTGTTAAATATCAGTATACCAGCATTTTTCCATGTCTTTCATTTTTACCACGCTTAAGAGATTTCTATGCAAGGCAACCATGCAACGTTCCCAATTCCACACACGTTTTATTTTGCCAACAGGACACAGTCATCATTCAAACGGCTGTCCCCATTCGTGTCCCATACCTCATGTGCTTGCCAGTATATTATGCCCACAAAGGAGCTACAGTATTATACAATGTAGTGTTCTATTTTGGTCACCTTATCAATAGAGGATCTGTCTCTGTCAGTATCTCAGCCCCCTGCTTTGTCTGTGGGAAGTCTTCATGAAGGAGTGCAAGGACAATGGATGACTTGATTGGAGGACATATCACTTTGAATCACATGTATGGGAGTATGCAGGAACATGACCCATCCAGAACCAATGTGGTTTGGCTCTAGTGGATTGTGAACTGTTTGGTAACAAGCCTGGCTGTAATGTTGACTTGCTACAGAGACCAAAGGTTCATCAAGGTCCTCCATGAGACTGTGCTTCAAAGACTTGTATGGGTCATTTCAGGCAAAAGACTCAATGTATCAATTGTTGTCCATAGTGCATGAAGCATCAGAAACAAAAAGCTATTGACCAGCACACATATTTTCATGTCCTTCTTTCGCTTCTCTTTGGTAGCACATTTTTGTGTTTGATACTTGCACACTCTCCTACCATATCGTAAACTATACTGTCAGGATGTTTTACCCTTGTCCATCCACTGTATACTGGATTAGATTCCTGCCTCCTGTGAATTTGTACAGGGTAAACAGGATCTAAACTTCACACAGAGCCTCCTTATCTCTTGGTCAATGTTTATCTAAGAATCCTCAGTACTCATGCTGAGGCTGGGGTTAAATTTGCAAAGAAATGATCCACTTAAGATTGTTGACTCTAAGGAGTCGTGGCATCTCAGCAGGTGTCCGTGCGTTTGAATGCGACTCATGATGTTTGCTCCATTCCTCCTGCTCCCCTGTGTTCCCTCCATCTTCATCGTAGACCATCTAGTGAAGCATGGCTGCCATAAAAATAATCATTAAAGAAAGATTATCTCCCTCTCACCTCTCTCTCAATCTTCCTCCATCTCTCATTGAGTTTGGAATGCACCAGTGCAATCATCCCCACTGAGAATAACACTCTTGTTGGGTAATTTTGTCTTACATAAGGGAGAGTATTGCACACAACAAGACATGTAAAAACAACATCAGGCAAGGCCAGAGGGAGAGAATGCAATCCTCAGCTATTTGTAATGGAGAACAGGGGAGGGGCAGAGGGGTGGAAGATGGATGCGATTCCACATTAATTGTGTGGGTTCACAGGAGTGTGCGTGTGTGTATATGTGTGCGTGTGCATTCACATAGGGTGGGAGGTGTGGAGTGGAATTTCTGAGAGCTATGCTGATTTTACAGGCACAGCAGGGATTGTGTGTGTATGTTTGTGTGTGTGCACATGTAAGTCAGCATGGATGCATGCATAAGTATGGGGCCCGCATGTATATTGTGGAATGTGATTTTGTGACTATGTGTGCATGTTTAAATGAGTTGGTTATTGTGTGTATGTGTGTGTGTGTGTGTGTGTGTGGGGAGGGGGGGGGGGGGGCTTGGTAGTTGTGGCCCTCCACACTTGGCTGGTGGTAGCAAGTGGAATCTTCGGAGTGTGATGTTAAATTTGCAGTCTGTAGAGCCAGAAACAGACTGGTGAGTCCTCTACAACTTGGTTGCTGTACAGCAATGTTTTTTGTTATTTGCACTAACAAAAATAGGTCATGTCAGTAGGTAAATTAGTTTCATTAACATTTGCATTTTTATAGAGTAATCATGTCATCATTTTTAAATGATCAATTTACTATTCACAAGGACAAAACCCCACACATCTCTGTATGTCTAGCTGCTGCCATCCACCCCATTTCCGGTAGCAGCAAGCACCTTTTTTCAGGAAGCAAATGCTGATAAACAACAACAAGACAGCACACAGAAAAACAGTAGTCTAAGACATTAGTTGGTGAAGAATGTGTGCACCAGTGTCTCACAAACATTTCCACCAAGCCTATGTTAATCCCAAAATGAGGCTTGTAATGGCCCCAGCTAGCGGAAGATCTTGGCTTGGCATGGCTAATATTTTTTGTGCTAATATGACACAGTAAATGAGTGAATGACGGGTGAACAATTTGAGTGTATTGGTTACTTTAATGATACACTGAGGAATGAGTATTCTTTGTGCAGCTGGGAGGTGTCAGTGAACCTTGGCTCTCCTAGCTCGGTAGCCTACCTCAAGCAGCAAATGCTAAGATCTGGAAGTGACATTAACATTACTAGCCAAAACAAATACCATTTCAGAAACACCTAAAGACCAAATATATATTTAATCTTTTTGTTCGTGCAACTTTGGAGACACATTAGCCTTTTCCTAAAGGTGGGTTTACTAAAAGTGAGTCGAGGCTGTAGTTCAAACCATCTGTCCTCCATATTGCTGTAGTCTGTATCCTGCGGCAGAGACAGAAGCAATAATGGCAAAGAAATGCAGTGGAGGCACAATATAAAAACACAAAACTTTGAGATATTATTATAGCATGATAGGATTCAAGTAGAGAATTCAGGTTAGATTTGTCATAAATGGGTCATAAGTCAATTTAGTAGAGTGGTCTCTGATATAATACTGTAAAATGATGGCCAGTTTACAGTGTGTGTGGTAAACTCTTGCAAGCTGGTTAAAAAAACACAAAAGTCTGAATGCCCAGGTTGACCCAGAAACTCTGACCCAGTAAATACTGAGGGTTGACATACTTTTGTACTTTGACGCCTCTGACACTGGACTGGGAGATATTCTGTTTTCCTAACACCCATAAAAGGGCTATTCTGGACTCTAAGCAGTGCTTGTGGAGTCATTCCTTCATAAACTAAGCTTGCCTGGTATTTTTGAAAACTGAAATCAAACCATTAAAGTTTGGCCTGTTTTAGCTAACAATTAGAGTTCTTCAACATCTGTAGCTGGGTTTAACTTCATCTTGCAAATGTCAGTTCCCATCTTCTTGACTTCAAAAAGCAGCCTTGTTGTTTTGGATCATATTCAAAGTGTAATATTTCAAGGCTGGCATAACCTGTCAGCACTCCCTTTAAATCTAACTGGCTGTCTCAAGAGATGATTGCGACAAAGTTTCAGCCCTGCTCCCTGAGAAATTATGAAAGCCAGTTACAATTGATCACGTTCTCACTTTACTGTTCCTTTCCAAAGCTCGAAGTCTCTCTTTCTACCCATCTATCACTCAAATGCTCTTTCTCACACAGTATTTCTCTCTCTCTCTCCAAGCCAGAGGTGGATCAAAATGCCCAGCCCAGCATGCATAATCCACAACACTGACCTGAATTCCCCTCTTTTTTCTTTGCTTCCTCTGCTTTGCTGTTCCACTGTCAGTGCCACACCACCCCTTAATTTCCTTTCTCTCTTTCTTTCTGTCCTCCCTCCAGCTGCCTTTCCCCTCAAAGTGAACTCAACACATAAGGTGCTGTTGTTAGTTTTTCCATGCTATTGTTTGTATAATCAACATATTCCCAGCTCTTCACCTGTTTATCAGGATCTCACTTTGTGAAAACACTTGTATGCAGGGTGGGTGTTTCCAAGGTTACCGCAGAGGCACTAAATAACTGTGACAGCTGTGGCTGGGGACTCTAGTCAAGCAAAACGATATCGCCATAGATACAGAGTACTAGTAAACAACGACACTTATGCCCCATGCTCTAAAAACAAACAAATTGGTATTAGGATCTCAAACAGGCATAAACATGAGTGTGGTTCCTTAGACAGGTGAAAGATTATGTGATGTGTGTGAGCAGTGTAACAGGAGGGGTTTGGTGTAAGATAAATAAAATGCACTATGGCATGTTTTCAAGAGATTGGAAATACCAGCCAGAAATTGCCAATGCCAGCTCTTTGGGAAGACCACAGCTAACGGCGCTACAAATCTGTGATAATATTACATCCACTTTATTGAGAGGTTAGATGCAGTGAGAATGCCTGGATTGTAATCTCCACAGTAGTGTGTCTGTGACCATCTGTGCCGCAGTGTTAGTGTGTGTGTCTAGTGGCCTGCGTGACGTCTGTTCTGTGCCCAATGCGGCTGGTGCTGCATTCATCTTTCAGTCACCCAAAAGCAGATGTCACCAGGACGATGGGGAGCGGCAGATTGCCGTGGCGACCAACCGGTGGCAGGGTGAAGGTGTCTCCGCCCCACGGTGCCCAGCAGATGGAAGCTGAGGTCATTATCTGCTGCTCTGTTCGTCTCCTTACCCCCCACACCTCCATGCCCCCTTTCTCTCCCTCTTACTGCGTCACATTACTGCAAAGACATATCAGTTCAGTTCTTGTGTGATTTTCATTGAATACAAACAAATGATTTAGTGCGTTACACAAATTAAGCAACTTAAAGTGTTTGTTCTGCTGTCAATTAAAACTAATTATCACAGTCTTCTCTATGGATGTGATAAATGTTTCATTGTTTACATAGTTCCAACGTGCTCTACCCTGATATCAATGATGGAAAATATTCACACATTCACAGCAGTAGGCCTAAATGTTCTCTGCCCCCAAGTGTAGAGCAACTTTACTTCTTCATAATCCACAAATGTTAAAAAAAAAAAAACAGTGATAAATGGCCATTTAGAACAAATATACAAGTCAACAACTACAGGAGGAAAGTAGGGCAGCCTGGAAAGAAGCACTCTGTCACAGCAGGCAGCAATTCCTGGTTTATTATTCTGCCAGGATCCTTCTATAATAAGCTGTGCGGGCAGTATGGAAGACATGGGTAAATCCATGTTTACATGCTTCGTGTCATGTCCTTTTTGTGTGCCGTGCTTCAGACAGCTGTCAGTAACAGAGGGTTTCCCTGACCACTGCAGCATGGAATGGCTATCTAGCGAGCCAGGAGTGTCAGCAATTATCCCCCAAACTGCCGCAGGCTACAGTATATTGAGCAAATATCACTTCCTGTGTGCATACTGCTGCTGCTGCTGTTCAGCAGCTCTCTGCTGTTGATTTTCTCAACTCTTACAAATATGAGACAGACGCATGTTCCAGATGTGTGATGTTTTGCATTATTGAGGCCATGGAGTATTTTGTTTGTGTTAGTGCAATGATGTTTGCAGCTTTGGCGCTTGTCCAAATGTGTAGTTATTTGTTTGCTCTCTTGGCTAAGCTAGCATTGTAACTATTTAACTACATATGGGCAGCTACTCCTGTGAGTGACAGAGTGAGAGGTGTTGGTCGTTTTACAGCCCATGCACACATGTGGCACACAGACGTGCTGAACACCAGCTCTCTGGGGCGTTGCTGTCTGGCCATAAGCTTCATTTTATAGAGCTACTGAAATGATCAAAGGTTGGGCTTGTGTAAAATCTCTCTTCGAGTAGTTTATGTTCTACTTATTTTCCTGTGTTAATGGATACAAGAGTTCAGCATATCTTATGGTTGCATTATGCTAGAAAATAACTAGTTTGTATGACGTGTTTTCCAACAATGTTAGAGGGCAAAAGCTTTTCTGAGTGGTTACACTTGGAAGGCATGGTGAAAGCAGGCTATCATAGAGGACGCTGAGGGTCATTAGTCCTTATAAATATAAGGATAACGGACACAGTCTCTCCTGAAAGGTATTCATTGTATTGTACTTGGCTGTAAACACAAAAAGTGACAAATATTTATGTGAAGAATAAAAAAGTGAGCTTTAAGAGTAGTTCAAACCCTCCTTACTTATCACACACCTGGTCAATCATTGCATAAAGTGGCTCTGAATGTCGGATTGTCAAGAAGTCAATTGAGAAACGTATAAAAAAAAGTTTTGATATCAGAAAGGTGACCATCTAATGAACATTTCTGATGGAGTACACTGGCACATTTAGTTCAGCATACTAATTTCTTAACTGTGCAATGCAGACATTTCTGGATAAGCTAAAGATGAACCACGTAAATATGTATTTTAAATTCAATATATTATCATTACAGTGGCAAAATGATGTTGGTTTGAAGTATTCTTCAAAAAAAACCCTAACCCTAACTCTAACTACACAGAATATATTTAATTTTTTTACTTTTGTAAACTAGGTGCTTATAGTGACTTGTAGTTATGTACAAGTATAAATGAATGTTGCATTAAATGAGTTTTGAATGGATAAACTATTCACATGCAGTACATATGCATACACACACATACACTTTTGCATCTATATATTTAAATGCATATACACATAGACACATGCTCTGTTGATGTTATGCTGAGTCGTCTAAATCAATCTTTGTGTTTAGTCATTTTTACTCTAATTCAGATAAATTTCAAATGCCTAAAAAATGACAGGGCCTGCAAATGAGCTCTATACAGTCCATTGCATATGAGGCCTTTCCTTTCCTAGCCATATTTATCTGTATTGCTCTGTTCAATTAATTAACAGGTAGATAAAGTAGTGCAGTAGTGCAGTGAAGTCCCAATATACCATACAGTATCCCAATGTGCATTGTAGAGTTTGCATGCTTCATGATACTGCCCACATAGTGGTTGCCCATATCATCCGTAAATAATTCTATTAGGGTGGAGACTGTTTGGTGTCCAGACGGACGCACAATCATTAACATAATTCCAGACTCTGAGGCACACTTCAGTCTGTGGTGAGGCTGCGTGTGTATCCCCCTCCCCAGCGGTGCATCTCAGGGAACCATTTTTGGCTCCTGTAGCATTTTAGTGAGTAATCGTAGGGCTTTGGAGCTCTCAGTCCTCCATTTACATGTCAAAACCTCCCCAGGCTCTGGATGTAAGGGACCCAATTTGGAATGACAAAGCTCAGCCAGAGACAGCTGATCCACAAAGGAGGCCTGGTTAAGTTCTTCCTCCCAGTCACCAGCTGCTCCACTGACCCCTAGTACCTCTATTCAGCAAACACACACACAGGAGAGAGAAGGGAATGCTGCCACACGCACTAATGTGTAGCTGTAATGCAAACTGAGAAGGATGCTTTATTCTTATAAATCATATATTATTTAAATCATGTATCTGCTACATGCTGCTGAAACAGCGTGGTTATGAGTTTTTGAGATTCAGCTCCAAAATGCAACATCTCAGCATATTTTAAGAACAATGTATACCTGTCCCCCATGGTATACAATGTTATTCCTCTCTGTACTTACTGCCTGACTTTACATCTTTCACACAATAAACTTTAGTCACTTGTTAAGAAGGCTTCCTGATTTTTTTCTCCCCTCATATGCCAATGTGTTTTATTGCAAAAGCAGGTCACACAAACAGATCCTTCCACGGTTGTGTCTTTGGGGTGTTGGTGACATTACTACTTTCTGTTAAATTCCAGAGCATGCAGACTTTTTTGTTTCAACAGCTTTATTTATTTATTTAACTTTTTTTTTTTTTTTAGAGAAACAAAGCGTTGAACATCAGGTGAACTGTCATTGATTTTTAACACAGCCCTGTGCGTGCAGCATCTGTCACATGGAACGCCACTCTATTTGTGTCTGCCTCTGACACAAAGTGGCTTAGGGATTTGTTACCTCCCTCCCTGCATTGTGCACTGGAATGACAGGATACCAACTGGAACTTGTAGGTCACACCCAGCATGTTTTTCTTGGATTTGTGCTCAGCATCCAAATGGAAACGTGCTGCTCTAATCCGTACTCCCACTTTCCACCTGACCTACAAGGACTGCAGGAGTAAAAGCACAGGCCTGAAATGACAGGAGAAGATAACTGCAGGATCAGGCCCAGATGGTAAGGTATGGGCAGCTCCTGTTGATGCGAGGAAGAGATTACATAAGTAGATTTAAACCAGCGAAAAAGGGGACGTGTTTCATTAGCGTCACTGGTGCCAGATCTATATTTGGAGCATGAGCCCACAGAAAC
Organism: Scomber japonicus; assembly: GCF_027409825.1. Classification (NCBI taxonomy): domain Eukaryota; kingdom Metazoa; phylum Chordata; class Actinopteri; order Scombriformes; family Scombridae; genus Scomber; species Scomber japonicus. The sequence continues at coordinate 6,674,853 of NC_070587.1, read as the reverse complement.
AGACGTGCAGGGATGAAAATAGCCTTTAATAGCCCAGTTTGGGAGCTTTATTCCATTCCACTCTCCTGCCACAAGGATAGTGACAGACGGAGCACACTCTGCAGAGAGCGGTTCTATTCACCCAATCACAGCGCTCCCTTGGGCAGAGAAGGAAGGAGGAGAGTGTGGGAAAAAGGAGAGAGGTGGAGGAATGGGGGATAGAGATACAGAAAGACAAGATGCAGGGACAAGACTGAGCTTGGAGCTGTATGTTATTTGAAAAAACATTTATCAGTAAGACTACAAAAGAGCAGAGTAGCTCTGCCACCAGGAATATCAAATTCTCTAGTGCTTTTATATCTTGTAATATACATGTATGTAATATTCCTGCATTAGGATGCCACTTTTTTAAATTCAACAGATTGTTTCTCATTTATCATCACATTTAGAACTAAAAATGCAACTTAATTGACACATTTGCTATACAATCCTATTCAAAGCAGGTTATTGAACTTGTACTTTATGCATTTCCTTTTAAAAATGAAGTTATTGGAAAACTACATTCCTCTCATGCCCAGACGTAAGGGCAGCAAGGAGCCCAAAAGTGGCCTCAGACAGAAGGATAGACAGTCACAGTCAATGCTGCTGCAGATGCGTGGGGGGCTGGGAGGGAGTGGGTGGTAGAAACCCAATCTCCTCATATTGGGTGCACATTGCCCCCAGAGAGAAAGCAAGAAACAAGAGGCCCAGCTGCCCTTAACAATGGACCTGCCCCTCACCAGCCAGGACTCAAAAGGCCTCATTCAGTCCCCTGGCTCTCCACGAGCTGCTTCCAGGGAGACTAGCCAGGACATGCTTACATTCAAGGCAGACATGTCTGTCTCTGTTTTGGACACATTTATCTGTATGCAGTGTCCGAAAATACACTTTTGACTCACCTGCCAAGGCCACTGGTTGATGAAAAAAATCTCCCTGTCACATATACATTCATTTCAATACATTTCATTGAGATAATAAGGTATTATGTTGAATAAAGAGCTGCACTGTGAAGTAGCTGATGTCCTGTATGGTAAATAGTGCCACAAAACTGGGAGCGCTCATGAAAGTTTCTGGTTAGTGCTCCTTCACCATAGACTGTCTCGAGTGCTCCTACAATTTTGCAAAAACACCTATGGTGCACGTGTCTACCCTGTATACAAGCATCAATAATTTCGCCCAAGCTATCAAACCAGATATTTTATGACTATTTGGTGAAAACATTTACCTGCCAGTGTGGCAAAAAGCCTTTTGACATTTACTCCCCAAATGGAAAATCTATCTGCATTTGGCACTGGGTGTTAATTTCAGTCCCTGTCTGTATGCATACACGCTCGAGCATGTATGTGCATATTAAGTGTCAAGAGAAATTAACTAACTAACACTTGTCATCAGGCAACCAGCTGAGACTCCAGGAGGTCACAGCACCCGGCTAAGTAATAAGAAAGTTCACCATGCAACCCCCATAACAAATACTAACTGTTGGATTAAACAAACATGATCTAATGTGTTAATTAGTAAACCTTAGGGGCACTGGTGGGTGGAATTTTTTTCACCTTTTTTTTAACCTTTGGATGCAGCGCTGTGCTTTCCCTTGGCCTCCAGTAACTATTACTGTATGTAGCTTCATATTTAGTACACACACAAGAGTGGTATCAATCTTCTCAACTTTGTGCAAGAATGCATACAGGAGGTGATTGTTTGGTATTCAAAATATTAATTTTGAGTGGAGTATCACTTTAAGTGCAGTCATACTTTTTATCTGATTTTCCTCATCTCATCTACAATGACCCAGTGAAATGATTCACATGATCGAACATTTCCCAGAATATCTTCAAACAAACCCCCAAAAAATCTGGTATTGTTGCACCACAAAGACTCCAGAATATTCCAAATTAAATTGTTTTTATGCTTTGAGAGACTTTAATAATACCTGTATACAATTACAAACATTTTAAAGTTACCTTTGAGATCTACTGGGGTGAATGCAGATTTATGATATTCTCTCTCTCTCTCTCTCTCTCTCTCTCTCTCTCTCTCTCTCTCTCTCTCTCTCTCTCTCTCTCTCTCTCTCTCTCTCTAAAAAAAAATATATATATATAGTGTGTGTGTGTGTGTGTGTGTGTGTGTGTGTGTGTGTGTGTGTGTGTGTGTGTGTGTGTGTGTGTGTGTGTGTGTGTGTGTGTGTGTGTGTGTGTGTGTGTATATATGGTTAGTGATGCAGATCTTCTCATCTCACTCTCAGCAAAATTCACTGTCAGTCAACAGTCAACTTCCACACTCTCACAGTCTCTACAGTGTGCAATGCTATCAGAGGAAACATAGGCTATCTATATATTTATTGTCAATATAGTGATCTCCTGGGCATTTATCTTTTGCTGATCCATTTTAATTTCAATGTTCAAGCAGGAAATGTTCAAGCTTGTTGGAAAGCCTTTTCAGAAAAAAAAGTATGTTTAGATACCATCGGCAGTATCTCTAATGTAGTGTACATTCCAACTCTACTCATCCTAGCAGGCTTTACCCTTTCTTATCGTGGGGGAAGGGAAGAGTAACTAAATCTGAACTGCCTGAGCCTGGCAGTTGGTCACACCCAACACATCCCAGGGCCGATCAAGGCCATATGTTATGATATTTCTTTCTCTGGTGTCCCACATGCATCTATTTGGTTCATGCAATGTGATCTTTAACTTACACATGGCAAAAAGTATCTAAAAGTCAATTCAGTGACTAGTATTTATGACCTGACAGTGTTTATATTGTGTAAACCCAATTCATCTTGCACTCCAAGCATGTTGTGGAGAATGCTATTATTCACTTGCAGATACTTGATGATTGACATCTGCTCTTTATATTCATAAAGTGTTTACTTTTTGTTTGTGATCACTCCTTTTAGCTGTCAGTCTATATAGTGTGCTAGTTGTCGATTGTTGATGTGGACAGTGTGCCAGTGATAAGTGTATGTAAGCGTGCATGGAGTTTGAGTAAATACATTCAGGAGATAGACGTGTGGATGAGACAAAGAGAGGACAACATTGTGTGCTACGGTGTTTTGTGTAGGTGACGGTCCCATGGGTATTTCCCGCAAGCAAGGTCTTTATTCCATGCAGCACAAACACAGCCAGCGCTCCACAGGGAAAAGCACCAGTCAGTCAGTTCCAGGGCTTATAGTGGAGGCTTCCCCTCCCCCCATCACAACGATGATTCTCACACACACACACACACATCAACATGGGCATGCATGCGAGCTACACATATGCTCGAAGGCATAGGAGAATGCTTCCACACACACACATACACAGGGTTGGCCTCTTTCTCCTTCACACACTCAATTGTCCTCAGTGCCCTCCCTCTGTTTATTCATGGCGACCCCAGTGCTGATACCATCTCATTCTATCTCAATTACATCAGCCAACTCCCTATCCTCCTCAGCAAGAACTGTTTTTCTTCTTCCCTTATGCTGGCACTTGTACCCTCTGTCAGTCTTTTATGTCTCCTTCAATCAGCATTTGTAGTTATGTAATAATAGCCTCCATATTCAGATGAATGTACAATCAAAAATAAATATTAACACTTTGATTGGCATCTGTGTCAATAGGGTGAAGGCATTAGTTTGATGGCTTACAACCTAAACAAAACAAAGTGGATTTAAGGTGCACAAAAACATGCTCTATGGGAAATGATTGTTCAGTTGCATTCAATTGCATCACTGCTCTTGGTTACTCCAAATAATAAGCCGTACTGGTCACACATTATAAACTCAAAGATTTGCAAAGCGTAGCATGATGTAATTTGACAAACATCAGACAAGATGCAACAAAGCCTGTGAAATATGATTTATTATTTGCATTCTTGTGTTCATGGTTAAGTGATCCTGTAATTATATTTTGCCCTCTTTCAGCTTCAGAAATCATTTCTAAATGCTGAAGAAAATCCTAAATATCCCTTATCTGCAGAGGTATATCATTCTTTGTGGCAGGAGCGCTATAAACTGAAAGATTAGGGTCTCAGGGTATAATAAATCATTTTTCCAGATTTGATTTTTTTTACTCGCGGGTTTTTTACTTGAGGTTTTACCCTCACATTGTCTTTTTCAGTCGAGCTTATGAGTCACAGGTGTCTTGCTGCTACAAACAATATTGTCACATCATCCAATCTGTTCTATTGCTAACCCTTCTGTGTAGTATTTCATCACTATTCCGGTGTGAAGTATCAGAAAAATGGTTTGATGATTGAGATTGTTCGCATTCCCGCTGCCTTTTATCATGATTCCCTTGCTACTTTCCTTGCTCTCTGGTCAAGTGCTCCCATTGTATTTCTTGCACAGCAGTATACTCAGTCAACCGCCTTTTGAAAGTAAGCTTTGGAAGATTTTCTCCTAACATATAATAGTAAAATTTACTTTGATAATGATTAAAGCTGCTGTGGGCTGTGCTGTAAAGTGTATTGCCCCTCTGTATGGCAATTCATGCACAAATTATTACTTTATTGCTTTACTTAGAGGGGCATTTTGTCAAACTGGCCCTGATTGCACATAATAAAGAGTTGCATTTAATGTTTACAGGGGCCATGATCATATTATGTTTGTTTTCTTTTCCTCTTTCCTGAATGGTGGAATCTGCACCTATCCATTGCAAAATATGAATCCACACACACAGACACAGGAAAATTGAAAGTCTGCCATTGAATGTCTGCAACGTAATGGCCATCCACTTCCTGTGACAGACAATAACAGGAAGTGGTTAACAAGGTCCCCAACAGGCATCCCCCAGTAGTGGAAATGCTGCAATTCCTTCCACAGCAACATGGCTGTTACAAACTGAATGTCAGCAGAGCATTCAGTCACAAGTACAGGACACTCCCACAAAATGTATTTTATCCACAAAAATGCAGGATACAAAGTGTGAACCGCAGGAAAAAGGTGGGGTCGATCTTTTAGCTCATCCACCCACCCATGTACAAACAGATTATGAGGGGATGTCTGTCTTAGCTGATGCTCATAAAAATCCTTAATAAAATAAAAAATAAAAACTTGGCATTTGCTCTTATACAAACAATACCACTGTAATCTGAAACAGATATATTTGATATAATGATCAAATCAATGTTAGGAGAGAAACTGAATATCTCGATGGATAAGACAAAGTGGCAATGTCTTTACTAATGGAGAAACATTTTTGCAGTTCCATATGGAAACATGGTTGTTGAGATGGATGGTGGGTGTACAAACTTCAGGACTTAGACACTGGACACCAGGGTTTCGATTTCCATGTGTGGTACGGTTTAGGCTGTGAAAGCACCTTGTTTAAGGTGAGGGACATGGATGTTATAGTAAGCACATCCTGTGTTAAGCTTCAAATTGCTTTTGACTTTTCTAATATTGACTTTTCTAATATATAACCAAAGCAATGATCTTCCCTTAACCTTAATCAAGTGTTTTGAATGCTTAAACATAAACATATTAAATGTTAATCATACTCTAGTTGCTATGAGGCAACATTGTGAGTGGATACTGTAGGGAAATAAATGAATTGTGTTGTCGCTTCCGCAGATATGTTTGGTATCAACATTTTGCAACTTGGCAGACATATTCATTATAAACATTCCCTAATTATGTTGATAAAAATGCAACAATATAATTTCTTTCCAAATGTATTAGAAGTTTATAATTACTATTATGTAAACCTAATTTCTAGGAGACAGGGTTGCACTAGGACAAATCTATTGTAGAACAGACAAGAGATATCAACCTTTCATTTTTCTCTGTCAATATCCACAACAGACCATGATGCAATGTAGCCAAAGGACATGTTGCGTTAAAGGTGGAGAATGACTCGTTTTTTCTTGATTACTCTTTCTTTTCTACTTCTATTTGTACGGCTCTTTTCATCAATATGTGTAATCCACAGCTGAATGGAAAAGCTCTATTTGTACTCAAGATTGTTTGTTTAAAGAACTTGCACATGTAATAGAAGCACAGCAGAAAGCCTAAGCCTCTGACTTTATCTGTCTCCTTATATCTGTAGTAATTTTTTGTAATGTCTTCTAAATAAAAACATGGATATTCATAATCTCTAATTCTGAGCCTTCTGAATTCCATATATGATCTTAAACTGTATCAAAGCCAGTATGTTATCTGCAATACTTAATAAGCATTCATAGGCGCAGTTACCATTGAAGTGATTCTACTTTTTTCTCCCTCACAGTCTGTAATTAATGTTCTTCGGGGGATGTGTAAATATAGTTGCTCAGTCTTTTAGCCAATTACGCAGAACAAAGACGGCGGATGTCAGCAGAATCCTCAGCGCTCTGGGAGCTCCCAGCACAACCAGGACTGACCTTCAGGCCTTCACTTCTTTGCTGCTCCTTATCAGCAAGCATTGCTTTGTTATTGTCATCCAGGCTCACTGCAGTCTTCCAAGGACAGTTTGGGTTACAAATCATGCCAGAAACAAACTTTACATTTTTAAAGTTTTTCTTGCATAATTACCATGTCAAACACACAAGTCTATTGTGTTGACTAATCACAACGACCTATTTCTGTGTTCCTCTGCTACAACGTGTACTTGATGATCATGGCCAAAGATGGTCGTGATCAGTGATACAATGATATTGTTTTCTTTAGTTTTTTCAATATGTAATACTAATTTTAATTCAGTGTGACTTCATCCCATATTTTGTCACAGGCTCTCCCATGAAGTTAGTAATATATAATTAAAGTGACTTAAAGTGACTTTTTGCAATGTGTAAGATCTGCCTTAATAAAATATGATTAGCCAACCATGTTCAACCTGAAATCAGCATGTGTGCATTCATCCAATCGGCATGAGATTACATAATATGACCCATGACCAAAAGGCAGTAATCGTGTTGCCCCTCATTCAGACTACATTATAGAATGTGAACTGTGAACCACAGAGTTTGATTTCAGTACTTTGGAAGAACGTGTGCTGGAAGAGGAAGTGCATTGTGCAGTCTGCTAGACCTTATCAGAGACGAGATGACAGCAGCAACTGATCGTGGAGCTACACCCATGTTGTGAAGAGTTGTGTGTCTTTTCTAAATGTGTCAAGTTGCTGAGCAAAGAAGATTGAACTACCTGCTGTGCACCCCTGACTCCGTTACTGCTCTGAGCTCAGCAGTGTGCATCGGTGCCAGTCACTTCTCTAATGCTCATTTCTTTCTTCACTATGTTTGAAATATGTATACTTTGGAGCTAACAAGCAAACACGTGTTGGTTTGTGCACTAGTTGTGTTGACTCTGGTGTTTTGTTACTTGAGATAGTCATTGTTTTGATAATGAGTAATGAGCTGGAGGCGGATTCATCAGAAGTATAATTTCTAAGAAAGAGTAATTCTGACCAACGGAAGAGCAGTTTGCAAGTTTGACAGCTTTGTACACTGAAGATTGCAACAGAAGCAGCATATTTAGCCATATGTTGGCAAAAATATGACTGATTGGAGCTCACAAGCCAAATGGATGAAGTGGAAAGGTGGACTAAATTTTAGAGGATATCAAGTTTACAGGTGCAAAGGTTTGACTTATTTTTGGTCAAACATATATTTGTTGTAGGCAAATAAAAGTTGTTCCCATTTTTTAGTCCACCAGTATTCACCCACACATCAGTAAACAAACTGATCATTTAGTTACTTGTTTTTCTGGGTTAGGGTTATGTGTTCCTGTCCTCTGGTTCAAAAATACAGGTCCACTGTGTTTAAGGCTGTGAGACTTAGCCAGTCGCTGTCACCTAGCAGACACATCCATATGCATTTGTTTTTGTGCGACATGTCTGAAGTCATTTGCATTATTTACATGGCTTGATTGATTTAATTTGCATATATAAGAAGTAGCTCAACCATCCAAGCATCTGGGCTTTTGTCACAAAATCCAATGACTACACTGATTATTTTTTCATAGAACTACAGTGACAGTGCATATTGTAATTATTATACAGTGGAATATACAGTGCAGTGTTGTTTCTTGCTCTCCAGCCCTGACACACTGTCTGTTGATGGTTTAACTTCACAGCCATGATAAGTGAGTCACAGTTGTATGGCCATGGTTCATAAGAAAAGGACATTGTATTGAAAAGGACACAAGGGCCTCCTCTTTTCCTGTCAGTGCATCACTCTGCATTGATCCATTTCCAATTTACCTTCATGACTAAAGACGATCTTACCACAATGACAATGAATCAATGAGCACTAGAACTGCTTCACTCCACGGACCCATAAAAAGTGCTGTGACCTGTGATGAGAAATCAGACAAGGCAGCCGGAGGTGTGGCTCATTGCCTACAGGATGTCTGAAAAATGGGTCACACATGTGGGAGGACTGATCCTTGTGTCTGAGTTACAGAAAACAAAAAGGATTCATACTTGCCACAGTATACACAGGGAGCCTGGCTACAGCAGTGCTGATGAGATAACATTTGAGGGCATGGAGCATTGGTGGCCTTTTTAAATTAGATTTAGTCTTGGTAACATCCAACCTGAGGGGGGATGAATGTGCTGTGCAAACAAAGTGGACATTCATCAGCGTTGCCAATCACACCGGACGTGATTAAGTTACACACACTGTGACCACAGCACTGGGGCTAGCATTACACCGGTCGCCAAGGCAAACATAAGCATGCTGCACTAACGGGCTTTAAGGTCAGAAGGTGTTGGTGTCTGTTTTTAAATGAATACCCAAAGAGGTCACATTAACATCTAAGTTTTACACTCAGGGTAAATTATCATTTAAATGTCATGACCATGTACATGTTAAAAGGTGAAACCAGCAGACTAATGAACTCCGTAAAGGCATAGTACTGTTATTAGTGACATAAAAGATTTTATGACCCATCAGCTGTGAAAATGCATTAATGCTGAGTTTCTAAGCCACGTAGCTTTTCTGCTCTACAACAGTTAAAAATAATTAATCACATGAATTGATTTACATTTAATCATTTTATATAGATCTCACAAATGGAGCAATGAAAACTATTAAAATGTATAAACAAAAATTAACACATCAAACAAAGCATTTTACATACAATCTAATTTTCTATCTATATGATACAGTGTTTTCTTGTTTTTTTATTGGCAGAGTAACTTTGGATGTGATGATGTAAGCATGTGCAGATTTCCAGTCAAGCAGAGTTGCATCAGTTGAATTTAATTGCTTTTAGTATGAGCAGTTTGGATCCCTTCCACTTAGATCATATTTGCATCATCTGGATGGGAAGGCTGGCACTGGTTGACATTCTGTATGCAGTACTGTTAGCACACCTAGTTTGACTCAAATCTTGACATTTACTGTAACATAAAAGCATAATCAGTAAGATGACCAGTGATTGCGTACTTTTGTAACAATGAAGCACTGAGTTAAAAAGAGGTCATTTGACAGGATTTTTAAATGCCAACTACTTGTGGCATACGTCTTGAGGGATTTTGAGGAGCCAAACCCAAACCAAATAGTCTGCTCCTCTTCTCTTCCAGTTGTATCAAGAGTAAACAGGAAGCGTGTGGCATGTTATAAGAGGGGGAGGGGAGGCACAAGGATAGGAGGAAAGAAAGAAATAGGAAACAAAGAAAGAGAGAAAGAAAGAAAAACTAAGCGGTTTTACACATTCATACAGTTAATGCCACATATATGTTTACAGTTTACAGAAAGACAATTACGTTGGAAGTGAAAAAGGTGGCAGACAACAAAAGGTCATGACCACATACCATTGTGTGAAAGTCAAGTCTGACATCCCCATATGTTTTAAAAATAGTGCTCAAAAGAGGAAGAGAGAAACATGATGTGCAAAATTTTGGCGCTGATACATCTGACATACAGTGGTGAAACAGAAGGTCACTTGGAGCAGTTTAAGACATCAGCCACCTTCTGAAAATTAATCGTGAAGATAACTGAAAAGATGGGGTAAGGCCTGTATCTTTTCTATATTTGTGCGGGTTGCAGTGTCACAGGCCTGGCTTTCGTCATGCAACTTGTTTGCTGGTACTTCATTGATCAACAGCACGCCTTATGCAAAAAACCTAAAGAACCCAGGCTGCCAACCTCCCATCACTTGGCACAGGAACACCATGTAAATTTCATGACCACAGCATGTTACCGCTGCCAATTCTTCGCTTTGAGTCGGATTCACTGGGACACCCACAAAAGCCTAAGGCATTAATCTTTTATAATGCTGTTTTTGTCTCTATATGACGGTCTCAATGAAAGATTTAGGGATATACTTAATCCTATGGGTCTAGTCAGGTAGACGGATGTTGCAACTGCTGCTGTTGTAGTGATGAGACCCGCAGTGGAGGGATGGAGGGAGGCAAGGTGCAGACTGACAAGCAGACAGACAACCATGGCTGCTAATATAGCAGAGAGGGAGGTGCTGATGGCCTGTTGCCAAGGTGACACAGGCCAGCCGGGTTCTGTCTCATTTGCAGATGCAAACGAGACCTCATAGCTCCTACCGACGCTTGCTACTCCTCCTCTGGAGACACAAACTGAACCCCTCCTCCCCAGAGAACAGCTCCTGCATACACCTGAGCTGAGTAGAGAGGGGATGTGCAACTATTTATTTGCTTTTCACGTTAGCCTGTGATTTGCCTTTGTGCCTAGTCTGTTTTGGCTCCTTTGGGAAGAAGGATCGCTTATAGTTTCTAAGTGCAACAACCCCCACAGTGACATCTTCCCTCCTTGTCTTCTCTCCTCTTCCATTGATTCTCTGTGTTGAATTGGCCTTTTCAGAGAGGGGGGCTGATAGCAGCATGCGTTGTTGAATAACAGCCCTCAGCCGACGCAGCACTCCACCCCAGCGACAACAAAAAGGCAGACTCCTTTGTTTGGCTGGAGGTAAACAGCTGGGAACAGATGATGCTGGCTGGGCTGATTTACGTGGCCACAGCTACCGTGGTGACAAGGTTTTGTTGTGATAGGGACAAACAGATGAGGGGTGAGGGAGGGAGAGGAGAAAATCAGACAGAGACAGTGAGAAGTCAAGTCAGATGAAAAGAAAAAGGAAAAAAACATAAATACAGAGTACAGTTTGTCCATTTGTGAGTGTTTTGTGTGGGTCTTAAATCCCCTTTAGAGAGTTTTTCCTGAACCCACCTGAGAAAGACACAGTGCTGAACAATGATATAAGTGTGATATCACAAAGGTTTGAGAACAGACATCCACTGCTCCAACTCTGCAAATTACAAGAAAAACAAGCCAAAATAAAAGGGACAAGAAAACACATTATAGTACTTATTTTCATGTTGTGTTTATCTCCTTTCAACAAACAGAATATATTTTCTTAAATTACACAAGCAGCTAATAACTACAATAATTATTGCATGCTGTGTTGTGATAATTCAGAGGTAAAGAATACAAAACAACAGCAATGAAACTGCTATTAACAAGTGTGGCTGACGCGCACTTATGAGAAACGCCACATATGCCACGCAGACCAAATCCTGAATGGTTAAATGGTCATGAATAATTAGGGCATTCTCTCACTGAGCAGATGTCTCTTTCTGCTGAACGCTGCTTCTCGCAAGAATGAACGGGCGAGCAAGATAAGCCTGGTGAAGAAACAGAGTGGGGGTCTCACTGGATAGAAGAGGAGAAGGGAAAAAGATTGGATGCTGTGGCCTGTAATACAATACACCATGTGTGCACAATCACACACACACACACACCCACACACACACACACATACATATATAATGCAAGTCTCGCAATATGCACACATAGACTGATCAGTGCCTCAAGACTTCTGACCCTCCCCCAAAACACATAAGCACACTGCACTAACATTATTTACGAGCGTTCTCACTTGAACCCCATGAGACTCTACGGTGGCAAGGACCCACTTGGCTACACAGTCATTGTGTCAGTGCACCCATAAATTACTTACCTGGCCCCTCAAATATTGATAAGGCAATCACCGTCTCACCAACACAGAGGGGACACATTCTCTTACTATATTCCTGAGCTCCAAACATGGTTTTACAAAAGATTGCACCACTTTCTGTAATAGTTGTTATCGAGTACAAAGATACCTCATTGGCTTCATTCGTTTCCTCCCATGTTAAGTGGTTGCATCACACTGTTAGCAATGTGTGGTCGTCTTTCAAATACAGGGGGATTGGTTTTATCTATCTCACTGACATGAAAATAAAGAAAAATGGACAGAAAATGTTAAATAAAAGTTCCCACATCTCAATCAGATTTTGCCAAAACCAATGATCTTGTTGCTCTCCACTTCTAAAAGTTTTCCTTTCTGTTGTCAGTTGTCATTTCAGTGCCTCCTCATCACAATCAGGCCCAGACTGTGATTCTGCTCCAGATTCAGTCCAATGTTATTCTCATAAAACCCGCTCCGGAAGACATCCATTCAGATCTTCAGGAAAAAGGTTTAAATTTCCCTATGTGTTGTTTTCTTGAGAGGTAGATGAGAAAATCAATACCACTCTCAGGCATGTACACTAAATGTTAAGTTAGAGCCAGCAGCAAATTAGTCTATCTTAGTGTAAAGACTAGATGCAGGGAGAAACAGCTAACCTGGCTCTGACCACTGCTAAAAGAAATTTGCCTACCAGCACCACTAAGCTCATTAACTTACATGTCATATCTTGCTGGTTTAATCTGTACAGAAATGGAAATTTAACAATGGCAAGCTGGGGTTTTACCAGGGGGTTATGTGCTGGACTGTTTCTCTGGAGTTGTCACCATGAGGTTGTCCCTATAGCCAAGAAAATGTTTAAACATGTAAAACAACAGTTTTTCAGTTTTTGTATGATTTAAACAAGCAAGATGTAACATGTTAATTAGTGAGCTTTAGAGGTGCCGGTGGGCAATTTATTTGCCTTCGCACAGAGCTAGACTAGCTGTCTCTATTTCCTTTCTTTATGCTATACTAAGCTAAGATGGTTCTATCTTCATATTTACTGTACAGGCATGAGAGTGGTATCCATGTCCTTATACAAGTATTAGCGTATTTCCCCAAATTATGAACTATTCCTTTAATTTTTCACAGTGTTCACCACCAGCACTGTCTAGACAGGGATATTTTTATGTACCGTCAGAGAGATATATCACCCTTTGAAGGACAGAGTCTAAAGTTAAAGACTCATATCTCCCAGCAGCCTTTGTTTCAATTAGTCTCTACTGACTGAACCGAACAACAGCTCTCAAATCTGCACTGAATGACCAGCTGCACTTTAGCAGTCACGGACCAGCGGTTTTTATCATGTATAAATGCATTAACAATATCTAAAGGTCATGTCATGTCAGGCAGAATGAAGTGTATCCAGTGGTTCAACACACTGGTTTCACTTGACTGTTATAAGTCTGTGGACAGTTAACTGTGAGCAGACAGAGACATGCTTGTGATGGACAGTGAAATCATTTTACATTGTGGTGTGTTGTCGCCATTCACTCATACAAATTCACACACAGTTAAGTATTCATACTCACACCTGTAAAGGTCAGCTAAGAAAAACAAGTGAGGCATCAATATATAGATTTGTCTCTTTGGAATCCAATCAAGAGTAGGTGGCTTGAACTCTGGGATTTGAAGCAGGGGAAACAATAATTGGTTGTTATTAGGCGGATTGAATTACAGAGATGTAGATTCAAGACGATCAATGGCCAGCAAACAATTTAGCACTTGAAGCTTATTGATTTCCACAGCTTCCCATACATGCTGCAGGGATTTTTGAAAAGCCTTGATGGTATGGCTGTATTATGACAGGGAAGTGAGTCAGAAGGAGACACTGACAAAGACTCCTCTGCTGTGATGTGAATAGCTTTTTTCCCTGTTGCATTCAACTCATTTGAACCAAGGAATAAACTGTTTCTAGACTACTGCCTCACTGCTGCAAAACCTCTCAGAGAAACTAAATCAGCTGCCTGTTGTAGAGAAGAAATCGTTTGACAGTGAAACAGCTTAATATGAAGACAGATGACCATATAACGGAAACATCTCTTTCAGTTACAGACTTAATTTTGTTTTCTGTCAAACGCTATCTGTCACTTATCAGTCACATACAGTAAGACTCTGCCTGAATAACACAGTAACTTACGGGTAGCCTGTAAATGTAGACAACTATGACTGATTCTGGGTTGCCTTTGTCATCCTATGAATGTGTCCATGAGTCAGACGCATCACACATCAAGCAGTGTGTGTTGGGGCTCTGACATTTGGCAGCAGGGGAGTTGTGTTTGTCAGCCAGGCTGAAGCGAGATATAAGTCCATCAAAGCCCATCAAGTAGGCAATGGTATCTGTGTGTGTAAGGAAGTGTGTGTCCTGATCACCACATCGCCAGGAAATCCCCACATGAGGCAGCTTGTGGCACCTCATCCCATTTCAGTAATAATGCCATCATTGTCTTGTTGGTAAGGGATGGAAATGAGCTTTGCTCTGCTCTTATGGTTGACTTGCTGCCATAGTCAAATAAGGATGTCTTTGTCCACTCTGGATCGCCAAACCTATTGTTGACTTTCCACTTCTTATCATGAGTACATGATGCTTTTGGCACAGCACCCAGTTTATGAAACATTAAAAGTGAGCAGAAGCTGTATAGCAGCGTTTCTTTTATAGATCTAAACTGTAAAACAATTTAAAAGTGTGTTTGAAATCACTCTAACACATAAACAGTGTTCTTTGGTCTGTGTAGGTGTTTCAGTTCCTGAAGGCAAAATGGCACATCACAACAGGGTGATCACAGTTTTTTTCACAAGGAATTAGAGTTACTAAAGCTGACTTGGGAATGGCTTCTACTTGTATTCTTCCCCTTGGCAGAAATGGAAAAACTAACCTTGTGCCACCGTTTTTGAATAAACTTCACAGCTCCCAAAATGCAACTGGAGGTGTGAAGTCATTTCATCTCCTGCCATCTTCCGCTCAAAAATGTTCACAGAGCCAGCTGGAACAAAAACTAAAACTGGGAAATTGTTAAGTGGAAAGTCTCTGCTAGCCAGTGACTGGTTGCTGCCTATTCTAACTTCAAAAACTTCACATCCTCTCATATTTCAGAGTATATTTTGGTATATTTCAAGTAGAAGTGAGATATTTTTCACATTCCTTCACAATGTGTAAAACAACATGAATAAGAAAAAGAAGAGAGTAGATTAGAAGGGATATTTTAATAACATCATTTTTATTTGTATGCTTTTTACTGTAGCTACTATTGGGATGCCATCAGCAGCTGCTGGCATTGGGAGGATGTAGACTATCATGTGCCTCCCAAGGTAAACATGGAGTCGCCTGTTGAGGCCCCTAGCCAGGACATATTTTAACCATGGGGGGTTGTAAAGAGAAACAGCAGTAGCTTCTAACTATTACTGAGTGCACATTTAATCCGTCTGATTGTCTGCTGGCTGTATCATGCTCCATTGGTCAATCACATACATGCAAGCGTATATTCCTGCTGCATTACTTTGCAATGTATTTCTACCATTTACATTGCAGTCATCATGAAAAAAGATAAAATAGTTCTTAAATATTGGATCATACATGAAACAACACTGCCACACTAACAGTGCCCTTAGACTTATTTTATTGCAGAGCTGTTTTAGTCTACATGCTTGTTAAGTATCTTTTAGCAGAGAGGACAAAATGGAAAAATATATTATACACTTAAATGTGAGCAGAGGTTCATTCCTCCAGATCTGTCCAGGCACAACGAGCAGCTAGAAACACACACTCAATTTGAAATAGCATGTGTTCTCATTGGTTTCCCATCAAGCAAACATTGCTAATAACATCTGATGGAGGACCAGGCCAAGCCACATGAATCACTGCTAGGTTTTGAACATGTTTTTTTTTCCTCTGTGAAACTGAAACATCCACTGAATCTCTCAGGGAGCAATTCAAATTGATTTTTAGGCTGGTAAACTGCACTAGTAGACCACTGTGGTTTTTAAAGTTACCAATTATAACACTAGACTTTGATGATTTCTTATATGACATTGTACAGAAGTATAGTTGCTATGTACTGACACATTTATTTGTATTCACTATTCACTTTGATCCCATTATCCTCAACACCATGAGAAACAAACCAAAAAACAAACAGGTGGCCGCTGTGAAAAGAGGGAGCTGCAATAACGGCAACTCATTACAAGCCCTGTTTCGACATGACTGAAAGTGAATTTTACTATACGACTCATTTTTATTCAAAAACATGAACTCTGCTTTGCGACTTGCTTCTCAGCATGTGTTGACACACAGTCTGTTGTAATCTTTGCTGTTTCAACACCAGAAAATATCTCCTATTTTAATATAGCAGAGACTCTGCTGGTGAATGACTGTGAATTTAATGCATGCCAGTGTCAACTTGTTATTGGCAAACACTGTTCTTATGCAATTAATTTACAGACGTTGACTTATAAGTAAAAATGCAATAACATTCAGAAGGTCATATTTAGACAACGCTCTAAATGACAACACTACTAACAAGGTTAATGTCATTAAGAGATTATCCATACACATTAATGGTGTATTTATTGTGACAACATATCATTAGAAAACAAAATCAGACCAAAAACTGTAGTCAAAGATAGGACGGCAAACAAATATCATTGAACTCACACTTCAGGTCGATTTACGCAACACTCCACAACGAATGAAAATCATGGTTTAACTGTGACATAACAGGACAGACACTGACTGTTTTTGTTGTCCCTGTTGGCACATTTTAAGTGCAGTTGCCTCTCACAACAACAACAACAAGTTTACTGTCTTTACTGAATAATCTTGTAAAGAAGCAGGGCAAAGTGTAAATCCAAAAAAAGCCTGACACAAAAAAAACAACAAATAACACACTTACACACAAAGCAGGTGATGTTGTACTCATGAGTGAATATAATACAAGGAGTCACATTCAACACATTATCTTTGTTTAGTAAAGAAAAAAAGTGGACAAAATATTTTTAGCCACACGGACCTTCACAAGTGTGATATTATGCACCTGGGTGTACTGTGGAGTGTAGAAAGTTGGATTTAAGTGTGTCCTCATCAAACATGCAGTGAAATGTTATTTTGGCCATCAACCAGCCATTGTCCTGTTCATTTATATTGATGTGTATTGATGGAGAAAAAACTGCCAATATAAGAGACTAATGGCTACCATTTACTAACAATGTACATCATACTTTAAGGGTTTTTTGATCAAGTTGTCTTTGAAATATCATTCCCTTTGTCTTAGGTATACGTCTCAAATAAAATATTCTCAGCCTTTTCTCTATATGAGCCAATGCATTGCATACCAAACTGAATGGTGTCTGTTATGCAAGACTTTTATAGTTGTTTTTGAACAAATGGTAAATTAAAGCATTATGAAGTTTCTTTTTAGAGAGCAATGTTCTGGATTATGTTCTCAACAGTATTCACTTGTACTTGTTCCAGTCCCATGCTGTTTTCTCCCTTGACTAAATACCATGCAGCAGGGTGGAGGTCAAAACAGAGGCAGCAGATAAGAGGGACAGAGGAGAGGAGGGAGACTTGAGGAAGGAGAGGAGGGCGTACTCCCTGACCGCAGAGCACAATGTCTTATCTTGTCCTCTGTCCTCCCTGACGTTATCTCCTGCACATGGACGAGGAGACTCTACACAGCTGTTTTCTGCCAGCAGAAATGGAAATAAGAAGGTAATCTTTTATACAAATGAAAGTGTTGCATTACTTAAAAGGCAAAGTTGGTTAGTAAAATAACTCACATAAAGGTGAAAGTACATGAGCAACAAGTCACAGTTGTAGTTCCAAATATTTTCTTTCACTCCAGAATGTGTGATTTGGTTTTGGCAACAGCCCAAAAAATAATGTGTAATATTTTAAAGGCTTAAGAATTTTTCAGGCCTAGAGAAAAAAAAGAATATAAATCATTATTTGAATAAAATAGTTTTAGTTTTAAGAGTAGTAAACCAGTAGCTTTAGTCTAAAGTCAGAGAAGCAACGTTGCAATGTAGTAAAGAGATTTGCTCTCAGTCACTAGTTAACACAGTTGAATGACTGTTAGCTAAGCCTTACATAAGTTGTGACCCAGCATAATAATCTAGTTAGTTAATGACATGCTCCTTGCCTCTTTTGAAATAGTGCTAGGTTATTACTGTAGGCACTTAAGCTAGTTAGCCGGGCACACTAACATTTGCATTAGCAGATAAATTCACAGTTACCTTTGTTACATTTTTACACATTTTTTTGTTTAGGTTAAAATGCTATTAATAAGGTAATGGCACTCTAAAATGTTAGAGAGATCCACCAGGCATAGAAACTCATCATTATTCCATTCTCATAATATTCTGTGAAAACTCTGACCAATCATATCATTCGGTCCGAATGATATGATTGGCCGAGCGACCTGCCTGTTTTCCCCTTCCGCATTATGTAATCGTGCACGCACCCCCACCCGGTAGAGAGTCTATTGTGGATCCACGGCATTATAATACATCCATGATCCACAGCCGTAAACAGACAGTAACGACTGACAATGAGTGACAAAAGCAGGCCACGGCTTCCACCTCCAGCCGCTCCCACAGGGATAAAGAAAACTATACTAGAAAAATCAACTATGTATATCAGAAAACTATTGTAGTGCATGTTTGTGGGTGCGGGTGGGGGGGGGGGGGGCATAGGAGGGAGGAGGGGTTGTTACTGTTCAAGTTTTTTCAAAGTGCTGTGTGAAATGCAAGAAAGGTAAAAGTCGCTTTAATCCAATACTTAAACTTTTGTTGTTGTGGTTTTGGAAAGGTAATAAAAACCCTTTAAATATGGAGTATCACTCAAGTGCACCGCTTTGGCATGTGAGACAGGCTTGACAGGTCTTTCATGCTTAGGAAAAATTAACAGCTCTGATTGGTCGATCACTGTTCCCTTGCGAGATTAAGCTAGTCTTATAAAAAAATATTATTTATCCCATCCATTCACATCATGCCAACTCTTCTCTGGAACAATTTATACAGACAGACAGCAGGGTTATATAAAATTGAGCATAGCTGATAAGATAGCTTCCTTTATTTTGGATTCAGCACTGAAAGGTCAGCACTGTCAAGACGGCTTGCAATTGGTTTGCAAGTTCATCAAAGTTGAACTCAGTGGAAAAGCTCAGTGCCAATTTACTCCACAAGTGAATCCACTGATCACTGCTATTGAAATTAATTGTCCAAAATGTGCCTGCTAATCTCCGATTCTGACAGTGTGTATAAATAATAGTTAATATATAACTGCATTACGTATCCTACACTGAAGGAATAGTATTTATAATAAAAAAAGATTTGAACTGGCAGTTAAGGCATGAATAAATCAGTATCTCAGATGGTTATTTTTCAGTTTCTTGCAATGGAGAGATATTGTTATGGATATATGACCAAAGCCTTTTGTTTTTTATTCCGTATCCTCTGTTCTTGATTCATGGTTTCAAACAGCAATATCCAGGGATGAGCCTAGAGTGGATCTTGGATAAGCCTCTAGCCCTTGGCTTAGGTCCCCACCCCCATCTCTCTGGTGCTTGCTCCTTCTCTTTCTCCCTCTGTTTCTCTCCCTCTCTCTCAAACAGACACACACACACACATACAGGGAATCCAAAAGCACAGACACTCTTTGCCAATTTAATAAAGAGAGACTTTGTCATGCGTATCTCTCCCACAGCTTCCTGGCCAGAGTGACAACAGTGTGGGTGAGTGGAAAAACAGGAAGAGGACAGACAGACCATAGGCAGCTCTAGTGGGCAGTGGATTTGGCCTGTGTGTGTGTGTGTGTGTGTGTGTGTGTGTGTACATCCGTGCTAAAGCCTGTGCATGTGTATAGACAGCATATGTGTTAACCAGCTAAGACATGTGCTCACTAGGACATTACTCAACATTTAGAAGTGATGGTGGTGTAATACAGATAGGCTTCCCAGTCAGGAAGGAGAACTAGCTGTTTCCTGGCAGGTGACGTCTAGCTGTCAGAGCCCATGTACGAGCAGGATATGGCTCTACCATTAACAGACTGCATGATGGGAAGGCCAATGAACAAAGACCACAGGGGAACTTCACCCAGGCACAGAGCTTTTGGGGAAACTCAATAATGCATGATTTGTGTTTTCTTGGTAGTACAGCATGATTGCTTCCCTGAATGCCTCTCTGGAGGATGAATATCTCTAAAAATGTACAGATCCCTCAAGTGTTATTGAATACACTCTAAAAGATACAACATTGTGCCTTTTAGATGTTACTTTTAACACCACCCCAGACACCAAAGGTAGCTTATTCCACCCTGTTTTTCTTTAGCATCAAAGCAGTCACTGCAATATTTTCTTTATTCTCACACACTTCATATTTTTCCCTCCTAATTATTTTTGCTGCTGACAAAGATGCTGTAACCAACTGCTTGAATACTAACTGTGTGTCCAAACAGATTTCTGCTGTGAGTGAGTCATTTGGTAAATATAGGGAATGACAGCAGTGACTTTCAATTTGGGCTCAGCTGTTTAGCAGTCTAGTTGGAACACACAAACACGTGAGCATGATGACAGATGCACGCACATGCATGCGCGCACACACACACACAGACACAGACACACAGCTGTCAGTGGTTTGGGTGTTGAAAGAAGACATTTGAATTCTGCAATGCATACATATAGGAGATGAAACTGCGGTGTGCAAACATGGCGTGACATGAAGCCTTGGCTTGGAAATAGGTCATATCATAGGTTGTAGAACGTTTAAACTGCCTCAAGTGTTATTGCACCAATGTATCAGGAGATGAGACCTGCTTTTGCTTGACAGCCAGAGAGGCTCCCCAGATGGCAAACAGAAAAATGAAATTATGCCCAGAACATTCCTGATTCTTATTGTCCACAAAAGGCAGTCAGTTCCTGGTGTTTTTGTGAGGCCAAACTACAGTCAGAGCTGCCTCACAGCTCACTGTCATATTTATACCTCAAGATTTATTTTGGAGAAGTGAACAAAGCCCACCCCCAATTCCCCTACCCGACAGAGACAAATCTGTTTATTGAAAAGGTGTGTGCGAGCGAAACAGACAGTAAGGCCACAGGTACATGTGCATGCATGTGTGCGGGTGTGTGCGCCATCTTTGCTGACGTGCATGTGCATAGGTGTTATGTTTGTTTATGGAGGGGAAAAGTGTCACCGGGTGCTTTAGCCCCACCACAAACCCGACTCCTCCTGACATCTGTGAGTCAATTAGCTGACTGAAGAGAAAACATCCCTGCCCCCTCTCTCCCACACCCTCCCTTCCCTTCATGCATCCCTTCCTCCACCAAACAACTCCAACCAGCCAGCCAGCCAGCCAGCCAGTTAGGTAGTGTAGCATAGCAGCTCCTGTCTGCCCAGGCTGGTGTGAGGCAATGGGGGAGGGGCGCTAGTCAGGGCCGGGGGTGGGAGGGTAGTGGGGGTGATGAGGTTGGATGTCAAGAATGCGGCTCATGGTCTGCTCTTTTGTGTGTTTTGTGCAAGATGAATAGGCCCATGGCAGGCTGGGGTGCTAGCCGGCTGCAGTTCCCCGTTGACTTGTGTGTTAGAAAAGCCTGAAGGCCCTGGCCTGCCCCTCTTGAAATAAGACAGACGGATAATGAAGGCTGCTGCGTGAACAACTTAAACGCCCACTACCTATAGACATAACTATTTCCCTGTTATTTCCTCCATGACTCATTCTTGTCTCAATATTGCGTATAGCTTCATTATCTCTCTTCTCTTATGTCTATGTCTATCTCTCTGTCCATTCCTCCCAGAGCCCCCTATCAGGATAGTTATTGTTTGCTAAGCTGGTGTGGGGGCTGTTCTTTTTTGTGCCTGGTGCATCCCATATTCCCTTCCCCACTCGTCCCCAATGCCCTCCACGTCCTCAGGCTACTGCTATGGAAATATGTTTCAGTCACATTGCTAATTATTTAAGAGTCGTCACCTCATTAACAGTGCTGGGAGATAATGAATGATTAATAGGTCATTCTTCACATCGTCACTGTGTTCTCCCACTCTCTCCTGCTCCCTCTTTCCATAATAACAACTTGTTTGACAGGTTGTGCTGGCTCTTGTTGTCCATTTAGTCTGTGTTTCTCCAGCACTCCTGCACTTTATGTGTACATTCCTAGAGGTAACTGGAAACGTCATCAGTGGCTGTAAGGCAGGAAGTGCAGTGAAGGGGACATGATTAGTGTTTGTGTCGACAATGATCCCTCAGGCTAGTAAATGCTGAAGAATGGTGTTGCCTGGAAGATGCACACAGTGGGCTTGCGGTGCTGACTGTAAATGACTGACATTGCTTGGTAATGAGCCAAGATTGGATACATGAAACCAGGGAGAACTCCAGTTGTGTTTGTATAGCTTGCATGAAGTCATCACTGGAGTGTGTGAACACCTGCAGGCACTAATACTACTTATCATGTCTTTGGTATCATGATAAGTACACTGGGAATTCTCAGCTGTGGTGGGGACGTTTCAGTGGTTATCTGGCGCCTCACCCATCTTTTCAGTCTCAGCTTTCTCAGCTGATAGAAAGTTCACATTCTTTAAAGCGTTATTACTACTCCACCACTGCAGGGTTCAGTATGCCTCAGATGAAGTCATGAGATGAGTCAGTGTCTTAGGCTTCATCCACCCTAATGTTAATCTACACATTTCCTTTTAAATGTGCATTTTAAAATGAAAACAATCTCCATCCAAAAAAGTGTTTAGCACCGTTTCAGAAACAATCTCCATCCATACTAACACACCTGAAAATGCGTATCACATGACAATTCACATACACTAAGCATGCACGTGGCGTTGTAAACAGGAAGCAGACTGTCTGCTATGTGGTTTGTTTGCTTAGTTGCAGAAAATACTACAGAAGAAGAACAGCAATATCGAAAAGTAAGACCAGATATTTTATTTGCTTGGACCAGTGATGAGGTGGAACTCTTACTGAAAGTAACACAAGTAGAAGTTGTTCATGATAAGACCCAATCAGGAAATCAAAGGTAGGTGTCTGCATCATAGTTTTCAAAAGTCACCGTTTCCATCTGTCCAGAGTAAAACACAAACCTGGAGTTTTCAAACTCAAACTATGTCTATGTCAAAAGTCTCCAGTTTATGGGTTTGAAAACACCGGAGTTGTGTAGATGCTAGGTGTAAACATAGTAAAAGTTATGTGTTTTAAAACTAAAATGTATTAGTGTGGATAGCATTAGGGCACAAGTGTTCATACTGTAGGGTGTGCTGTCACAGAGGCATTTGAGGATAAATCAGGCAACCGGAGAAAACATTAGGACTATCTGTCCTCTGAGGCAATCATGGTTGTACGGTAGTTGTGTGAAATATTACAAAAGAGAGTTTGAGTAAGAAGTTCAAACCCTGCCTTATTTCAACACCTCCGCACACCGAGACAACTGCTGCGTAAAGTTGTCGTGATTGTCAGATTGTCTCTTTTGACACTACATATCAGACATGCTGACAAGCACTTCCTTTGAAGCATACTCGGACCAAAAGTGCTTGTTGGAGGGTCAAACAACTACTGAAAAACTCCTCCCCTCACACATTTCTGACATCTGAACTGATGGAGGCTGTGTTTAAATATTTCTGTAACTTTCTGAAACTGATAATACAACAAGCACAATCACCTCAAGCAGTGATTAGCCAGTTGTGAGGGCTAAGAAAGGTTTGAATTGTATTGATTTTTCTGTATGCACAACTATTCCTGGCACTTTTTTTCTGTACAGTCAGTACAGTACAGTGAAGTGGGGGAAAACAAGAACTGTAATTGGCTGCTTGTGATCTTGTGATGTTCAAGGTGAATATAACATATAAGAAGTTAAAAAAGGGCCTCCTTATAGTCTCCTTTTTAGTAATACACGTGTATTTAAAACAGCACTGCAAACTTTCCACTCACTGCAAACCCCCACCCTCTATTTCTGAATGAAACAACATTGAAATGCTTACTGCACAGACTAGTGTCATGTTCAGTAATGAAACAAGGTGGACTTCCCCACTGTGGCTCTGTAACAGAAGGTGAATGAAAGAATACAAGTGTTGTTACAGAGGAGAATAAAATTGAATCACAATATGGCTCAATCATGTATGATGTATCTGAGCTATCAACAGGTGAAATTTAACGCTCCACTGTAAACCAAAACCATGTCACAGGTATCTACAATGGGACTCCTGTTGCAGCAAGCCTAAATCGGGCTTCACAAATCAGCTTTGATATGTATTACTCTCTGGTTGTCCTTTATTTGTAGCTTTTTACAAGTCATATGAAGCTACTAGACATTTTCAAGTGGCACAAAAGATGTGTGTGTAAAAACAAGCAAATCAAGCGTGTCACCACAAAACGGTGATAGACCAAAGTTCATAGAAGGGAAGTCATGGCTGTTTAAAGAAAAAAAAGGAGTGTTCATTTAACTTCTCATGGAACAATCACAAATGTTGTCAGAAAGCTGCTTTCATGTGGTACATTCCAACAACCCCCCTCCCCACCTAATCACTACTTTCACTCAGGCCTCACCCCCCTACATTCGGCCTCAAGTGAGAGAGTGGCAGTTTCTACGTTTGTCCCCCTCCTTCCCTTCCAAAGTCCCTCACCCACTTCTTCACCAAGATATGCTTGAGTCAGACCCTCCCCCCACTCACTCCCCCGTTAGCCTTGACTCAGGCTTATTGCCCTCTCTCAGCTGCTCGGCCGAACAGTGTCTGTTGATTGGTGGTTGAGAGCGAGAAGGAAGCCTTGGGAGTATTTATAGAGTCTCTCTCGTTTACCAGAACAATAACAACCCTCCCCCACACCGAGAGAGAGTGGCAAACTGACTTTTGGTTTCACATCTCAAGGGAAATGTGCACTCTGGGACACACTTTGTCCTGATGAAAAAGATGACTGCCCATTCATATGGATTATGTGTGGCAATGATAACAAAATAAATAAAAACTTAGCAAAACTGACCCATAATTTTAAATTTGAAGATCACCAAGATTGGAGACAGCAAAAATAGTTTGAAGTTTATTGCCATGTGTACACTGTGCTGAACACCTGATCAGTTCATTTCACACAGAGTGAATATTCATTTAATCTGAGATGATGAGTCAGTACAATACATGCAAGCGCAACCAATTTATTGTAAGGATGTGGCAGCATTTCCCCAAGTACTCAGTCACTTGGCTCCACCTCTACAAAGCCACACTCCTACTAACTGCTTTGAGACTCTATACAATTCTGAAAGGGAATATTGGCAAAGCCAAAAGTGGTAGGATTAGTCAGGTAGGCCAGATTGAGTCAGCTGGTTTTAGATGAGTGGCTTTTAGTTGTAGAGAGAGATGTTGACAAAGATTAAAGATGATTGGGTGATTGGATAGTAGCTGTTAGCTCATGGTGTGCAGGGCCCAACTGTCCATCTAATCTTCTAGTATTGTAAACGTGATAAATCACTCATGAATACATTCAGCTGATGGCCTTGATTCAATTTAAGCATACTGTAATACTCATACAGGGTTTGGTGTGAAGCGCTGAATGAAATTGTGTTTAGTTTGCATTTAATATGTTAAGCACTTCCAATAAGTTTCAAGTAGAGATACCGTGCAGATGAGTGTCCATGTAATACATACACTCAGCAGGCTTCGACCCAGAATAGTTTTCACATCTTCAGTTTTCCAGGAAACACATAAATAATCCCTTCTTTAGAATGCCCAGGTAAAGGTGCAGGACATTGAAAATGGCTGGAGCAATGACATGGCCTTTGTCAGTAATGCTCCCTTTTAAGATTGCTCACTAGCAGAGGAATATAATGCACATCCAACATTGTCTGTCATTTTCTTGGTTTGGAATATCCAACAGGGACACACCACACAGTGTTAGTATTTTGCCTGGATGCCAGATCAATATCTTGCTTCACCATTTCATTGTTCTCTAGTTGTTATATTAAGTGTCCTTCTGCCCGACCAACTTGCAGAACCAGGGATGAAGTTGGAGGGTTAGGGTAGGGTTAGGGTTATCTCATCTGGCAGAAGGATTCCTCTGTATAGAGTCTCTGTACTGGACTCTACTCCAGTGGATGCCTTCACTCCAAGGGGGCTCTTCAAACACTCCTAGGCTTTGCTGAGGAACAATACAGATAGTCTGTAGGCTCCCTTGAAGTCTATCATGGAGGGCTTAGAAGCAGCAGTAAGATGTTTTATGGCACTTCATAACAGCTAGGAACTTGCTGGAAATAGTGCAGTTGCTTACTGTGGGAATAACATTTAGAAGCAGATGATGTTCCAACTGAGTAGATCAGCTGTTGCTACAATGCTCAAGAAGGAAAGGGCAGTTATTGACTATGTTGTTGTGTGCTGTCAGTAAAGAGGAGTCAACGAGGAATGTCAAGGCCTTTGAAAAGGAGAGCTCATCAACAGTTCAAAATATTCATACTGATGTGCTGAGAACATGAATATGTAGAACTAAGCAGCTAATTCTTTAGATCCTATTAGAGGGGGAAACTTGTGTGAAATCAACCCATCCTGCAATAGCTGTGTTTTTATTATGTGTTTTACAGTGTGGCACAGGAGTGTATCCAAGCAGGGAATCGAAGTAACACTTGCACCCTATTGCTCCCATAAAATCAGGCACATGAACTCTTACTTTCTTTGCTCTCTCTCCCTGAAATGCAAACACGCACGCACACTTACACATAAGCATATAAAAAATCGATAGATGGCTCGAGGCAAGGTGTGTGTAGACTCCACCCCCAAATCATGCCACAGTTGGAGAAATCTGTGAGACATATACAACGCAGAAGAAGCAGCCTTTAAGGGATAGTGTATTCTGCACCTAATTACAACAACACAAGCTTGTTCAATGGATATATAATTACAAAATGCATATTCCACCACAATCACGGCTGATTGAGATTTCATGCAAATATCTTGGGTCTTAAAACAGATGCAGCAATTTGATTGGTGAGCCCCAGAAGGTTTGGACACATTGTCTGTGCTCTCTAATGCAAATGACACCATTAGTAGCTTTTTAGCCCTGGGATAAAAATAAAGATGTTTTGATGCATTTTAAAATGCTTGTTTGTATGTTTGTCATACTGTCATGGACTGCAGTAACCCTGCTTCTGTTCTTACACAGCACAAGAAACTTATGTTGATTTTCTGTTTTGTTTGGACTGACTGGCTGGGTGAGTTACTCAGGAAGTACCCACACCTGGGAGTGGCTTATTAACACTAGCTTAAAGTGGCCGGACAATGTCAAACAATGACAAACGCCTGCCAGTGGTTGCCCATTTATAGACAAATTCCCTGGACAATAGATTGGCTTGCGCTCCAAAAGTGGTTCCATTCATTTGCAATTGCAGGCAAGAGGTTGTTGTCCTGAAGTGGGCAATCAGAGACATGTGCATCTGCAGAGTGGAGGTACACAGACACACACACACACATATAGAAAAACACAAATGCATGCATCCATAGTCCATACACGTAAACGGAGAGAACACACATCCATGCACGGCAGTAGTTACGCAGCCGCTGCAGCCAGTGTGGCCTAGAATAGCACACAGGCTACATTCCTCTGCCCTCCCTCCACCGCCTCGCACAGCAGACTGGTGGGTCACATGGACCAACAGTGATCTCGGTGATCTTGGAGATGAAGTGTACATGCACATACCACATAACACTCTTGCTACACATACACATAGTTCAAATAGATAAGTAGGTGCAGACAAGTTAGGTACATGCCTGAGTACGTGGGTATCACACTGTCAACATGACTCCCACATACAACAAAAAATAATAATCCTTATTAATAATATTATTGCAAAAAATTCTATCTATCTATCTATCTATCTATCTATCTATCTATCTATCTATCTATCTATCTATCTATCTATCTATCTATCTAAATTAATTAATTAAACTTAGTCTGTGTGTTTTGAAAGCACAGGAGCAGCAGTTACTTATGATGACAAACAAGATGTCCAAGTGTTCTTTCAAAAAGAAACAGTGGGGAGGAGGGTATTTAAATTGACTACTGTGTCACAGCTCTCCAACAGCCCTTTTTTTCTACGCCCATGCACAATTATATTAAGTAGGGCCAATAGGAACAAAGAAGAGGCAGGACCGTGGCTCCACCTCTCCCTGACTGCCTTCCTCTGAGCTTTTTAGATGTACATAATCCCTGAGTTGACCCAGAAAATAGGCAGTCGTTTCAAGATCTGATGCGGCAGTCTTTGTGCGCACCGTCCCCGCTTGAGCATGAAGCGTAACCCTGTGGAATACACACTGTAATTCGGAGGAGCTTTGCCTTGTAGAGGAAAACTGTTTAAAAAAGACGGAGCCGAAGCAAAGTCGCGCAACTTTGTGAAAACGTAGCGGATACGGGTAAGTGATCTTTATCGGATTTATTTGTTGGAGAAATTGGGGTTTTGGTCTGTGTTGGTCTCAAGGGCTGCTGCTCCATTGTTTGCATTCCCTTGTTTCAAAGTCGAGATTAAGAAAATAGATATTATTCCATAGTGTCGGGGAAATTATTGAACGCAAACATTTATACGAGTCGATCAAATGAAATCCAGGGGGAGGGCGAAGCCTTTGTTGAATTTCGTGCCTTATTGGAAATGTGGTGATTCAGCTGTTGGGGAGATGTTGCATGATGTCAGTGTTCTTTGTTGCAACCTTACGTGCGTAAAATGTAACAGATTTTTTTCTGGCTCAATTGGCATGCAACATAGATGGGATTTAAGCAATGCATTACGCGATGCACGCATTTTCCCTCTTTTTCTCGTGGATTTAGTCGTGCATGAATTATTCGGCTGAAAAATCCAAACAATGTCGGACGTTAACCTGTAATTTCAACCTGGGCGTTCATTCCTTGGCACAAAGAGGGAGGTTTTAGGAAGACCAAACACACGAGTAAGGTTTTCGGTTTTCGCCAAAATGCAAAACAATCTTGCAGATTGTTTTTCCGGAAGCGTTTTTGGTGGTGTAACTTGAGGTGGTATTGTGACATTACAAGAAAATGTGTATCTTTATTGTTTCAATGAAGATGTGGAGTGTGGTCACTGTAAAATAAGTCAATAGGTATGAATTGTTATATTGTTATGGAATAAAGCAATGTAAAATCTCACATATGACAACATCAGTACTATTGTTGTGTGTCCAGTTTCATACTGGCTCACATTGAAGGACAGTTAAATATACATGCATGTCATGTCAGTATTAACCCTGCTGTGCCTCCTCTGATGTTTCTACTGTTTCCAAACATCTTGTAACGCCTCTTTATATTTTCCTAACAGTATCTCTTCTCTGCTTTTAGACAGGAGGCATGGCAGACCATCTTATGATGCCCATGAATCACAGCTCAGCGGGCGCCAGTCTCCACGGTTACAGGATGGGCATGAACGGCCTGCAGGCAGGTCACCAGCAACATGCCAACCAGCAGGGCATGCGGGCACTGCCCAATGGCCAGATGATGCACTACGGTGGCGCCCAGGCCAACATGGAGACCGCCATGAGGCAACGGCAGGGCATGGTGGGTGGACCCATGAATGGACAGCTGAATGGGGCGCAGATGGGTCACCACCAGATGACCTCTGGTAACATGATGTATAATGGCCAGCTGCAGCAACAACAGCATCACCCTCAGCAGCAGCAGCATCATATGCATCCACAGCAGCACCAACAACAAGCCCAGCACCCACAGCAACAACAGCAGCAGCAGCAGCAGCAGCAACAACAGTTCATGAATGGCGGGTTAACATCTCAGCAGCTCATGGCCAGCATGCAACTGCAGAAACTCAACACCCAGTACCATGGACACCCACTGGGGCCTATGGGCGGGAACCACATGGGGCCCACGACCCAGTATCGCATGAACCCAGCCCAGCTGGCTAACATGCAGCACATGGCCGGACCAGCACTGGCCCTAAACGGTATGGATGCAGATATGATCGACGAGGAGGTCCTGACCTCCCTGGTCATGGAGCTGGGCTTGGACCGGGTCCAGGAGCTGCCAGAACTCTTTCTTGGCCAGAATGAGTTTGACTTCATCTCAGACTTTGTCAGCAAACAGCAGCCTAGTACCGTTAGTTGCTGAGAGGATCTGGTTTGTGAAGGCAAACAAATGGAGACAGCAGAGTGAGAATTGCCAGGATGGCGGAAGAGTGCTCATCTCTTTACTTTATATTTTGTGAGCACCTCTCTGTACGACCATGCCAAGTTGCAGCGCAAGGTGCACAGAAGAGAACTCTGGATATCCACAGTGAACGCACAGTGCTCGAGTCTCACATGTGCTGGTGGCCAGAGGGTGGTTGGCTTTAAGGCCTAGTTCCACCTCTCACATTTCCTGGACATGAATGTAATAAAGTAATGCTGAAATTGTCAAAAGCCACTCTGAACAATGCTATGACACTGTGTTTCCTCCAAGCCTGGACTCCATGACAGTTTACCAGTAAAAAGGTGTATTTATTTATTCCTATCTGAGAAAACTGATATAAAGAATAACCACCATCTCCATTTTGGAGTCCAAGTGGTTTTAATGATTTTTGAGATTGAGACGGGGAAGAAAATCGAATTTAAGTTCTCTGCTCATTAATTTTTTTCCCCATTCTATTTGGCCTAGTATTAAAAATAAGCTCGGATGACAAGGTCATTTACACAGAGCCTGCATTTGATATTACAAAGGTCAGACATGACAGAAGTACAATGTTAAACAGATTTTAAAAATGGTTCACTTTTGAAAAAGTGGCCTTTTTTAGATGTGATGTTCTCAAAAATCTACTGCTTGTACTGTATGAAGCTGTATAACTCCAACATGTCCACACTGTTGTGTTCTATTGGAGATGTAGAACCGCCTTAATCGCGCAGATTCTTATTTATTGGTTGTTTATATTGTCCCCTTTTTTTGTGGTCAAGATGGGGGGATGGTCTTTGTGAAAGGGGTTTTGAGGATCAATAAAGATGGCCTGGATAGAAGTGTGGCCTGCTTTTCCATTCATTGCACAGTTCTTCCCCCGGGCAGTGGAAAGCTAGCTAAGTGCTTAGGTTAACCTCTGGGTGTAGGGAGACCTCAGTTTCTTTCAAGTCTGGGATGGAAACATTAAACAGATACAATATTTATGCTTTTTGAGAAGGATATGTACTCTAGCCTGTACCTCCTGGGTTTTCAGTATCATAGCTCCTTAATTTGCCATTTTCAGTCAGTTAAGAGAAGGCAAAGTGTCACTGATGACAACTGGATTGACATGGTGATAATTACATGTTTCTCTGCCAGTTAGCAAAAGAAGAACTGTATTATATATCAGTGTACATCTTATGTGATATCTCAGGTAGTGACATCCATATGAAATCTGCTGCTCAACAGTTTTATTCATGTGATTAGCTAAATAAATGCCACACACTGACATTACAGGCGGTGAAAAGATTTCCTATAATGACAAAATCATCCATCAAAGGGAAGCAGGCTTACAGAAGCAACATTTAAATAACACTGGATTCTCTGCAGCACAACAAACATTTGTTTCTTTGCTGTGTGTAAAGAGTAACTTGTGTGAGGTTGGGGGAGGTGAAAATGACCAAAGAATGCTTACCTTGATGGGGGTTTAACTGACTTAAGGCTTGTAAGCCCTGAGTCAAAGAAGGTTGGTGCCTTTTCCCAGCTCAGCAGATCGTCAGAGAAACAGAGTATTGCCCTTTAAACAATAACTTTGAACAAATGAGTTACACATATTCAAAACAAACCCTCTCCAGTCTAAGCTATGGTCTGTTGGGGTAAAACAATTTTCCTCATACCGTATAATTGAAATTCATTATGAAATTAGGCTGAAGGGGTTTTCTGGGGTTGCTGAGTTTGTTGGATTGTTTTATGCCTCCGGGCTCTGAAAATGGTTGATTGAGGTCATGTTGGGAATGTCATCACCGCATTTAGCTTTTTCACATTGTTAACAAAGGCATCTTTAGTGGCATCATGAGTAACAAGGGGAAAATGAGAGCACTGCTGTTGTTCGTAACCAGGAATAGCCATTGCTGATTGTTCAGTTTTTTCAGTCAACTCTGTTCTTAAAGCAGCCTCATCTCTTTTCATTTATCCACTTGTGTTCAAGAGGATGTGCTTTCAATACCAATTTGAAACATGGTATCATAGGTGATGCATGCACTTTGAAATATGCTCATAAATGCCGGTTTGTTTCAAGTCACAAAGACTTGCTTAAGGGTGTACGTGTGTGTATATGTTCTTGGCTTAACACTGTCATGAGAATGGCTCATAAGTAGGCCAACAGCCTTGGCACAGTGCTTAGTAACGGTTGCAGATCTCTTGCCCAGTGCCAATCTGGTGAGATGGTCTTCTGGTGAGTGGCACATGGGGCATGCTGGCATACTGTCAGAACTGTGTCTCCTCATATATCTCATAATTGTATGCTGCACTGTGAGCTCCTTGTTTAGCCCCAATTAAATGCAGATGTTGTGTTACTTGATTGTGACTCCATAGACAAATGGCTAACTATGCGAAACAGCACTGTTTGCTCTCCCAATCCCTTGTTATGACTGCCGCCTGCCTCACAGAGGCCAGTCTAGACGCAGGCTAAGCAGGGTGGGACGCTCAGAGACGTTTACAGTTAGTTCTGTTTTTCTTACTCTCTCGTTTTTAGCCCACCCACAGAAACTGTTCAACACAACAGTGTCTTCCTGTGGTAGCTTGCTGTTTTCTCAATATAAGTCAGAGACCAAAAGCAACATTATGACAGAGAGGCAGATGTGCAAAGTGAAAGAGACAAAAAGATAAGAAGAGGGGAGAGAAAATGTAAGGATCTCTCCCGTTTACAATTAGAAATTAGGTGGAGGGTTTTTTTGTTCTTGTGCACGGGGATTTCTTAGCTGGGTTTTCCCTCAACACTTTTATGATTCCAATGAAAAGCCTTCAATAAACATAACGTGAGGTATGCTAAATGCAATCCAGTTAACTTTTCTCTCTTCTGTGCCACATCTGTATATGAATTATATACAACTATGCAACCAGTGTTGGCTAATTTTCTTTTTTTCCATGCTTTGGTCCAGCTCATGGTAATCTCAGGCACTAGTGCCAATGACAGATAAGTGTTCATTTGCTGTTGTCATGCATGGCCAAGTCCTCACATGCACATACACACACACATACAACATCAGCACACAACCTGATCAAACAAGCTAGCAGGGATACCTCAATATCAGTGTGGAGCCAGGGGAAGATAAAGGATTTATGTCTCCTCTCTGGTCATTGTATCTGATCCTCACACCTACACCTACAGTGTGTTTGTAGATTGTTAGTGAATTCATCATTATTGTAACAGTGTTGCTGAAAAAGAAAATGCCACTGATTAAATATGTGGTGGATATCATGTAGTATTAAAAAAATGACCAAACTGAGCATTCATTCTAAGATAAAAATTAAACTTATCGCTTCAAGAGTTAGCCAGTGTGAATAACTGTAAAGCTGAGTACACAATGAAAGTGAGAATCAAAGTGAGAAAACAACTTGAGTTTCCCACGAGTGGATGAGTTATTTATTGACAACAGGGGCATGTTTCTATCTCTCTATCCATCTATCTATCTATCTGTGTGTTTGTATGTGTGTGGATATTGTGTGAAGAGGGTGCATGCTTGAACTTGTCTGCTTGAACAAGAGAGTTTAGAGGTTTTTTTGGCATGTTTTGTTCCAAACTTGTATGTGTGTATGTGTATGTGTGTGTGTGTGTGTGTATGTGTGTTGGTGGTGTATGAATGTGTTTGTGTGCTGGCAGGGGGTAAATAAACAGCAGCTCCCTCAGGGCAGGGTTCATTCAGTGGACATGTTGCTCAAACCAAACTTCCTGATTTCCTAGCTGAGCAGTCACCTTCTAGCTTTATTTGACACGCAGTCTTATTGGACACTGCTCTTCCCTCCCCCAACTTCAGGTTCTCCTCATAAAAAGCTAAAAAAAAAATCACAGATATTTCAATGCAACAGGCCCTCTGTGGAAAACATCAGTTGTTGCGCTGTTGGTTTTTGCTCCCGGGCTTTTAGTAAAGCTCAGCGACTTCTAAGCAACACAACCCTTTTTCTTTCCCACATGAGGGAAAAAGCAATATAATCCCATCACACTTTCTTTCTTGGAGCCACATAGTTTAGCTCTGTCTCAGTAATTGTTTTGTTTTCCATGAGTCCTGCTGAGAAGCCTTTTAAATGCAGCCATGTACCTTGTGCATGCAGAGGTAAGTGGCTGATTTTGGCATGTCGGGGCAGGTGACACAGAGGTTGCCTAGTGACTAGCGACTCCTCCTCTGACCCCCCTCCCCAAATCTGGGGTTGAATGGTTTGCCAGCTCTTTGAAGTAAAGGGAGGGGATGTAAATAATTTATTTTCCTGCACACAGCTGACACTTCTCCGTTGAGCCGGCTCAAACACATCGTGGTGTCCCAACAATGTCTAAAGGTGGTAAATATTTAAGGATTGTGTGATTTACACAGTAAGAGCCAAACTAAACTGAGGTGCAGTTTCGCAATAGTGGCAGAAAGTTAACCTTAACGTCAGCACAAATCCAATAGAGCTGTTTCAGTAAAATCACTTGTTAAAATGTTTTTTAGTATATTTCTTTTTTATTATTTGTTAGTTTTTTGTCATCATCATTGGCAATTCATTTTGAATGAAGATAAAATTACCTTTCAAAAACGCTTTCATTGTTCGGCACTCGACACACTGATGTGTCAAAACCTGCCAAGCAAATTATTAAAAAAAAATATACTAACATTCAACAGGGAATTGACACAAAACAGGAACACTTGTGCTCTGTAATAATGACCAAAACAAAAGACCAACAAATAATATCACAATTTCTGAAGCTCAAAATGGGAAATTTCTGTTGACACCATCAGTGAGGTGATAATTGAACGAAGGTGGTGTTGTTGTTTTTACACTGTACAACATAATGTAGAGTTGAATCAACACCTGACAGTCTCAAGATTGAACACTATATACCTCATAAATCTAGCATGTTGCTCGAGGGCTTTTTCTTGTATTGCATCGAATTGTAGAATTATATCATTATATTTACCTCATGCACTTGCAGTTTAATTTGACTCGGGCCTGTTTAATGTGAGCAGGGAAATTATACGGACCAGCCCTGAAGAGTTACAGGTTTGTAGGTTAGAATGGAGGAAAATGGTATTAGCACAGGCTATGTTCTGTACACCGTGTCTTTGTGAGCAGGGCTTTAAGCCTGCGTGCTAATCTGGTGACAGTGGCAAGCACATGCTACTAAAGACAGAGTAACAGGCTATAGGCTGGGGGTGGAATTAATACAAGAGGGCAGTTCTTGTCAGGCTTTACAAGTGTTATCCTGCTGATGAAATCTCTATATACTCTAAAAGACAATGTATTAATGCCAAGGAAAATGATGTCCACATATGCGTTTTGATTATGTAAGTGAGTAATTTTCACCCATGCATTTGTTACACCTGTGCTTTTTGTGTTTTATTTTCTTTGTTCTTGTGTGATCCAAGATTCTTTTTAAATTCATGGACAGATACGCATGGATAGATACCCACGCTGCCACGTGACTAACATTTTCCTTTTAGGAAAATCCTGACATTAGCTGGCCCAACCATCTGTAGGCAGGGGCCAGACAGGGTGAGGGGGCCAGACAGAGAAGAGTTCTTAGCAGATATTATCTCCCAATCAAAAGTCACAGGAGAGAAGCTAGTGGCTTCATTTGTGGAAGCTGGTGTTAGAAACAGTTGTAGGTGGACATGGGATGTATTACGGACCCCACTTCCCTAAGATGTCATAATTCCTCTGAGGTGTGATAGCATTTTCTATTATCTGTCAATATTTGGTAATATAACATGTACAGTTTTGTTCAACAACTGACCAATCACAGACAGAAGTGTCCTATATTGAGGTGTTGTGTGAGCTCACTGCAAAGCCAATTTAATGCATTATGAGCAAGGATTCTGAAAAAATGATCAACCTGACAAAGAAATACAAGTATATATTTTTATAAACGATGCCTCAGGGCTTCTCAAGCACGGTAGGATCTGAGGACCCTCACCCTGACATAAATGACCTCAACTGACAGCCTAAAGGCATGCTGAGAATTCTGGTATCAACCAAAGAAGAAGGTTGTGGACTGAGCACTTTTTTCTTCTCTCTTTTTTCTTTCTAACTGTGCCCACACTTGTAGAGAGTACATGCCAGGCTAGCTCTGCAGAGAATATGGCATTTCAATACCACAACATGACACCTGAAGCAAAGATCTGAAAAAGGTGTTTTTTCCCCTTCCTCTCACAGTTATAACTGATCTGCTAGCCCACAAAACTTCCTTTCAAACATATCGAAACTGTATATGAGTATGACTGTTGGGGCAAAGACAGTCTTGGATGACTCAGGAGCTCTGCATAGAACTGTTGGTAAATATCAAAGCAGGATTTCCCCAAAGTATCTAATGCTACTGTGTGTCATGACAATACAGATAATCTGTCATGCTTATATATTCCCAGATGACCCAGTGCTGTTCGATATTCACTTTAAAACTCAAAGACCTTTGTTTGCTGTTCTACCAGCAAAACAAGAATGGCACCTAATAAAACTCCCACTGTAGTGTTTGGAGCTAAAGTGAAAACTCGTTTCACAAACACAATATGCAGCACAAGGAGCTGTTATTTCTATAAATAGCACCAGTTTCATGCACAACACTTTGGCTACTATTACACATCAACAAGCACAGGCATCAGCCACGAGCTCTGAGCTTGTCACATGTGCCCGAGTATAACACACAAACACAGCACAGATTGTGCGTATGTGTCATATGCTCACACACAGAGACATGCATTCATTCTCATCCATGTCAGTAAGAATCAGTGGGTTTGGTCACTGTTTTCAACCCTGCATCATATGTTTTCCTGTTTTCACTGGGAGGACGTGGTTAGATTTTTTTGTTTTGTAACAAGTTGCTTCGGTAGACACAAGTCATTTTCACCCACAGGCCTAATAGCCCACTCATGTACTGACAGAAATAATGATATATATTTACCAGAAAAAGCACAGACAATTGGCTCACATAATCATAAAAAGAGGGTCTTTAAATAATGGAAGGTAAATAAACTGACTACATGGCCATAGAGCAGAAATAATGATCATGCATCAGCAACAAAACAAAAAACAATCATATGAAGTAGTTTTCTCATTATATATTAATATCATATGAGATTATCATGCTGAGTCTACCAGATGGAGATATGGCCACCCATGGCAGTGCATGTTAGTGAGTCCCAAGGAGCAAAACCAAGGAGACTTGACTGTGAAAAGGCTAATGGGACTGTGCTGCCCCCTGTAGGTGGACCTCTGTCACTAGAAAGACACTGAATGAAACCAAATTAACTCTTTAAAATAAAAATCCAAATGCATACTGATAATGCAAGTAATATGCACATTTTAAACTGAAAATTATTTTGGGGATTTTTAAGATATACCTTTTCAAGCTTCAAAATGTACATTTGTATGTTGTATATGAGTCTTTATATGAAAAGCTCAGGCACATTAAATAGAGAAAATATGATCCTATTTCAAATAAGTGAATACATAGATGTAGCAAACATGATGTAATCACAAATTAGTGAAAAATCTAACATTGTAGAAGAAAAAACTGTAAAAAACCCCAAATAAAACAGTTTAATTATTATATATTTATTGAACAATGTTAAGTATGATAGGGCTCTCCATGTAGGAACTCTAATAATATAGTATAAAAAATTAAAAAAGTACAAATAACAAAGACAAGACAAGGCATTGTAAACAACATTCAGAATAAGAGAAAAAAACTGATTTCCTCATGGCAGTATTTTAAGAATAAATGTTTTGTTTTCCTTTCATAAAACATGACATTTTCCCCCCATAATCAATATTCTCGCAGTTTCAAAATCCTGCCTCAAACTGAGACGTTTATTAGAAGCATTCCCAACTGTTGGAATGAATGTAGTGATCTCCTTTACTCTTTTAGGGTTTTCTTTCTTTTAGCATATCTGACACAAACCGTTCAAAAAGGCAAAAATACAAGTCCATATATTCATGAAGTACAAAATATGAAATGTACAGAATAAATGTAACATAATAAAAGCAGGCCAAAAAAGCCTTTTACAGTTGAAATGGCCACATATGACTCTTCAAGTTATACTGAAATGCAAAACAGATGACGGACAAGTGGGTGATCCTACGTATCCCATGCTGCCTTAAGGCTGGATTGTGCTACACAAAATAAACATTCCTCATTGGATGAGGTCTGGACAGGGGTATGTAATACCAGATATGGTGATTTGATGGAAGTTGCTACATGTAATGGTCAGTATATGTTCAATATGCAGTGCATTGTATACTGATCCTAGAACAGGGAGGCGGGGGTTGGAGTTTAGTCCTTTGTAAGGTTGTGACTGGTCAGCTGACCGCCTCAGGCCCGTTTGAGCTTGTCGATGTGAAAGGTGAGTTTAAGGGCTGGACCGAGCTTCAAGCCCATGTATTTCATCATCATGTCGCTACGCAGCAAGAGGAGTGCTTTCCCGTCAATCTCCTGTAACAGAGGACAGGGAGAATTGAGAGAGCCCTGCCCAGCAAGTGTAGAAAAGATGTACTAAATAAAAGATTATGTCTAGTAGTGAAATATTTTTTTAAAAGTCTATTTGCAGAAAATATACAATATCAATTGCAGAGAAGAATAGTTGAATAGTTTATCATAAGCCAGAATTCTATTTATCATTATGAGAGTATACATACATGTTTTCTGAAAAGGTCAGCATGTGGTGCCAGCACTGGGTCGATGTCTCTGATATACTGCATGACATCCTCTACTGTCCACAGGTTGGGGTCCTGACCACTGGGCCTGGGGCTCTCCCGAAAACTGCCCGAGCCTGAAGGAGCACAAGCACATATAGTACATCTCTAAGGACATTCAGGTCATTCATGAGGTTATTTACCTCAACTGTTCATGTCACAGCAGCTTTCCCCAAGACTCTGGTCAAGCACTGTCCTACACTTTACCTTGCTATGCCAAAATATTATTATTAAAAAAAACATGTTTATTCAATTAAAGAAGTCAGAGCTTTCCTTTGCTTTGTGCATAGGTCAATCTTTAGTCATTCAAATTTAATTTCAACTATCAGTGAGTGCTGTTGTCTGGCTTTAAAACCTGTTTCATCCTCTCTTTCACAGCAAGTAACCCAATTTAAAAAAATCCAATTACCTGGCTTTGAAAAAGTTCTTTCAAAGTAAAGTTGAAATTCTTGTGGGAAACAAACTTCTATATACATTAATTTATTTACCATTTTAAAGATATGAAACAAACAACCACAAACTACAGTAAATCAGTCAAACCCTATGCACAGTAAAATGAACAGGCTTCTTGTTTCCTGTGTGTGTGTCTCTTCCAACCTGTGGAGTTGTTATGATGCAGCAGCTTGGAGGGAGACCTTAGCCCAGCTGTTTGGCCTGTGCAGTTTGGGGATAGAGGACTCTTCTTTAAGTGCTCTGATGCAGCAACGTTGTTCTCCATGAAGGACTCTCCTAAGGACAACAGAGACAGCAGTGAGATAAATAACTATAAATAGATGTAAATACTTAACAATCCCTAAAGTGGCCACTGACCTAAAAAATACATCATATTAAATCTAATTAAAATGCTGAATGTAAAGAAGCATTACAAAAGGAATGCAAATGGCTCGTTTATTCTCATGATATTGTTCACAGTGTAACCCTTTTGATTAGTATGATAGTAGAACATTTAAGGGGGACAGAACCCTTTTATAAAGCTTTAATTCTCCATTAATTTAATTATAATCTGAGGAAATTAAAAGATGATGAAATGATTAATCTCTTGGCCAAGGAACGCACTTTCACTAACTCCTGAGCCAAGGGCTTCTTGTGTTTTATACCTCTTTTATACGATTATATCAACTTAACCACTACTACTATTGAACTTCTTGGAATTAAATACATACATACGTCTTACATAAAATGTGGTGCAGCATTAGAGTTGAGAGCCACTGTTTATGAATACTAAATACATGAGTGGAAAGCTTGTTTAATCAGTGAAATTCTTTCATTTAAGTGAATTTTCAACCATTTTTTTATTCAAAGAAGACATAAAAGCATTAAGCCATGCCATTTCACAAAAGAGACATTCATACCTCCCATGTTGTTTCTTCTGAACACTTATGACATCAAAAGCATTACTGTTATTAATTTTCTTCAACTCTGTTTAAATATTATAAAGCAGAAAATAAGAATGCCTTTATATAACTTATGGAAACACAGGGATATGAGGGGTTGTTTTCACTGATGAAAAAATAATAATGAAAACCACAAAGTTAATGTACCATCGTTGGAGTGTCGGGGGATTTTGGCCAGTTTCTGAGGCAGGGGACTGTTATAGGACTCCTGGAGGAACCGCTTAGTGCCTCGGCCCGGGCCTGTCGTCAGATTATCTCCAAAACTTCTTCTATCTAAAAGCAGCACATAGGGAGGAAAGAATAACAGTTCATGTAGCTAGAGGTTAAACAGTTCTGTGAATCTCTGGGTCAGACAGCAAACAGGGGTGGAGAGAGAGAGAGAAACACATTTGAGTATCTGGACTAAAAGGAAAAAACCTGTCGAACCATTTTTTTAAAAACACAATTTGGTTTGTGTCAGTGTATTCTAAGTGTCATGTTTTCTCTGTAATGATTAATTCTTGTATTTTAAGAATCCAGAGCAGCATCTGCAACAAAACACTCTCTCAGCCAACCTCCATTGTAATAGCACAATAATGTTCTGCGCAATCACATTAAAGGGTTTTGACTTGCGAACAATAGGAGGTGATCTACGACATTCACAACAAACAATTGGCATGGCAATGAACAGCCTGACATATTTCATGCAAGGTTTTTTCCTCCATCCGGATAAAGCATTTGGCTGTCAGTATGCTATTAAATGACAGCTGGTAATTAATTCATTGTGCTTTATTTATCTTGTTCCCAAGAATGCTAAACTCTGTCCTCAGAAATGGACGTTTCCCACAGGAAAACAAGTAAACATATTGTAGATTTATTCGGAAAAGGCACATGATGTACCTCCCCCGAGCACTTATAAAACTTGTTTGTTAGAAGCCCGCTGCCACAATCTCTATGAATAAGACATTAGGCCTGTCACCGTAACTATGTTATCGTCTTATTGTACGATATATTGACATGACCTTGATCATTTTTGCTGACTTATGCGTGTTTGTTTGCATAAGAGTGTCACCAGGTGTGTAGTGACTGTGCAGTTGAGAAAAAGAGAGAGAGTGGGTGGGTGATGGTGGGGTTGGCGCTGGCAACTAGAGCAGCAGCAGAGTATGAAGTTAGCAGTATAGCTATGAACGTAGCAGTGCAGTGTGAGTACAGTTGAGGCTATTTGTCAGTGAATAAATGCTACAACTCCTCAATACCCAAGCCGAGTCCAGTATCTTGCTTGCCACCTCTCGATTAAAGTGAAGAGGGTTAGCCCCAAAGTTAGCAACAATGGATTAGCTTAACCTGACCAGGCTCACTTAAGGTGGACCAGGTATTCACATATTGGTGACAACATCAGCCACCACTTAATAGAGAACAGAGGAATGTCTGGCTCCTGAGTGTCTGCCAAGTTTTGCTGCAGTGGGAGTTGTGAATTTGTTGTTGTTTTCTTTTTTAAAAGGCAAACAGAACATTTCTAGACTCTCTCAAAACTCTTCACTCTCACTAGTGAACTGCTGGGGGTGGATGGGCTATACATGTGGGCTGCACGTATGGTGTAATAGAATAATGTGATTCTAGAGGTCCTGGCACCTCCAAAATAGGCAACTATGGTATTTGAACTGGAATTAGCATGTTGACTGCAATTGTGATATAAATCATTCTGGGACAATATATCATTCAACAAAAATAGTTATCATGACAAGCCTATAAGACATTACATTTTCTTTTGCTGAAATATACCACATACAAAAAAGAACAAGTAAGGGGTATCCTTGGTGTACCTAGAGACCCCATGAATAAACTACTGTAAGAAACAACCATCACAGCAAAATTATAACTTATTTATTTTCAAAACAATGTTAATTAATGTTATGTGGACAAAAACAGAATATTATTTTAGCAAAGTTAATTTGAGGATTTTGTCAAACTAAAATGTATGCCTTTCTTTCCAAATTGCAGCTTTTATCCAAAGTACAAACTTTCCACAAAGCCTTCAAATGACTCACAGAGTTACAACATGAATTCAATAAGTTCCATCTATTAAAACAGCAGAGGCCGAATTGGGTGCTTTTGACTGGTATTCCCCAGACCCCAAAACATTATTTTGTTTTGTTATGTTTTTTTTTAAAAGCACAGATTCAATCTGAAACAGAAAGCCATGATATGACAAGTCACAAAAAAATTGAATAATAGCACCTCACAGCACCTGTGAGATATGACACAAAGCAGACCTCCGGGGTTTGCAGCTACCCCAGTTGATTGGGTTAAGGTTTAAAACATGTTGCAGTTGATTTAGATTTCACCGGAACTGAGAACAGAGCTTTAATTGAATGCCTTTTTGTATTTTCTGAATATATATCTAAAGCATGTGATACAAGGCGAAAAATATGATAGATAAATTCCTCATTCTCGATTTTATATGTATTGTATTTGTATATGTATTGCAGACTATTGGGATTGTTTGTACTTGTAAGTGTGTCTCCATTATGGAATACCTCCTGGAGCGTCATTTGTTGGAGGGTTATGTTTACGTTTGGTTGGTATTGATGTATTGTGCTGTTAGATACTGGTGGGTTAACATACCAGAATGTTTGGTTTGTTGTTGTAGTTAACAAGTCTGAATAAGTCCATGAGGGGTGGGTCATGTAAATGACAAGAAACCAAAACAAAACAATTCACTCATTCACTGCTGTGACTGAAATACAACATTTAAATACAGCAAACACTGTATCAAATTCTCCTCAATATTATCAGGAAGTGTGAAACCACTCTGTGAGATCAACAGCACTGACCTGTAGTGTATGTGTGACTGTCGTAGTGCACGCCACCTCTGGCGACAGGC
Source organism: Scomber japonicus (assembly GCF_027409825.1). Lineage (NCBI taxonomy): Eukaryota > Metazoa > Chordata > Actinopteri > Scombriformes > Scombridae > Scomber > Scomber japonicus. Next base: position 6,631,837 of record NC_070587.1, on the reverse strand, counting down.
TGGCTGCCAAACAGAGGATCGCAGTGAAGGTTGTGGCAGAGTTTTTCCAGGAAGCGGAGGACGTAGGTGACACTGCTGACTGTGGGCAGGGTCAAGGTGTGATGCTGCTGGTCAAAGTAAGCTGCACAAGACACAGGGAGGAAAGGTCAGAGGTTCAAACGCTGCTTCATGCAGTGTGCACTCTTTTGTTTTCAATGGATAATTAAAGCACAATCTTCACTTGTTATGTCTCATTTACAACATAGTTAATACTCCACAAGGCAAGATATTTGTTTTCCAATAATATCATATATCTGTGCTCAATGTGCACTTCTCTTATGGAAGATAATTGAATAAAGATGTCACAATGCCACAACAAACATGGAAAATACCACTAAGTAAGCTGCTTAAATGTCTCTTTAGTGAGGACTTTCAAAAGGTATAGACACAGAAATCATATTCCTTCTCAAATTATGTAATCCCCACCTGAAATGACTTCACCGCCTTGGCCAGACTTGAGGCAGGAGAAGACTGTGGCCTGGTTGTGGGCAGAGTCCACACACGCCTGGACGCACTGCTGAAGCACCGAAGAAGCCCGGCCTGGCCCAAAGTGGTCCGGGAGCTGCTGGATTCGCCGTTGGTCCAAATGGGGCCCCACCTTGCCGTACTTGTTTAGGTACACACAAACTATGGGACAAAACAACAAAATAGATGAATCAATTATTAAGGTTATTCTTAAATGAATTAAATTCATGCTGATTAAATTAAATCTCTATGCACCACAGAGTCAATAATATCCAGATCTGTGGATGTCACGTACCTGTGGGAGCCTGTAGTGCTGAGTTTGGGATGGTGGCGTTGTCCAGAGGCACAGTGCTGGTGTCGGGCTCTGGGGTGCTGCTGGTGGGAGACGTGGGGACGGGATTAGGTACCACGCGTGGTTTTCTCTGGATACAAACATATGTAGAGACATTTGAAGCATTTGTATCTATGGTTCATTACCATCAGTACCTTTGATGAAAACAGTTAACACAAATATGGCTCCTTTGTTGCCGGCAGTTATCATTTTTATATTCAAGCCCACAAAACAAGGTACTTTCCTGTAAATATAACAAGGTGTAACATGGTGGAAAACAAAGCAAAGCACAAAGGCAAAATTCATGACTCTGCCAAGCATCTCTCTTCAATACATTATTGGGGCCTGATGAGTGGCTTTGAGCTGCCAACGTTTGTTACGGACAACCACTGTGCTTTAATAACTGTAGATGCCTTTGAAATGGAAAACACGCTCAATCCGCCTTACTTTCAGAGCACCCACAAACAGCATGACATTCATTTATGAATTTTAACCCCAGACATTTTACACATGACAAAACAAAGCATTCTTTTCAATTTGACAGTAATCTGAAATATAGTAGTTGCCATGTTAACTGAGGTGCTGTCTAGTCTAACTGGTAAGGGAAGTGACAACAAAGACATTATGACATGAAGTCTGTGATCATGTGTACACAGTGGATGCTACCTTGCTGCCAGGCTTGGGCCCTCTTTTCTTTGGGATCTTGATAGGTTCTGCCTGAGTCTGGGCCTGCTGCAGAGCTATCCTCTGTGCCCAGTTGGCAGGCAGTCTGCCTCTGGGTCGCCCTGGGCCTGTCACTGGCCGTCCTGGGCCAGCCATGGCTTCTTCCAGCCAGCCTGTTCTCTTTGCCCAGCCCAGCTGCAAAAAAGAGCAAAGGACACAGAGTCAAGTAGGGCTAACTCTTCATGTTGTGAGACAGTGGTAACGTTCCCTCCAGCAGAAAACATAGTGTGACATAGGGTCAAAAATGTTTACATGTAACCAAGGCTGTCATTGTGAAACAACTTGAGCATGGTTGCTCATCAGAAATGCCCTGTGTGTCACAAACGACAGAAACAAGGGGCCATTTTAAGACATTCAGTCATGGGCAGTTACTTACAACATGAGATTAAAACTGAGATCTTGACACTATTATGTCACTGAGGGTCTATCCCTGGTATCTGTAACAACATCAGGCTTACCTTACTGCCAGGTTTGGGCCCACGTTTCTTGGGAATCTTGATGGGCTCCAGAGCTATGCCTGGCTTGATGCTCTGTGGTCCCAACGCTGATCCCTTCTGACTCCAGGGCCCCGTCACCTTGGTTTTCCTGCGGCCGGGCTTACGTCCTCTCTGAACCGGAGGCCTGCCCACCGTGGGGGCAGGGTGCATGGCTGGGCTCTCCACACTACCGTCTGTCAATGCTCCAAGGCTCTTAGGCAACACTACTGTGTGGGCAAAGATAGACAAACAGATGTACAAGAAAGGAACGTTGAGTGAAAAGCAGTGGGATAAAAATAACAAATTAATTCTTAGCATTTAGTCACATTCATTATTTGTATCTTATCAAATACAGTAGAATGAGTAATGAGCTTGACTGCTTGCTTCTCCCTTGGTGCTGTGAACTCCCTGTCTGACTCTAGCTGCAGCCAACCAAAAAGCAAGTTGTATCAAACACACACACATACATACACTCATTGCATGTGGCTTATCAGGTATTACCATTACCTCACCTCTCCTATAAATACCTTGCTCAAATGCTGAATAACAAGTTAACCTACCACCTCCCTTCTGCAAGATGTAGCATCAATTTTTTAAATTATAATAATAAAAAGGCCTTCAGTTTGTTCGGTGCAGAGCTGCATTTGGACTGTTCATAACACCTGAGCTTATATTTCTCACAGCAGCACAACAGCAGAGGTCAAAGAGTCTCAGCAGTCAAACAGCTTTCCTTTCTCGGTAATAACCCGGAGGACACAACACTACTTCACTCAGAGTGTAGTGTGCTTCACACTGAGAGAGCAAACAGGTAGAGAGAGGTTATATCTAGAAATGTGTGTGCCAGTTTGCTTCACAAGACTGCTCACGTTCACCCCTTTATTTTGTGAGCACCACAAACAATATTGCTTGTACTTCCATTCAATTGGTGATGCTGCAGACATTTCAAAGATGGATATTTCAGAATCTAAGCAAATAAAACCAAAACTATCTGCATGACCACATAATACTAGAGCAAAGTGAGAAAATATGTTTTTTCATAACTTGGGTTGACTGACTTTTTAACTTTCCGGGATTGGCTTGAAGACCTTTTTTACTGGAATGTTTGTGGTATAAACACTAATCATTGCATTTTGATATTTTTTCTTCTCAGTTAAATGGACATGATAATTATAGGTGGGTATATGGTGGGCAAGCAACAACATATGAAAGTACTGTATCATGAAGTCTGAAAAATCTTGCTTGATTAACTGCATAAACTGCGATCCATACCAACCAACAGAAGTTGACAGAAGAAGCAAAAGGAAAAACAAGGAGAGCTGTTTTAAAAGAAGGGAAGTTTTTCGTTGGTTTAACTTCCAAGTCCCTGTTGGCAAGAATTAAAAGACATTTGCGAACACCTTAAAAGGCAAACAAACACCTAATAAAGAAGCAAGCTGCTGACAGCAATGAGGACATTATTTAAATTAATCTCTCAAACGTCCACCAGTGAGAACACACTATGCCTTTCTTGATGGGAAGCAACATGAGGGAACAGGCACATGGTGAAATCATTAAGAGAGGGTGTATATTAAACAGATAAAAGCAACCAAATAAGCTGTGTGCTTTATATAAACCAACACAGCTGGAAAAACTTCAACAAAAAACAACCACAGTGAAAAAAAAACACAGTATAGCCAAGATAGCTGGCCTTATATGCACCTGCAAGCCTACACACACAAACCTACACAAACACACACACACACACACACACTTAAATGTGCTGGTATTCATCCTGGATCAACTCAGGACAGATTTACGAGAGGAGCGGCCACATTCATTAACACAGGTCTTTGCCCATGGGGCTGTATTTATTAAACACACTTTCACACGGGCACACCAATCAATGCAAAGCTCGCTCTGCAGGCTACTGGTACATTTTATATAGAAGCCACTAAGAAGCTGAGAAGAAAAACAAGACACCAGATTGATCCTCACAGATTTAATGATTCAAGGATAATATGTTTAAAAGGTTTAAAGAGCTCTAGGTTATGGTGTTCATTGATCAACAGCAACTCTTGTAAATACATCCAAAGAGTCGTGTAACAAGCAAACTCTTGTTTTTTTCCCCTCTCCCCTGAGTGCACTGAGTTCATTGAGTTCACAAAGCCACCACTGCCGGCTTCATATTACAGGAAGATAACTTCTAAAGAGCTTTTAATCTACCACCCCGAATGCATTTTTGTAATTTCATTCATCTTAACTTACCTCTCTCTTGCCCAAACGAAAGTCAAAAAGTGACTGGTTGTCTGTGCAGCTGTCCTCAGATTCACCCTCTCCTCCTGCCCTGTCCTCCTCTCCCACTCTTCCTTTGCGTCGCTCCTCCCTTCTTTCTTTTTCCTCCCTTCTTTTCTTCTCTCCTCCCACCATCTGCCGACAATGTAAACAGTCCAACTTTCCCAGCATATGTCTTTCTTTTCTCCTGGTTTGTGCCCCCCGCTCTTAACTCAATTCTCTCCGATGTGTCTAATCAGAACCTCAGTCGGCCAGGGTGCCAACAAGAGGCCTTTAGAGGGGCATCCAGGCTCGTTTCAACCACGTCATGGCCCCTCCAACTCTGCCAACTGGGCAAGTGCCAGGCCTTCATAAAAACACTAGCAAGCTACAAAGACATGTCCTGCCTCCCCATTTCCCTCCTTCCTTTTCCACTCCTTCAAACACTGTGAATTCTAACAGATGAGTACAGCTGACCTTGTGCCTGATAACCCTTGTATTCCCTACTTTAACTCTTTAACATCACAAACTGAACTGGATGTCATTGGATAATGAAAGACAAATTTGCAAAAACAACTCAAAACAACATGTTCATCTGCCATTCATTTGAAATGATCCGGGATTAAAAATACCAATCTTGTGCCAATGCCTTAATCAGCTGTTGCTAAAGATGCCTTCAGGCAGACCGAGCTCACCATCACACCACAAACCATGATGCACAAAGCCGAACTCATACGTAACGTGCCCCAAAGACATAACAGTAAAACTCCAGACAGATATATATCAATGAAATGTTGATGAATCAGGTTCATTCAGGCAAAAAGTTGCTTTTCTGCAACAGTCCTTGGATGTAAAAGCAGAATTGCAACAAATGTACCACAACAGTTACTAAGTATGCACTCTTTTACCAGAAAAGTAGTGGGTGCACAAGAACAAAATCAGGTCAACTTGTCATGCACTCGAGTTGCTGTACAATAGGCTGAGAAAACACAATGGGTGGACTCAGTACATTTTTACAACGTAACAGAATCCAATACATTGGTCGATATAGTTGAATAGTACCTTTTTGAAGCTTGTGTTTGCTTTTTGTTGAGAATTGTGTTAAATTAACTGTATGTGTACAATTTAATCATTACATTATAAGTAATCAGTGCATTCACAAAGTACTCAGACCCCTTCACTATTTTCACATTTTATTATAAACCTTATGCTAAAATCATCTGAATATTTTTTACCCCTCTCAGTCTACACTCAATACTCCATAATGACAAGAAATGCTTATAAATGTTTTTTGCAAATGTATTAAAAAGGAAAAAAACTGATTTTTTTAACATTGACGTAAGAATTCAGAGCTTCTTCATGTTACTTGCATGTTGAAGTTGAAATACCTTTGGCAGTGACTATAGCCTTGAGTCGTCTTGGGTATGACATAACAAGCTTTGCACACCTGGATTTAGGGATATTCTGCCATACTTCTATGCAGCTCCTCTCAAACTCTGTCAGGTTGGATGGGGACCATTGCTGGACAGCCGTTGTCAGATCTCTCCAGAGATATTTGATTGGGTTCAACTTGGCTGGGCCACTCTAGAACTTCACTGATTGTCCCTAAGCTACTCCTACAATTGCCTTGGCTGTGTGTTTAGGTTTTCATTAAGGTTATTTCTGTACACACTCCCCCCCGACACCTGTGAACATTCAGGGAACGGACATTGAGATGGTGACATCAAGTACCTGGGTGTTCACCTGAACAATAAACTGGACTGGTCAGATAACCCCACTGCACTTTAAAAGAAGGGCCAGAGCAGACTCTCCCTGCTCAGGAGACTGAGGTCTTTTGGAGTGCAAGGGGCACCCCTGAATACCTTCTTTGACACTGTGGTGGCATCAGCCATCTTTTATGGGGTGGTCTGCTGGGGCAGCAGCAATCACGGCTGGCCAAAATGTGTGAAGGAGCAATATTGCAGGTCCTTCCTCCCTGCAGCTGTCAGACTGTACAATCAGCACTGCTCCCAGTAAACCTCAACCGCCCACGCCCAACCTGGACAATTTGACACACTGCACTTTTAATGTCCAGTGTTGTGCAATATTAGTATTTCATGTATAATACAATCTCAATTCAACTGTGAAATAAAAATATAGTTATATTTCACAGTTTGAGATAGTATTATACACGAAATACTGATATTATATATGTATGTATATTATATATAATATACAACAGTTTAATCTAGGTTTCATCAGACCAAAGAATCTTGTCTGAGGGTCCTTTAAGTGCCTTTTTGCAAACTTCAAGTGGGCTTTCCTGTGTCTTTCACTGAAGAGAGGTCTCCATCTACACACTATGCCCAGATCGGGGGAGTGTCGCACTGATGGTTGTCCTTCTGGAAGAATCTGCCATCTCCACATAGGACCGCTATAGCTCAGTCAGAATGACGATCCAGTTCATGGTCACCTCACCTCCCTTTCCAAGGTCCTAACCCAGTTGCTCAGTTTGGCCAGGCAGCCAGCTCTAGAAAGAGTCCTGGTTGTTCCAAATTCTTTCCATTTAAGATTTATGGAGGCCATTGACTGTTTGAGAACCTTCAACGCACCATCATTTATTTTGTAGCCTTCACCAGATCTGTGCCTTGACACAATCCTGTCCCTGAGCTCTGCAGGAAGTTGCTTTGACCTCATGCTTTAGTTTTTTTACTCTGATGAGGATTGTCAGCTGTGAGACTTTAAACAGAGGTGTGTGCCTCCAAGTCATGTCCAATCAACTGAATTTAAATCAAATCAAGGTGTAGAACCATCTTAAAGATGATCAAAAGAAATGAAAGGCACCTGAAATAAATTTCAAGTGTCATATCAAAGGGTCTGAATATGTGTGTCAAAGTGATATTTCAGTTTTCCTTTTCAATACATTTGTTTTCTCTGTCATCATAGGGTATATATAGTGTAGATTGATGAGGGAAAAAATATATTCTAATAATTTTAGCATAAGGCTGCAATGTAACAAGCTGTGAAAAAAGTGAAAGGGGTCTGAATACCCTAAATGAGCAAACCTACAAACATATGTGACCACCCCCTGTATGGTAAATGTATTAATTAAAAAGCAATATAATGTTTCTATATAGTTGTTAAAGGATTCACCCAAATTCCAAAAAGCTCACTTTCCTCTACTGGTATCCGTCCATGCAGATTTTAGTTTCATATGCTGAGATATCATGTCTGAGATTTCTGCCTCCGTGCCAAAACAGAAGAGGTGACCAGAATTTACTTTGCGTTGCTTATGGTGTAGATACAGTAAACACAAACAAATAAATAAATCAACAGTATTTTGTCTATCCAAAAACAACGAAATGGGGACAGTATGTTCATAGTTTTTTCACAGCGAAACTGCTTCTTGAAAGAGATGTGGCATTTTTTACTTTTTCATGTACTTAGTTTTTTTCCCCGCAATGTTTTGAGCGCCAAAAACTTTCCTCCACTGTACTGACATAGAGACAGAATCTTAACATGGCCAAAGAAACCAAAATTATATGCAAGGTTAAAACCACTGGAGGTAAATGAGAAATACATGTTTTCTAATTTGGGTGAACAGACAATGTGACCCCCTCCACCCCACCCCTGCAAAAAACAGTATAACAGTAAACAGTAATACATCCCACCCACTGTTTAGGTTCAGACCTTTGGTACCAGGCGGCTGCAGGTTGTCTCCAGTGAGGGCGCACCAGCCAACAGGGAAGATGTCACGCGAGTCATAGCGGCAGTAGTAGTCAAAAGCTCCTCTCCAGCCATCAAAGGTGACCAGCACCTCGACTCCACGCAGTGCACCCACTGTGGCCGGGCAGATAAAGTGTGGATTTTTACGGTCCACCGCTTCCAGCTTCATGCCCATCTGGAAGGAATTTTGCTCTGGGGCTGGAGGCTCCTGCTGGGGAACATGGAGAGAGAAAAAAGGGGGTCAGGTATGGAAGTTTAAATGTTACTATCTGAGCATGTATTAGGGGGAGTTTAGTAAAAGCAACCAAATACTGATGAATTTTTGCTTGCTGATTCATATATTGGTAACCACTTTGACAATTAGTTATCCTTTGTGGGACTGTAAAAGACATAAGTGAAACATCAAGTGTTCCTCTAGTATACATTATGAATAAGTGTATACACAACCAGTTTTTAGAGTGTGCACATGCGTGTTGAGCTTGTGAGCCTTGTACAGGTACCTTGTGAAATATGCGAGACGGTGCCATCTCAGCTCCATTAAGTGTTTTCAAAAGGAACATGGGCCAAGAGGACGCATTGAGACGAAAACCTGAGGGAGAGCACAATTGTTATAACTACTCACTACAGCTTAAACATCACATACAAAGGTTGTGTGATGAACACAGTGACAAACACTATCAACAATACTTTGTTGTAACAGTCCGAATAGGCAGACAGGGAGAGCTTGTGTCTTTTCCCATTGGTGGTCATTACTGAAATATCCTGGGTATGAGGCTTTCTAAGCTGTGTCAGGAAGTTATATATAGGCATAAACATGACACACTGACACTCTGTGCAGTCTGTCACTGACACCTAGTGGACAAAATGAAAATAAATATAAGTAAAAGTAAATAAAAATAAGTAAAAATGAGAAAAGGTAGTGTGAGATCTGCATCTTTACCGAGTGGTGGCTGCAGCATGCCTCCATTCTTCTCACAGTTGCCAATAGGCTGGATCTCTGAGGAGTCCACCAAGCGCCAGAAGTCATTCTTGTTGTCAGACCCATCTAAGCGTAGGCGCAGCCGTGAGCCTGTCAAGCCAACCACTGTTGCGATGCAGGTGGACGTGGTGTTTCGTGGATCCTGGGCCTCCAGCTTCATGCCCGCCTTGAACTCATTAACTGGAGGTGTGAGGCTCTACAGATCAACAAGTGTTAATGGGAGGGTGGCAGCAAAATAACAACAGTAGTCAAATAATCACAGGTGAAATTTCTGTCAATAGATTTAATGTGGACAGTTAAGAGTGGACGTTCTGCAAGAACACATAATCTTTCTCACCTGTCTGAAGCAGGAAGCAGGTGCAGCGTTGGCACCCGTCTCTTTCAGGTATTTCTCCCAACTGAAATGCCCTGCAAACATATCCTTTTCACATTACAACAGTGTTTTTCAAGTTTGATTAGTGTCATAATCATTTTCCAGCCAATGTTTTGTGAGTCCAAAAGTAAGACAATAAGAAGAGGGGGTTAAATGGGGCTTACATGGGGCTAAAAATCCACTTTCAACATTTGTGGTGAACTTCACCTCGATGATTAATGACGCAATGCTGAGGCAAAACCTTGGGCACTGTTGTTACCCACTGGAATTGCACAAAACTTGCTTCATATATTGCTGGCTGCTGGGGGTTATTTACCTTGGTACTGTGAGGGCACCCGTGAGGGTCGTCCACTCCGGGCATGCTTGATCCTTCTGGCATCTTTCCACTCTATAGCTGCAGGAGCCAGAAAAACCAAAATAAGCTCTCATCTGCCGGTGGTTTTCTCATCAGTCAATACCTTGCAATAACTGCCACAATCACTGCTCCAAACATTGTCCGAGATTACAAGACTATTATAGGATAATATACCAATATACACAGGCAAAAATATGTCACACTTCTAGCTTAACCTGCAAGTGACTGTGAACATGTGTCTGTTTATACAAATATCTGGGTTAGGGTTAGGGTTAGGGTTAAAATATAGTTATCATATGGAAACAATCCTTTGTTACCTTTCTGCGGCACAGGCTTCCTCATGCTCCAACAATACTGACCAAGCTCACGACACAACAGTGGCCTCCACTCTAAAGACGAGAGAAAATACACAAAAAAGTAGCTTTGTTATAGCTGTAAGAATCATCCAAAGCAGAAAAAGAAGAATTTGGTGACAATTGTTGCTGTGACAACTGAATTGAAAATACTAATCCCTCTTTTTCCTGTCACTTTGCTTTAAATCCAAACTTTTCAAAATCACCAGATATGGCGTGCTGAATTTGATTAATGGTTGCACTTCCTGTAAGCCCTAAAAACAAGTTGTTTTAGGGTTTGAGGGTTATTTAACCTACTGTAAGCATTATATAATATAATTTTTAGTACCTTAAGAGACAATCAAGAGTTTAAGGGGTTCTTTGAGCCCAAACTAAATGATCCGTATGTTTGTACGGCCGTGTTTCAAAGTGAAACCACAGTAACTGGCTTTGTAGCTTATTGGCCTTCTCTCCAGACAGAGGGTCATCAAACTAGAGCTGCAACCAACAACCATTATTTTCTCAGATTAATTGGTTTGCCTATAAAATGTCAAAATACAATGAAAAATGCTTACTAGAATTTATCAAAGTGACTTCTTAAAATATTTTGTTTTGACCAACCAAGGAAATTGAGGTTACTATCATGTATGACACAGAAAAAGCTTCAAATCCTCACTTTACTTGCTGCAACCAGCTAATATTTGGCATGCCTACTTAAAAATGACTAAATTGATTAGCTGATTATCAAAATAGCTAATTAATTGTCTAATCATTGCAGCTCTCATCCAAACAAATCATCTAGTTGAGTAAATATTTCCACTGCAATTTCAATTTAGTATATTCAAACATTCAACATAACCACGAACAACATATAGCCTATGGATCTAACTTTCTCATTTTTTACAACCAAAAAATATAAAAGCTCTTCGTTGAATTAACTGTATATGCAGACAGTGATTTAGATGCTGGGGACAAAATATTATAAACACCTCTCAGTATGAAACAATACAATTCAAAAGCACCACAAGCTACAGCCGCGGACTGACCATCAATTTCTCTCTTCAACAGTTTCAGTGAGCCTAACACTATAACGTTCATTCAGGTAGAATTTATTACAGGGTTGTTTTGTTAAGGGAGCTTAAGTTTGAAGCTGGAGGCACTTTTATCAATAGTGTTACAACCAGAATGTGTTCATTATTGCACATTATTTTTCATATTCACACAAGGAGTCAATGCAAAGTTATGTAACTGAAGGGGAAACACCACTAAATGACAATAACCATATAAGCAACTAAACTTAATAACTTCTGGGTTGAAGAAATGGTGTTTACTCCACTGAATTCTTAAAAATGTCAAGTTTTCAATTAATAGAGTAGGGCGGCATGTTTTGAGGCTCAGAGACCCTTGTAACCCAAAGCATGGGTTACTCAACATGAGCAGCCAGACACAACATATAGGTCATCAGGTCAAACTGATATACACAAATGCTTAAAGTGTTTTTTGCTCCAGTCAGCAGGTACCTAGAGCCCAGGGTGGCAATTATAAGTCATAATCTTATTCCAAATAACCCTAAATGTGGATGCAGTACAGCAACAGAGGCCATATACTGAACAGACACACATATACATGCATTAGATATCATTTGGGGGGAAATGCATTGGAGTTAGTATTGACCCACCACATCCACATATCCAGCGACACTTGTTAACTATCTGCCAAATATTTGAATTTGCCGAGAAAAAGTTACCAGCTTTATTATGACAGCGGTAGAGTAGAAAAGGCGAATGTTAAAACTCCAATGATGACAATGGACCCAGTTTGTTATCTGAACAGAGTGCTGCTAAGCTGTGATATAAACACACCTACCTTAAAACTTCATAACCGTTTAGCAGCGTTTCTCCCCTCCGGATGATTTTCTTTTCAATAGAAGTGCGCCTTTTTCTTCCGCCAAGGGGGATGGCGTCCAAATTAAAGCGACCCCGCTCCCTGTTTTTTTCCCCCCCGTCTGGTAGAGAAGTGACAGGAATGACAGGGATTATTAACAGAGCCCAGCAGGTACACCTTTTCCTCCTGTTGCAAACCCCACTAAGTGCTGCAAACTCAACGTGCAGCCTCTCACACTTCACCTGGCATCTACACGAGACGCTTTGTTTCCGTTCACAGCCAAAATATCGCGTCTTGCATTATCAAAATTTATTGAGAGCTCCATTCAAAACACAAAGCCAAAACATGGGACCCCCCCCCCCCCCTTTCCCCTTTCCTCTTGTGCCAGTTGCTCATTTACCTGACAGCAGCCCTAATAATGTTATTTAGGAGTAGATTAGCGGTAACCTCCAAGATATAAATCAGATAGAAATACATGAATGAATAGCAAACATGCATGCAGCCGCTTAGGCACCACATCCAGCATGCATGCTATATGCTACGCACGGCTACACAGAGACATGCCCACCGCTCGGGATGCTATTTTAGCATGCTAAGTGGCTCGCTAGCTCGTTGACCTGATTATAAATATTAGCATTAGCAAAACCGGGAGCATACCAGCACACTGCAGCTAAGCTACTGTTAATGTGGGCTCAAGCGATGGAGCCGTGGCCTAAACGGAGACGTCGCTCGGCGTACCCGAGGATGTTTACCTTGCTTTGTAACGTATATATTTGTTTCTGATGTGGGATTTAGCGCTTGTCCGCCATTTTTCCCTCTACACGATGAGGAGGGGGTGTTTTGCCAACATTTCTTGCTGGGCAGTCAGTCAGCCGGGAGGGCAAGCTGGAGGATGGAGGGAAAAGAAGAAATCTACGACCCCTGCTGGCCAAAATATGGTATTTCAAGCATCTACCTATCTATCTATCTATCTATCTATCTATCTATCTATCTATCTATCTATCTATCTATCTATCTGTTTTTTTAGTTTGACAGTAAGGTGAACCAAAAGTATCTTGATTATGTATTATGTGCTGCAATACCAAAACATATACTACTGCACTCATCACACTTTAAGCCAGTGGTTCTCAAACTTTTTCACATCAAGGACCCCTAAATTGACACAAATTACAATTACAAATTGACCCCCGCCTGATAAGATTTTTGCTTTCAGATGCTTTATTACAGAAAGTGTATGAAACCCATGACTAAAATAGTCATACATTCTGTCATAATGCTAAATTATTATTGGAATTACAGCGAAAATAAATTAGTCCCCTTTTTGATGGGTACCCCCTGGAACCACCTAAAGGACCCCTGGGAGTCTCTGGACCCCACTTTGAGAATCATTGCTTTAAGCAATAGTTTGTAGCTGCATATTTATTTATAAGCAGGTTATTTGCTGTACATACACTCGCCAAGCACTTTATTAGAAGTACCTGTGCATTATAATGCAATCCAATACAACAGCTCTAACATAAATTATCTTAATGCCATTGAGTGCATCTTGGAAAATGTTTCTAATATTTTGCCCCACTCATGTATGTTTATGGAAATGCACAAAATTTTTAGGAACATATGTGTGTCTTGTCCATTTGTTGTTGACACTCCATGTAAATACAATGAGAGCCAATGAAAACCAAAATCAAATTCCTTGTAAGCTCAAACATGGACAATGAAGCTTATTCTGACTTTAATAGGATCAGCAGATTTCAGTGATGAGTTTATAGAGATATAATTTTGGAACCTTCAGATATTCGGTATGTGCTTTGCTCTTTTGAGGATATATTCATTGTAAAATTGCAATCTTATTATTTTATCATTTTTTGATGGCAGATAGATTCCAGTATATGAAGACACGAAAATATAGATGTGAAAAACACGTCTATGGAGATATAATGACATAAATACAGCACATAAAAACAATTTAAAGAAAGTTAAAGCATATTTTTAGAGCATAATAGAGCATCTTTACAAAAACAAGGTGCATAACATCAACAGTGCCTATAAAAAATATTCACCCTCTTGAATGTTTACCCCTTTTATTGCTTTTATAAATGGAATCATGGTCAATATAATTTGGCTTTTTTTAAAGAATTTACAAAAACAACAATGTCAAAGTGAAAACAGATTTCTACAGAGTAATGTTAATTAATTAAAAAATATAATGTAAAATAAGTGATGCATAAATATTCACCACCTTTTAAGGTGACTGGCCTAATTCAATAGAGGTCAACCCAATTGGTGCTAGTAGTCTCACACATAGGGAAAGGGAGATCACCTTAGTGCAGTGAATGTGTCTGAAGTGATTGTAGTATAAAGACACCATCCCAGTCACTGAACATCCCCTGGAGTTCAGTTAAATCCATCATTCAGAAATGGAAGGAGTTTGGCACATGTGTAAATCTGCCTAGATCAGGCCGTCCTCACAAACTGATTGACCGTGCAAGAAGGAGAGTGGTGAGGGAGGCCACTAACACACCTATGACTAATCTGAGGAAGTTAAACGCTTCAGCAGCTGAGGTGAGAGAGACTCTGCATACAACAACTGTTGCTTTATTGGAGAGTATCAAAGAAAAAATTAACTCTTGAAGAAAACTCATTTTAAATCTTGAGTAGAGTTCGCCCAAAGGCATGTGGGGGACTTCAAGATCGATGGATGGAAGAAGGTTCTTTAGTCTGATGAGACCAAAATGAAGCTTTTTGGCATCAGACTAGATGCTATGTTTGGTGGGTACCAAACACTACACATCACTACACACACCATCCCCACCGTGAAGCATGGTGGTGGCATCAATACAGTAAAATATAGGGAAATCCTGGAGGACAATCCAATTCAGTCTGCAAGAGGACTACAACTTAGGAGAAGATTTATTTTCCAGCAAAATAATGACCTGAAGCATAGGGCGAAAGCTACACAGAAATAGTTTCAAGACAACTAGGTGAATGTTCTGGAGTGGCTGAGTCAAAGCCCAGACCTCAATCTAACAGATAATTTATAGCTGGACTTGAAAAGGGCTGTTAATGCCTGATCCCTGAGCAGCCTGACAGAACTTGAACAGTTTTGCAAAGAAGAATGAGGTAAAATTGCAGTGTCCAGATGTGCAAGCATGATTGAGACATATCCACAAAGACTATTATTTTAAATTATATATGTTTAATTCATTAACATTACTTTGTAGAAATCTGCTTTCACTTTGACATTAAAGAGTTTCTGTTTGTAATGTATTTTGACCATGATTGAATTTATAAAAGCAATAAAAGTGTAGGCATTGTTATAGCATACAGTGGTTTCATTAAAAAAATACATACAATAAAAAAAAATCATTCAACATGCACTGCTGCTGATTTTCTTGTAAAATGTGCAGAGATTAAGTTAACTCTTAAGCAAGTATTATTAAATATAACACTGGCTGTATTAATAAGCATGATCATTAATTTAATGCCAGAGTATAGAAAGGCAAATAAAAATGGAAACACTAATTATTTTTATCAAACTTTATTGCAGTATTAGAGCAGAACAGAGCAATGCTCTAGTTTTATTTCAACGGTGCTCTAGTTTTGAGTGTTTGACTAAAAATGTGGGGTATTAGCCTTGAGCATAACATGAATAAAATTTGATTATAAGTGCACACAAAGCCTAACTTATTTACCACTATTTGTTCCAGTAAAGATTATTTTAAAATTCTCAACAGCAATTTGGAAACATCTGAATTTACTACAAATGGAGACATTTGATATTTCAAACATAATATAAATCACACTCCCAGACCGTAGCAAAATAAATGAAAAAAATGTGAATGCAGTGGTGTAATAAACCTGGCCTGGTACAATATCTCAAAAGGTATTCTAGATAAATTGTGTAGGTGTGAAAATTAGAAGTATGGGACCATTTGGTAATGCCATGCCAATTAGGTCTGGGTAGCAACTGTAACTATGTGATTTGGAGAAACACCCAGCAGTTCAATTGTGTGTAATGGTCACCTGGCAGCACTGCTAATGCCCATTTCAGCCTACGCTGGGCAGGCCATGGCCCAGTGGCCCCCTTCACCCCAGGCAATTATGTTTGGTTTCACACGGTGAAAAGGGTTAATTGGCAGCGCCCACGCACCTGATTGGACCTGTTTCACGCCTGTCGGCCTTCATCGCATCAAAGGAAGCCCCAGCCCACCAGGCGCCATTATTAGAACACATAGAAAACACACACTTCATGCACATGCACAGACTGTACAAAGACACTGTTAAATCATCTGTTTTTGACATGATTGTACATATGTGGAGGAATATACTCACATCCTGCACACACCCCATGAACACACACGTGCACAAAAAAGTACACAACATGCACGTATAAGCTATCACTATCGTATGGAACTATTGCACAGCACCTAAGTATTCACCATCCTCATGCAGAGACATAAGTGTATTCATCTTTGCATGCACACAGACATTATGCAAATAATTTTATGGATGATCCTAACTAATATCACTAGGGGTCAGTGTTGTTTTATACAAAGAAGGGCCAGATAATTCTGCCACTCATGTTCCTTTTCTCTCCCTATATTCATTTCATCGAGATGTGTCCCAGCCTTCCTCCGGGGACAGTAGAGTGTCGCTTATTATCCACCTTTGCTGCTCACTATCATTTAAAAACTCTAGCTTTTATTAAATTATATTGATGAGTATGGCCTTTTCTCTTTTTACATCTTTTTTCTTTTTCTCTTATTGGGTCACAATTTTTTTCCATTTCAAGTATCTGGGAACTGATCATACTCTAGTTTCTTTTTCTGTGTTACTGTAATTACAGCCAGACGAAGTGTCGTGCAGTGAAGCTGTGCATACTGTATGTTGTGTGCCTGTCTGTCAGGGTCTCCATGTGGTTCTAGTTCTTTATTAATAAGGCTTCAACCACTGAGCTGCCAGCAGTCTATGAAAGTCCATCAGCCATTATACAAGCTAGTTTGACTGGGAAATAATAACACTGACAATGTGTCCCATCCAACAGTCCCCTCTCATATAAATCACACTTTTCTAAGGTTCAACAAATTGGACACATCTCACATCACTACTGTTGTTTTGCCAATCTTGCACAAGAGTCTTCAACAATATTTACTAAAATGATCTTCTTTGAATTGATAATATCATAATCATACAGAAAAGCACTTTAAAAAAGTAAATATTAAAAAAGGCAAATATTAGGAAATAATAAAGGTATTACAAAGGTGATAAGCTTGATAAGTAGTCTCATTTTTTATAATATTTTGAGGGTTGAAAGACACTGAAAATTCCTAGCGAAAAGATTATTCTACACACTCAAAACACATTTAAACCATGTATACAAATTGCACTGTTAGATTTGTAGATGCAAATGCCTTTGATAGCTGTCATCAGAAGAATTTTCAGAAGTAATTTCCTTGTTAGCGTGGATCCACAGCCACATATACAAAGAACCTGTAAACATATGACAATTTTGAGACAGCCCTATTGTGTCAATGCAAATGTAAATTCTCATATTAGTGTTTGCACTTTTCTTTTGGCAGCAGTATCAGTTTTTGGTTTGTTTGGAATGTCTTGCTTGCTCTTTTCATTTTATCGCACTAATTGAATTTGGCTCTCTTAGCTGGCAATGTGTTTTTGGATTTCCAAACGTGTTGCCGTAGGTGTCCACTAGCCAATGGCGTGGCTCCATCGCCGTGGTCTGTTTCTGCACATACAGACAGTACAGCAAGGATCTTTTCCCACTGCGCCTCCTTGTCACTTTCAGCACTCTGGCACGCTCCAGCAAAGTCACCCCTTCTCACACATACACAAATATCCAGACACACACAGTAAACAGACAAACACACATATGCATGCATGCGCAGGCACACATACATGCACATGTACACACAGTCAGAGTCAGATTGTGTGTGTTCCTTTCCGACTGCGCCTCAGAGGACTCTGAGCTTGTTCCACACATAAGGACATGCACGCACACACACATATATATAGATAGAGTCCTGATACACACTTCCCATCTCTGCTGGCATCCTGGGAGGGACATGCGAGAGAGAGAAAGAGCATATGTTGGATAGACATTTGTTGAGGGGGGATATTTCTCTTTGGATGTTGTCTTACAAGCTCTGATGGCATGGCGCAGAAAGAAGGCATTTTTTCGTCCAATTTATTAATCCTTTTAGGCAATGTTCTCTGTTCAGAAATGCAAATTGAATCAATCTGAGGCTGACTTTAAGACTTTTCAAGTGGGATTTAATTAGAAGCCAGGGCCTGCAGTTTTTAATGAGAGAGGGGGTGGAGAGCTGGAGAAAGAGAGAGAGAGAGAGAGAGACAGAGAGGCATGGGGAGGGAGAGTGGGTTGCGGTTTTGATCTGGGGGTCCTGCTGGAGAAAGGATACACAAACACCCACAACATACTGTATACACACACACACACACACACACACACACACACACACACACGCGCACTTACACACACGCACACAAATGCACCCTGTAGAGCTGAATATGAGGCGGATGCCCGCTGTTTGGTTTTTCTTCACTTCCCCATCTCTGTCTTGTGAGAGTTCAACTAGATTTCTTGTTACTTCAGTATACATCTCAAACCTTCACACCAGCCTACCATATATCAGCAGAGATGGAGTGGAGCTTCATGCTGCTCTTCAGTGTCAGACCTGCTCAATAGTAAAACACCTCAGGTTAATATTAGACAGCTCTCAGGTGTGAGGGCATGTAATGGCAGCAATGTGGAGCTGGTTATTGCAGAAAAAACACATACCTTGCCTGGTTGAGTAAAATTTAAGAAAAACAAGTCAATGATAGTCCAGGTTTCAACACTTGATACAGCTCAACCATAGGCCACACACACAGATATTTAACATTGCAGTGAACATTGTGTATTTCAGTTTCAGTCTTTAAGAGATCAGTCAAAAGAAGCCATGTCCTAATCACATTTTTTTCCCAGGAGAAGTTTCCAAATGACAGCAGCACTTTGTTATGTTAAACCTGCAAAATGTTACTAAAAAACACGAAAGACACGAAACAATCTTGAATATGGGGCTGCTACATACACGCAGACAAGGGTCCGATTATCTTATAATTCATCCATGTTGTTCCTGCAGTTGTTCTCCACTTTTTTGGGTTATTGTTAGGGTTACCCCCATGTACTTGTGAACTTATATCAGAGATTGAGTTTAGAGAAATTCAACCAAAGACAAAAAAAGATTTTAGGTTCTCAGATGGTTTCATTTGTGTAATTTTGGACATCTGAAGAGCTCTATTCAGTATTTCACAAGAACAAAGACTCAAGTCTACAAAAATGAGCATAATCCCAGAACTATGATTTTTTTTCTTTTCTGTCTAGTTAATCATCTTTTGACTGCTCAGATTTATCTTTTGACCCCCCTTGGAGGTTCTAAAAGTAAAGCCTCACTTCAGTGTGTGTTTGCATGCATTTGTGCATAAATGCGTGTGTGTGTGTGTGTGTGTGTGTGTGTGTGTGTGTGTGTGTGTGGTTGAGCATGCTTTAAAGTGTGCCAACATGTTAGAGTTATTTTTGGTTATTATAGTTCTTGAAGAAGTGGGATCTTCCCATCCCTCCCTTATAAATGATTCTAGCAGACAGCACTTCCCTCAAGAGAAAAACTGGTGCCTGGATTTATCAGAGATTTCACTGCCATTTGGCTATCACATGCTACGTCTGATACATTTTGGGGAAATATGGTGCTGTTAAAAAGGGTGAAGTCAGCCTGTGGTGTTGGGATGTGGTTTGGGTGCTCACGCTCTCATCTCTACAGTGACTCGCCGCCTTCATTCCCTCTCCCCTCTCTGTTTCCTGTCACCCGCTCAAACTGTGGCCAAAGCTGGAGAGCACTGGTGTTTTGTTTTTTTTTGTGGGTGGGGGGGCTACATGACAACTTCACGGCCACTCTGCACCGTTCTAACTTTACCATTTCCACTTTTAAAGTTATAATGGAATAAACATGAAAACACAGAAGGAATAAACACAATATGATATGCACAAAAGCTACAATTTTTGGATGCCAGCAGAGTTGATGTACAGTATTGAAGGAACAGTGGAAGGAGGGAAAAGATGTGAGGAGATGACTTTTAGGCTGTCACGGCGAGACATAAATTTACCCATTAAAATGAGAACTCCAGTGTGTGCCTCGCAAAATGCTTGACAACTAGTTGATACTGTCAATGTTTAAATAATACTAATTAATCTCCATTATTGAAACATGTAATTAATCTCTCTCTCTCACTCTCACTGTCTGTCTCTCTGTCTTCTTCCTTCTCACATTTAATGGAACATGAAAGGGAAACCCAAAGAGCAAATGCTGTGTTGTGGTCCTTGCGGGGAGCTCATTGAGGGACTCACATCAGAGGAGAAGACAGGCAAAGAGACAGACGTGTGGACATGTTTTGACAAACAGACAGTTGGTCCAAAACTCCTCCCGATCTTGGCGCTCTGCGCTGCCGCTCCCTCTCTCGCTCTCTCTCTCTCACTCTGTCTTTGAACTGAGGCCTTCATTAACAATCTGCTGATTAACAGGCTTGGGAACACGGGGGGTAGACGGATCAGAGGAGGAGAGATAGAGGGAAGAGTGAGAAACAAAAAGACAGACATAGACAGAAAGAAAAAGAGGGGGATACAAGTTAGAGTGCATCCACACTTAGGTCATGCTCAGACCACTCGTTCATTTTAAGTAGACCACTGCCATTACATAAAAAAATGGTCCATCAAAGAAAGCAGAATCATGCTACAAAAAAAGAAAAAAAACAGAACAGTATCCAGCAAAGCAATGTGCTGGCCAGCCAAGAATGTACAAGCACACATTCCTGTTGCTTTGTTACTTTGTTCTGTCAGTATAATTATTCGGTAACACTATATACAAAAGGTGCACCAGTACAGTATGTACCAATACATACATATAAATACAAATGAACAAGATGTGATATTTATACTGCTGGTATTTTTTGGGTGACTGTTGGGTCACCCAAATACTATAAATATGTTTAATTACTGGGTACTGATTCATGTGTTTATTCCAATATGTACATGTAAGTGAGGGACATGAACTTAAACAGGGGGGGTGAATTTTGTCTGTTAATGGTGGGGGTTGCTCCATAAGCATGATCATCCTTGAGAGGCACAGGTCCAAAAAAAAAAAAAATCTTGATCTTTGAGATTTGCTGGTGAAGTAAATGACTGTTGAGAATGTTTTCTGTGAAGATGTTGTTCAGAGATGCTGTAAGTTTCATAGTTATTGCTCAATTTTTGATGCAAGTTGAAATTAGATTACCATTAGGAGGGACCTGTGTTTTACAATCATGAAATGACCCATAGCTCATTATATATTTTAATTTTGGCATTGTGCAATGAATTTCCAGTCATTCAGTTGTAGTTCATGACAGTTACACTATGACAGGACATAATCAATCATCTTCGGCAACCATCTTGGCCATTAAATGGACACTCCTGGCTACAGTTCAGCTGTAGACATGTCTTCTTCTTTTTAAAAAAAAATTCAAGCAACCTGTGTAACAATAGTGTCAATCTACATAAACCCCTTAGTCCTTTTCTTTATTCACCTTTAAGTACAATGTTATACCACAGCAGGAATATTTTACAGCATACACGTTAACAGCTATATAGCAACCTGTCAGTTTTATACTGTTGTAATTACAAGTCCTGTCCATTTTATACATTTTTTGTTTTGTTTTTAATAACTAAGAAGAATTAAGCCCATTCACTTGAAAAACAGACTGACTAATTAAACTGTAATGAAAAGAAAAAAACTGCAACAAAAGTCAGAACGCTCTTCATTAGTGAGACTACATTCCTCTATTTTTTTGATATTTGTATGCCCGTCTTTATTTTTTGATGACAGCTTCAATCCTCCTGGGCAGGGATGATACCAGTCTTGCCTAAATCTGCGGAGAGATGTTCTGCCAATCTTTGCAGATAATTCTTTTCAGCTGCTCTTTGCTGGAGGGTTTTTGTTGCTCTACTTTCCTCTTTAAAATACTCTGAAGGTGTTCTAATGGATTCAGGTCAAGGGACATACTGTGCCAGGTCAGAGTTTTTTACTTTTTTCTTCTTTAAGAACTTTTACGTGAATTTTGCTTTTGGGATCATTGTCATTGGATTGCATCCGTAGTGTCATCTATAGGCTAAATGTTATCTCCTCTTTTGCACTCATGCAGGACCATATCAGCACACTCCCACCTCCATGCTTCACGGTCAGCAATATCAATGCCAAACATGCTGAACCCCACCTGATCCAAACTAATTTATTTTGCTTTTATCTGACCAACAAAATGTGCTGACAATATTAATCAGGCTTCTTTTTATGTTACGTTCTTTGGCAAAGTTTAATCTTGTAGTTTTGTGCCGTTGTGTGAGGAATGATTTTCTTTTTGGACATCATCTGTAGAGTCTGACATCATGCTATGTCCTTCACACTTTCTGAGCAGTCACTTAAACACCAATTTCCACAGATACTCCTTGTTCCAAGTCAGAAGGACTTGCAAGTCTGTTTTCCAATGCAAGGTTGCATAAATAGCAAGTTGTGTGTGCCTTTATTTTTTCGAGGATGGCCACTGCACCTTCTGGTGTATGGGTCCTCCTGTACCTCCTAACCACTGCTGCAACTGTGCTTTGGCTTCTGTTCAGTAGCCTACTGATGATCGTGGACACTCCCACATCTTTATAAAGTCTCACAGTCTGGTTTCGTGCTTGTTCAGACAATTGCTCACCATGTACCATGTACCAACACAATCCTGGACAAAACTGAGAAAGTTGTGGTGTTCACAAGTTGTTTTATAACCTTGTTCAGTCAATTAGTCTTAATTGGAAGTCTCAGGTGTAATAATTTTTTTGTCAGTGGTCATAGGTGTACTCACACTTGTTGCGTTGAGGTTGTACTTTGAGGATTGTATTTTCAATTTAGTCTATTATCTATCATCAGTCTACCATTATCTAACCTGTTTGTTTTTAATTACAAATAAGAAAATATTGCATTTATTATAAGATGAAGTGATTTTAAATCATTTAATGTTTTAATGATATTGCATAGGGGTGTACTCAGTTTTGTTATACACGGTATACTTGTTTTAGGGTGGCATGGCGGTGCAGTGGTTAGCACAGTTGCCTCTCAACAAGAAGGCTCTGGGTACAAACCTGCCGGCCGGCTGGGCTTTTCTATGAGGAGTTTGTATGTTCTTCCTGTGCTTGTGTGGGTTTCCTTTGGGGGTTCTGGCATCGTACCACAGACCAAAATCATGTTGGTTAGGTTAATTGGCAACTCTAAATTGCCTGTAGGAGTGAATGTGTGTTAGCCCTGTGATTGACTAGCAACCTGTCCAGGGTGTGTCCTGCCTCTCGCCCATAGTCTGATAGGATCGGCTCCAGTCCCCTGTGTGGTATAACTTATGGATGAATGAAGTGGATTGACGCATATATAAAGAGGTACAGAACTCATTATCCCATCTTCCCTCAAATTTTCAGCTTTTTTGCTCAGTAATGGTCATATAGTAACTTGCAATATTAGAATAGGTACACCTTAGCTAAAAACCAAGACAGCAAATTGCATAAGCTCCCTGTTTGTTACCATCTTCGAATTCTTTACCTTCACATCTTGTTTCGTTGCACCAACATGTATGTATTGGTACAGGTTTGAACAAACTGTATGCAAATATTTTAAGCTGTCTTGATCCTTCATTCAAACAAATTTAAAGGTTTTGACACCCAAACAAAGCTTTTTAAAGAACTGTCACCAAATAAATTTGTGTGATGTCGTGTGATGTAAGCCTGGACTGAGTGGCAGTAAATAAGTCCTTTTCTGTGACCACTCAATACCAATGTGTTTTATACTGATTTTGTCAGATGGCAATTATAAAATACTGATCCGCATTTTAGTGCAGTATTGAATGAATTGTTTTTTTTAACAGGTAGCACTTGTGACCTTTGACCACATTGCATTCCTTCAGTTGTCTGTCCGTAGAAATAGAAAAATATGTCAATCAAAACCACTAAGTCCTGAGTGGCTGCATTAAAACACAGTATTTGGTAATCAAAAAGAGTAGAAGGGTGATAAAATGAAGGTTTAATCAGATGAAATACAGCAGAGTAACCAGGCTGTATCTGTCCTATTCCTTACCAGATGTTCTCTGTGATGCACAGTTTAAATGTTTGCTGATTGAAAGAAGATGGTGTTGAAGAAGAAATTAATTTAGTCATTCTCATAATGTTTTGGCGTTTTAGAGTGGAATGAGAAAATTAGTTGAAAACACTAGTGTGGTGTTGGACGCACATTGCTTTCAGATGCAAACAGCATTTTCATAATTAGCCCACTTTGTATGGACATAGTCTTAGAAATGCAAGAGGAGGAAACATTGGTGGGAAACTCACAGAGAGAGAGACTGAGAAAGAGAGACATTGACAAAGAATGGGGGAAACTGGGAAATCCAGAGAAAGAGAGACACACTGACACAGAGGGAAAAACAGTGGCAGAAATCCAGGCTGATGGGCAGAGACAGAGAGCGAGTGAGCCTGTCTGATGGACAGAGAGAAAGAGACAGACTGACAGAGGGAGAGAGCGAGGGATAGGCCTGTTCTGAATTAATGACTACTCTCATCAGAAGATGAATGTTCTCCCGCTCTCCCCTCGGAACTGAGCTCGCAAATAAAAAGAAAGTCAGTCCAACGAATAATGAATACACAAATAAATAAATAAGCCAATAAATAAATGAATAAATGTGATAGAACTCCTGAAAGACAGATTATGATCAATGTACAGTCAGTGGTGTGTCTGTGTATGTGTGTGTTTGTACATGCATTTTTACTGTTGTGTGTTATGGCTATGTATGCTTATATATCCAAACTGCATATAGGGTGATGTATGCGTGTAAACATGCATACTTTTATTGTGTGTTTCCTGCTGTGCACATATATGTAATTGCTGTTGCACATGAGTGTGTATTCAAAGTGTATTTGTTAGTGTGTGTGTGTGTGTGTGTGTGTGTGCGTGTGCGTGTGTGTGTGTGGGTCTTCATGTTGTGTTCATGTGACTGTGAGTTTGTGGTTGTGAGTTTTTTGCTAGTGTGTGCATTGGTATTTACTTGCATGTGGCTTTGTGAATGTGGCTTTGTGATGGAGAGTGCATGCATCCATTTTTATTAGTGCAAGTTTGTGAATGTTTATGTGTGTATTGATACTTCTTTGGGACCTTTTCTGGTATAAATACCAACCTTGTCGGGACCAGTAGTCCTTATGAAGACCAAAAGAGACAATACATCATTCCTAAGGTCCTGGTTAGGGTAAGAGGAAGGTGTGAATTGAGGTTAGGTTAAGGATTGAGTTGAGCATGAATTGGTTGTGGTTAAGGTTAAGGTTTGGCTTAGGTTGTCCGCAATGAAAGGAAGTCAATGCAATTGCCTAACAAGGATAGCTGCGCAAACTTATATATATGCGAGTGTGTGAGTGTCTGTGTGCGCGAGTGTGTGAGTGGGGGGGCTCTCTGGTGAGTCTCCTTAACATCAAACAGCTGGAAGTAATAAAATATTTAGGAAGCGCTGGGAGTCTGTGAATATTAATACAGCCTTTTCCTTCTGTCTCTCCAATCTCCCTCTCTTTTTCCCTTCTTTCTGTTTCTCTTTTTTTTCCTTCCCAGTTACTCCCTCCCTTCACCCTGACTCACCCAGCCTCCAACTCTGTACTTCTGCCGTACATCTGTCTGTTTGTCCTTTCTCCCTTTGCTTCTTTGGTCCAAACTCAAACTCTCCCACTCCCTCACTCTCTGATTCCAGTCTCTTTGACCTTGTTTATGAGGGAATCACAGTCATTTAATTGGGAGTCTGCTCTGCCCGCTGGCACTGAGGGTGATGGAGGGAGAAGAGAGGAGTTGACCTATGCCATTCTGTCATGCTAGCGGCGTCGGCATCTCACTGTGTGGGGGATAAGCAGTGTCACAAGTCCTCTGTGCCACCAGGCAGCAAAGTTCACCACGCTGCAACCTGCCATGTCAGACATGAAAGTGGACCAACAGGCAGACGGATGAACTGGCTCTTGAACAAGGAGAGCCACGGGACCTTTTGGCCCTATCACGATGGAGGCCTGTGGCTCAAATTTTAAAGGATGATGTTCAATTCAAAGTTTTGCCCCTTACTGACATTTCTGGTGACATAAAATCAATGTGTCTGCATCTACTTCACTAGAATTACTAAAGCCAGAGTACAGAAGCAGCTTAAGTGTATTTAAAATAACAGAGAATTGGCGTACACATCTGTTCACCACAATCACCTGCCTACTAACCTTTATATTTTAAGTGATACAGTCTATGAGGTATAGACTTTATTCCTATTCAATTAAAATCAATTAATACATTGATAAATTGAAAGAGAAAACGCTATTATAAATTGATTGATACAATTAGCATTTAAATTAAGCATTTAAAGCCCACCTTTGTCAAATTATAATTGAAATTCTTAATTCTGTTTTTATTATGTTGAGTTTAAAGTTTTTAAAATATTTTTTTTAGCTTTATATTTTTGTTACTCCATTTACTCCATTTTACTCACAAATGACTTCGTGCTTTCACACTTTATATTTACAGCTCTGTCCAGCCACAGCAGGGACACCACAAAGTATTCCATATAAACAAGACATCACCAAATAAATAATCATATGAATCAATACAGAGAGAAATATATAATCATAAAAATTGTGAAATAGTTGTGAAACTCAGAAAGCTCGTTATTATGAAGTGTTATTTTGTTTTGCTTCTTTTCACAACATAGTTTACTTCAGGTCATTTTGATTTCCTCCCAGCAATTTAAAGTTCTTTCCTAAGTCTGGTGTCATAGTGACATAGCATATTTTCTTTCTATCATTCATATGCTTATTATTCAAACATTCTGAACACTTTGGGTGTCCATGACAGGGTAGCAGAAAATTTGATTGGTCAGCTGTTGAGCTGTGATCCCACACACAACTCCCAACAACACATAACACATACTGAACATCATCCAGATGTGGTAATGTAATGCTGACACTTGTGGCTGTATTATGCGTGTCAGGGTCTACATGTACAGTAAACATTGCTAGAAGTTGCATGGGTGGTGTAAACATGGCATCAACACCATCACTTTGTTCTTAATGTTTTTGGTGTCATCCGTTTCCTTTTGTTTTATTCACTTGGTTTTGCTATTTATGTTTATAATGGATGCTGAGAAGAGCAGCCAGCTGACAGTGTGTTTTCGGTTTTAAGAAACAGACCGTTTCCAAATACCTTTCTGTGTTCTTCACATTGCATTGAATTTTTGGACTGAAGTTCTGCATGAACAAATCAGCAGGAAAAAAAATCATCCTAGTGCACATTTGACCTATTTGAAGAACAACTTAAAACACAGAAACATGTAAAACAAACAAGAACACACACCTGAGAGTCGTTGGCGAATGGCTGAGCTTGGACCCAAAGGTAGACTGGCATACAGGTGTTATAAAAGTCCAACGATGCTCACGGTCACTTATTACAACAGGCAGTACATTCATCTACACAAGGTAAGACAGGGAAACAAACAGTGCGACAGCAAACGAGTCAGACATGAACCAGGACAGACTCCAGCGGAAGGTTGTGAATCGCATCAAGGTCATTTGTTTTGAGCTGCCATTCTGAGGCTGTCTTGCTCTTTGTCCCCTCTGGCAAAAGGCGTTCCTGTTTTGTGTGTGTATCAAAGGGAGATGCAAGAAACAAATAATTATGCTGCTCATTACACTGTGATTTAAAGAAACACAGACAAAGGAACAGGAAAGACAATCAGACTTATAGCCAGTCAAACAGGAAGACAGCTAGCAGGTTCACATAAAGGAACTAAGAGAGACAGTGAGACATGGGCAGACTGACAGTGAGACAGGCATTGGGCAAGGAGACAAAGAGATATAGTCATACTGAAGGACAGGCAGATAGGAGGGCTGGCTATTGTCAGCATCAGTGACAACAGCAGCAATGTAATTATAGACTCTGATTAAAATCAATCTAATTTCTGCCACTCACAACACATTTTGCCTGCTGAAAAGATCTCTGCCTCTCTGACACCTCGGCTAGTTAGAGAAAAAGGAGGAAGTAAAGGTGGACAGATGGGTTAAAATGAAGATGCAAGTTATGGTACATTAAATATTGTTTTTGACTTTTGTTGTGCTTTCTTAATTTGCTGTGAGTGAACTGACTCACAAGCTAGCTAGATACTACACTGTCTATATGTTGGTTATGTTTCAATATGGGTTTTCTTTAGTAGTGGAGGCCATGGTAGAAAAAAGACAGGAAAAAATGGCAGTAAAAATTGAGAGATGGATGCTATGGCATAAATACTCAGCCTGATGTTGCAATGTTTCAATGAAATGCTATTGTGTGGCTACTGAACCACTGGGATCCCCCAACTTTCTACAGTTGTTGATTTTGTTGTTGGCCTACAAGATCCACCAGGCTCAATGACTCTTTTTATGACACAATGCTGTAGAGATGGTGATCTAATTCACACAAATGTCACTGTTTTTCTACAGCAGGGTGGCTGAACAAGCCTGCGCATTAATGTGCCTGCTCATTTTGGTCAAATTTTCAGGGCGTCCTGGTGGCTGAGTGGTTAGGACATATACCGTATAACTGCAACCTCCCTGGTTTGATTGCAGTTTGGAACCTTTTTCATTTGTCATACCCCTCTCTCTCCTCTTGTTTACCATCTGTCTCTGTATTGTCAGCTGCCCAATAAAGGCAGATAATGCAAAATGTAAGCCAAATTTCACTGTGACTATAAAAGCACGGGTGGTTGAAATAATCACAGTTGGCATTGGCAAAACTGAATTCTCCTCTTTGCATACTTGACACCTATGCAGAGGTCTGAACTCTAATGTAGCTTAAAAATGTAAGTGGTATGATATTAAATCCATGAAGATTCAATGGAGCAGAAGATGGTGCATTCAAGAAGTTGAAGTTTATCCCCACTGTTTTAGTAGCTGATAACAGCATAGTATAGTAGAGATTTGAAGGTAAAAGAAAAAATCTAGGTCTCTCTTATTACTTGGTTTATACATAGACTGTATATTTATACAGTACATTAGATGTTTTTTTGTTTTGTTTTTAGAAATGCTAACAGAAAGTGTTAGCAAAATCTGTATAAAGTGGCTAAAAGTCAAATTCTTTTCATATACCATTGTGTTATTGTGCAGGTGAACAGTAAATACTTCCCATTAGACAATATAAGCCATTCTGTCAGACTCAGACGATTACAATTTGTTCATATTATGGACGCATGGCTATTGAGTATTCCACAAGTGAAAACTCCCTTTTCCCAGCTAAGGAGACAATGACACGCAAAGTAAGTGAGTGAGACAAAAACAATGAATCACACACACACACACACACACACATACACACAAACACACAGATTGACAGAAAGAGAGAGACAGAGACGGAGGAGAAAGGCGTCAGTGTGGAGAGGATTTATGAGTGGGGCCTGTCTGTTGGCTATGGGCCTGGTCCCTCTGTGGTCCACTCCTCTGTAATATTCACCGCTCCTCAGGCTCCCATGTGTCTGCCTGTGGCTGCAATGTACACACATGCACTCACGCACACATGCACAGCCGTACATGCACACGTATACTGTACAAACATGGGTGTATGCATGCACATATAGACCTCTCCACAATAATCCAGTCACTGTACAATTACCCCTCTGCTATGCATTGGGCACTTTTGTCTTTTTCTCATTTCTCACCCTTTTGTCTGTGTTCATCTCACACTGTTGATTTTTCTGACTGTCCACCTGACCCTTCGTGCAAACACTGGCTGCTTAAACACGCCACAAGTCAGACATATTCTCACGTAAGGACTAAGTTGTGGTGGAGGAGTGAGCTTCAACAAAGCGCTTCATTATGACAGTATCAGCAGTGTAGATGGTGAGATGTGTCAGGTAATAAATGCCAGCGTACACACTTGCATGAATATGGTTGGATGTTAACAGTCAACTGGTACACAAGCAGCTCATAAATGAACTACTCATGATTAAACCTGAATGAAAAAGACGATGCCAATCAGCTACGGTAAGTCCTGTCTATTCGAGCCAGTGCTCCGTGTCAAACTTCAAACGGCAACACAATTCTAAGGCTGTCCTCTTTTAATAACAGCTGTGCGAAGATTCACGTAAATGGCTCTGCGGGTCAGCACACGCTGGGCTGTTAGGGTAGCTGTAGGTTGCAGAGGCTCGCAGGAGAGCCAATGTGCACATCTCCTAAATCTGAACAAAGTGTTCATCAAGCAAGCTGATTTCTTGACACGTTTCATGGTATGAGGTGGGTTCAAAGGAGAAAAAAAAAAAACACTTAAAATCTGTGCAAGTATAAAAGAAACAGACACGCAAATGTCTTTAAATGATTGGTTTCCTGCAGCCCTCAGACATATTTTCCAGCCTAAAGTAGTTAAGCTCCACAAGGCAAAGCTGGAAGCCAAATATATGTTTTTTTTTTTCAAATGAAGGTCAATGATGGTTTATAATTTGACATGTGGTTTGAGGTGCGTTTTATTTGTCAGTGTCTGAAATAAGCGATTGTTGGTGGCTGTCACAGTTACAGACACAAAATACAGTGTAACATTCGGAAAATCATTACATTTCATAATAAAAAAAGTAAATGGAATGATTTATATGCACTGCACAGATAGATCAATGAACAAACATTAAAAAGAAAAATAAATATTTTAATGTATATACTGTGATTGTACACACATTCACTCTCTCACACACACACACATCCACACAAATACAAGTACTTCAAATCTTCACAGCCAGCTAAGGGCTTGATCTTGTCTTTTTTTCCTTTTCTTGTTTGTGTAAAGAGGGCGTAGACTGCAGAGCTATAGCGAGTCAGGCTTTTATGATCTGTGTTAAGTGTGACTGAGGCCATGTGCTAGGCATGTCCATGTCGCACATGAATGAATGGGGATTCCTCTTGTGTGATTGGTCAATAAGCCCACACCAGTAGGCCATGCCAGCCAAGACAGAGGCTAACAGGATGAAACACAAGTTAGGGGGAGATAGCAAGGAGTTAGATATGAGGGGAGAAGAGAAGGAGGCTGAGGGGAGGTGTGTGAGGCAGAGATGGTTGAGAGGAAAGTAGGATAACAGTAATTGAGAAACAATTGGGGAAGGTTGAGGAAGGGAGGATGGCTATATAACAAAGACAGAAAAAAGACAAAGTGATGACAGAAGGTACAGGTGAGTGGAGAAAGAAAGGGACAGAGGAATGAGAGAGATACACGAGGGGTCGAAGGGAAAAGAATACTATATTTCTTTGAATGTTTGTTGCTTGTGCTTGTGAGTTCGAGCGTGTTCAAAGAGAGTGCATGAGAGACTTGACAATAGAAAAGACAGAAAAAAGAGAGGGAATATAAAAGCATCAGTGGCATCAAAACAACGAAAGCAAGAAAGAAAGACAGAGGGACAACTGAGGAAAGAAACAGAGCTGAGAGGATGAAGAAAACTTTGGAAATAGCCCATAAAAAGTATGTTTTTGTGCATGTGTGTATGAGATTTCCCCTCAGTGGTGTGTGTCTCAAGCAGCTGCCAGTTGTGATCTTCTCCATGTGCCCAGGGCATTTCTAGAGGACACTGAAAGCCGAACAGAGATGTAGCAGATTTGTGTGCCTTTTTTATAACCAAATTTCGACCGTTAGTTTATTTTATAGCAATCTGATATGATTGATATAATGCAGCATATTTGATCACAATTATTACAGAGTTGCTGAATATTTCGGATTTCACTTAACAAGCAGTGAATCTATTCTTATTGGATACATGACACAAATATATCCTAGACATCTTGTATCTGTCTTATTCATTAATTAATCTGTAAATGCATCGATGTTGGTTAATATTTATTTATTTTATCATCCTATTCAGAATGTTAGAGTGTTAAACACTGTTTTGGATGAGCTAATACTTCCATAAAATATTCCCTTCAACAGCACCTGAACAGACACAGAGTGAGAGGTCTATGAATGGGCACTGTGTGTATGTGAGTGTGATGCTGAGTTCACTTATGTAACAACCACAAGACACAGACAGTGGGAGGCTGAATTAGGATCTACAAATCGAGGAAGAGGGCAAGAATTAAAGTAAGACAATGAAAGAGGGAACCAGAGACCGAGCTTCATATTACTGAGCCAGCATAAGTGAAAGAAAGCAGACATTACGCTTATTTGAAAGTGAATTTTAAAAACCCTGATTAACATGCAGTATTCACTGTACATAAGTTCATCTCTATAGCTATCCTAATTTCAGGCATGCAGAACAGACAGAGACACACAGAGAGACAGACATAGAGACACACTGACAGACAGAGACACACAGAGAGACACAGAGGCAGTCAGACAGACATGGAGAGACACACAGACAGACAGACAGACAGACACATAGACACACAGACAGAGACACACAGACAGACACACAGAGAGACAGAAAGATCCACAGACAGTCAGACAGGGAGACAGACAGCCCTTGCAGAGAGCCTGTGCTCAGAAGTGGCCTTCTGTGATCCCTGCCACTTCCAAACAGCATCAGGAAAGAGTGTTGCTCTGGCCGCCAGCCGGGCTGTCGCCATAGGGACCCAATTCAAAGAACCCCCGGCCAAACCATCTGAAAGATGTGGAGGGGGGATTTGAAGATGCGAAAAACCCAGCGTGAGTGTGGATTCAGTGCTTAAACCCTGTATACTGCTTTCATCCGTCCCTCTAATCAAAGCCTCCAGTTTCTTCTTTCCCTTCATTTTTTTTGTCTATGTCTCTATTTCTATTATCTCCATTTCTTTCCTTCTGTTGCTGACTTTGAAGTTGCTTAAGTGAGATCAGAATCCCAAATTTTCTCCCCGAGTTGACGTCTGTCTCTGGCTCGCTCTCCCTCTGTGTCTTGTTTCCCCCTTTAGCTCACAGAGAAGAATTCAAAGTGTACTCTTAATGGCTTACATGTGTTTCGATTAAGAAGCTGGCATGCACTTCCCATTTTAATGGGCTTTCTGTGCTCTTAGTTCACTGCTGGGGTAGGGTATGTGGTGGGGATCTGGAGGTAAAGGCTTTTAATTGCCAGGCTATGGCAGGAATGTGGTTGGTCAGATGGCAGGAATGTGGCATGGCCGACACACATATTTTTTTCTGGCTTTCATACACATGTGGGCACAGATGCTCAAACGACATGGACACGACATGCATACCAAAAGAAATGCTTCAAGAAAACATCTGAGGTAACTAGTTATGTTAGGTAAGGTAAGGAAGGAAGAGAATGCAACATAAAACTCTGGAGTATAATGTTCAGTGTGTTTCTTTTGCACAGTAGGCGCCCAAGAACCCGCAGTTTTTAATGTGATTAAACACATCACCCTTTTAGAAACTCTGTCCTTCATTTATTCAAGAGTAGGATTTTGAATTAGCAGGATGAGCAGCACTACTTTTTCTTATCTTGTCTCTTATCATTTGGACACGCAGCCTTGAGACTAAATAGAGGCATCTTGAGAGAGGAATTTAGTCTTTGTAGGCATGACTGATACCTGTACTGCAATATTTTACCCTGAGGGTTCAATGTATAAATCATACATTGCAAACATTTAAGAGATAAGAGTTTACATTACTGCTGAGGATTTAACATTTTTTACTGTATACCAGTAGTCAATCTAAACCATTGTAAGCTGTTTGAAGGCAACTGTGAGCAACTGTGGGTGAAAACAGTTGAAATAAACTACGCTAAACTCACCAGTTCACTGCATGGAGAACATAAAAAGACATCCTAGTGTGACCCTGGGCTAGTAGGAATATGTGTAAAATTATTGCATGTTCAAATGTTCTTTTATTTCTCTTTTTGTTTATTTTTCTCTCATTTGTTCTGTTTCATTTAATTTATCATTCTTTTTACATTTCTTTTACACTTCTTTACAAGCTGGATTACACGATGAAGGCCCTCTCACTCACTCTCTCTCTGTTTTTCTTTCTCTTCTCTCCCTCTGTAGAATACTTTACAGGGCCAAACCACCCTGCGGTTAAAGAAAAAAGGAAAAAAAAAAACACTGGGTGCAAAATGATCCCAGCCCTGTAAAATTAGAAAAGGGGAGGAAGAAAAATGAGCGCACCCAATGTAGCATGTGAACTAATGATGGGTTGGTGGGGTGTTGGTTTCAGCGGAGAAGCGAGGAGGCCGGCGATGCATATGATGCAATCATCACCTTTCGTCCAGTGTATGGTTAAAGTGAGCCGCGCCCCGGCAGTTTGCGGTGTACCCACAGGGTCATGCCAGGGCATGTGTGTGGGTGCTCGGCCGATGGAGGCAGGACGGGACTGGAACAGGGTGGAGAGGAGTCCGGGGGATGATAAGGAGAAGAAGAATAAGACAGGGGGAGGGGTTGATTGGGGTGAGTATGAGTGCGGGTGAGGCAAGGAGAGCTGAGGAAAGATGGATTGACAGATGAATGGAGGGAGGAAATGGAGGGAGCCAATATGCACATAAACACACATGTCCAGACACACAAACATGCACACACACTCACAACCACTCCAAGTCACCCTATTATTATCATTATGCAAGTGTGACTGCAAATGGTCCCCCTGAGCAACAACAGGACTGAGCAATGAACCCATAAACAGATATGTGTAGCAGTGTTGGCATTTTTGATGAGGCAGCAGCAGCACACATTCACACACACACGGACACACACACACACACACACACACACATACACTCCTCTTTCCCTTCGACCTCTGCTCTCTGAGGGAAGGCAGTGCTAGCACACAGCCTGCCGTAGGGACCGAGCGACAGTGTGCCCAGCTGCATGCCAACTGCGCCCGCGGGCTGCCCTAACCCCAAGGGAGCAAACAGCCTCTGTGCTCTCTATATCACTATCTTTCCCTTTCCTTCTCTTGTCCTCCCTCTCAGCCTCTCACTGTCCCTCGCCATCTCCCGATCATTCTTAATCTCTACTCTTTCTCCTGCTGCTCTGCAACCCCCCTCTCTCTCCTCTCACTCTTGCTGCCAGTCTTAGAGAGTGACTGACAAGCTGTGAATTGCTCTGAGGCTATACCCAGATAAAAGGCAAGGAATGCACACAAGTACACACACACACACACACACACACACACACACACACACACACACACACACACACACACACACACACACACACACACACACACACACTTCACTGGGAATCACATTCGCTGTCACATAGATAGACACAAGTCCTGCCATTCCTGTGTTGGTGAGAGCAATACACAATCTCTTTGTTTGTCCAGTACCACCCCCCACCTGATGCCTGGGTGCTTGGTCACTCACTGTAATGGTACCCAGCATCAATCTGTGTGTGTGTGTGTGTTGATGATGGGGGGGTAAGCGTGGGTGTGAGACTGAGGCAGAAACAGACAGGGAAAAAGAGAGAGACAGATTGAGAAAGAGAGTGTACGTGTGTGCATGATGTGCATATGTGCGTTTGTGTGTGTGTGAAAGGAAGAGATATTGCGTCTCACAGTGTGTGGTGTCAGGTCTGGCTGTGTGAGCTGACACTGATTACAGTCTTCACAGCTCACTCCCATCACAGGGAACTATAGCCGTGGCCAAAGCCCTATATTTCAAAAAGTTGCAACACTGTGCAGGATCCAGAATTGCTTTCATGCCTCCAGCAGCTCGGCCATTCACTTCCCGGAACGAAATTTAGAAGCCATACCGTCCAACTACTCGGCATAGAAATAGAAAAAAACAAACAAACAAAGAAAAAACAGTATCCAGACCAAATGACCTAAATTAATTACATGGTATCGGTATCACTACATTTTGGTGCAATTTCTAAATCGATGTATTTGAAAGACAGCTAAAAAAATCACTATATTTAACTTCAATCATTTTCTGTTACTGAACAAAACATTTCTGTGGCATTGATTCAATATCAAATTTTCTTTTTTTTTCTTTTTTTTTTGTTGGTCAAATAGTTCCTCATATAACATTACAATTTGCCAAATTTAGACTTATTTAAGTGTCTGTGGCATTGATTCAATTTTTTTTTTGATCAAATAGTTCCTCATTTAAATTTACAATTTGGCAAATTTAGACTTATTTTCTCAACATTGAACATTTGAGGATTTTCTCAAGTGAAAAAAGGGGTATTGCCTAAAAAATGTCCCTATTTTGAGGTATAAAAATGTTTTTCTATTGTATTAATAATATTTCAAACAGTACCCAACCCTACTACCTACCACTAATCTTAAAAAATGGCCTATACTGTACATATGGTCAGCGTATATTTAAGTATATAGCTGGAGCACCACTACAAAAAAAATCCATCTCAACAGTTTTCTATGTAAAACAGTTTGGGCCTGTTCTTGTTGAGACACATGCTCCTGTCTTTTGTGCCAAATGATAGGCCATACTGCGTAGTGTATAATTATTGTAACAAGCCTTCTCTCTTACCCTGTACACACCAATGACGAGGAAGCATTGAGAAAAACAAACAGTGACACTGACGACTGATGCCTACTCTTAGATGCTCACATTTAAAGGCTATCAAACCATGAGACTCCTTTCTCTGTGTGGACCGTTTCTTTTTTTTTCTCCTTTCTTTTAGTGTGCTCTCTCTTTTCAGTGTCATTGACTGCTTTATGCCAGATATAAAAAGCAATGCATGGCCAACGAAGTGCATAATGGGCAGATTTGACTAACGTGTCAGTGCAGAGGAGTGAAAAAGAGGAGGAGGAGGAGGAGGAGGGGGAGGGAGAGGAGGAAGTAGGAGGCAGGTGAGAGAATGTGGGAGATAGGCAGATTGAAGGGGATGAAAAAGGAGAAGAAAGGAGGGGTTGAGAGACAGATAGAGGCAGAGAGGTGGCGACCTGTGCCCCATCCTACAACAGAGGTAGTCGCCCTGACATCTGCAGACACAGCGGGCATCAGCTGACATGCAACATGACTCGCAGGCTGTGACTGAAGTAGATTGGACCAGCACATTCATGCTGAGTCGTGATGGAGAGACTCTACTGTCAGATAAAGTGACTCTCTGTCAAACGAAAACAGATAATAAACTGAGTAGACGTCTAGTCTGAATCAGTCTGTATCACGGCTGAAGCAACTATGAGCCAAATCCAGGCAGGCACTGCAGCGAATTGGGGCCGACTTTGAGTTAAAACTTGGGCAGGCTCCGCTCAAGATCGAACAGAACATGTATTGAGAGTCCAACCATGCATCACCATCTCAAGCTGACTCGCCAAGATTCGATTGAACCTGACGTGACCGACGCTGTGGACCCCATTGAGAATCTTTGCTCTGAGCCTAATTCTCCACTCTGTCATGTGAATAACGTACACCATGAGCATAGTTGACTCCAGCTGATGTGTGCTGACATGTAAGTGCCCATAGTGCGAATGTTAAATCCAGCACCGTGGTTCCTTCATTCATGTGTAAACTCCATGCTGTGTATGTGTACAGTGCATTAATCCCTACTGGAGATGATGCAACAGAGGTCAAGCGTTATCCATAGCTAACTACTGGCCTCCACATAATGCAATGAATGCATTAGTTACATCACCATGTCAGACTCTTCATAATGTCTCCAAAAGATCAACATACTGTAAATGCCTTAGGCTTACATTACTTCGTATATCAAGATGCTATAGCAGTATGAGCTTAAAATAACTGATTCTAAATTTAGATGATCATTTGACATTGACTGCCATCACAGATCATATTTTATTACATACTGCTTAAGAAATATTTGTGAAGGCTCAGTACAGTAAAGCTGACAGGCTTCACAAAAGTGTCATAAAATATTTTAATTTCTACTTCTACAGGTGCAAACATACTCACTCTGGAAAAAAGGACAATGTATCATCCTCCAGTTAAAATTGGGTCTTTAGGGTGTAGAAAGAAGTTGGTTTTAATAGTGTAGCGGTAAAAATAAAGAGGATACAGTCATTGAAACAAGAGATCAATAAAAAGGCTGTTGAACATGAGATATTGCATTTATAGGTAACATGCAGGTAGCTGCATCACTCAGTGTATATTTATTGCCAAATGCGCGAGTTCAACTGAAGGTGAAGGAAGAGTTGGATCATATCTGTCCTGAGATGTTCTTCATAAGTTGATTTAGGTTTCATCCACAATCTTCCTTTTGCTTTCCATTCCTGCCAACGCACAGAATAATGTTCAAAGGAACTTGGAGCTCTTCCTATTTTCACACCTTTGCACACCAGCTGCAGAAAGTAGGGATTACTGTCTAATTGTCTCTTTTTGAGGGCCACAAAAATTGGGCAAGAAAGACCCACTTTTTTCACTTTCAGACTGTGTATAGATCATGTATGGCTTAATGAACTATGTACACGGTCTTGTCAAATGATGCAAAGCATATAAAAGACAGCATTTATATTATTAGCCAGTAAAACATCAGTGCTCAATACTGCTACAACATCATAATTTTCCAAATTCTAGCTTTGAAAGTGTTGATGTGTCATCATCACCAATTGGCCAATACAATGAAAATAATACATTTGAATTTGTAAACCAAGCAGCATTCGCCTTTTGCTGCTGATAAACCATTGTGGTCTTGATTGGCTCCAGATGTTGGCTTTTTTAGCCTTGTTATCGTTTTTGTTGGGTGGCCACTGCACTGCATGAACACATAGTGGAAGAATACTGGTTTGTGGGCAGACAGACGCAGGTGTATGCTGTAGTGGTGCAGTTCTGGTCCCCACCCCCCAGCTCTCCGCTGTTTAATGACTATGGTACAGCCCTCCACTGTGGCTTTGCCCCACCCCTCCTGCCTTTCTGAGCTTTTGAAATGTGCCAGCCAGATGTTCGGGGCTTACACCTGTAGGAGACACAGTCTTTGACATGGTCTCTGTGGATCTGTGGAGAACACACACACACATAAGCACATATGCATGGCTGTGCACATCATTCCAGATGTACATACGTCCATGTGCCCAGCAGAAGTGCCTGCTCACAGATATGCCAACAGATGGATCAGCAGACACGAGCCAACATGTAGACATACAGGCAGACAGAATCACTTGCACGCACAGCTCCATCTTTAACCCCTCATTTATCACTGTTCACTCACCCACAGCTTGGTTCCAGCGTGAATGATGCTGGTGGGGTAGCGGGCCATCCAGTTCATGTCACCCTGGTGCTACACACCTCTCTCCCACGTCTCGCCCTTCATTCACCTCCTTTTCTCCTTCGATATTGTGTGCCATTACGCTTCAGCGTTTTGTAACTGGAGACTGTCTGTCTGGCTGGTGTAAGCTAATGGAGAAGAGCAAGTGTATGGAGAGGCTATAGGAGAGACAGTCTTCCTTCCTCACATGCTGCTGTCAGAAAGCATACGGGCCTGATTAACGACAACAGCCACAATAGCTCTTTATGCATTCTCTCCTCACTGCTGGCCTGCTGCCAATTCACCCTCAGGGAAGGAGAGGTATACACGGTGTGGAGAGATTGTGTGCGGGTGTGACAGAGAGAGTGAGGGAGAAAAAGCGAGGAAGGTGAGGTATGTAATGTGTTCTGATTTGGTGTGAGTGTGTGTGAAATGTAGGTACAAGTGGGTGCATCCAAAAAGTGCTAAGGAGAACAATCAGATGCTGTAAATCCAATTCACAACTCTCCAAATCGTCAATCCTTTCTTGTAAAATAAACAAAAAAAAATGAAGAGGTTCTTAAATTATATTGTCTATCAACAACTCACAAAATGACCTAAATGTAACCCTTGGTCTAAACACTAGAACTAATCAGGACTGTTGTATGAAATATAATTGGGAGTCAGATGAAAATAGCCCTGAAACTTTATATCTATTTTAGGTTGTGTTTTCGGTCTCTAGTCTCAGCAGATGCGGAGTACTTGTGGGTGAATGTTTGCGAGTGTGTGCGTGCATGTATGTGCATGTGTGTGCATGTGTGTGCATGTGCAACTGTGTGTGTGTGGCTAGCTAGCAGCTATCTCCCCTCGCTCCTAACACAGAAAGGTTGAGAAGACCCATCTTTCATCTCCTCTGCATCATCACAGCGTCTGCATTATTAATGGCCCTGATTACTGTAATCAAAAATTCTTATTTATTTGGAGGAGTCGGTGGAGGGGGAGGAGGCAGCGAGGCCTGGGCTTCTCTCTCCAGACAAAAAACCTTTGGTCTCCAGCTTTAATTTTTCAGAAATAGAGATGCCGCAGTGCCCTATCTTCCACAAGTTCGGAGCTAAGCTAGTTAGGCGCACATAAACATGCAAATACTGAGGCACAGACGTTCAAACTTTTTCTTTCTCAGTCTTTGAGCATCACATACTCTGACGTACACATACCCACAGTAGCTTGCACCCATGCACTCAGATGCACACACACATACATAGAAGTAACTGTCAATAATAGCATCTTAACGAAGACAATCATCTAGACCTCCAGACAGCCAGAAAAATAAAAAAGCAGAGCGCACTCTCATCCCTGCCTTTCATCTGGTGTTTAGCTTCTTTTCCACCTCCTTCAATAAAGTCTGTCTGTCTCCTTGCCTTCCTTATTCTCCTCCTCCTCCTCCCTTGCTTCCTCCACCATCCACTCCACCCTGTCTAATCTTTCCAGGCACTGCCATTTGCATGCAAATAGTCCATTACCCAGTGGCAGGGAGACACAGCCAGGAGCTCACTACTAGGTAATCAAGGACAAAAGAAGTGCAGGAGAGATGTGAGAAAAGAAGGGGAGAGAAGAGAGAAAGACAGAGCGGAGGGAGAGAGTGCAGTGAAAGATCACAGGTGAATTAACATTGAGAAAGAAAAGGCACAAAGCAACTTGGCAGAATGAAGGGAAGAAAGAGAGGAGTGGTGAGGCAAGGAGAGGAGAAATTCTGTGAAACTAGCAGAGAGGTGACGTGTTTGAAGCGGTGATTGGAGGGAAGAATCTTTGTAATGTACAAGTTACAAGTTAAGTTGAAGACTGGAATGAGCAGAGTGCAGCTTTGAGTGTAAGAAGGATCAAAGAACACTTTATTTCAGCTTGTCAGGCTGTCAATCTACTGCAGGTTTATGAAATAAAAATGTAAGCTTGGAAGGGAAAAGGTTTCTCCCTGCTTGTTTTGTCTGCATTTTAAAGAACAGCTCGCAACAAATAGCTTGTCACTGGGGCACTGCCCATAAAAGGGCACATTTGTAGCATTTGAAAAAGGTACATTTCAAAAGAATTAAAGGCATACCTTGACATTTTGAATATTTTTGGTTATTTTTTTGTCAGCAGATATTTGTCACATTGAAAAACATTCCTTCCAGAGTTTTTGTAAATAATATTCACATTGTTAACACTCCTCACAATAAGTCTTGCTTTAACAGTGTTTTGAGGATTGTGAAGGAAAAATAAAGAAATATTTTTTCCACATTGTGACAAGTGGTTGAAGACAATGGCAATTTAAAATGCAAATGTCAAATACTGTCATAGCAAGAACAAATCTGTTGCTTGAGGTGCATCAAATCATGTTTCTAATCATCTAAATTATATATCATACCAATATACTGCTTACAATAAGGACTCAAATATGGGGGTACAAGTAATGCTGAAATGATCAATTAATCTATTTGTTGAACAACAGAAAATTAATTAACAACAATTTTGATAATTGATTCATTCTTTGTTGTCTGTTGTTGTTGTTGTTGTTGTTTCATTAATCAAGTAAATATGCCAAACATTCACTGGTTTCATATTTTTCTCTGGATCTTGAAATTGTAAATTGATTATTTATTTTTCAATGTCTTTCTTGGAATGTGAGTCAGACAAAACAAGCAATTTGAGGATGCCGTCTTGGGTTCTGGGAAACTGTGATAGCTTTTTTTTCACAACTTTGTGATATTTTATAGACTAAATGACCACACAATGGATCAGCAAGGCTAATGTCAGCATGCTAAAATGCTCACAATGGCAATTTTGTCATGCTGATATTAAACAGGTGTGCTAGTACTTGGTAATTAGTACTAAACACAAAGTTCAGCTGAGAATGAAATATTTTGCAAGTATTGGTATATCTACCAAATTTTGTACCAATCCATTGTGTAGATGTTTAGATTTCTCCAGATAAGTTGGTCGTGCTGGATGAAAAGACAAGTTCTCAGGATACCTTATTTGAGAACCATAATGTCAAATTTCCTGGCAATCCACCCAATGGTTGTTTAGGTATTTCAGTCTGCAAGTGGTGGACCGACAGATAAACATTGCCATTTATTTATCCCACAAATGTAGCTAAAAATCCATTCACTCGGCCCAGTGTCTCAAATGTGATGTATTACTGTTTTTTTGTTTGTTTTTTTTTTATCAGTGTAAATTGAGTGTCTTCCAGTTTTGGACAGTTAGTCTGACAAAATAAGCAATTTGAAGACAACATCTTGGGCTCTGGGAAATTGTAACAGCATATCTTCACAAGTTTGTGACATTATATAGATGAAATGACTGGACTATCAATCAAAAGGTATAACTGGCAGATTAATCAATAATGAAAATAATTTAGTAGTTGCAGTTCTAGATACACTGTAACATTTTAATTTCCATAAAAATAAATTACATCTTTCCACTAAGCAGCTTTTTCTGAGGGCTGAGCAACTATTACTTAACACTTCAGACAGAAAATAAGATTATGCTCCTGATTATGACGACTACAAACAGATGATGACATCCCAGTGAAACATTTAAAAAGTTGCGCATTTCCCTCTGCTGTCCATCCTTCTGCATAACCTGTCAGCAAAACCCTCATAACCTTCTACATAACCTCTTGAAGTACTTGTTCCACTTCCAAATGTGAATATCACCTTAAACCTTGACTCACACTCAGTGCATCTCTTGTTCTCTCTCTTTCCAACGATAGATCCTTGAAGTAGCTAAACTTCTTCTTATGGGAGAAGAAGTGCATGAACGTCAAAGGAAATGAGCCCCCCACCGCCACCACCACCTACAAGCCCTTCCTGCCCCCCCCCCCACCCTTCAACCCCCCGCCTCCACTCTGCGAAGCGGTTGATTGCGGCCCGTTTGATGTCCTAAACGCGGCGTGCTAAGATTTGCTCTCTGTTCCTCGCCGAGCCCGTTTGAAGCTCTGCATGAGCGACACACATTTTCAACGTTACACTCTGCTAAAACGGGCAATTATTTTTTTCCCCCCTTTTTTATGTTCGGCTTTGGAATCCTAGCACATAAGGAGGTGGAGGGAGAGACAGGGAGCGATGACTTGCACCCACACATTCCTCTAACTAAGATGTAAATATGCATGGTGCAAAGACCTTCCTTCCAAAGACAGGTGCTTTACTGTTTCCTAAACTTTTTTCTTTCTTTTTTTCTGTCACAAGCATTACTGAAATTACACCTCCTGCAGATATCACCAGCATGCACCTATTAAGACCCATATATTACTGTCAGTATTGCTTGGTTGAACCTGCCTCAACCACTTCGCAGCATCTCTAAGCACTTTTATAAGCCTTCTCTGTCGGTTGTAGGAATATAAAAGAGTCCTCCGTGATACAAGTTGCTGTAAAGGGGTTTATTCATTGTACGAAGTGCTACTGAAGTCGCCCCAGGCTCGCTTCTGTCTACACCCACTACAGGAGCTCCAAGACAGTGGCTTGGAAAAAAAAAAACTCTCTAGCCTTGGACCTGCTTCTCACCCACCCACTCATCTTTATGTGAAGCAAGGTCACCACTTATGTAGGTTTATCATTTTACAGACTTGCATTTGACACGCAGTTGATCCACTGCTACAGAGCTCTCTCAGACCGTGATATCTGCTTGGTTGCAGGTTTGGCTTGGTGCGCCGAGGCACTCTGGTAACATGTGCAAGTTCACGCACACACATACTCATTCGTACACATCCAAGCGTACATACACAGTGAGACACACACACTTCTCTCAGAGCTTGGCCTGTGCCCAGCATTGCACTCCACTTTTATGACCCTTGCTTTATGGTTTATTTAAAAAGTAACAGTCCCTTTATAGGTCATTAAAGCAGAAATAAAAGACAGCAGACGGCCTGCAGTGGAGAGAAGAGCGGGCAGACGCCAGCCAGATTGGCTTGAAACACACACACACATATGCACGCACATATACACACAGGCACATGCACGAATACAAGCGTATGTAAGGGTGCATCCAGGGCCAAGGGTTGTGACCCTCCTGGTGAGGGTGGGTGGCTGCACATCATCACTTTACACATCATTACCCTGGTTGTATATTGCGCCATGACAAAGTGTAGAGACAAACAAACACATGTACTGTATAAATGTTCACACGCAACTGCACATAGAATAATGAATTACACATTTTTTGGAGATAGATGGATGAATAGGATAATATATACAAATGCACACTTGATGCAAACATGCAAATATACACATATATCCAGAGGGTGCTCTCAGCAGACATGCAATTTTATCATTTTGGGCTCTCATTTCTCTCACTCTCCTCCTCTTTCTATTCGATTCTCTCTCACTACCTCTCTCTCTCTCACACACACACACACACACACACACACACACACACACACACACACTTACCCTCTTCTCATTCACACACACTTTGACCTGTGCGTGGTGGCAAAATGGGCATGATTAACTGTACAGAAATGTCAGCCGAGAATAATGGCTGAAATGTAATTACTGAACGAATGTGGTCCACGGAGAGACAAGGAAGACAGAGAGGAAAGGAAAGGAGAGACAGGGAGAGATGTTGAAAAAAACAAAACATTACCGCATTCATTGAAAGTATTGATGATGTGTGTATGTTTCTTGGTTAGAAAAATACAATTCATGAGAATGAATTCACAGTTTTTTGGAAAATGTTTGAATCATTCAGGATTAATTATATTATATGAGCATAAATAAAAGTAACAATTTT
The DNA here is from genome assembly GCF_027409825.1 of Scomber japonicus. Lineage (NCBI taxonomy): Eukaryota > Metazoa > Chordata > Actinopteri > Scombriformes > Scombridae > Scomber > Scomber japonicus. The sequence goes on along the minus strand of NC_070587.1, from coordinate 6,586,981 downwards.
AAAATATGTTTATACTTTGGCACAAACACACACAGACTGGTGTTCGGCGTGCCTCCAAACAAGCATGCACATATGTTCAAATGACTTACGGTAAAATGCTCCATACATCCAATCAACTAAATGATTGATTGTGACTCTATAGCGCCATTAGAATTGCTTGCATGTCTTTCTGGCATCGTTAATCTTAATGCATATCTTCAGTGAAATACATATATAATAAAGAGATTTGCTACATAGATTATGAACTGCAGTGCATTTGTTGCAACAAGAAATATGAATACATGAGTGTTAGTTTGCATGTTATGTGTTTGTTCTGCTTCAAAAATCTTTGTGACCATAAATACGTTTTTATCTCATTTAGTGTAATGCCCTTGGACTGATGTGTGAAGAATAGTGGTGGTGTAACGTGTGTAATTGTGTATGAGACAAAGACAAAGGGGAAAGAAACAGTGACAGTGAGTGGGTGTGTTACATGTTACGTGGTGTACTGTATGTCTACATTTGCGATTAAAAAAAAGAGAAAGACAGAAATAGAAAGACGGAAAGGAAAAAGACTTCATTCAGGTTAGAGAGGATTTATTAGAGTTTTGTTTGTGGAGCTTCAGACTGCGACTGAGACTGAGTCATTTTTTAGAGACAGAGCTCCTCATGATAAAAGTGTTAGTCTGGAGCCCTGGCATACATTGATGTGTAAAGTGTGAGATCTGTGGTGTGTGCATGTGTGTCATCACATGCACATATGGGCCATTTTGAAATCGTTTGCTTTCAAGAACAGGGTTGCAGAAGCCTTTTTCTCTCCTTCTTGCTTTCTATCAGCTCATCTCTCTCTCATCTAACCGACCATAGGAAGAGAGAGAGGGAGAGAGAGAGAGACAGAGAGAGAGAGAGAGGGCGCAGAGAGCGAGGTCATAGTCTTATTAGTGATAATGAGAGAGAGCCACTCTGCCAATTTACATCCGTAATCTGATATTAGCTCCTGCCACCCGCACTAAGGGAGCACATACGCACACAGATGTAGACAAGCGTGCACACATTTGCAGGCAGACACAGAAGCACACACACTCACACATTTGAAATTAGTTATTCATATTCATGAAAAGGAACATAACTGCTTTTGGGTGAAAACTATGGCAGCTCCTACGGACAAAGGAAGTACGGTCTGAATCCAGAAATATCAGAACAAATACAAGACAGAGAGTAGTGACTAAGACATGTTAGTAATGCTAACTAACTTGCTAGTTCTCATCACCTCACACACCAACTGCAGGGCATTTCTATTCATACTCATACTTTCACTCTCCTGTGTGGTTTAGTATTTGCAGCCGATCTGATTTGAGGTGCATTTTCTTTACTTCACAGGAAATCTACCAACTGGTTTTAAGTAAATGAGCCTTTTTATTTTTAGCTTAATTTGTTCAACTGAAAATATGAAAATCACTTAAATTAGTATGCACACATTCATACAAGATGTCACACACACACACACACACACAAAGTCATTACATTACATATAGATCAACCTCTGCATATGTATCTATATCAAGAGACTAATGGTTCCAGGAAATGGATGGATAAAGGAAAAGCAAGCTACTCTCGGGCAAACACTGAAGAACTTAGTTGAGCGCGATAAGTCCTTGCAACATGTTCATGAATATTCCATCCACAGCGGAGAAGCAAATCTCAATCACTCTCTCAATCCCTTGTGTTTCAATTAGATCCAAACCACCCAGAATCAGCTAATTGTCGTAAGCACTTAAGCATGTATGGCAGGATCCCCACTGTCTATCCACAGGCTAGAATATGCATTTCAACTATGAGGGTGACAGAGCATTATGCAGGCTAGAGGGGGAACCTTTTAGCTGTAACATCACACACTTTAACATGCTGTCATGTATAGCAACCCTCTGAAATCACTTGCCTCTACTTCAGGCTGTGGTTCTCCATACCAATGTCATTTCAATAGAAGTTTTATCATCCAGTAATGCCTAGCAGCCTGGTTAGGAGTGCCATATGGATCTAGAAGCTACACTGCACAGCATTATCTACATCTTCCTTAAATCTAATCTACCCAGTTTCCGAGCCTTAAAAGCTTATTTTTCTTCATGCAAATCAAGTGGAATTATGATCAGTCACATAGCCAATGCAGGTATCCACAGTATGTTATCCAACATGCTCACTGGTTTGCAGTTATTCAGATAAATGCAAATGAAGCAACAATATATACAATTCAATTATTATTCAGTATAGATTAAATCAGTTTTATTGAAGAAAGTTGTCAGGGCAAGTCCCTGTCTTTTAAATGCAGATAGCAAGCAAATAACACCTGTGTGTGTGATGTGTGTGTAAGAACTGCTTGCTATTTTAATGCTTCGTACATATCTTCTTGAGGTTTTTAAAATGATATGTAGCCATTTTCAAAATATTGTAAAGAAAAATGTATTCTGGTGTCTGATTTGCTTATTAATGTATTAATTTTAACAGCAGTCAGTACAGGAGAGAGGGTGTTACTGGGTGTTACTTGTTACATGTTTAAAGTAGATATTACTTTTTTATTTTGTACATATGTAAATGGTTCCATTGCAAGCTCAATAGATGTGTGGATATCAGGCACCTTGATATGTTTCTGCTCGCATGATACTTGATTGAAGAAGCCCGTAGTCACATCAGTTTTGTGCCTCTTGTGTGATAAAAACTTTAATTGCCCTGAAGAATCCAAAATCCTTTAACTTCCAAGTGAGCTGCTTAACAAGAAAGAATGTTACAAACTGACTTTTAAAGATGTCAACTTGAAATCTTTTTTAAAAGTAAAGGTTGTTTGTTGATCCCAAAGCATCTGAATGTAGTGTGAGATTTCTCCATTCCTCTGAGAATGTGATGGCATTTATATCTCTTCTTCACAAGGGTGTCTTAGACATAACTAACTCCAAAAAGGACAAATGAGTGAGTGAAGGCTTTTAAATATATTGCCACAACCAGGAGTTGCCTTGATACATTTTGAAGCACATATTTGTTACCCACTAAATCGACTAGTCCTTTTGTAGCTGATGTAGTTTTATTTATTTTTTAAATGTACGTATATGATTAGCTTGCCTTTTCCTTCAAAACCTAACCCACATTTCCACAATTGTATTAGTCTTTATTTCTTTGGTTCTGTTTAAGCTTTTTAAAATGTATTTTCTTCTTTTGGTATTTATTCAATAATGAACAGCTGAGAAGTGACAGGAAACAAGAGGAAAGAAAGAGGGATAATGTATGCCAAAGGGTCCCCAGCTGCAATTAAACTAGGGATGTTGCAATTACAGTGTATGGTATACGGTACATCTTAACCACTAGGCGACCACAACCCCCAAAGAAATATGAGATTTTTAAACGATGCTGCCATGGAGTGCAATGGATGCGTTTCTATTCTCCTGACTTAAGAAAACCCTTTCATCCAAAAAGAGCTAATGTCTTGGGAGCATTCCAGCCTCCTGTCAGCTTTCATCTCATTACATTTATTTTGGACCATATGTAAATATGATATATGTGGATAAAGATGTCTTAGTCATCCATCAGTGTGCTGAGTCAGAGCCTGGCTCCAAATTTGGATATCCATCATGTAAGAGAGAGAAAAACACATTAATTGGATTTAAAACAAATATGGAAGCTTTTGAGGGATGGCACAAAGCTTATATTACTTGACAAAAAGGCAACAACCAGCTGAACTTGTGCTGTTTTAATGCAAAAAATTCAAGCAGGGGGTTTTATTCTCTAATAAGGATGTGACATTTTAGAATATAAGTGTCAGAAACCTTATGGCCTTTCAGCTTTCCCTCTTATTGGTTATTATATAAACCCATGACCTCAAAATCTGTCTTAATCTACCACTCTCCTTTCTGCAGCTTCCTTTTAGCATTAACCCTTGCTGCATTAACCTTACTTAGGCGCCTAAACCTTCCTACTTTCGAGTCAGAGAATGTGGAGAGAAATGCAGGCGGGCTGAGTATTCTGCCGGTGTGTGCACTGCATTTTCTGTTTGACTGAGAGTGACTTCTACTTCTCCCTTTCAATATTGCGTATGCTGTCTCCCCTGCACACTGCCAATGTACTGTACCACACACTCTTTCTCACCAATTACCTGCCTGTATCTCTCCGTCTGTGCTGTGTGATTGAGAGAGGGTGTGAGAGGAAGAGAAAGTGACTATGTGTCTATGCGTGTGTGTTTATTTGTGTGTGCAAGCAGCATACCTGCATATGGGAGTGCTTGTATGTGTGTGTGTGTGCGCGTGTGTGTGTGTGTGTGTGTGTGTGTATGTGTATGTGTGTGTGTGTGTGTGTGTGTGTGTGTGTGCAAGAATGTGTGTCCGCGTCTCATTCTTCTGCCTCTGTTTCCCCTCCGGATCTCATGTATAATTTATGGAACCTCTCATGAATATGCTAATTAGCCGGCGTGCAGGGAGAGGTGAGAGGGCTTCCCCTGTTCTATTCTTACATTCGTCTGATGAGGGAGAGAGAGAGAAAGAGAGAGAGATGGAAAACAGAGAGAGAGAGAGAGAGAAAGAGAGAGAGAGAGAGATAGGGGGAGAAAATGGAAAAGTGTGTGTTGCTGCAGCAGAGGAAAGGGAATAAGTGAAAGAGGGAAAAAGACGAAGGGCAGAGAAGGAAAATGCTCGAAGGAGAGAGTGTGGAAATGCATTTATGAAATCCCCGGCGTTCGACAAATAAGCATTGTGGCAATATGGACGGTGGCGTGCCCATGTTGTGCTATATTGTGTTGGAGACAAATGAATCACCCATGCTGGGGGGACGTGGAGGGGGCGAGATTGGAAGAGGTAGTGAGAGAAATGGGTAGATGAGAGGGGGAAAAAAAGGGAGAAATAGTTGTCATTGTTCCATCAGCATTTCAGTCGTGTTTTTGAAAGGCTAGACAGGCAGGCAAATAGTACCGTTATTCCAGTTTCAATTGCTTCTCCCATAAATAGATGATAGGTGCCAAGTTTCTGAAAAACACCCTTCTAGTTCTAGACAAAGGCAAAGGAGGGTGACGCAAGCTCCTAGCACTAATCAGATAAATTGCAGTGGGAAAGAAGTAGAAGGTAGAGCGATTAATCCAATAGCTAACAAACTAGCAAACTAAACATCAAACACTTCATCTTCAAAGTTGCGTAACATGAAAAACCTTTTAAACCACATCAAAACCCTCACAGACAGCTGAGGGAAGATCTCACTCTCCTCTCTTCTCTCTCTTTCTCTTGAACTCTCTGTCAGTCTATCTGCCGCCCTCTTGCTTTCTCTCTCCCTCTTTTTGTCTCACACTCAAGCTCCTGCTCTCTCCCTCGCCCCTGCGTTTATTTCTCTTCTTCTTCTCTGTCTCTCCTACTATCTCCCCTCTGGAGTTCAATCATGAGGAGTGAGTCTCATGTGAAATAGTGCGTAACGTGCAACGTGTGCATGTATGTCTGTGCGTGCATGCCAGTGTGTGCACTATGTTTGCATGAATGCATACAGTTAGCTGAGTTTGTGTACATGTGTATATGTTTGAGGGGTTGCATGAGTGTGTGTGTGTGTGTGTGTGTGTGTGTGTGTGTGTGTGTGTGTGTGTGTGTGTGTGTGTGTGTGTGTGTTGTCTTTCCTCCTGGCACCCTCTGGGTAGAGAGAGCATTCCAGCGGGCAGCTGATGATTCAGCATCTGTCACCCTGCTTATGTAAGAGAGCAGACACAGCCTGGATGGCTGACTGACTGACTCAATGAATGGCTGAGTTACTGACTGACTGACTGACTGACTCAATGACTCAATAAACAAACTACCTGATTTACTAACTGATAGACTGACTTAACAAACTGGCTGATTGGACTGACTGATTACTGGTCTACCTAACCACTTCTAACAACTGACTTCCAACCAACCTTCAACCAAAATACAGATTTTTTTTTCTTTAAAGGCAGAAATGATATCAGTGATATCAATGATATAAAGTAAACAGTTGAAAACAAGTTAACTTAGGGTGTTCTCAAATCTATAGTTCATTAGCTTTCATCTGAATCACTGGTTCAGCTTCTTTCATACTTTAGAAAATGAGAACAAGAATGACTGATCATATAACCACATGAGGGTGGTCTTGAAGAAGGCCCAATCTGCCCAGACAACCAAGTACAATTACTATGTTCAGATTTGCCAAAAGAATTCTACCAAACTAGAGTCCAATACAGCCAGACTTAACAACACAGGTCTAAAATCCATCATGAACAGCTGGATTTGTCGCACAAACAATACTGAAATTTGCACTGGCCAAGACATAGAGAATAAAACTATGCAGAGAGAGCTGGAGGAGGACTTCACAAACTGCTGCAGGTGAACTTTAAGTGACACTGCACTGAAACTCAATGATCTGGAAAACCATCTGACTCATGGCAGACACAGTATTATTTTACAATTTGCTTCTGGCCAGTTTTTTAAAAATCTGAACTTAAAAAATGTTTATTATTGCGTCATGTCTCACATCTGGTCTTGAAATAAAAATGTTTAAAATAATCTTAATGAAAACAACAGGCAGGCAGTGGATCAAAATTCAAATGATGAAAGTCCTTAAATGCCACACTGTAGTAATTTTATTATATATAACTGTCAACCTGAACTGGCATCAGACTAGAATGGACCAACTTGGTACAACTAGTATATTCAGCTCCACAACTATAATGAGTGTCCCGGCCTTTACTGAATATCTAGCTAACTCACTGGTTTTATGACTTGCTGACCATCTAGTTAGTCATTCTCCTGATATGATAGCTGGCTAACTGACTCACCTGACTAACTGGCAGGCTGACTGAAGCTGGAGTCAAACTGGAGCAGGTTAGGTGACTGATAGGTATGCCTGACGGAAAAGCTGGATGTCTGATTAAACGTCTGATTGGCTTGCTGCCTGGTTGGCTGGAGTCAGATGAGCAAGAGTCTGAGAGAGAAAGAGAGAGAGACAGAGAGAGAGAGAGATAAGCGAGGAGAGGAGCACAGAGGCAAACTAGAGTTCATTACAGTAAACTTGGAGAGGCAGTGGTGACAGGCTGAGAGAGAGTGCAGAGACGGGAAGAAATTGAGAGTGACATGAATACTCTGAGCCCTCATGCAAATAGATGCAGTTACCTAGATGGCCCGCTCCTTATATAGACACAATGGAATCAAATCACAAACACATATACAATGGAGAGTAGCTGTTAAACACATACAAAGACATTCATAGTACAGGTGCACATCTACACAGTGCGTGAGGCTTGTTTCTCCAGCTGAAGGTTGTCAGTAGCCGGAAGCACAAAGGACAGACTGGACAGAGGTGAAGGCCATGACAGTGCGCATGTGTGTATGTGTTTGTATAAGGGACGGAGAAGACAGAAAGATCCAGAAGAAATGGAGGAAAATGAAAAGCAGAGTTGGTGTTCAGCAGAGTGACCTTCAGTGTCGGGCTGTGGGGAGGATCAACCTCAGGGAGACATGGGCGGCTTGGCAAAGTCACTCCTACACAGGGTTCACTGGCAGACGGGGTCAGGCCAAACAAGCAGACACTCACAGGAACAGCTCACACCCAGAGCCAGCCTGTAGCAGACACTCAGCCAATAGATATGAGGTGCAATAACACTCAATGTGAGTGGGCTCCTCTCATGGTTTTAAAAAGAGAACACACCTCCAACAACACATGCACACATGTACACATTGCACCATCTAATTCACACATCTCACTTTAGTGGCCACAGACAGAGGGAGGAGGAGGACTGGAAGGAGAAAAAGGAGGAGGAGGGGGTGACAGCAGCAGTGAGAGAGAAAGAGAGAGGGGGGAGAGAGAGAAAGCGCAAGAGAGGTGTCGCCTCTTCTCACTGATCCCTTATGCTAAGAGGGATTTGCATACATTTTTAATCAAAGCAAATTAGATCATAACCAAATTAAATCATGCTTTCCAGCCGCCCCGTTCTCTGTCTGCCTCCTGTTCCATCCACCCACCTATTCCTCATCATTTAATTATAGTCACTAATAAGTATGGTTAGACAAGAAAAAAACAACCTCTGCACAGATATGGAGCTAATTGTCAAAAAAATATATGCTGAGTGTGTTTTTGTGGTCGTAAAATGTTATCCATCAGTTTAGTAAGAGTGAACATGGAAACTGGATTTAAACTTTACTACTTTACTGTAGGTTAAACTAACTTTACATTGGCTGCAGTTTTACATTGGTCTTGACAGCATGTTGTGGCTTTGCTACTTTAACTGTCAAACATACAAACACATAGCAATAAATCAAATGAAAACACACACACACAAAGACAAGAAGGCAATGCACACTGGCTGACAAAACACTCACCCACAAAAGAAACTAGACACCTCCTCCTACATTCCTCTCCACACCCTATGCTGCTAAACAGATTGGTATCGGCCCCCATCTCTAGCTATTGCCCATTACACAATGACTTCCTACTGTTGTCCGATAACTCAATCACAACCCTATTATAGGCAATCATCATGAGGTCCACCTCTTCACTGGCCCAAACATATTTTGTCACAAACACAATTTGTCACGATTTCATCCCTGGTGAAAAATAAATCCTGTATGTCCTCGCACACAAATTAAATTGCAACATGCACATGCCAATACACACCCATACACCTGCATGAGCCCACAAATACACTCACCGATACACAACTGTGCATATTTAAGAGCATTCTGTGTCTTTCTTTCTCTGTCACACACATGCAAGCTGCCACACAAAGGTGCCTGCAGGCCTATTTGAGATGCAGACTCCCATGTCCCAGTAAATGATATTAAAAGTCATATCATGAATAAATCAGCAGGCAGGGTCCTAACGTCTCCTCTATGACACATTCACACAGTAGACAGTTGAGGGAGAGGGCAAGAGAGAGGGAGGGACAAAGATGCCATCACGTAGAGCTCACACAGACACACACACTGAATGAACTCGCACAATAAACACACTGAGCATGTATGCATGCACCCCTACACAAAACGTATGCATGAAAAGTGCCCATACTGTATTTCTGTGTTAGTTTGTAAAAGCACATTCTTTTGAATTTTCCCATCAAACATTTGCAGTAATATAGTTTAAAATTCAACTTAAATTACTTACTTATTTCCTACTGTACATTCAACAATTTTCTTGAATTTTGACTAATGTCAGGGAAATGTGACACATTACCGTTTTATTGACAGATTTCATTTGAAATGTGACTAATGTAACTGTCATTTAAACAGGTATACCCACTGAGACTAATCATTTATTTTTCAAGGCAAAAACACAGACTTCAAATACGCATACAACAATACACAAAAGGACAAAAAAATGCAATTTAAGCTGCATAAAAGAGAGCAACATAAAATATTATATACTTGTTCCACTCGGCAGTAATCCAGTATTGAAATAGGTTCATATGAAGCAAGCCTATTTAAATCTTTATTGAACAATGGAAGGCCAGCTCTTTGTCAAGCCTGCCATAAGACATAAGAGGTTATGCCTTTAACTCATGTTAAACTCACCTGGAGACCACCTCCTGCTGCTTTAAACCATTAGCCAGGATGAAGCAGAGTTCATGAAAGCACGTTTGGCATATTTCAGTTCTAACCGGAGGGTGAAATATGAGACACAAATCCTGAGGCTACAAACAGTAATTTCCACAGTATATTTAAAGGGGCACAAACATGTAGGAGACCTTGTAGATTAAAAAAGCATGCTTAAATTGAAGAATTTTAAATCTGAGCATATACAAAAAGTACTGACTTTAATGGTTAAATGTTTTTTTCTCTTAACATCTAGCAGCAGTTGTATAAAACTGCAGAAGCATCATAGAAATGTTAAGTACATACTCAGTTTTATACAATTTTAGGCTTGCATGTATCCATGTCTTCACTGATTATAATCTGATCTGATGGGGTGACACCATGAGCAATTTGCTAGCATGCTAGAGGCCAACTAGCATGCCTCACATTAAGAGTTAAAGCAACAGTGAGCTTATTATATTTTGTACTCTCTTTAAAATACAAGTAAAATGGTAATGAGAGTAGTGTTGGATGTTTGTTAAGTTTTAATGAATGTGAAGTTGTAATGTTGGCTAGTTAATCATGTCAACTTTGGATCCATGTTCAAGTTTTTCAGAGTCTTAAGCTGCCTCCGCCTACTGTTGCCCAAAAGGTGACTTGGTTTTCGGACAAAGCAAACCAATTGCACAACACATCGTAGGTAGTTCAGGGGGGCCTGCAAGTGTGGAGTGTTCCCAGCAATTAGTCTGTTGAGAGAAACTATTTAAAATTTTTCAAACACAAATGCCAAACATTCCCAATAGTTCAGCTTCATGAACACTTCCTGATGTTCTTTGTTGTAAGTGATCACAAACTGTGTATCTTTGGCTTTTGGACTTTATGTCAGACATGAAGAACTTGAAGAAATTATGATGGGCATTTTCAATATTTTCTGACATTTTATATATCAAACAAGAAAATATTCAGCATCAGAGGCAGCTGTGGCTCAGGAGGTAGAGCGGGTCATCCAATAATTGGAAGATTTGCGGCTCCTCCAGTTCGCATGTTGATGTGTCCTTGGGCAAGATATTTAGCCCCAGAGGAAAGTGCTGCACCAACGGTGTGTGAGTGTTAGCTTCCCCTTGATGAGCAGGTTGACACCCTGCATGGCAGCACCTGCCATCAGTGTATGAATGTGTGCGTGAATGTGACATGTAGTCTAAAAGCACTTTCAGTGGTTGGAATACCTGAAAAGCACTATATAAGTACAGTCCATTTACCATCAATAAAGAAAATAATTGTCAGTTGCAGTCTAATCTGCAGCCATCAATATAACAGACTAGTGACGGGCATTGATCAGCAACATCTGCAAACCTCCACTGATATACTGTATCATGGTTACTTTGTTCACAGAGACAGTAAAATGTTTCTATTTACACATTTGAATCAAAGCTTGCTTATATTGTAATATGCAAGTCATACCGAGACACTTTGCAACTCTTATATACAGCTTAGGTGTTAAAGTCCAGATGAAGCAGTTTTTTGAGAGTAACAAACCTCCAAGTAGTGGCACATATCTGAGTGAAACAGGATATGATGTATCATAATTATTATCTTGACCATTAAAAGTTGAAGCTTGATCAATGCGTGGAAGTCATGATATTATTGGTAGAAACTGGTTGGTTCAAGCTTACATGAGCACAGAGGAGACAATATGATTAGGTTTTGACATAAAAATACAAAGAAATTGATTGTTTGTTTGTTTGTATGCATATATTGTTGAATAGCTACACCGTATGACATGGGGTGTGATGTAAAAAAAATTAAAAAGGCATGACCAAATTATTTTTAGCTGCACAAGAAACCCACGACTTGTTCCTAATATAGTTCTGATTACATCTTTAATTTAAGAAGGTGCTGAATATGAACGCTGTTGAAAGAGAAAAGAAATGCATTCCTCAACTACACTAAACACTTTTAAGATGTAGTAGATGTGGAGATTGAAATTGTATTACCCTAAATTAATCAAATCTTGTCCAAAATTTGGTAGATTTTTACAGGAAAAGAAGGGTTTTTAGACAATTATGAATTTGCTGTGCATCCCAGTGCAGGGCTTGTGGGTCTAGTTTGACAAAACAAATGTGTTGTGTAAAGTTCACTTCATACTACCTTTGTATGAGGTGTCTGATACGATGATTATCTGAACTCTTCTGTAACTCTGGCATTTTGTTGCTATTCGTTATTCAATCTTAGGTAACTTTCATTCATTCATTTGTTTGCTCACACCATTGGTTCCAACCTGAGCTTTATATTGTCTTTATTTAGAAAATGATGTTTATTCCATCAGTATTAGTATGTGTAAAAGTAAAACGTTGTAGTTCAATTTGCATTAGTAAAAGTTTTGCAGCAAATATCAGAGAGATTTTACAATGAATTTGAGAAAGGGAGTAGAGGACTCTGTTTGGAGGTGTGTACTGTATGCTAAGGAGTGTGTGTGTGTGTGTGTGGGTGTGTGTGTGTGTGTGTGTGTGTGTGTGTGTGTGAGTGTTGAGAGATGCAGAGAGAGAGAGAGGGGAGTTGGCTGATGGGCAAAGGCATGCTGCCTGCAGGTTCAATCTGCCCGCAAGTCAAGCATCAAACTTTCACATCCACACATCAATTATTCAGCACCCTGCATTGTCAGAGTGTTAGCATGCCACAGTGGCAGACGACAAACCTGAGTGAGGAGGTAGAAGCAGAAAGGGGGACAGGAGAGGGAGGAAGAGAGGAAGAAGGGAGGACCAGTAAAGAAAGAAAATGTGAGAGATGGAGGAAGAGACTGTGGTCCACATGAAAGAAGACACAAGGGAAGTGGGAGGAGGAGTCTGGGGTCTAAAGAGCGAAGGAAAGTGGAGGATTCCTGTAATGGCTTTTGGGAAGTATACAGTACATAACTTGGGTGATAAGAAATTATGTCCTTCTCTAATATTTTTTAGGTTGTCCCAAGGTTGTCTGGTCAGTCCATACATAGTCAAGTGTCAAATTGACTTATTTCTACTTTTTTCTATTTCTGCTACTTGAAATGATCTCTTTCATTTGCTGTTTCTCTCCCAGTCTTAAGTCCAGAAAACTGGGTTACCTGTATGCATGACTGAGAACTTGTCATTCTTCAGGGGAAATTTAGCAAGGAAAATTACGTTTCTCTTATCCACTACACTGATTCTGAAAAACAGGTTTCTTATTAAATGATGCTTAAGAAATGAACTTACTGTAGAGAGAAGTAATTGCAGTGGCAATGGCAGAAAAAGGGCGGGAATCTGTGGGGAGGGCAGCATGAAGCTATGTGCATGCAACACCTCAGCAATGAGGCTACTAGTATATGTTGGCTGTTTGAGCCCTTCTACAGCCAGGAACATTTCCACTCACTAACTTGTCAATCCATGGTGTAAATAATAACATGAATAAAGGCTGGGTTCCATTTTCTACGGGACCTTGATAGTGTCAAATAGGCTTTTTTCACTGCAGACATTTTGACTTGTCATAGTAGGAAAAGCGCAGGTGTCACTAATGGCTTTGTTCTATTTAAGGCTACATTCACACTGTAAGCCTTAGTGCTCAATTCAGATTTAATGCTCAGGTTCAATTTATTTGATTGGCTGTTCACATTATTTCAGATATGAGTGCACACCCCCAACCCATTTAAATTTTTTCTTTTTTTTTTTTGAGTTTATTAAATACCTGCAGTGATTCCCCCGCAGCAGAACCGATATGTTCTTCTCCCCATTATAAGAGAGTTGCTGTGCGTATTTATGCATGAGGCACAGCGGTGAAATTTCATTGATTATTTAAATCTCAAGACATGGTAATTAATGTGCTGCATTTTTCTACACATGCAAAAGGTCAGCTGTTACACACACACACAGTCTAAGTTCATAATTGTTTGGAGTAAAGCAGCTGTCTTCTTGATAAGAGCTTCATCAGAGCTGTCAAAATAATTTCATTTCAGAAGCAAAAAAGTTTAATTTTGTTTCATCCTGGGGAGTTTCCTGTGTCTTGTTAAGTTTATAACTACACTTTTTAGTTTTGCTGTTAAACTGTCCCATGATATTTGCTGCAGTGCCATTACGTTTAGGCTACAATTACTGAAAGCAGCCTCTCTAATCTTTAAAGTAAATCGTTAAAGAAAACACTCACGCATCAATACAACAAGAAATTAAGAAATCACCTGGAAAGCTTGCACTGCTCAACATAATTTAAATAGCAATATAGCCTACAGGAACAGTAGAAGTGGAGTGTAATGTCCACAGCTACTGCTTTGAATTCTGCTTCTGTCGGACTGCCGAAGACAATTCTAGCTGTCATGTGTCAACTAGGCCGTGTTGCACTTCACTAGGATCTATTTTTGTTAGAAACATGACAGAAAAGTTGAAAAATGATTGAAACAACACAAATGGGCCTATAGGCTGCCAGCCACCTGGAGGCAGGGGTGCTGCACCTCCCCAGATCATACCAGTATCAGATATAAAACATCACATGCACCACGCTGTTGTACAGATGTAAACATGGAGACTGCTGAAGTCAGCATTTACAGTTTCCTTTATATATTGATGCATAATGGAAGCCAGCAAATTTGTGAGTAGAAGTGTCACCTCAAATAATTACTCTCCCTCCACTGACTGCCTCCATCGTAGCTGTTTTACATATTCACTGAGTGACTCCCACCAGTGCAGAATTGTGAAGAATGTCGATCTAGAGCGACGTAAAAGTTGCATAAATTCCAATGTATACTGTTCAGACTGATTTCACATTGCAAAAAATCAGACCTCTATCTGATTTAGCACCACATGTGAAAGTGGCCCAAATCAGAAACTGAAGCAAAGCAAAATGATTTGTAGCCACGGTGAGTTACAGTTAGTATTAGCACTGTTTTTACAATGACACACTAAAATAATTGACAATTTCTTTTTGTGTGCAGTTGTTTGGCCTGCATTAAGCTCCAACATGCACTACTGTTCAAACAAGTGAGTGACAGCTTTTGAATGTAATTTAATTTTTTAAACCAAGACAGTATTAATGGAAAATATGACAACACCACCAACACTTAATATGCCGTGTTTACCCACTGATAATGTATTTGAACCAACAGTATATCCAGATCTCAAGTATCCAGAGGAGAATAAGGTTAATTAACTAGCCAAGTAACTGTATGGTAGATTGGCAGATGGAATCACTTCCAAGATAAGAGATACTCTGCTACTGTGTTAGAGCAAATTTTATAAGTACAATATATTCTAGGTGCAGTCCACCCTGAGTAATACATTTTTATAAATAATAATAATTATAATAAATACATTTTCAAAATAAATATGTAGGGAGGGTTAATAAAAGCTATTCACCTGATTTGATACAATATATAAACAGGCAAATATATATACTTTGGGCAATAAGGGAAAAGGGAATAGAGCACTGGAATATTTGAATGTACATTAGTCTAAATAGATACAGAGACAAAGAAGAGTAAATAAAAGTTAATGGACACTAAGAAAGTACATTCCCAGCAAGTACTTGCTCTATCACTCTTTCTCCCATGCCCTGACTTTATTCTGTAGCTCACTTCATTGATTTTCTCATACTCACCTGTAAAGAAAAGTATGGCTGATTTGGATTCTCACAAATTATAATGTGACATTTCGGTGGAAAATACATTGCAGATGTCGATGAAGGAGATAATGAGATTTAAAGGGGTTTAACACCGCTGGAGTAGGCCAGAATGGCTTTCCATCGCTCTACAATTGACTGTGCGGCTGACCCCGATGTCAGCTTATGTCACTTATTATCTCAAAAAGGGCAAACTGAGCATGGGTATTCCATCGAAACTGAGATATCCCATTTCCACACAGAATGAGCTCCTTCTCTGAGCTACACCCACTATTGTTCCTTGGAGTGACGCCAGGCTTTTCAGCTGATCATGCACAAACACACATGTACTGTAACAGTCAAGTGCATCTGCGCAGGAGAGCGCACGCACGCACGCACACACACACACACAAACACACATACACACACACACACAAAACATGCACTCACACACACTCACACAGAGACAAAATTTCCCACTTGTGTGTGAGCCAGCCATTGGAGAGAGCAGGGAGACAACTGACAACTGAGGCAAAGTGCTGATAGTAAGCAACATTCTCCAAGAACTCTGGAAAGCTGGGACAGGAGGGAATGTACAGTGTGTTTGTGTGCGTTCGTGCGTGTGTGTGTGTGTGTGTGTGTGTGTGTGTACATTTTGCCAGATAAATACAGAGTTTTAGAATTCTAATAATTAATTTTACTCCTTTCAGATAAATGTTTAAAGATCCCCTCCAGACATGTTTTACAACATACAAAAATATTCTGCTTTGAATAAAAATTTGTGTCGAAAATGTGTTTTTTTCCATCAAAGAAAAGTTCAGTTACCTTGTTAAAATCCTTTCAATGACCTCTCTTACTTATATCTATGAATATGCAAAGATTTTTCATTTCAAAAGTTTAACTGCAGGATACAAGTCTCCTACTTAACTGAAAAGTCTGTTACCAGTGTTTGTGCACTGAAGGCATCAAGTTTCCACATCACACTTGTGTAAGTTGCCCACAGGAGCCGTTTGGCAAGCAAGTTGTGATATCACGAGTTATGTTCATAGTCATGAATCAATCAAGAACTTTATGTGTCCCCATTGGGGCAATGGGTTATGCAGCGGAGGGACACATACATTTAGCACACATAAAACACAGGACACATAAATAAAACACTAAGACCAAGAAACAGAAATACATAGTAAAATACTAAGCCAATTAAAAAGATAAAAACCCAATAAGTTAAAACATTATGCAAATGAATACCTTTTCCTCCTGAGATTTTAGGAGGGAGATGGCAGAGGGTATAAAGGCGTGTTTGTATCTGTTGGTTTCAGCTAGCGGAAGTCTGAGGAGGGTACCAGATGGCAGAAACTGAAACTGTTGATGTAAAGGATGGAAACAATCACACAGGGTGGATTCTGCTTTCTTATATAACTGTGTGTTGTGAAGATCCTGCAGAGATTCCTGTGTAGTGCCAGTTATTTTGCTGCAGACATTAACCACCTTATTGAGTACATTTCTGCATTTTACCTTGAGAGATTGACACCAGCAGATAAAGGAGAAAGAGAACACAGATTCAATAAAAGATTGATAAAAAAACATTGTCATCAGGGTCCCGTCAACCTGGAACTTTCCCGAGACAAAAGAGATAGTGCTGGCTTTTCTTGTACAGCATGTCAGTGTTACTCTCAAATGTAATTTTATTATCTAATATGTCTAGTAACTCCCAAATACTTGTAGGACTCCACTATTTCTATATTCTTGCCATCAATCAGTGCACTGACAGGAGAGGGCTGAGAATGTATTAGATGCATTTAGTACCAGAAATGATACATGACACCAATGAAAAATAGTCAACAACAGAACCATGGGAAATTCCCTCACTGTTTACCCACTATCAGCAAACGTCAAGGTGTGATAGTTTTCATACATGCTACAGCAGTCATTAGTGTGCAATATATACAGTAAAGGAGACGGGGACACATGGGGAGAGACAATGGATTTCACGGACAGCTAAGAAAATTGACCATTTACTCTCACTCTTTTTGCATGTGAAGAAGTGTAGAATCCAGCCAACTACATCACTGTCCAAGCCAAACCTGCCTGTGAGCTTCTGGATGAGCAGATGTGGTTGTATGGTGTTGATGCTTGATGAAAAGTCCATAAACAATAATCTTGCATGGTTGTTAGAGCTGTCGAGGGGCTCACATGAGTACAGAGAAACTTTCCCCCCATCAGGAGGTGGACATGAAAACAGCTTTCGAGCGTCAAACTCTCCACATAGATCATTCTTCACAGTGACGCTTGAAAATTCAACTGATGTTAAATAAACAAAACACATACTTGAGTGGAGGGTACTTAAAATCAATCTGTAATGTCCATATAAAATAATATCAAAATGGCTGCTTTAGTTGAATTAAATCAATTAACTGAACAGAATTTATTTAATCTGAATTTAAGTTGACTCAAGGGAAATTAAGAGGAAACATATAATGCAAATGAGACTACAGCATGACTAAAGACAAAAGAGAGAATGGAGAAACACTGGGAATTCAATAGAAAGAAAAGGAGTTGATATTAAGGTTATAATTCCCATTGAATGTGGTCTTGCTGTGAATACCCTTAAAGTGACCACTTCAAGCCTTCATCTGTCCTCTACCCTTGGCCTTTGAACATTTCCTCTGCAACTGCGGGGCAAGTCAGTGACCTCTCCATCTTCTTGTGCTCTCTCTAAAGAAAAACGCACACATGAAAACATGTTTGTATAATTAAAGTTGTGAAGACCTTCATAGACTAACCTCTAACCCTAACCTCCACCCACTACACTGCACAAAGAACTATAAGGCCAAGCACCCGCTAGACGACTGACTCCGAACAGATTTTATGAATTCACACATGGAGCTATTGTGGAACCTCATTGCTCACCTTATTGTAGGGTGATTCCACTTAAGTGCTATACTATGCTCCTGACCTTGTTTGGAAAGATCTGATTGTCATCCATCATGATCTTTTTCATATGTGATTAAATGAAGAAAAATGAAGAAAAATATCAGATATTATGTTATGTCTGAATGGCAGTTCCACTCAAAAATGTGTTTTCTTCTTCTTGTTTGTTCAAGTTAATGTAATGTCGTAGTTCAAGAATCATTTTTGACAAGGTAATTAAACGTTTTCAAAAATACACATCAGGAAAACATTACAATTCAATGCAGAATATTTTCCTATGCCTTAAAAAATGTTGGTGATCTTTCAGCTGAGCTCATCTTCATGAGTTGGTTGAAATCAACCTCTGCAGCTGAAATGTGACCAGTTGACTTGTTTACAAACCAGAAACTTAGTAAAAGGGTCCAAGATATGACTATATATATATATGATATTGTGCTAAAAAGGCCAAAACTGCATGTCATAGACAAAAAGTCAGTTACAGTGAGACAACGTTGCCATTTTTCATGAGGGGTTGAAGTCAGTTTGAACATTGTAGCAAGCTAGTTAGCTATCCAGACTATCACCAAATTGACACTGACATCTTTTAATGCTAATCTTCCAAAAAGATAATTTAATTTATTATAATGGCCAATTTCCAGTCACAGCAGTGAGGTTAATTTATTATTAAGGTTAGGGAAATCAGGGATGGTTACAGTTACAGCTCACATCTGTCATTGCTTATGTCTGCTCTTTGTTTGTTGCTTTGTTCATCTATAATTTTCTCTGTGTCTCTCTTTTATTGTTTTATGCTTATTTGTGTTGTGTATTAATTGTAATTGACAAGTTAAATTTGTTTCTTGATTTTAGGCTAACTAACACCTGGCCAGGGACAACAAATGAAAACTAGCCTTTGGTCTAATTCTGGCATATTTACACTAATGTTTATTAATATGAACTGTCTCATGTTAGTCTGTTATAGGACATACTCTCTTGAAAGTCAGACTATCCACTGCCCTGACCTCCACCTCCATTTCTTCTTCCCTCCATCCTACATAAAGAACACTTCAATGGAAATCAATTTTGCTCATTCAAAATGACACATTTTCACACAGCCTGGTCTGCCACCCATTAGTCTTCTAAATTGATCAACATCTGAGTTCATCCTTTGGGTCATATGTATCAGGTTTACTTTTTATTCCACCAAATTCTTGCCCACCACAACCCTTCACCACCACGATGCCCTTTCTGAGGTTAACATATTATACGCAGACACTCATGATACACTTTAAGCTGCTTTTCCCTGTGCTCATTTCTGTATTACAATCCTACATATTCAGTTGAGCATCATCCTTCTGTGTACTCTCTCTCTCAGTCTCACACACACACGAACACACACTGACCGACTGGGCTGACCGATTGTGTCCATTGGACCATCTCTGATATACCTAGGGTGCAGCGGGGCATGCGCATGCCAACACTGCGTCTGCATGCAATCTTGATCTCGAGTCACTGAAGCAGGCAGACAGAGGACGTGAGGAACAGTGGAGAGGAGAGGGAGAGTCTGTGTGTGTGTGTGTGTGTGTGTGTGTGTGTGTGTGTGTGTGTGTGTGTGTGTGTGTGTGTGCGTGTGTGTGCGTGTGTGTGCGTGTGTGTGTGTGTGCGTGTGTGTGCGTGTGTGTGTGTGTGTGGGGGGGGGGGGGGGTCCACCGCAGAGATCATCTATATTTCATAGACCTCTCAATTAGTGTCAGTGTTCACGGGTGGGAGGTTGGGGAGCAGTCCCTGTCTACTTGGCCTGCTCGTCTGCTCATGCTTGGCCTGTACCATCGACCCCCTTACCTTTCCCCTCCCCCTCCTCCCCCTTCTTCCCAATGCACAATAGGAGGGCTGATTTAGGTTCACTTCGGAGCTTTTCATACCATAATTAACGTGATGCCATAGGGTATTCTCGACAGCAGTTTGATCTGATGTGATTTCATAAATGTGATAATGGTGTTATTCTAAATGTGAGAACGTGGAGAATAAATAAAAATCCCACGGGATACCACACTCAAGTCAGATGTTAACATTTATCATGGTTTTCATGATGCACAGATGGCAAGGTAGGCTTGTCATAAAACATTAAATGGTAGCAAATACTGTACGTGTAAAACTGCATCAAACATAATGATCCCAGATTAGCAACTCTACTTTTTTATATATATTAATTTCAAATGTCATTATCTTAAGACCTGAGTGATGTGTAAATTCACACAGCTTCACATTTTTAGGTGATAGAGAATTGTCCAAATTATATGGATTTGTACCCCCTGCCCAGTACATATCCTATGTGTCAACACAGGAGATATATAGGCCTATGAAGATAGTGTAATTTCACTACAGGAGCCAGACAGCTCAGCTCATGGGCTCAATGACTGCCTCAATCCCATTAGCTTCTATTAGAACATTTTATATTATTCTACTGGTTGCCTGATTTATACCGACTGACAAAGGATTATACATTAAAAGTCACAGCGTAGGCTATAGTCTCATGCCAGCAAGTACAATAATACTTAAATTAATAGTATTTTGTACAAATACAATGTCTAGGTATTTTTTGGATTGAAGTGGTAACTGCAGGCTCCAGTTCAGAATTTTGGGCTCAGTGTAGTTCAGGTTAGTGTAAGGACCCAAAAGTATGGTTGCCGTTGGTCATGGGATTTTCATTATAGTCATCCCAGTAGTTTCTTCCCATTGAAATGGGGCATGGGGCATCAGGTGGCTAGTTTGTGGTCTGAAAGGCTAAAGATTTGAACAAGGACAAAAAACAGATATTCAGAAATGTGACTAATTGGTATGTTTATGAATGTTTTGGAGCACAGAGTATTATTGGTTTCCCTGTATGTGACTATCATCATCTATATTTCTGTCTGCTGTCAGTCCCCTTGACCTCAAACCATACTTGTAAGAGTAATGTCAGTAGAGACTGAGTTCTCTGAATAATTGTATAAACAGGTGGACTCCGCAGCATTTTGCACTGTCTGCTGGATTTTGCTCCTCTTAAGGAAAAGGAGAGCTCCAAGTGATACTCAGCTTACCCTCCAACTTTTCAGTATCCAGCTGTCATCATTATATATGATATCATCACATATCATATATCATCATATCCAGTTGATTACTCACTCAACAAGCGATGATCAGAAATTTGGATGAGGTTTTTATATTTCATGGTATCTTGAATAATCCAGTTTGCATATTTGGATCTCTAAAAGCTTGGAAAAGATTTTACCCAGGTTTCTAAAACCAGGATATGATGTTTACATTACTGAAATTTGAGTGTGCGAGTTATGTGGAAAATATTGGAAGAGAAGAAAATGAAAAAAGAGCATAGAAAGTAGGAGAAGAGTACATTTTCAGTTAGAGTGTAGTCAAGCAAACAACACATTTGACTTTAAGCATCAGGTTCTATCACTGTAAGCCCAGCTTTTTGCCATCTATATGAGGAGAAGCCACTGTCTCTATGCCTCACCCCCTCTTTCCCCTTCTTAACCCAGCTGGAAGCTCCTGCTGCTAGGTTATAGCTTGTCCGATGCTCCCCTGTGGCTCATTTAACCCGAGAAGGCAGCAGAGGAGAGGAGAGGAGTAAATGAGGATTTATCAACAGGACAGAAAACTCCAAGCAGCCAAAGGGAAGCATAACTGAGTGTAATATTGAAACGAGTGGACAAAAAAGAAGTGAAAAAGCAAGCCAGAACAGAGGGTGGAGACGATGGCTACATTTACATGAACAAAAAAAAAACAGGATTGTTGAGAGAAATCAAGTTTTTCAGCTTGAGCGATGTAAACAGACTTTTTTAACTGTTCAGGTTTAGTCAGACTTTAGACTTAATCACTTTGAATCCAAGGACACATCGCTATGAGTAATGATGTTTCCTTTTATCCCACTGAACTGCTGCACAAAGATGCTCTGCCTGTCTGTTATAAACTTGCACAGATGGAAAAATCACTGTTCAAAACCCAGTTGAGCATATGCATGGGCAAGAAATCAGCTTTCTTCAGCAGCAAATGAGCTTTGTTGACCATGTTTGTGAGAGGATTTAGTCTGTGGCCCAATTGGTGGCCCTGGGGGTTAAAGGTCAAACCTAAAGGCCAATAGTGATTGGTTCCCCTGAGGAAGGTCACATACACATCTGGCCCTAGAGCTCATCCATGCATTTTCTTTCTCTTTTCTCTATCTCTTGCTTTATACACACTGCAGGGCGACCTTGAGAATGTCTGCTGAATTTCTTTCTTTTTTTTGTCCTACCATCTTTGCAACTCACTGAACAATTACTGCAATAGGAATCTCAGGAATAAAGGAATCTCAACTTCTGATAAGGGAAGAGGCTGGCTGCTCGGGGGTATATACAATATATGTGTGTGGGTGGTGTTAAATCTTAGTTCAGGGCCCCTTCCTCTTTTTCTTGATGCACTAGGTGGCTAGCAGAAAGAGCTTCAGTGAGCATTTTAGGGTATGCCCTTGGCAAAGACTACAATGGCCTGGGAATAAGGGAGGAAGGCAAAGGTCAGAGGGCTATGTATAGGGATGGGTATGTGTGTGTTTAGATGCTGCTGATGAAAGCAAATATAAAATGTATTTATTTGGTCAGGTAAATGTATATTGAATAGGCTCAACAATTCGTTTTTGATGTATGATTCAGCTTGTTACCTCAGACTAGCTTTGTCTGGGGAAGAAGTCAACACTCAGACAATCAGATGGGTTGTAAACAGACCAACAGTTTAGCTTCATATAAAAATTTAAGTAAACAAAGAAAAACCAAAGAGAGCACACTCAAAATGTTGGACACAATATTTCACTACACAGGAAAACTGTGTTCACGGACAACTACAACAAGTAAGGCAGGTACATTTGAACCAGGGAGCCAGTTTTTAAACTGTGATGGATGTTGCTAGTCTGAAGTTGGGAACCCCCAAGGCAACACAAGATAAAACTAAGGGGTCACAAGGTCATTAATGGCATAAAAAAGAAAAACACTCATAGTAGAACAAAGCACTGTACAGTTTGCCTCCTATTCACCTTAGTGACAGCCAGGCATTTCATCTGACCCATTGGGAGCAATTTGGGGTTCAGTGTCTTGCCCAAAGATACTTGGACACATGGATCAAACCAACAACCCTGCAATTAAAGACTAATTTAATATTTATGACTCTTTCAGTAAATTAAATTAATTCCTTTTGAATGTTTTAATATTTTCCCTTTTCTTGTAGAATATATTATATTTTAACCTCTTCAGGGTCCCTTTCATTGAAATGAAATCTGGGAAGGAGAAAGTTACTCACCATGTCCACACAAAGGCAATATATGCTACCATTTGGGGTCATCAGTAAACATTTCTTTATTAGAGGTCAAAAATGTTGGGAACCACTAAAATGGACAATTTGGGTAAAAATGTACTGTTTACCTCCATGGTCTCTTCCAAACAAGTTTGCCTAACCTCAGGGGTTTGTGAAAACACTTGAGGTTTCGTTTCTTGCCATGTCTGACTATTTTATAGCATTGTCACTGTGTTTTTCTTTTGACTTATTGTATTAAATTGTAATATACTGATCAGAAAGATAGAAAAACTATGAAAATAAGCTCCATGATGTTTTAAGTGTAACCAAGTCAGTACAAAAAAACATCTTGTGAAATGTTTGTGTCTTCAAGTTCACTTTCTTTGTACTTCTCTACACAAGCACCAACATGGCCATGCAGATGACATGTATAGTTCAAAAAGTCACACTGTGGTTTGCGGTTATGGAAGAAAATAATCCAATTTGAGTGAAGGCCATTTGACTTTGCCGCACACCGAAGAGCACATCAGCTGACCCCCGTAAAGCCTAATGGACTGACAGAGCAGATAGCCTAACAGTGACTCATGCAAGTGAAACTGATCTAAGTGCAGATCCATCCCTCATGGCAATGTCACGGTGTGGGCCTACCTTCAGCACTGATTTGAAGCCAAACGCGGCACAGGCAGAGATGAGCCGCTGTGGCTGTGAGGCAATGGGAACACTGATCTGAGAGTAGTCTCAGAGGCCAGCTGAGGAGAGCTGCAGCTCTGGGCTCTGGTGAGTAGTGAGAAATTAATTAAGAGTGAAACAGCAGCAGGAGGGAAGATAGGAGGGAGGGCAGCAGAGGGACTGAAGGAGGGAAGGAGCATGAGAGAGAGAGAGAGCGAAATAAGGAGCCTCTGGGAGTGGGCCTCCTGGAGGATCAAGACTATTATTGCTATTATCATTGTCTAATTTTCCCTCCTTCACTATCCCCTCCTCCCCCCATATTTCTCATTTGCTGTTCATTCCCTCTCCTCGCTCTCTCCCACCTTTCTTCATCTTTTTCCCTTCTTTCTTCTCTATCCTGGCCCTCAGAGTGAGGACAGGCTGCTAGCCAGCGGGTGCTGTAGAGAAGGGAAAGCAGGCAAGAGCCTAATGAGATGTCTATCGCCTCCGTCTAGACTGGACTGCTCCTCTCAGCACAGAAGCATCACCACCACCACCACCACACTGCACTGTACTACACACTGTACCCCTGTCTGCATGCTGACTGCTGCTGATGCTGGAATAGCAAGAGAATAGCAAGGTTTGTGTGTGTGTGTGTGTGTGTGTCTGACTGTCATATACTTTCGGGGATTGAAAAAAACTCATCTTTGGGTCAGTGGTTAAAGTTGGGGTTAGGTTAAGGTTAGGGTAAGGGTTAAGGTTAGGCAAGTAGTGGTTATGGTTCTGGCTAGGATAAGTCTGCAGAAAATGAATGTCAGTCTATGTAATGTACCCAAAAGTGATGTAAGTAAACTTGTGTGTTTGTATGTCTGTGTATGTGTACATGTCTGAAGGGTGTGTGTCTAGGAGGTGTGTAAAAGCAGTATGTTTCCCTTTAAAGTGAATTGCATGGGCAATGCGCGCGTGTGTGTATGTGTGTGCATGTGTGAGTGTGTGTCGGGTACACTGGCAGAGCTGGATTTTGTTGGGAATGACTGTGTGTTCACTCTTGTTTGTGTATATACTGTGTGCAGACATTTCTGAGTGACAGTGTGTGCTACTGTCAGTGCTATATCTATAATTCGAGTGTGTGAGAAACTGGCCCCTAGGCAGACAATATTATGATGGATGCCCTCACACACACACACACACACACACACACACACACACCCTCCTTCACTGTGATTGCCTGTTAGGGCTCTACTCACACAGGCTCACGAAAAAAAAAAAAAAAAATCTGCCCTCCAATCCCACCATCATACACACTCTGTTTGCAGGGGCTCCTTTCTATTTTCTGATAGGCAGGCCCATGGCGGAGCTCCAACACAGGGACCTCTACCAACACCAGGGGGACCTCTGTTGTTCTGCTGGGACCTCTCCACCGGCAAAGTCACCAGATGTACACAGTTATGCATGTTTCCCAGCATCCATCTTCACTTTTCTTTCCATTAGCCACTAAGCTGCCTTCATATTTCATATAAACATACAGTACTGGTGCCAAATCCACCAAAGTAACATAATAGATACCTACTGCATGTCAATTCTTTTGTTATAATCCACAGTTTTCCACCTTTATGAAATCTTTTTTTTTCTATAACAGAGTCCTGAAAACCTTATTTTCCTTTTAAAAAGTCTAAGAAACCACCAATGCAATAAGAATATTTTAACCACATTTTTAACCAGTTTTCAAAAGAAATCTGCAACGATAAGACCGGTTGAGACTAGAATAACTGGAAACTGAGTGTTGATTTGCATTAGAGACAGGTTGGGATATTTTTACTGCACTGGTACAAATTTTCCCTCATTTTAATGAAACTGTTTAACATGGACTGACTTCCATTTACAGAAATGCAGGAATATCTGAGAGTTAAATGAGAAAATCCATAATAATCTCATGTCAGCGTGTTAAGTATGGAAGTGGATTCAGGGCGTGTTTAGCCTATAGCTTAGCATGAATACTGTAAACAGGGGAAAGCACTTAATCTGTGTCCAAAAATGCATCACTCAACATGTTGAAAGCTCACTAATCGACAGGTCTCATTTATTTAACCTGTGAATAACAGAAATGTTAAAAAAAAATTTGGTTTTCAGGAGTGTTACCGTATATGGTGGAGCTATTATTGCCATTAGCACAGGTTTTAATTATAGTCTCTATCCAGGCATAATTTTATCACACATGATCACTTCATGGTTACGACAAGACTTTGGGAAGCTGCACACCCAGTTGTTGTTTGCAAATCACTAGTTCCAGCATGAACTCCCCCTGAAACTATTGTGGGTTTTACATTCTTGTTTATGTATTAAACAAGGAAAACAACATGTTAGTCAAAAAACTGTGAAGGTGTTGAATGGTAGACAGAGCCAGGCTAGCTGTTTCTGCTTGTTTCCAGTCTCAATGCTAAACTAGGCTATCAAATCCAGCTTCAACAGTGCAGACTTTGAAAATTAAACACAGTCTGCTACCTCAGACTAGTAGTTTACTGTGAACACTGAAACTGCTCATTTGGACTAACATTTGCTACTATTTGCACTAACAGGGCAGGTATAATCGTCAAATAATATTAAACCTAGATAAACCAGATGAACATTCAAATTCACCAGCCACTCAATAGTAAATCATTATTTGGAGTCTGAAATCTACCAGCCACTTTTATATGGTGGCTGGTGCTAATTTCCTACTCTGGCTATAAGCCTTCAAATCTTATTAATGGAGCAAATGACCGCAAGCACATTTATTAGAGGGCTCAAATGTAGTGATTGGCACCATAATGACTTGTTGAATTATTTAATTAGTATTTCTACGGATAAGTTGACGCTTTTTGTATAGGCATTAACTGGAGCCAGGGATTTCTTGTAGCCAGCATCTAGTGGCTGTCAGTATCATTGCATTGTCAGGTACTGAGGTACTTCCACATTGGCATCAGCCTCAGGTCGGGGTAGTTGCCACTTGAGTCCTGCTTGAAAATAAAAAATTCTGCCAAATTCAGAACAGTTTTGGTTCCTTCACACGAGAGAGACACAGAAATTGATATTGATCTTCTCATCTAACTCTAGGAGAGAGAAAAAGAGACAATCATCCCTAATAAAAAGTCCATTAAGGAGCCATTGAAGGGGCATCTGTTAGCAGGTTAGCCTAGCATGCTACTATGAAGGCAGTCAACATCATATCGTTTGTCAGCTCAGTTCCCGCTGGGGGAGAACTGTGAAAAGCTGGAGCATGTCTCTCTCTCTCTCTCTCTCTCTCTCTCTCTCTCTCTTTGTCTCTTTACATGGGTTTTATAATCAGAAGCTCTTGTGAGGCATCTCTTATGGTAACCTGGTCGCTGCACACAAAACACACGCACACACACACACGCACACACACACACGCACGCACACACACACACGCACACGCACACACACACACACTGTTCATTAAAGTGCAATTCAGTGGAGGGCAAAGAAATGGAGGGGTAACGAGAGAGAGACAAATGAAAGGAAGCAGAGAGAGAGAGAGAAAGAGAGACAGAGAGCTTGTTAGCGGCCATGCTGAAAGTCTGCTCCAGTTATTCGGTTGAGTGAGAGGCACCGCCTTTTTTTTCCTAAGTCTTCCTCACTGTCTCTGTTTCATCCCCACGCCCTCCCTCCTGCTCTCTCCTCTCTGAGCCCCGTTGGTTCCAGGTGACAGGCTTACTGAGGGTCAAGCAAGACTGCACACTGGGTAACTCACCTCGCTCGCACGAAAACACACACATTTACTGTCTCTCTATCTCCCTCTTAGACACACATACACGATGTGCTCACACACTGGGCTTTCGACTGCAGGCCTCATTAACTACACTACAGCTGCCCCTGTTTTAGAGACACTCCTCAGCACGCTGTCTCTCTCACAGCCACACATACTCACATTTAAGCTTTCTCTCTGTATCACACACACAGACAAAAGCACACATATATTGTCCTTCAAGCTTTGTTTTTCCCTTTGTCCACTTTGCATCATTATATCTCTTTCTTTCTGTCTGTGGCTCATACAGGCACAAGACCTCTGACCAAAAGGCTTTAATTTATTACATACTTTTCACCCAAAAAACTGTCAACCTTTGCAAAACAAAAAAAATGCATTAAAGAAATCATACCAAAAATATGAATGAATGTTAGACCAGCCTTTGGAGTCTCAGGAGTCTATTGTCTGCCCTCTAACTGTCAGTGCACTGAATAAAAACTTACACATCTGGTATGGTCTACGTATTTTCATAGGCTAGATAAACCATGTCAGACTAAGGTTTGGGTGATTTGTTATAAGGCAAATAATCTATCTAAGCAGTAGAGCACAAGATGGACATAATGACAATGTAAACTGCATGTCTGCATGGTTACTCGTGTTTGTTAGTAAATGAAGATACTATAAGTGCATTCATTTTATTTATGTGTTGTGATTTTTAGTTTTTTACTCGACTTTTGCTTGTCTAGAGCATGTTTTTATTGATATTTGTTACATGTGTTATATGTCTTGTTATATTTGTTATGTTCTTGTTGTGTGTGTGGACCCCAGGAAGAGTAGAGCTGCTACCTTGTCGGCAGCTAATGGGGATCCAAATAAAGAATAAGAATGTATCTGTGCCCCATGGGATCCTTCATGGCCTCGGAACAAACAGCTCTTATCTCCTGCGATCGAGTCTGGCGCTCCAAAGCTGCTGCCATCAGCCCCAAACTCATTAATTACTCTTTAGTATCAAGCCGTAATTAGAGACACCAATCAGGACTCCCGCTCCACCACCACTCCACACCCACCCCTCCAGCCCCTATTAGCACTCCACACCGTACTCTGTGTGCTAGTGAGCTAAGCTAGATGCACCAGAACAACACTGAGATGAGCTCCCACCCCCATGTATGAGATTAGGCCACGTGCGTTTAGATAGGAGCGAGAGAGGAGGGAGGGATGGGTGAGGCTGGCTGGATGTGTGTTGGGAGAAAAATAAAGGAGGGAGCGAGGAGGGAAAGACAGAGGCAGCAAGGTGAGGGCGGGGAGAGACACAGGGAGATGAGGTGATGTAGACACTCAGGATGAGCATTAATTTGACATTAATTGTGTCATCACCGCTTTAGGTCGTCACCCCCCCCCCCCCGCACACACATCTACCTCTTCTATTCTCCCACTCCTGATGAGTGGATCAGTGGTGGAGAAGAGAAAAGATCTGATTACATCTGTCTTGTCTGTTAGCACTGGAGGAGGGTGAAACAGGGACAGGAGGAGGGAGGTGGGAGGGTGAACAGTTGGATTCATTAAGGACAGTGATTGGTGTAATAACATGCAAAGAAGAGTAGGGTAGGTCTACCTGCGGACTCACATTATCTACACAGCATACCCATTTGATTAGGTGAAGTTATGAACAGTGAGATGGTTAGGGTTGGGAGTAAAGGGGGGGGCATCATATAGGCCTGAAAGACTGCAGATAGACCCTTCACAAGGAGAGCTATATTGGAGGATTTCCTGGTAGGTCATTTTTCTTCTAATCAGGATCAAGTCGGTAGCCCAGAGTACCCACGGGACGTTCAACTTTATCATGTAATCCGTATTATTTTTATAAACATTTTCAGATGAGATGATTTTATAGTTCATTTTTTCTTTTTCTGAAAAAATAACTAACGATAACATGGGCTTTGAAAGAGATTTGAGTCAAAGTTTACAGTTGCCCATGTCATTACTTTTGAGATCTGTTGATTATATTCCACAAAATATGTAACATACTTCAAATTACAACGTGTTATGTCTATAATGTTATAGACTAAATGATCTAATAACATTTGTTTGGTTAGATAAATCAGATATGTACATCTCAACCTGAACGTGACTGTTGGGCATCTCTTGTGACTGTATATTCTTTTTCTATGTATTCTCCATTGGTCACTGCACAGAAAGCCCATCCATCCCCCACACCACAGAGCTGGTAGGTAACCTGGAGTATGTTGGGATTTCCTGTGTGAATGCTCAGGCCTTGAACATTTGCCTTCTGGTTTAAATCAGTTTTCTGCTCTCTAGGCTACACCTCACACTTTCACAGGGACAATGTGTATTTTGTGTCCAGTATTCATTTTTCTGCACTCCCACTACATTGCTTCAGTGCATCATAGCTTTTATTGGATCCAAATGACAGAGAATTGCCCTATAAGCCTTCAAGCAACTATGAAGCATAAAGATATCATTGCATTGAAAAAACATGAATTTAGCAGCAAGTAACAAGATCTCTTTTTTAGAATGATAAAATCAATTTTTTTTCTCATTAAGGACAGATAACGTCATCAAGCTTATCTTTATCTTGGTAAGATATTCAATCTATTTTTCAGCAACAGCCCACAAGAAATTGCATGGTTGATGCGGTGATATCCCAAAACATCAATTATAAGAAAGCTACATGTTTTTTTATTTCAAGAATCACATCAGTCTTAAACTTTCTGAACTGATAAAATATGGGATTTTTTAAAATGTATTTATTTATTTGAAGACACAGTCTGTGATTCAAATACAAACAGAAGAGTAGTCCGACAACCAAAATTCGAAGCACAGGACTGGAAACTTGCTATCCCAAATTGATTGACAGGTCTTTTAATACATAGACTAACAGCAGACAACAACTGAATCCAAGTTATTAATGTTTGCTGATGCGGTTAAGGTTTGTTTACATCTATGTGATGAAATTTAAGCCATCTGAAGTGATGCAAAGACTCCTCTGCGGTATAGTTTATAGAGCCTCTCATGCCTTTCATGACTTGAGTTACTGGAATAATATATGAAAATGTGATACTAGTTTCATTTAGAGCCATTAAGTCTTAACATTTGGTTCTTAGTTGTAGAAGACACATTCATTACTTGTAATCTAAATTAGGTGATTCACAGAAATGTTTGTATCTGTCCATGAGGCCAATTGAGTGTCACAGCTTTAAAAAAAGACAGAAACAACAATTCTACCATCAATAGCTAATGCCCTGTATGTCATGAATGATTACTTGATGTCTCCAGATTATAATCTCTCCCATAGACACCTGTCTGCCCCCAGTATGAATGTTGCTGTAATGTTCCAGACATGGGCTCCACAAAGTTTTTCAGCAGTCTACTCATTTTAGTCAATGACATAATTTTGTCCATTTTCTTTGCTGTCTGTATTTTTCATTCTCATTGAATCTTTGATGGTTTAATACCGCACTAAGAAATGCTGTCTCAATCCCCGGATCCCGGTAACTGTACCTGTCTCTAAAACTGTCCTTTGTAACCAGGCTTATAGTTCTGATAACTTTACAACTTCAAAATCCATGCAGAGCAGTAAAACTACTCTTGGCCCTATTTTAGCAAAAGCACAAGTGCAGTGCTCAAATTTATACTCTTTTAAATCTCACTGTGGCCTTCAATCCAACTTGCTGGCTTTAGCTTCTAAACTTCAAACTGTCATCCCCAGCTTAGACAGTATGGAGTCCTCGTTTGGTGGTCTATTGGTATCCCCCATGAACTCTTTTGGCATTCTTAGAGTAATTCAGACAAGTTAAAAGAGGTGTGTAATCTGTTTTTCCATTAAAAGATACCATTTGGGATTTACTTTTCATCGATTGATTTTAAACATCTGTTTAAGCATCTTTGGAGCTTAGTTACATCTTAAAAGTTATAGCTTTGAATTTATGGAATGATTGTTTTCTTCTACATTATTCTTCTCTATTTTTTCAAATGCCTTTGAAACAATGCTTTGGAAAGTTATTTACTAATAAAGATAGCAAAGATTATAAAGATGATTATTAAAGCTTATTTTCACAGTGGCTGCAGTAGCTGAGAATAAGTCTTAGCATTAATTCTGGAGGTAGTACATCAAACTCCCCCCTTCTGTATATTGGTGAGTTAATACTTTTTATGAACAATTGAATTTTGGAAGTATACCATTTTTTCACTTTGCAGTTCGGCTGGAAAGTGAGAACTGCTGAATCCTCATAAGCACTCAAGGACATCTGTACCCTGGAGCCTTGCCTGGGTGGTTCTGTCTGTTAGCAGTTAGCAGTGTCCCCAGTCAGCCTTTAGCTCCAAGGGCGGTCTCTACAGTGATATCACTGGGCCAAGCAAAGAAGGACCTGCTCCCAGATGCTTGAGTGGATGAATAATGACACTGTAACACAGCTTCTCTCACTCGCTGATAATGAGGAACAGAAGAGCAGACCCTCCCCGAGGCACAGCACCTGGACTGGACTGCCTTCCTGTCTACCTCAACCTCTATCTCTCTCAGGAGAAAGGCAGGGAAGAGTGAGACTTTGGCCATACGCCAGACTCCTAGTCTCACTTACACTCAATCACACTCAGTTTGGTCTAATTGTGAAATTATGAAACATCTTATAAAGTTACTGGACCGTGTTTGAGCTCATCAGACCCCCAAAAATGCTTACAAAAACACATTTTAATTGTGTGTTTTTGTGTCAGGCACTTTAGCTTTTAATATACGCTGCCTGCTTTCCTCCCTCCACACCTTTCCCTCCACTTCTCACTTCTCTCCCTGCAGAGAGGCTTTGCCAAGTGGAGTCAATTAAAACTGTACATCTAAGTGAGAAATGATTGTTTGAGCGTGTGGGTGTTGGTGCATTTGGTTTCATAACTGTGCCTCTTTGTGTGAATGTGTGAATTTGTGGTATTTTAAAATGTATGTGTGTGAATGTGCATGTGTGATGTCTGTCTGTGTGTGTGTGTGTACATGTCTGCATGAGTGTAGTGGCGGGGACTCCCCTGGGGCCTGGCAGTATGGCGCTGTAGCGCTGCACACTCCTCCTGTGAAAACGCCTCCAATGGGACTGGGACAGCTGTGACCAACCTATACCGCTTCATAGGCCATAACAAGCCTTATGACACACAGACATACACACACACACACATATATACACACCTATTAATCCAATCCTGCCAACTCTGTCTGGCTGTCTGGGTGCCTCCTTGTTTTGTCTGTCTGTCATGAACTATTTTTCTCTTGCACACACATGCACGCATGCACACACCAATACATTTCTCTCTTTCTTTCTCAAGCAGAGTCTGAAACACAAGTGATGCTTCCAGACATATGTGAAGGCACTTTTTTCCCCCTATTTTTCATTCATACAGCCCACTCCTCCTGCCTCCCACGCAGAGACTCGGTGTCCTGGTCAAACACGACTGCCAAGAGGGGTTGTCTGCTTGTGTGAAAAGGACTTATGTTTTTAAAATGATACAAGCTGGACAATAAAGAAATAAATTCACAAGCAGCATAAATTCATTCATCTTGGCAGCTACTGTGTACAAGCACATGAGAGAAACAGAATTTGACAAGCACAAGTAAGCTTAGGAAAACCCACTTCCGAGTCTCTGAATTATAAGGAAAAGGTCACTTTGTTGTGTTTTCATGAATAACAAATGTATCTTTATGGTCATAGTCACACAAATGAGACAAGACAAGGAAGTCTTTCTTTTAATTTCATTTATTTAACAGTCACCAGATGATGAGATACATTCTCTTAAAAAAGAAATAGACAACAAAACTGATATTCTTTTGAGATTTTAAAAACTATTATACAATATTCTTAATATATAGATTTTGTACAAAATAAAAGTAAAAGGGGAAAAGGGAGAGTGACATCTTAAAAAACAGAGAAAAAAAGAGGAAGGGATAGGAGTTGACTTAAACAACTACCACATTTAGGAGTGACAAAGACCAATCTCTTTCATAAATAAATATAGGAAAATTAGACATCATATATAGCTCTCTTTCCAATAGCAGGGCATTGCTAATGTCTGTAGCACAGGTCTTTAACATAACTGCTCTGTGAGGCCCATTTGCTTAGAAAATTCCACACATTTTCCACCCAGAGATTAACTGGAACCAGTGCGGCTAAAAGCCCTGAAATAAAGGTATTTACCTCAGTAATGGGTCTGATAGTCTGTGCCGTGCTTGACCTTTGGCTGTAACAATAACCCCCACCCCACCCTTAACCCTCTTCTTTTCCTTTGTGTGCCGTACTTGGTACAGACCAAATGCAGTGAGTCTCCTAGGGGGATTTAAAGAATAGGGGTGTCCTCTTTTTTTCTCTCCCAAGGCCAGTGAGAAACAAGCTTCAGACTCCCCCCACTCACAAACACAGAGACAACTGAGCGGAGCACATGTGGGAGGGTGCACAGTATTGGAGCATAGGAAGGTCATACTGCACTACCAACATCATTTCACCATTGAATTCCATCCGTAAACCATGGATATTTCAGTGCTGTCCTTGTTGGCCCTTAAAATTTCAACAATACAACAACAACTACAAGACAACAGAATAAACATACAAAAAGGGGATGTGGATGGCTGTGGGGCTTTGCAACCCTGTTTGACATAGACTTATGCCACTCAGATTGGCTGATTGTTTTCTCCTTAAATCTCTCTCTTTGCACTGCTTGAAGTGTTAGAAGCTCAGGGTATAAGCACTGAAAACATGGGAACAAGGAAACACAAAATACAGACAATGAGCATGATTTACAATACAGATACACTACCTGTTTTCAGACACACACACCCAAACAGCATGAAAACTGAGGCTGGTGATTGATCCCACTGTAACAACAGACTTTTGTTCTATCCTTGTCTCCATCTTTTCCATTTGTACCCTCTGTGAGCAGGCAAGCGGTCAGTGACATTGGCCTCCTCAGAGCAGGACAGCAGGCAGAGTGACTTGGCGTTAATCACAGTTTTGTCTCACTTTCTTGGCACATTAAGCTGGAGAGGCAAGCGGCTGCCCGGGCGGCCGGGGTGAGAGATGGGAGGACAACACGTTAGATTCTCAATAATGACGCATCGCTGCCGCATCACTTTGAAGATTAAAAGCAAGATGCTGAATTTCAATCAAGCTACGTTAATGGCTCGGTGTGAAGAATGGTCACTTTGTCTCCACTGGCAGGCAGAGAGAGAGAGAGGGAGAGGGATAGAGAGAGAGAGAAACTCGCATGAGAAGCCCAGGTGAGACAAAGTGATGCAACATTTTAATTCAATGAATTGCATGCTAGCCAGTGATGATAAAATCCATTTAATGATGTAGTGACAATATTCTCTAAACAATGTCAAAAGGGCATTAACAAAATTTTACAACCAATAGAAAAGTCAAAGTGCCAAGGTCTGAATGCGTGAAGCTGTAAATAACAGGACTGCTGATCTGATCTGAAGATAATTAATTCGATCTGATGAGCATGCGAATGTCATTATCGTTAAACTGCTTTCAGATCAGAAATCTATTTTTGTAGGAAAAAAAAGTCCCTACTGCTGACAATGACAGTCTTTGAGAAAAGGAGTCCAATGTAATTCAATGCCAAGATTACTTTATGAACTTGCGATTTCCTCATTTTTTCCTGTAGCCACCTACTGTTACAAAACATGCCAAGCTCTGCCTGAGCTGCTCAGTGAATGCATTGCACTGCGAGATGTGACCCACTTGCAATAAAGTGCATTGAGAGTTCAGTTCTCATGTTAGATGAGAAGCGATGTTGGGCAAGCACAGCTGAGAGATTGTCATCACAGTATAGCTGATATGAGGAAAAACCTAATGTGACATGAACTAGATCTCTCGGGGAGGGGAGGGGATCAAAAGAGGAGGAGGTGAAAGAAGAATTGTCAAGACAACAAAGAAAGACAGGAGTGTTGGTCCTATAGTCTCTGTGTCAAGGAATGTCACAGTTGAGCACAGTGCTTTATGGGTAGGGTAGTTCTTTCTGAGGGCAGGGTGTGTTGTCCTGGACGTCAGCCAGGAACCCAGCTCTGGTTGCTATGAGCTTGCTGTGGACCAGCAAGTCCGCTCATCCCCATTCCCATGCCCACAGTCACGCCCATGCCCATCCCCATTCCAATGCCCACACCCTGAGCTAGGGAGCAGTCAAAGTTAAAGTCCATCTCCTCCCCAGAGTCCAAAATGTCATGGAGGAGGATGGACTCCATATCACAGTCCAAGCTGCCATGGAACATGTCAATGTCCAGGTCAGCTGGTAGTCTCTCATGGGGGTGCTGTTGATGATAGCCATGGTAATTGTTATTTCCAGTACTGCCCCCCATCCCCTGGCCATGGTGGAACAGTCCATTTGCCATGCCTTGGTGTTGTGGGTCAGGGTAATGATTGTGACGGGGGTGTGGGTGTGGAGCAGTGGCTACATGACATGAGTCCTGGGGCATGCCAAGCATACCTGCTGGGTTTGGGGGCAGGGTGGTGGAGGCAGGGAGGTGGGCATGTGATGGGGGACTGTACAGGTAGGGAGCTTTGTGGTTGTAGGTCTGCAGCTGGTTGCTGTTGCCACGTGGGGTCAGGGCTGGTGCCCCGGGTGGTGTGTGGTTATGGCTCTGGCTGAGGTTGTGACCGTTGCGAGTGAGGCTGTGAGGTGAGTTGTGGTTGGTTACATTGTTGTGATTATGAGTAGGAGTATGGTTGTGAGTTCTGTTATGGTTATGGGTTGAGCTGTGACTAAGAGGTCCATTGTGGCTGTGGCTGTGACCATTGTGGTGTCCAGGGTGGTGGGTGTGATGGTTGGAGCTTACTCCATTACAAGCTTGGCCCATCATGGGATGGCTCTCTCGCTCCTGTCCCAGCATCATGTCCTTGGCACAGTATTGCTGCCCAGCTGACCCCCCTGTTAGCAGACTCTGCAGGGCATTGGTGCTGGAGTATGCCCGCATGGTTCCGGAAAAACTGGCTGGCTTGTTCTCCTGAATGGTCTGCATGGGTGAGTGGTGGCGCAGCATCCCCATTCCTGCTGCACCATACACACTTACGCCATAGGAGTTCTGCCCCTTCACTCCAGAGCTGTAATGGTAGACAGGGGTTTGGTGCTTATGTCTCCCAACAGCAGGATGCTGTTGGTGTTGTTGCTGTGGGTGATGGTGATGATAACCATCCTCCATCAGCTGTTCATCAAGACTGATGGCACCTGTCAGGTTAGCCAGCTGAGGCAACTGCTCAAGGGGAGGACAACGATTCCCTGCCCCCATGGATGGAGACCGGGCACTGGTCGGTGAGGGGTAGAGATGGGGTGAGGCGGAACAAGACAGGCCTCCCTCCTCTGGTTCCTCTGGTTCTCCCTCAGCGAGGATGGGTGACAGACGCCCACTCAGGGTGGAGGCTGATGAACTGGCCCTCGAGTGAAGTTCTGTCCAGGCATCAAACTCTCCATCTGTCCCGGATGTACCTCCAGCAACTGGGAGGCCTTTACGTGGTGGGCTGCCATGGTCAGGGGAACCCTGGAGCCCCACAACAGCAGACCCAGCTCCTACCCCAGGACGTCCAACCCTCTTGCCCCTAATGCGGCCTTTGCTCTTTAGATATTTAGTGCTGTTGTCCATGGAGACTGCTCGTCGGCGTGGGGCCTTGCCCATCTTCCCTCCATCTGGGTTCAGCATCCACCAGGAGCTCTTCCCTGTCCCTTCATTCTGCACCCGAATGAAACGCGTGTGGAGGGACAAGTTGTGACGGATGGAGTTCTGCAGAGAGACAAAAGAGACAGTGTGATAAATTAAATGAAATTGCACTACATATCACACCACTTATTATTTGTACATTAAATGCCTCTAATAGGTGAACATTTATAATGACACTTTAAAAAATTAGCATAAGATATAATATCAAATGTTTATTAATAATTTGATTTCAGATATAAAAATCAGCAATTCAAACAAACCGTATCACAGCAACAGCTGTCAACACTGCTTATAAATCATTCAGTCTATACATGCTGAGTCATAGACAAATTGTGTCAAATTATCAGGTAGCTTCCATGTCTTTTATCAGATACACAAAACACACAGAGGTAGATACTCAACTCTCTATGCAATCAGTGTTAACCAAAGTCACAGAGTCAGAAAAGAGAGAGTGCATTTACAAACACAAACATGTTTAAAGGACAGCTACAGCTGGAATGGAGAAAGACCCGGTCAGCCTCAACCAACCTGAAATGACCTGAAACTCTATCTTGAGACACTCTCCTTTGGACATCAATTCTCCCACTTTCATTTTCATCAATCCATCTGTCCTCCTCTACTTCTCCTTTCAGCCGGGCTGATGTAAGCTGCTGTGGTTGGGCTTACTGTATGTTTGAAGTCGGTGCCAGTCTGGCTTAGTGCCAGCCCTGTCTCTTTCACTCTCGTAGCTTGAATGGGGGGGGGGGGGGGGGGGGGGTGTATCACAAGATTGAGCCAGGAGCAAGAAGGCTAATGGATGTATCCCACCCTCCAACATCTACCTTCACTGCCTATCTCCACTGCCCTCCCCTTTTCTGTCTTTATCACAATCCTTCCTTCTCTTTTGTCACTGAGTGCTACATTTTTCTGACTGACATATTTCACACACTTCTGTGTTCACAACACAGTTATTTTCCAGTCCTGCTTTCAATCTCTATGCCTTCAATTATTGTTTGTCACCAATTACTTTGCCATTATTCCTTCATGGCGCCCATGTATAGTCACTGATTCTGTAATAGTAATAGTAATTCATAGGATATAGTTGTTGTTTTTTACTATCATTTACATCTCAAGGGTTGCCAAATGCTGAAAGTTCCTAATGTGCAACAGAGTCTGTCGTTGCAATTCTGCTCTTTGTTGTATGCAAGGCATTTTGACACTCAAGTAGGAAAATATCAAATCAAAGGCACCTCCTGTGGTTTAGGAATATACTGGTACAATAGATTGTTTCAGATTGAGGGGTACTCACACTTCTACCATCTCCATTATGTTGTGGATTATTTGTATTCACACTGAACTGCACGGCAGGTAAACAAATAAATCAAATTGCGGCAGCGAACACATAAAAGGGAGGCAACTGAATTCAGGTGATCTGTGAATGCCTCCTTGGGTTATCTCGCTGTGACACCTCCGGCATTGGGTAACCATGGCAACCGGGTAAACGTGCAACGGCAGAACTATATCATATTGTGGTGAGAGTCAAGAGAGAGAGAGAGAGATGGAGGGAGAGTGGGGGATGGGGGAAAGGATGCAAGAGGAGGCGGTTGTTTGATGCTGCTGCTCTAACACTAAACAGCCTTTCATCTCGGCAGTGCAGGTCCGCAGGGGATGCCCGCTCCCTGCTTCTGACGGCTTTTCAACGTGCCGCGCCAACTCCCTGTCTCACCCTGGCTGGATCATCCACCTATCATACCACTCCAAATCATCCCCATCAAGTCCTGTGCATGCCTGAATTAAAACATATGTAAGCTTTCATGCCATTCCACCACGGCTGATTGTAAATGGGGCATCTTTCACAGAGCTGAACCACTTCATGCTGCAACTCTGTGTGACTTGTCTGATTCAAATCTCGATTTATCCCCGTATGAGGGAAGAGCAGCCCCATTGAACTTGGAGGGATTTGTCATCATCCCAAACCCTCTTTATCTGATGAATCCACCTGCTAGAGAGATTTGAGAGATTTCGGACGGTGGCCAGCCGTGGCATCATCATCATCACTAGCTGCTGGCTTCCTGTCGTGCAGTTTTCCACCACATGTTTTTCTTTGTCATCCTGTTTGTGTGTATGTGTGTTTTAGAATCTAAGAATAGCGCAGGTTGTAGGTGGTTCCACTGTGGGTGTGGTTCTATCCGCCTTCTGTTCCCTGAGTCTGAGTCAGGGGCAATTTGGCCAGCCTATGGCCCTCACGCCCCCGAAACAGGCAGTCACTGCTAATCCCCCTCCATCCCCGAGTAATCCCAAACAATCCGTGGCTAATCCCAAGTTGATTCAGGGGCACTCCCAGCTGGGTGTCTCACATGGAGCCATGCCAGGTCACCATGGACGCAGCGGGCAGCCCAGATATGCTATGATCCAATAGTAATACTGAATATAGGGAGTTTGAGATGTGGGAAATAGGGACACTATGACGCTCTATACGATGTTGTGCTAAACTATTCCAAATGTTTGTCTTTGTATTTTAACAGGTGATTTCTAAGGCAATGAGCTGATGTTAACCATATTTTTGATACCTCCATCGAATCAGCTACCTTTACTCTGTGTTCCGTCCTTGAGGGGTGGCTTTGCCACATTTTTACCCCTACGGGTTGAATAGAATAAAATTGAAAACTTTATTATGTATTAAATATTCATAAAATGGAAATTCTCTTTCAGCCCCCTGGCTTGCTGAGGCAGACGGATGAAGCCCACAGAAACATACAATGACAGAGAGGAACACACACATCACACGCCTGGGTCCAGGAAGCTACTTCCTATTCAAATCATACCCCTTTAATACAATGGGCCTTGTGGAAAGGTCTCTAAATAATGAATGAACCAGTGGCTGGGCTTATGCAGAGAGATGCACTGCCTGGTCCCATAATACTGAAAAGAACAGACAGAATCATAAGTATTGGTGTGAGTTCTTTGTTTTGTTATTCGGGACCCTCACCAACCAAACACAACTAAATCAGGTTGAAAGGGGTTCATTTGGCCATAAACTAAAAGAGGATAACACCAACAGTTTTCAGAGCTATCAAAGCCAATTAAGATGAACAAGGCTTTCTTGGTTGCAAAAAAGTAATCAGCTTGGGTTCAACTCTCATTAAGGTCTAAAAGTCCTGATAGCTGATTTAGATATTAAGACAACAGATACCAAGCCATAGGACAGGCTTCTTTGTCCTCAGATTAAAAGCTTAGGCTCTTTCTGAACAATTCTGACATGATGACACTTCATTTTCCAAAACACAGGTGGCCTAAGTACTAAGAGGGTTTTTCATTGGTTCAAGGAAAGAAGGAAGGAAGCCAGGTATTCAAACAACTCGTGATTCTGTTCCAACAGATTATTTCTTAATGCTTGTTGATAAACCGAAACAGGTTCCTGGTATTCATCCATAATAATCTCCTTCAGATCCATTCATTCAGCTTTTGGAAATTTTACAATACTAATCAATTGCTCTACTATCCCCCCTTCCTTCATTCATGCAAACTCAGTTTGAGTCAAGGACTGCAGAGGCGTATTTAGTGCTGGGAATCAATGAAATTTAATGGCTATCAGTGCTGAGGCTTAGCACACATCAAACCCTGACTAACTACACAATCCACCTGCAGTATGAGGCCAATATGGGTGCTCAATATGCCATATCCTCACTGTTAGCAGAATAATGTCTAACCGCCACAGACTTGTGAGTTAAGTAATTGTGCTCACTTGCCCAAATTGGCTTGGTTCCCAACACATCCTTTGATACTCCTAAGATTTCAGTCAGGCAATAGCGTTGGGAGTAGATGTATTATGGGGTTAGGGGTTATTATGTTAGGCCCAATGGTTTGTCTGGGATAACCTGACTGGCATGGGGCAGCTGTGCTACGGGGTACAAGAGGTGGAGGGACCTGGAGATGAGTGGTGGGAATATAGAGGTACAGCTAGGGGCCCCTCCAAGCCACACAAAGGGGTGCCCTGAAAATGCCCCCCACTCACCCCTTCCCCCTCCCTCAACCCTCCATCAGATCCCACTCATGGTTGTTCCCGCTCACACACCCACACACATGCTCACACACACAGGGGCGAGGAAACAGGTCAAACGGTTTATAGGACCCATCTTGTGGCAAATGTGCACTCATTCAAACAGAACTGAGTGAGGAACTAAGGACTGTGAGTGGGGTCTGGGAAGCGGCAAAAAGAAACCACTCACCCGATTCAAACAACCTCAAGGGTGAAGCAGCGTGGTGCGCTTGCCCAGCTAAGAACACAGCAGCTGTTCTTGTAGTGGCACCGGGTAAAGCCGTTTGCCACACTCGACTGGTATTACCAAACCATTTCATGCAGAATAGAGCCATTATGTATTGTCAAAGGGTATCCCTCTATGGTGCACATTCATTTGATAAGCCTAAATCAAGGGGGAGTAACAGAAGCGCTAACTGTGTTTATTGTGATGCTGTTTTTGCCTGTGCAGAAGGCAGGAGGGATCAGGGGGAGGGGAGATTTCAACACAAGCAGTTTTGTTCAGCACAGGAATGAGTTTTGTCAGCTAAGCCTGTCTCCAGGCTATTGGTGGAAATTAGCGCCGGCTAAATATTCGCTTTCCGTGATTGATGTCACGGCTCGCGTTGTCCCTTTGAAGGGAAATAAAGAATTTAGAACCATGTGGATTAATAGGGACAGGGTTGGGGGAATTTTATGTGTCTGAGGGGGACTTGAACAGGGACTAAAGGGCCTAATGGCTGCACAGATATGGCACAATGGAGCTGAGCCGATAGGGTGTATCAGAGAGTGAGAGAAGACAAGTGAGACTATGACAGTGAGTACAAGAAAGAAAATTGGAAATTGTTTGTGTGTGTATGTGTGTGTGTGAGATAGAGAGTGAGAGAGAGTGAGTGTGAGAGAGAGAAAGAGAGAGATGTAGGCCTAGCTATTTGCCTGAGAAGCTCAGAGTCAGATGATTAAAATCCCTTTAGGAGGCTTCTTTAAGAGAGACAGATGGGCAGACAGGCCTGTTTTTGGAATGCAATCAAATTGAAAAGATTAAAAAGGAGTCTCTTTTATTAGGAGGTGAGAAACAGTTACTTCTCTGCCACATGCCATCATTGCCTCCACAGCAGTGGTCACGGCTGCATTGGCATGCAAGGCACATTCAGCCCTTGTTGAGAGAGAAAATAACCTGAGATTAGGAATTGTATCTATTTTAGTATCACTGTGGGGTCCCTGACGATTGGCAGCATTTATAATTTCTTGTTGAAAAAACAGGAAAAAGTCAAAAACCCCAGCCTTTCATTTCTTATGGATAATTACTGAAAAGCTAAAGCAAGCCCGAGTAACTCAAGGACTTTTTGCAAATAGTTGTAGTTATTACAGACAGAACTTTCACTTAATCTCAACACCAAATCTGAACAGGTACGATTCAAATGCGTATTCCCTAGGCTCCCATTGTACTTGAATAGACTGAGTTTGCACAGTAGAGTGATTCAAGCACTGTGAAAGGTGCGCTGTATTCGACCCCATTATTCTACAACACTGCAGGAGTGCCATTTATGAAAAGGCTTAAAATGGAAAGCAAGTGTGTGGTAGTGTGTCTGGTAGCCTCAGATCAGGAAGTGGCTGTGGAGAGGGGTGTAATGGAGTTGGTGGGGGATTCCTGCCTGACTGTGCACTAATTGCAGCCAATGGCTGGCGACTCATCAGCCATGCCCACACCCTGGCGCCAAAGGAATGGTTGGCATTGGGGTGGCAGGTTGTGGGATAGAGAAGGGCTGCCACAGCTTTGGTGGGTAAAAATAGATGCTGACAGATTAGTAGAGCATCTGAGACCCGTATAGGGGATCGGAAAATCCGCTCACCTGATGCCAGGGACAGCTGAGTGTTTCCGGTGGGCGCAAAGGGGACACAATCTGGGCATCACGTCTGACACCCACGCACACAAAATGGAGCCTCAGAGTGGGTGTAGGCACATGAATAAGCACGTGCCACAGAATAGTATGGGTGTGGTTTTTCCACTGGGACCTGCAAGGTAGGCAGACCTCACACCCTCCCACAGAGGATTCACACAACAGGTGCTTGGGCTTGGCCACCTGTGGGGCCGGCCGCCTGCTCGCACTTCACACCTCGTCTAGGGAGCAAACTAACATTTTCCACTGGGCTTGCCATGCTTTTGTTAAAGACCAACACGTTTCTGGAGAGGCTTTTATGACTCTTTTTACAAGATCGGCAAGATTTGCATGTGCGCAAGTCAATCTGCATTTATGTGAGCGCCTGTGTGTCTATATTTGTGTATCAGTCCATTTAATAGCCAACAGGCACAGTGTGGTTTTGATTATATTGAAACCTCCCTCTGCCGTATACAAAGAAACTGTCGGCCAACAATGGAATCAATGCAGGCCCAGGCTTTTTTCACACTCTGCCTCCACATAATCTCATTCATAACAATGAGAATCTCATTTCCCACATTCTAAAGGTCAGTGCACACCTCTGATCACACTTTAATAAACATCATTCTCAGCGTT
The DNA here is from genome assembly GCF_027409825.1 of Scomber japonicus. Classification (NCBI taxonomy): domain Eukaryota; kingdom Metazoa; phylum Chordata; class Actinopteri; order Scombriformes; family Scombridae; genus Scomber; species Scomber japonicus. The sequence goes on along the minus strand of NC_070587.1, from coordinate 6,543,048 downwards.
TAATTTAATTTCAGCAGAGCAGGAAACTCATAGGCAGCCATGCACATGCCATGCAAAATTCATTGGATCGTCCCTTTAATTGCTTCAATTTCACAGTACAGAGAAGAATGACCGCAATCACTCTGGAGAGAAAAATAATGCACAAATACACTAAAACACAGGTACACATCTGCAGACAACACACACACACACACACACACACACACACACACACTAACGAATACACACACACACATATACACAGAAGAGACAGAGAGAGAGAGAGAGAGAGAGAGAGAGAGAGAAAGAGAGAGAGAGAGAGAGAGAGAGAGAGAGAGAGAAGATAAGTACAGACAGTCAAGTGCCAGTTTTTGTTACATTTTAATAATAATAAGCCTCACAATTTCTTCTGGACCAGCACCAAGTAGTGCCTCCACATTTCTTTTGTCATCACACATTTTAACTCTCACCTAAATTGGAAAACTGTACCAAACAAACACACATACATGCTCAAACAGAAAAACACACACACTCACTCACACACCTAAATTGAACACACATGCCAACATGACACAAAGCCTGGCACACCGGGCACACTCATTACCGCAATGCCAAGCTACCAGTTGCTAAGGAGACCTGTGGGAGAGGGAGGGTTCCTTGTTGTTGCCATAGCAGCCAGCTTGCTCCCTGCCAACTCTCTCCCTCAGGGAGAAACAAGGCAAGAGGTGGGGGGTGAAGTGGGTAGAGGTAGGGGGCAGCGGTTTAACAGGGCTATGAGGTGCAGAGGAACTTCATTAGCCATCGGTGTGTGCCGCATCAACCACTGGTCCCCATCAATGCCTACCCACATGCTACACTTCAACCTGCAGACTTCCACTTACTCACGCACAGCCCATACACCCCCACTTGTTCGCACACCTATATGGAGAAAACGATTGAGAGTGGCATGCTTAAAATGAAAAGCACTGAGTTGGGGGGAGATGTGTGTGTGTGTGTGTGTGTGTGTGTGTGTGTGGGGGGGGGGTCGAATATATCTGCAAGGGGAGGGGTTGAGAGGGTAGAGGTGGGCAAAGAACTAAAAGAAGATGGGGGAACAAAGGAGAGTCTAAAGAGAGTCTTGAATGTGGGGGCCCGCTTGGAAGAGTGGTAGGGATCTGAATCACAGAAGCTTAGGTATAAGGTTGTATGGAGGGAGGCAATTGTCTCTGTAACCATGGCTCCCCCTAACCAACCTTGACCTTCAGCTACAGCCTTTATCCTTCAAACCAAAGAATATCACTGTACAGCCAAGTACTTATAGTATATTGTATATATGCATTTTCTATACTCAATGCAATTATACATCATAATGCACTACAGCAACCATTCCTCTGTATAGGGTTATTTTAGAATATGCCACAAGCTGTTTTACCATTTGTGAATACATTTTTTTTCCTCTTATGCCATGCGCACAAATTTGAAACAATTCTGTCAATTTTGTTAAATGTTACTCAATTTGCATTTCCCGATTGTTTTCTTTAAGTTTACCATCTACACTGAAATGTCAAAGCAAAAGGAAAACTGTTATTAGGGGTAACTTGGTTTATGACTGACAGTTTTTCAGCACTGAATTGATATACATGTAACTAATCGCACAATATGGTCGGTTTCAGCTCATTTCAGCATCCCTGTAAGTACCATTGATCTTGCAGGTGGCATTTATGACCATCAATCACAATTTTCAGATTTAGAAATCCAAAAGTGTAGATGGAAGGGTAAATCAAAGAAACAATGGTTTTAAATGCATATTGCTAACCCCATATTAATGTGTACATGACCAATAACAATAACATGCAAAGAGAATACATGACAATGATAAGAATTTTTAAAGGCTTTATCTATACTGCAAGACCTGTACATTACATACATCTACTTTGCATAGCTTTTTTTTTGCTCAAAGCCTTAGTGTAGATAGACAACCAAATGGTGAGGAAGATTAATTTAGGTTAGTGTGGACATCCTGTGGTCAGCCTCCGAAACAAGAAAATCAAGGTGAGGAGAGTTCAACAGTCAGGACAAAGTGATTTCTGTATTCAGGAGCAGTGCTACAGATATTCATAGCCCGATAACTCATGATACCCCTGGCTGCCTCAAATTCTCATATTTTAAGTGCCGGTATACAGTTTGAACGAAGACGATTTGGTCTGAATGAACTCTATGTGGTTTATACAGTGAAGAAAGACACCCCACACCCACTACGCCTCTCTACCCCATGACCCAAACTTGACCAATTCAATCCAAGCTTGTAAGAGGGACAATGTAAGAAAGAGAAGAATACAGAGAGCAATACACTCCTTGTCTAACTGAGGAATGAAGAGATTGTGGACAAGAAAAGGCAGGATTTACCCCTCCTTCTCCTTCTCTCTTCTCTCCATTTCCTGAAACAAAAAAAGCCCAATTAAGTCAGTTTGAGTTAAGGTCATGTGTGTGTCTGTGTGTGTATGTGTGTATGTGAGGGGGTTGTGGAGGCAAAAATATGTATTAATGCCTATGCAATAAATGGAAATAGAGGGAAACATACTTTAAGTTGTGAAGACTGTCTGAGAGGGGCAGGGGGAGGAGGAGGAGAAAGGTTTGTTGGGTGGGGGTGGGGTGGGGGGGCTCTCCCTCTCGTTGCTCTCCCTCTCTCTCTCTCTCTCTCTCCCTCTCTCTCTCTAGCCTAACAGGGCCAAACTTGCTCTCAGCTCCTCGACGGGAGATGCTGAAATATTAATCGCCACGCTCCAGCCGCAGACTAGTGAACACAATCGCTTCAAACTCCCACCCTAATGAGTGTGTTCATGAATGGCTAATGTGCACAGATGGGGGGCTGATGACTGGATAGATCGCAACGGGGAGGTGAGGGAGGGAGGGATGTAGGGAAGGGGGAAAGTGAAATTTCGGTGGGGCGTGGTGCTAGTGGCGGGGGTGGTTGTGGGGGGGTGCAGAGGCATGCCATGACCTTTTAAGAGCCTCCTGAAAACTTAATTAAGACTAACCCTGCGATACTCTTTCTTTCTTTTCTCCCTCTTACTCTCTCGCCCACATACACACACACAGACACACACACACAGACACACAGACACACAGACACACACACACACACACACACACACACACACACACACACACACACACATTAAAAAAAATTCTCTATGATCCCTCCTCTCTCCTCTGAGTGCATGCCGATTATTTACCCCTTTGCCCTTTGCACACACACCCCGCTGAGCTGATGTACAAAAGATTTCAGGGGATAAAACTTCAAAATGACTCACGCAGGCTTTTTATGAGCATGCCAATTTCTTGGTCGTGTTAACACACATATGCATCCTGAGATAAACAAAAACATGAGTAGACATTAAAACTGCAGAAGCAGGTATGTCTTTCCTTGCCCCCTACATGGATACATCTCAGAGAGAAGGTGGAACAAAACGACAGGGCTCTGAAGAGCAAGGTGAAGACCTCTTTCACCTTAAATGCCATTAACTTCCTCAGAGAAGTTTAACCATTACATCTCACTGATGGAGTGAATCCTAACTTCCTTTGCACCCTCTCCAGAGGGAGCTTGTTCTTTAGGAATGTTAAAGCTTTACATGCATAGTTTATGGCCGAATCTAACCTGTTCTTTCACCCCCGGGATGCATTTTTGCTCCAGAAAACCTCCATTGACTGTTCCCCTCATCATCATTTTAAGTTGGCTTGTGTACTCACTGACGTCAGAAACATTATTGAGATAACATGTGGAGAGTAACAGAAATGCAGGTTAACGCGTCTTCTCAGGACTCTCTATTACTATAGAGGCCACCTACGGATTAAGTGCACCCAGCGTGCGGACGCATACAAAGACACACACACACACACACCGACATGCATACACTCTCAGCATCTAATTAGAGGAATGAGATGGTGTGACCTAATTCCTAACCTCTCCTCTGCTGTTAGGATCGGGGGCCTCGGCTTGGATCGGTTGGATTAAGGCGGGAAAATGGAAGGTAGCTCATAGTATGGGAATGGAAAAGGATTGGAAAGTGGGTAGTGATGGGAAGGGGGGTTATTTTTGGTATGAAAAATGATGATGTATGGATGCCACCACAATGCCATATTTCAAATTAATATCTACCTACCCTAAACAGACGGCTTCCTAATAACATACCATGCTGGACTGTGGGTAGCAGACCTTTTCTCCTGTTTGTTCAGAGAATAGTATGCTTCCATTTTAAATCAACATGTCAGACAAAACCTAAAAATGTTCATACTAAATATAAATGGCCATGTTAATTGTGTATGAAATGTGTAGAAATTGTAGTGAGATATTTTTGCACAGCAAATTAATCTAAATAATGAAACTAGCTTTGTTTACTTGTTTGCTGTTAAAAAGTTAAATTTGACCCATTACAAGAGTTATGAAAAGATAGGTACCACTCACTCTATACTTATATACCTTTATAAGACTACAGCCAGCATCTGGTTAGCTTAGCTTAGCAGAAAGACTGGAAACAAGTTATGTACCTGAATATTTTTACCGTGGAGACTCAGCTTTCTGAAGTATCTAAGACCCTATGAATCCACAATTTGTTTGTTTTTACACTTAGGCTTGTGTACTGCTTGAACAAACAAGATACAGTATGTTAATTACTGAGCTTTAGAAGTGATGGTAAGTGGATTCTGTCACCTTTGGACAGAGCCAGGTTAGCTTTTCCCTCCTGTCCCCAATCATTATACTAAGCTACGCTTACCTGCTGCTTGCTGTAGCTTTATACATCCACCATCAGCTTCTGGACAAATCTGATTCATCATCTTCTTAGTTTGCCTATAGGACAACTGTAATGAAGATCAGCCAAAGGCAATACGTTTGCCAGAAAAAGTCCCCAAAAAATCCTCATTTTCAACTACAAATGCCACGCCAATAAGATGCTTCCATGCATTTGTGCCACAACATTAGACAGCAACTTTAAAAAATGCCCTGCGATGATTCATCTTTGATGCTCAATGAACTTGAAGGGGTTCAAGCTAAATCTACACTATCCCGCTGCTACCAACAGCAGTACTACAATTAATTTATCACTGTGGACTAAAGTGGTAGCCCACTATTTCTGTACAAGCCATTTTGTTGAAATAGTAAACAATACTTTACTTTACATCCGCTTTTACATATATTGTTTTTCATCATGCGCGCTGGGTAATAGAGAGACTGTTAGCATCATTAACAAGCAAGCTGTAACCTGTGATCAGCTAGATGGTGTCTGTCTTTCCATCACATGAAAATTCCTGAAGACAGATGCCGCTGGATGGAGGCATATTTACAGTAAGTGCGTGACTGTGAGCACCACTGAGGGGTTTTGTGTGAGCAGATAGTGTGATGGTCTCACACAAATACACATCTGTCAGCAGCTATGCATGCGCTGATACATGTATGTAAGAAAGTGCTACACCTCTGTGTGTGTGTGTGTGTGTGTGTGTGTGTGTGTGTTTGTGTGTGTGTGTGTGTGTGTCACAGCACTCCTGGATGGGGGCTGCAGTGTTTCCGCCTGAGTGCGACTGTCAGTGGGCATCACTCAGCCCGGCAGTGTGGCAGGACGCGGGGATCATTAGTGGAGACGGAGAGAGCGAGAGAGGGAGCAGAATGGAGGAGAGTAAAGGAGAAAAGGGGAGAGAGGGGCAGTGACTGTGTGAGTTGGGCAGTGCGTCTTAATATCCGTCTTGAGAGCATTACACACACGGCAGTGCACTTTCCTCTCAGTCACGCAATCGCCCCACCGCAAAGACCCCAGCGTGGCCCCCTCCTCTGTCATTTTCTCCCCTCTGTCACTCTCCCTCCCTCCATCCATCTTACCCCCTTTCACCCTGCATTTCTGATTGACCCTCTCTGTCCCTCCCCATATCTCTCAAGCCGTGCCCTCACTTAAGCACGGTGCGTTACAGCTTTTCATTTCCCCAGCTCCAGATTTATCCATCCTACTTCCTTTCCTCGCTTACATCTTTCCATTTCAGCCCATTGCTTCCATTTTCCTCAACTCTGCATCACACAGGCGATCTTCTCCTTGCACTAAGCATCATTGCCACTTGACCTACTCTTAACCGCAGCAAGGTGAAACAACTGTTCTACACATGTGAGACATAAGCTCTTTGCACTTCTTTTTCCTTCACTTCTCACTCTGTCTCAGCACTACATCCCCTGTAGTTGTTCATACTTTCACTCCTTCACCCGTCAGGTTATTCATTTGTGCATTTGCTGTCCATCCATTAATCTGACACTTTGGTATCTGCATGCTTCATGTCCACAGTTGTTCATCCACCTCTCTCTCTATCACTCACTCACTCCCTTTAGTCAGAGCGATCCCTCTGATCTCCCTCTATCCCTCCAGGTCTGTGACCTGAGCTGAGATGCCCTCTGCTGAATACCAGAATCAACATGCCTGACATTTAACAAACAGAACGGCTTCTACAAAGCTAGCTGTGTTAGCACAAGTGCTAATTCTCCCCTAGTTTGCTTACTTAGTGGGTTTCCAGGTTCAGGATCCATCTGTTTGCTTTACTGTCATAGCATTTATTATACACAGATTAGGCCTAGACTGTAATACATTTGTCCCAGTGAAACATTTGTGAGCTTGGCTCAGGCACCTGCTGTGAATGCAGTTTAACATTATGGCATGCCGATGATCAACAGTGAAGTGATATCATGCAGTTTGGCCAGATACCTGTTCTGTTGAAAGATTGAAGGTTTTGGAAGGCATGAAGTCAGAAATAAAACTGGCATGTGAGCATTTGCACAGGGATGTGAGCAGCCAGGAACAATAGAGGACAGTGTTACAGCTGCAAGGTAATTAATTGATAAGTCAATTAGTTGATCAAGAGAAAATTAGTTGAAAACAATTTTAACAATTGATTATTTTAAAATGCCAACTCTAATTTATGTCATATAATTATAAATCAAGTTTTAGGCATACTACCAGCATGGCTCAATGGTAATGTTGGACCACTTTGGTCCAATCCGAAATATTTTTATTAAACTATTAGAGGGGTTACGATGAAATTTTGTATTGGTGCTCATGGTCCCCAGAGGATGAACCCTACTGACTTTGGTGATCCTTTAACTTTTCTTCAATTTGACAAATACTGGGTTTATGATCAAATACCTAGACATTTAATGACATTCCCATAAGCCTCAGCTATATTGTGTGCTTAATACTAGTTACTGCTTAATACTGTTAGCATGCTTACATGCCAAACTAAGACATTATACCTCCTAAACATCAGCATTTTAGCATTGCCAATGTGAGCATGTTAGTACACTGACATTAGACATATGTCATTAGTTTTAGCTCAAAGCACCATAGGCCTAAGTATAGTCTTATAGAGTGGTAAGCTTTTCTGGAGACTAAGTCTTGTTCAATTAAAATAAGGCAAAATACATTTAGAGTAAATAACCCATTTATAAAGACACTTTTGTATTTGTAAGCTTACAATGGACATTTAAACACTGAACAGACAAAACAGTTAATTTATAATTGTTACTAAAAAGATTGATAACAATAAAATTAAGTCTTAAATGTATTTCTATGAGGGGATTGGGCTATTTTAATGTAATTAACAGTCTTTATAAGCAAACAGGACAACCATGAAAATCCGTCATGCATATCCATTCAACAGTTGCTACTCTCATCAGTACCAGGTAATGTCACAATCTCATCTCTGTCTGCCCTCCGTCATTCCTCTCACGCTCACACAAAGACACCTTTCTCATGGCAAACATTAACATTTAGCTCTGCATCTCTCTTACTCTCTCACGCACACAAACTCTGTTGCATTATTACAACTTTTTCCTAATCACTATTCCAGACACATACACACAGCCCCAGAAATGCACAAACACACACTTTCTCTCTCTCACAGACACACACAGACACAGCCTTGACCCTGGCAGCATCCCTTCGGCTACACTCTTGCACCTCCTTGCCACTCATCTAGATCTCTCCCTGGCCAGTCTTTGGGCATGGATCACTTGTAAGGATTTGAGAAAAGACTTCACTAAGCTGATTGCTAAAGGGGAGGGGGCAAATTACCGTTGCACAACTGCGTAAAAACCTTCTTGGGTCATGATTTGCCTTATGTAATAGATTTTGTGTGTGTGCGTAAGTGTGTGTGCGTAAGTGTGTGTGTGTGTGTGTGTGTGTTCCCGAAATACCACTCCCCCCGCAGCCCCTACCCCACACCATTTACCCATTTTGCACTAATTGAGGGATCTTTTTTCGGAAGCTGTTATTGCATGCATTTAATTATTTATTTTGACAGGAAGCAATCTGGTGGCGAGTGAAGAGATCGTGAATGTGTGTGTGAGTGAGAAAGTGAGAGGGAGGGAGGACAGGAGGGAGGGAGAGACAGAGTGAGACTAGGTCAGTGTAGCTTTTTTGGGTAAATGTGTGTGAGGGCAGAGCTACTGAGCTAACTGTACTCTGTGTCTGTGGGGCTTTGCATGTATGAACAGTATATAAGAAATTGTGTGTGCATGTGTGTGTGTGTGTGTGTTGCATCCCAGAGTGCATGGCTTTCTGAGTGCAATGGGAGTGCACTAATGGACGCACACTTGAGCTGAAGTGTGCAGAGTGTAGCTGAAGTGCAGCCAAGTCTGGCTTCCAGTCCTGCTTGGAAGCCCTATAATCTACTCTCTACTATTCTAGCTCTCTTTCTCTTGCTCTCCATTTTCCTCACTTCCCTCTGTGTGTCTTTCTATCTCTGTCTCTCTATCAATTTAATATTTTCATCCCCTCTTCATTGACTGAGCCAGCCTGCCCCCGTCTCCCCACTCTCTCCTTATTAAATCTCTTTATCCTGGTTTCAGAGAATGAAGACATGCGGATCAGCGTCGTCACTGACTGGCTGCGGACTTTCCTTTCTTCTTGGTGCCCCTCTCCCTGCTGTGCAGTGGAGAGAATGAAATAAGGAAAGACGACATGCAACCACCAGTAGTCTTGACCTTTATCAAGCTCCAGTGCCTGAGGCAGGGTGAATGAGACATTAAGAAAATGACTGAGCATTATTAACCCCTACTTACTTACACACACACACACACACAGATATTTAGCACACTATCTGGTCTGAACAATGGCTCTGATGCCTTTCTCCTTGGACTGCACTTCTCTGACAGTTAAGGATAAGCTAAAGCCAAATGATCAAACAGGGAATAACATTTATGCATTCTGTGTCACGTCACTTAAGAAAGAAAAGAATGGGAAGACGGCCCGGCCTGCCAGCTCAGATTGTTTAACTGTGATTGATCCCTTGTCGAGCTCCAGCTTCCCAGCACTCCTGCGAATGCCAAGTCCTGTTGAGAATTGATGCTTCATTATAAAGCAACCACACAGGTTCTTCAAATGATGCATCAGTCTCTAAGAGAAAGCTGGACCTGTGGGCCAGATGTTAACCCTGACGGCTGCAGTCCCAGCCAAGCTGTGCTTCTAATGATAGATCATTTCCCTGCCTCTCTGTTCTTCTTTCTTTCGCTTTTTTTTGCCCGTGTGCACAACTGGTGCATGTGCATGTGTGGCCGTCCTTCTACTCCAGTCAATCAATGAGCAGAGACAATTCCCAGAGTGACATTTACGGAGAAGAAAGAGAGCCATTTATCACTTTAGTTTTGGGATAATAAAAGAATGACTGAATGAGCCAGTGTGTGTGTATGTGTGTGAGGGAGAGAGCAGGCGAGAGAGAGAGAGAGCTAAAGATGAAAAGGGGATTTCAAAAGCACATGAAAGGAGCAGGAGAAATGAGCGAGGGAAGAGGGAAATGAGTGATAAAAAGGCTACTTTGTGGGGAGGACTGAGAGTGTGAAATAGAACAAGTGAGGAGAGGAGAGAAGGCCGTGAGTGACTGACAGTGAAAAAGAGAGCACGAGAAAGAAGGGTAGGAGAAGAAAAAAAAAGCCTGGGGTACGGAAAGAAAAAAGGCAGAGAGACAGAGGAGAGGGGATAGAAAAATGCTCACTGCACAGAGAGAAAGAGAAAGAGAGGGAAGAGGCAGAGATGAAAAGAGGCTCTAAAAGAAAGACAGAAAAGGAGAGAGGAAACAGTCAGAGACAGAGCGAGGCAGACGTGCTGGGTTCATTCAGGGCTATGAGCAGAATTGGCGTTCAGACCTCACACGGTCAGCATACTAAACACCGGACCCAGTGTCCTGACCCAGATTCATGCCACTGACATACAAATCCAATAGGGGGGGGGGGGGGATTTCACCCTCATACTCAATGCCTGACCATACCTCCCCTCAACACCCCCTCCCCACACATACACACAGACATACCCCTCGATCCCAGCTGGTCTCACAGTCACCTCATAACCCAGCAACCTCGCCTAACAACCTCCCCACACACGTGTTGGCTCCCACGCTGATTTGCTCACACATGGGTTGCCTTACAATATACACACCCAGACACACCTACACATTAAGCGATTTATTTCAAACGCTTTTCAGCTCAGGTGAGCCAACCTTACAACTGGGGTGCAACGCTGGTTCCTGACCAACCACTACCCGAGGTGACCTCTGTAGCTCCATCTATCAGCCGTGGATGCATGGCTCAGCCGCAGCATATCCACCAGCCATTAGCATAACAAGCATCTTTCTTGAACATAACTCTTGCTACTCTTCCTCTCCTCTGCCCTCCTTTTTCTGCCCACCTGCTCAGATCAGTCAACGTTAACTACATTTCCCTTTGTGAGGTGGCTCCCTCCATCACTCGCCGGGACCGCCAAGCTCAGGTAAACTGATCGACGGCCCTTATACGCTCTCCTTTCCCCTCCCACAATCCTCTAGCTCGTGACAGGGCCTTGATGGACAGGCAGAGAGGTGCAAGAGACCCAGCACGTGGCTGCCAGGAAAAGGTCCGGAGATGGAGCATTGTGAAATACACCGTTTAGCTCGGCATACATCATTTCTTTCTCAGGGACAGACACGGCAATATGCGTGCACAAGAACACACACATTTACACACATGCACACGACCATCAATCGCTTGCATACAAGAAGAGATATCCAACGCAGAGAAAAATTGAATTAGGAAATATGGGCACCATGATTTGTGGGAAGCCAGTTTTGTGGCCGGGAGAGAAATACAGCTTGGAGCACACTTCATCTTACAGTGAGAGCAAAGAGGAAGAAGCATCTGTGTTGTTTATCTAAAGCCCCCATCTAGTTACAATGGCTTGATTTGAAATATTCATATACATGTATGACAAGATCAGGCCCATTATGTTGCTCTCTCGGCGGGGCTTCACTGAATGGTCTGAATGGAAACCCATCAGTCAGAGTAAATTATGAAGACAAGATACATTTCATAAGCCTATAGATGGGCATGAAGAGGAGTATTATTGTAGCCTGATATCAGTCATGGCAACACACGTTCTATAGTGTCATCAGTATGATAATATGCTATAGGCTATTTCAAGGATAAACCTACCATTATAATACTTCATAAAGCATATAGCCAAAGGAAAACACATTAGGGTTTGTGTAGCGTGCACCATGAGGCATTATATGTCTTGTGTTTTAGATGAAACTGTGAGTAAACAAATGGCACTTCAATCATAATGAACCATAAATCACACAGCCTACTAGGGCTGCAACAAATGATTATTTTCTTTATCAATTCATCTGTCACTTATGTACATTTAATCTATATTGTTTTGTTTAATCTATAAAATGTCTTTGAAGGAGCCAAAAATGACATCTTGAAATTGCTTATTTTGTTTGACCAACAGTCCAAAATGCAAAGACATCTATAATTCATGATGATATAATAATATAAACAGAGAAAAGCAGCAAAATGTCATATTGCTGGAAACAACAAAGGTTTGGCATTCATCACTGATAAACGACTGAAAACATTTAATGATAATCAGAATCATTGATGATCCATTATCTGCTGTTAATCAACTTCTTGTTTCAGCTCTACAACCTACTAAAACATCCTCCAGATTGTATCTTTGTTGGCCAACAAAGGAAAACATTCCATAGCAATGACCAAACAGTGCACATCTTTAAGTACAAATAAAAATAGCATATTCATAGTACATTACAGCTATTAAGGTGTATGCTAATATGAAGTAGGCTAGCCTGAGGCCATCTCTCTGTGATAGGGGTGAGGACGGGAGACGAAGCAGAGCGTAGTGGAGCAGAGCAGGCCCTGTAGTGGTAAAGAAAGAGACAGAGAGAGTCGACCCAGCATGACTACCGCCTGCCTGAGTGGAGCAGCCTGCCTGCAATTAAGGTGGAATCAGGGAGAAATCTGCGCTGCCTTGATAATGAGCCTCGTCTGAATTATTAACGAGAGCTGTTCCCCTGGGACCCAGGCTCCCACTGAGCCCATCAACCCCCCCAACACACCCAAATGCGCGCACACACACACACAGAGTTACACACACATTCACTCACACAAGACGAAGGGAGAGATATACATGCATTGCACTCAGAAACACACACACACTGACAATCACACATTATGCACATTGACACAGATGAGCAACAAGCATGCCGCTACACATGGAGACCGAAATTTCCAGCACATATTATTCACACACTGAAGTGAATATCCAAAACCATTTGCAATATGTTTAATACAAACAACATTTCTCTGGAACGAAATAACATCAGATTAGACCTGACAGAGTTTTCTTTTTTTTTGAATAAGCTATTTCAATATATCATTTGACTGAATATGAAAAATGCCTTTTGATGCATGGATACTGTCCATTCAACTTACTCCACTGTTCAAGCCTGTGTAATAACAATGAGCATGATCTTAACCACATTACATTAGGAAAGCACATACTGAGGTATTTTATTTTTGAGATGTAGACCAGTTCTTAGATGATGAGTCATTTAGTGCGAGTTACTCATTTTGGAAAGTATTTATGGTCATTAATAAAAAATTCTTTATTCTAGGAGTAATACTACTATTCACTGACAAAGACCTGTGGGTCCTCCATTTATTCTGTTTCAATAAACCCTATAAACTAGCAGAATATAAGCATTTTTATTAGTCTCACTCCAAGTCACAGGGACAAGCTGAACCTATTTTTACTGGTGTCAGTAGTGTTGCTGGAGGGTAACAGAGCAGGAACACAGTGACTTTTATTCCTATTTCATTGAAATGTGGATGTTGTGAGTGTATGCCCAGAGTGTGTCCAGCAGCACTAGCATGGCATATAGACCCCCCAACAGAAGAAGACCTCTCTCTGTTCCCTTCCTCCTCCCCAATTTCATAACCCGCTCCCTGGAAATAAACAGAGATGTGTTCTAATCATCCAGCACTGGTGTAACACTCAAGGCTGCCCCCCCCCCCCACACACACCTCCCCAACCTCCTCCCATCAAATCTCCATGACATAAAACTCACACAGCCTCAGAGAGAAACACACACCACATTCTGTCCCTGCAGCTGTGAATGGTTTTGCCAAAAAATCCGCGGGCGCTTACCAAACAGAGCCACGCCTTCCATATGAGCCAATCGCCGCGAGTCAGACAGGTTTCAAAACAAATCAGACAGCAAAACAGCACCACAGAAAGTCGCTTCCGCTCTGTCAGCCCCCTCCTCTCCCAAGAAAAAAAAAAAAATTGGTTCACCCCACCCAAGAACAGAGTGTTCCTCCATGGGTGGTTTGAAGAGGCACAAGTGTGTTGTGTGTTTCGTGCAAATGTGTGTGCCTGAGCTAGAGGGAATAGTGGAAACCATCACCCTAAATAGTGCAATGGGAAAAGAATGACAATTTATCTATGCTTCACTATGCTGCTTCAGTTTGGGAGAAAAATGAACTGAGAAGTGTATTTAATATCCTGAGAAATGTCACCAAACTGCTGTAAAAAAGAAAAAAAAAATGCAGAGCAATGGGTAATAAGCTTGGTAAGAAATGCTTCAACAGCTGAAGTTCAGTTCAGCTGAGAAGAACATCCAAATTAGTTCAACCCTGTCGAATTGGGAACTTGACAATCTCATCCTCTTGTATTCTGCTCCAAAAGACCCACTAGCTGAGAGTCGTCGAGCTGGGGAAAATCCAGCATTGTTATCCTATTATCTCTGAGATAATGTGAGATATGAGATTTCCCTTAGATAAGAGGAGGCACGATGCTTAAGGCAGTCTAGATCACTGGCAAGAGACTGTTAAAGCTCAAAATCCTGATGCCATAGTCCCCATGAGAAATACTCCTCACCTCAATTGGCCCTCATGCCAAAAACCACTAAGACAGAAAGAATGTATAAAATGTCTAATGGATAGATAGATGGAGGGAGCAAAACAGAAAAGAAGAGAGATGAAAGAGGAGATAACATGGATGTCTGCTAGATGGAGTGATAAGAGAGAGTGAAGTAATATCAAAGGCAAAATTATATTGTTTTTCATATTACTGTCTACTGATTGCTGTCTCCCATATTTGAATGCGTGCCCATGCTTTGGTAATTTGCATGTACATTAATCATTTTCAGTGAGAAATGAACTGCCACGGCTGCCTGAAGGCTGCAGGGGGAAAAGGCAGTGAGGACGGGCTTCTTGGCATCAGACACCCGGCTCAACCTGAATATACTGCCTGAACCCAACCTGGCTCCGGCTGCAAGAGCCAAGGGGAGATGTAAGGTGCTCATAATCCTACACCATAAATCTGTCCAGCATGCATCATATGCTCTCATTTTGCGAATGTGTGTGTGTGTGTGTGTGTGTGTGTGTGTGTGTCTGTGTGTGTGTCTGTCTGTCGCACTCTCAAATTACTCTGCTCCCCTGAGCCAAGACGGAGGATAAAATATGAATCAGCTGAAGCCTAGGATAGTTTCCAGTCTCTCCAGACTCCCCGACCATCATCAAACGACACAAGCATGCACGTACGCATTCCTGCACCCGCACAGCAGACACATGCACGCAACTCTACACACTCTGAAAGTTTCAAGTCTCTCCACTTCATGCTAAGCTCCTGTCAAACACACTCTCCGCTGCACATTTGACATTCATATCCCTCATATTTGCCAAGTGTCTCTCTACTGCAGCTGCCTGTGCATGGTGACAGGATTACGAGAGTCTGTCTGTCTCTTTACCTATAAATCAATTAGATAAAGTGATATGATCCAGGCCAGTTATAAATACTACTGCATGTGGAGACAGGGGTTATGTGCCTTTACATAAGATAAGACTACAACACATATACCTACGGAAATATCTCTCTCTTCATTTTTTCACATACAGGTGGTCTTTCCTTTTCACCACCCCTGTAGTGACTGTCACAATCTCTGTTGCTGTCATGTTACTCTCTCTTTTTGAGCCTGTCATTTATCTGATTTTCACCAGTAAAGGAAACCCTGTGACCTCTTACCCTGCTGGCACCTGCCCGGACATCTACCTAAAGACTTTAAAAAATAACAGTCTAGCTATGGATTACAGTGTCTGGGTGACTGCCTGGCACCCTGACCGCCCCGCTGCGCAATCCCCTGGCATCTCACTGCAAAAAGCCCTGCACTGCAAACATAAACAGGGAAAACTACATGTGGTACATCAACACAGGCTGAAACATACAAAATATAGATGCACTGTAAAAGCAACTGCATCCAAACTATAATGTGAGGCTATCTTATTAATCACTTTTCTATTTATTTATATGATTAAGTATTTTTTCACCCACGCTGGCATATACAGAAAAGCAAACCCTTCCCCCCACAGCATAACAATGCCATTATCTTCTGACACCCTTGAAGTTAATGAACTTCTAGGTGCCTACAGGGCAATCCCCATGCCAAGTTCCCTGTAAAACCCACCATTAGAGGCATTAGGAAGTCAGGAGCTAGACTACGCACCATTCTCCGCAGTGACACGCTGTCAGACCAATCAGCAGCCCCAAACACACACGCCTATAGAAGTAGACAGCCCCTCCCCCTGCTCATGCCCCCACAAAGACGCACACAAATAGACACACACACACAACACAACCAACCCTGACGCTTTGTTGCAATTGACATGTGCTTCTCCCTTGCACTGCATCCACATGCGTTCGTGGATGCTCGCACTCAGATATAATCAGCCATAGAGGCATAAAACGTAACCGGGCACTCAGGGCTTCATAATCAGTCTCTAACTTGAGTTAAGAATCCTGCAAATTTCAAGGTCGGAAAATAAAGGCCAATGAAGTTATCACTAATCTGTAGTAGTGATTCGCACCCTCGTGGAAAGTGTAAGAGGGTTTTGCAAGTGCACAATTCTCTGTAACCTCCCTCCAGTAAGGAGATGATTAGGAAGCCATGACCTCAGACTGCTGCAGCCTTCCTAGAAGTCAGAAGCCATTAGGTATTTATAGGAGCTTAATGGTACTGTCTAGGTGTACTGGCTGTCTAATACTCATGATCGAGCCAGCTTCACATCGTTTCCCATACTAGTCACAGCAGGATGAATTGCAACACACAATCTGCATTTGAAGATGATTTTTACTTAAAGCCGCTACGTATAGTGCAGGTTCGATAAACTGTCTAAAGAGGTTCCTTTGCTTTTAGTTGGTCAGCCCCCGCCCACCACCACCAACCCCCCCCCCCCCCCACATAACCCCCCCAGCCTGCCTGCCTCCTACGCAGACAGCCAACCTATACCACTTAATTTCATTTCATTTCATCAGCAGCTTACCAACAATTCTTTCATATATTTTTTTATTTCCTTGCATGGCAGAAAAAAAGCAGACTGCTTTGCATCAAATGCTTTGCTCATGGATGATATTGTTGATTGAGATGAAAATGTAGCGGATGATACAAGTAGTGTTTTCCAACTTGCAAATGCTTCTGTCAAATATAATTGCCTGATATGATTTGTGAAATTATACATATGAAAGTGCACCTGTTTTGTGTGCTATAGTGAGGGGAGGAGGGGGTGGATCCGGGTTTGTGGTCTGCATCTTTATGCTAAACCTTGACAAACTTGCTCTTAGAAGCCGAGTTTACAAAGCGATCCTACAATTAATCGCTTCTGAAACAGATGTTTTCATGTGTCCACACCCTTTTCATTCCATAACTATCTAATCAAATAATATGCATGTAAATGTCTTTTCATGCACTGAAAAAAAAAGCTTACAGTATGCCAAAATAAAAATTAATGATCACACTCCTAAATTTAAAAAAAAATTATATAAGGCTTCATTATGTACTCAAAACCCTGCTAATTCAAATGAGATTCTTATTTAATGATCCAAGTTTACTTCAAAAGTAAAAAAAAACAGTTATTGCAAGGGCCAAGTTAGGCAGTTGCATCATATATTAGACTTCTACTGTACATGCACGTATGCAGCTGGGAGTAATAATATTTACATCTGCTGTTTGTTTGATATCTGTGTATAAGCTACACATGAGTCCCAAGTGTGTTTACATTACCACACTGTCTCTGACCAAAACCAGGTCAGACTTCTTACTGACATTATGGCTGCCTGCTTTAAACGACTTACCTAATCCCCCGTCATTACCTGGAATGGGCCCCATGTCTCGCCTGTGGCCTGAAATAGCCCAGGACCTCAGACTGCCACTGTCAAACCCCCTAATTTGCAGTTTCATAAATAGCAGACTGAGACTTTGGCGCTCAAGATAAAGTGGCCCTGTGGTTTAAGAAGTTACCTCTTGGTGCGAGTTCAGCGCCTAATGGAAGTCTACCTAGAGACACACCTTAGCACAGTTCACTTTAATGGGGCAGGCTTAAAGTGTCAGTCAGATGCTTGTGTTTAAGCCTGAGGCCAACAGAGGAGACACATTTCTATGTGGTGACAGAGTTTATGTTATGCAACAGCAACACAAGTTTTGACAACAGGCTATGCACATATGAATGTATGCTGTTGGACACTAGTCAATATTTTAAGTCTTTGATTGCATTTGATGATGTGAATGACACGCCTGGATAAGTAGGAATCATATGACAATGCCAAGCCAGTATTTCTTCCTGTAAGTATTTAATAGGATAAATTTAGCAGTAAGCATTTAAATAAATGTTCAATAATGAGCTTACACTGAGGAAGAGATACGACTAGCCAATGTGAAATCATCTCTAAATCCTGCTCAGTAACAGTAGTAGTAAAAAAAAATCTTACAAACCCAAATATAATGTATTTCACAGGAACCCTAAGAGACTCTGGCAATGAACACTGACAATGCACCCACAAAGAAGTATTATACTGTACACCCTCTACCTTCTCACACATTGCCAGGGAAATGGACTATATTCAGATGCAAAACTTAACATCTAGTCTTGAGGTCTGAGCTCAGAAAGGTGAACGAACAGGACAAGCACTGCTGCCCTGCTGATCTCCCAGCCCCTTCTCCCTGTCCTCAGATGGCCATAATGAATAGCAACAAGATGAGGCTGGGACCAGAGGCTGATAACATGGGCAGATGTCCAGGAGGTTACTCTAGGCTCCCAGCCAGACAGGCAGCAGTGGTGGACTGTGGTTAGTTGTGAGCACCCTCTTGAATATTTACATTGTAGACAGCTGATCTGTGATCTCATACAAGTGTCTCTGTTGATAGATTTTTTAAAGATAAGTGGAGGACAATATGTAGTCCCCGCCACCTTCATGAAAACACACGGGACACTTTCTTCTATTTATCTGCCACATTTATTCGCAGCAGATAAGGACATAAATCATTAACCACTGTGTTTCTGCTCCTGGTGAAAGGATTTCATGCACTACTACGGACGCTGCTGCCCATCATGAGCTGCTCTCTGCAGCTGGGATGAGCAAAGCCTTGTTACACACACAGCAAGGGACTCCACTACAGTCTATTATATTCTGCCATCAATGATCTATTAGAATGACTGACGGCAGTAATGAACTAAGACAAGATAACGCATGGCACCATTCATGCGTAACCGACACGGAGTCCCAGGGTGACATGTGTATGGCACAAGGGGTGAAAGAATCATAATGGCTTAGTGAATAGGAATAATACTCAATATTATCACCAGACACTCTGTGATTAACACGTCAAACCCCATCAAGCTGGCATGTATGTTCTATTCCTTACCTTCCAGCCAGCTGAGCTATTACTGTCGCCCTTATCCTTGAAATAGGGCACAAAACGGACCATCCAGTCGTATATCTGTGACAGCGTGAGTCTCTTTTCAGGGGTGCTCTCAATGGCGCGGGTAATGAGATCCGCGTAGGACTGGTTCCCCCACGCGTTCCGCCGCGAGGATTTGGCTTTGCGCAGCGGTCCGGTCACATCGAGAGCCGCGCCAGCCAGGCATGGGTGCGTCGCGCCTGTGGGTGCCGGGGCGCCGGCTGGATGCTTCAGTTCTCCCGGCGTTCCGCCCACGAGCCCCGCTCTGCAAGCTGGGACGTCCTCCGGTTCCACCTTGATGTTGGCCAGTGGAAGACCCCCGCTGACCTCGTGTCCACCGGGGAAATCCTCCGGGCAAGGTAGCGGCCAGGTGCATGAGCGAGGCCGGCTTTGCGGCTCGAAATCCGAATCAACCTGATGAGCGTCTAATTCGTCGTCCTCCATCATCAACATTTACCCTTCAGTTGAAACGGAATAAATCAAATGAAGAGCAAGGGGAGGGAAATACCTCCACGATTCCCGTATCCCACTGTCTTCAATATCACTTCACGTTGAAATTCGCCTTGTAACACGGCTATTAAGCTTACAGTCTGAATCAATAAGAGGGAATTGAGCGGAGTAGAATGATCATGATGAACACGAGCAAAAATCACAGCATCGCGTGTAAAGATAAGAGAAGTAATAAAAGTAAGAGTAATTTTTCGTCCATTTTACCTGGAGTAAAATATCAAATGGTGATTAAAATGCTTCTCATTTAACAGTCCACATCACTCCCAAGACAGTCAGTCTCAAACGCGTGTCAGAGCCAGTCACAGGGCGCTTTTCAATCCAGTTGCAGCAACAGATGATATTTAAGATAAGGAGCACGTTTGGAAAGCATCGTCGATAAATCCTCCAGAAGACAACGGGAAGAATGGGAAAAGAGAGGGAAAATCACCAGGGCGATAATGCGTGATTACCGTGAATTATTAAATCTTCCAGTCTGCACGGATTAAGCTGGCAGCGGCACATTCAAGTCCATTCAGCCTGAACAGCACAAAACTGTCTGCAATTATAATGAAGAGGCGTGCGCATGTGACGAATCGATAAATTCCCAGTCTGGAGAAAAAATATATGAAGAAAAAAATAGTCCAGCAATCAAATCTCGTATCCACTTGTCAGGATGATAAAATTGGCTTTTATCACACCTCCTCTTGCTCCCCTCTACCCCCCCTTGCCTTTTCTCACTCTCAGATCCCACACATGTTCGCATTTGCTTACAACTCGTTCCGTCGATGTGAACCGAGGATGACGCGCCGGCGCTGTAGTGGAGATGCTGCCAATTGGAGTGCGCTCACGAAATCAATACTCTGCGAACATGATTACTGAGAAATCCCGAACTCTCTCTCTCTCTCTCTCTCTCTCTCTCTCTCTCTCTCTCTCTCTCTCTCTCTCTCTCCACCTTCTCTGTTATGAACGGAGGGCGCAAAAGCCACATTCTTAATCAAAACTCTGCACAATGATATTTCTGGTGGAGAGTCACACCGCGCAATGTGTGCCAGTTTCTGTGTCCAGCCGTGATAAAACAAAACATTGTGAAAACCACAAGGGAGAATTTCGACAAGGGTTTTGTCTTCAAAAAAATAAAAAATACAGTGACTGATAATTGCCTTTGTGCGTAACAGATTGTCCGAGGCACCATGTGCAGTCCAAATGCCCTCCGGGGGAACTCACGGTGCGCAGGAGGTTTCACCTCTGCTGATTATTTGCAGCTCTACTCCAGTGAGTGTAATTTTCTATGCCGATTAGACAGATTTAGCTCAGATTAGGAGTAACCCTAGATTTTAATCCGAGAGGAGTGAGGTGAAATGGGGCTTTTCAGAGGGCAGAATATTAAAAAAAATCATCTCTACTCCGCACTCCAACTAATGTGAAGAAAAATAAAACAGTTGCACATTATCCTCTTCAATTGCATTGGCAAAGCCTCAGCGCAAAAAAACCCCAGAGAATCTGCTCTGACAGATACAGTCCTCAGACCCCTGTGCGTAATTCTGCTACACTGACCAAGGGGGATTCCTCCCCTCCAACCCACCCTCCTAAAATCTGACAGCTGGGCGGGCACATAGTCACAGGTGCTCAAATCTCATTGGTTGTCTATTTCCCTTACACATACATAGATGGGTTGAAGGCCCTACAATGTACATCACTATCTTTATTCAACCACAAAAGATTTGCTGAGCTCACAGGCTATTTTACTGTCTGCTTCACATTTTTATGCACACTCACACCTGTTATGTTGATGATTGCTATGGGGAGAATATTACTTATTCATGGACTTTTACAGTCAGCCTCTCATGCAGTTACAATTTCTGATAATGTTTGTTAGTTAGGCAACCGTTCCATATGAGCATTTTTAGTGCCCATGTGTGATTAGTGTGACCTATGGGGGCATTGCAGTCAAAATATTCAACAACTGAATGATACAATGTCACTCAACCCAGAGGCGTACACTGTCTGCATATTTTCTAACTTCATAAGTGAGAATTCTGCTAACATCTTGACATAATTGAGTGACACATGCACGGCTCATGACCACCATCAAAACAAGCTCCTGCACAGCACACAGTGGCTGAAACTGTCGGGAGGACCCCACCCTCCTCATACGAAGTATGCACGGACTGAAGCTGTACTTAAAAGTTGCACAACATGACTAAATTGTGTGCACTCAGACATGACTGATGTTGAGAAATTTGAGTCAAAAATAGCCAGCTTTAAGTGCGGGAGGATGTGTCATAGAATGACTTCATGCTGGACAACAGTGGGATCAAATATTTAAAATGCCATGTTGTTAATTTTTCCATTTGTGCAAAAAGCCTGTTTGTTTCCAAAGCACTATTGTTCCTTTGATTTACAGCAATTGTTTTCATAATTACGTGGTCACTTCAATATGTCCAAAGAGTAAAACCAATGCTGTACACAGACACGCCTTACATTGCCTCTTTTCTCTAACACAAGGTGCTGCTTGTGATGCTCGTTCAGACTGAACGGATTACATAATGTGTCTTGATTACACATTAAGTGAAAGAAAAGTAGTTGTGAACGTCAAGAAGACGAATGGCCAGACCCAGAGGCTCACAGCAGGTCTGCATCTCAACAGAGACAAGAGTTGGAGGGAGCGGAGTTAGACACAGAGAGAGGAAGAAGACCCAGGCAGCGCAAGTTTAAAAACTACGTATGTGATCAGTCGCTTCCAGGCTGGCTGCTACGCTGTACGCATACCAGACATTCCAGAGGTAGCGTGGCTGGCTTCAGGCTCTGTGTGGCTGATCCTGGAACAGCATGTTCTGCACAGCAGTAATCACCTCTGTCAGCCACAAGCAAGGTAGAGCACCACGGCAACAACAAGGCAGAGCTTTGTGCCTGTCAATTTGCACCCATAAAAAAGTGCTTTGGAATTTCATTCACGTACGAAGAGGACACATTTTTCGCCCATTTCTGCAAGGCCTGTCCTCATTTCCTTGTCCCTGACACTTCAGCCATCCCTCGCAACCTCATGATGTTGTGCAATTTATCCCTACGCCCCATTCAGCCCGGTGGAATAAGGACGAGAGGAAGACAGAGAAGCCACAAGAACACCCCTGGGAGATCGATGCTTGTGTGGGAAAACACCTCCCTTATTGTCCTTCCCTCTCAGCAAACAACCCGTACTCTCCAACGAGCATATGGGCTCCCAATGACACAGGAAGGAGAGGGCTCAAATCCAAGTATCGGGAGCATTCTGGAGTAGGCAAATCTGGATTTCACCCCTTCATGGCATTGGCCCAAAGTAGGCTGACTTAAAGACTTCCTGCCCCGAGCAAAAGCCAGCTTTTTAGTGGCATCTTAGCATCTGCACTGCCAACTATGAACATTATGTTCAGAGGCAGCAAAGACAATTGGTGCCAAGAGTTTTAATTAAGACTGTGTTGTGGAATGGAGAGTAAAGGCATGTGGAGGTAATGGCTTCTCTCCTCATTTCAGAGGTCTAACAAAATATGATTAACTAACACTATCTGCCTTAGCCAATTAATTATATTTAACAGTTAAAGACCCATAACTACCAAATGGCCCAAAGAGGGAAATAAATGTGCACTGCTATCATACCCACATGTACAGCAAGCATAATTGTATTATAATACAATAAACTAATGATGTCAGAGACTTTTTGAAGACCGTAAGGACAAGTGGACAACAACACTATGCTGTAGCACTCCATATCAAGGCGGGTAGATGACATGGTACAAACTGGCACATGTTTGTAATATGTTTTAACTACTTCAACAGGTGTGTACAGAATAATCATTCAAGCCAATTATCACAATCTTTTATAATATTGTTAACTGAAGACCTATAATTTTTGGACTGACAATTTGAAGAGGGCTCTATGTGCAACTGGTATTTAGACTAATGTGAAGAAGAAAAAAAAAAATCTAACAATGATAACAATACTTGCATTAAAAATAGCAGCGTCCTACATGCCCCACAATTTGTTCCAAATAATACAATGGGAATTTTGATGATCACTCACACACTGTAACCCTAACCCCCAATGAAACCACATTCATAGAATTATTAAGATTTCTGCATGTATGCGTTGGGAGAGGGTGTCACTCTAGTCTCAGTTTCATTAAATAAACCATGCAGCATATCATATTGCCTCCAGCAATGTGTTAAATCCCTCACTTGTGCAAGTCAGTGGTTGGCTACATCCACAATAGCCGAGTAGGCCTGATGCCAAGACACTGATTAGCCTAGCTCTGCCTCTGTTCTCCAGGCAGTGTGGAGTGGAGGTGCGGTGGGAGTCCAGCTCATCACCAAAGAGCACTGTGCTAAACACAAGTTTAAGTGGAAGAAAGCCAGCAGACTGTAGAGTATCCATGCTGGACATATAAAGCCTTGGGCAAGGAGGCATCTGCCTCTTTAATACATAATTCACTCAGAGCTGAAACATCATGCTTCTGGTTGTTGGAACATGAAACTGTCTCCATCAGATAATTCGGTCTCACTGACGATCAACTTAGTGTACCAGACAGGGAACTAAAAAATTAACTTAAAATTGAGCAGACCATATTTGCTTTAAAACTTCTCAAACATAGTAATATGTTACAATGCTTAAAGCATGACTTTCAGGGTGCACCAAATGTATGTGGAAGCACTGTCATCTCACCTTTCCACCTCAGCGAGCTTGTCCTCATCAGCCATGATTTGCAGGTAGGTCAACATGTAGAGACAGCCATCTGCCCTCAAGCCCTCCCTTCAGACATGCACACGGTCACTTTACATCACAACCCCAGCAAATGCGTCTTCCTGTGGGGGTATTATTAGAAGCACTCATGTCTTATTGCCCACATTATTATCATAACTGACAGGATGTGCATTAGTTACTTCAGTCTCTGCGTCAGATTAGCCATAATGTTGACACACTGGTATAAAGGCCATTTTTTAATTCAGCATGTAGAGTGAAGAACCTGAGGCAGCTGTAGAGCTTTCATGTGTAATAGTCCCAGCTCAAGTTCCCATGAAAGAGGCACTAATGGGTTAACAGTAGAAATGAGAGGGGAAGAGAGGGAAAATCAATGCTTTTGTTGGGGGGAAGAAAGAAAGGCTTTCACAGGTCTATGTATCATTAAGCAATTGAGAAAGCTAATTAGAGTGGGGGGAAAAGATGTGCAGATCTCACCGCTAATTATTTCCATGGCAACCACAGCTCCTGTGGATGATCTGAGGTACCGATTCAGCCAGCTCCAATTAGACAGCCAGTCACATGAAGAGCAAGAGAGACCCCTAGTGGGATAAAATGAACATGTTCATGAGAGGCTACACAAGGCAACTGATCGTTGAGGAAGAACTTAAACATAGAACAAGTTTCATATATTTTAAAAATGAACAAAACAAACAGGCCTTTGTGCATCACACATTATACTTTAGGAAAAGTTGCCACAGTTGTCTCATCTTTGTTGATTAAGTGTTAATCCTAAATCAACATTATGACTCGTAACTGTTCCTTCACACCTGTGTGCCTCATACACGATCAGTCACATTAAAAACAGCTGCCTAAAATTGTCTAAATCCCCTTTGTGACCAAAACAGCTCTGACCCATCAAGACATGACTCCACAAGAACATTGAAGTACCCTCTAGTATTTTGCACCAAGACATGAGCAACATTTATGTCCTTTATATTGCAAGGTGGGACCTCCATGGATCGGACTTGTTTCAGCATATGCCACAGAGTTCTGATTGGACCGAGATCTGGGGAATCTGGAGGCAAAGGCAGCACCTTCAATCCTTTGTCATGTTCCTTAAACTATCTCTGAACATTTTTTGCAGTGTTGCAGAGTGCATTATCCTGCTGAAAGAGGCCACTGCCATCAGGGAATACCATTGCTTTGAAAGGCTACAAGAATGTTTAGGTAGGTGGCACATGTCAAAGTAACATCCACATGAATGCCAGAACCCAAGGTTTCCCAGCAGAAATCACTCAAAGCATCACACGGCCTCCACCGGCTTGCATTCCTCCCATAGTGCAGGTAGGTAAATGATGCACATGCACTTGGCCATCTTCTTCCACTGCACCACCTCAGTTCACATGCCCATTTTAGGAGCTTTTGGCAGTGGACATGGGTCAGCATGAGAAATCTGACTGGTCTGCACTTACGCAGCCCCATATGCAGTACGCTGCTGTGATGCATTGCAGGTTCTCACACCCGTCTTTCATAGCCAGCATGAACTTTGCCAGCAACTTAGGCTACAGTCGACCTTATGTGGGATCGGACCAGATGGGCTAGCCATTGCTCCCTATGCCCCTCAGTGAGCCATGACAATGTCATCAGTTCACCGGTTGTCCTTCCTTGGACCACCTTTGGTAGGTACTGACCACTGCATACCAGGAACACGCCACAAGACCTGCTATTTTGGAGATGCTCTGACCCAGTCGTCACAAGAGTTGCCAAGACTTGCCAATTTTTCCTGCTTGCAACACATGTTCACTTGCTCTCTAATATGCACCACCCCTTGACAGGTGCCATTTTAACTAGATAATCAGTGTTATTAACTTCACATGTAAGTGTTTTTTAATGTTGTGGCTGATCAGTATAGAGTTAAACAAATCTGTGTAATCTATCAAAAAATAATCAAAAATGTTTTAAATTCCAGGAACCACTGTAAAAACCTGCTGTAAAACCTATTAATGTTAATATGACAACTAATCATTTGCTATCTACATGATAATCTTTCATATATTATTCTTTTACTTCTTTGCACCCAATTCAGGCACTGGTTTTAACATGTGAAAACCTATCAGAATAACTCTGCAATTGTAAAAACTTAAAAGAACCTAGGTATATGTTGAACCACTACTTTATGGGTTAAATTTATAACACAGTAATAAGCGGCTTACATACAAACTTCCATCACCTATATTTGGTGGAAACTAAGGAATGAAGTGTCTTACAGTCATTGTAGAGAACTCAGAAAACAAACATACAAGGCGTGTAA
Organism: Scomber japonicus; assembly: GCF_027409825.1. Classification (NCBI taxonomy): domain Eukaryota; kingdom Metazoa; phylum Chordata; class Actinopteri; order Scombriformes; family Scombridae; genus Scomber; species Scomber japonicus. Next base: position 6,516,487 of record NC_070587.1, on the reverse strand, counting down.
CTCTTAAGTCAAAGTTGTGCTGTATTTCATTTTAGATAACATGAGAATATTGTAAAAAAAAACACCAAAAAAAAACCATACAAAACAAACAAGAGTTCGAATGTGTCCAGGGTAGTAATTATCTCATTCAGTGTCTTTGTTTGCTGGGGTCAATCTTCTCCAGGTGAACCAGGGGTTTAAGTTGCTCAGCAAAGCTGCGCATGTCCTCTGAAACAGTGTCCTGGCCAGCGGGAGCCAACACACTCAGTTCCACTAAGTATGAAAGTGATAGACGTTCTATGTTGTCCGTGTTCCCCGGTACCAGGATCCGTGACAGTTTGCTTACCACAATTTTCATCACACCTTTGCGAAATATATGTCCATTGGACACAAACTCATGGTCCATGCGGAAGCCCATCTCATTGAGGAATTCTGGCAGGCTGTGAGAGGCAGCCACATCAACACAGTTGCGCACCAGGGCATGACGGCTCTTGTCCCCTACTTCAGGTTGCCCGAGGTAGCGTAGATGCCATGGAGCCGTGGGATGGGAGAGGGAGCGGCGGGCACGCAGAATGAAAGGGTTGCCTTGTTGGCCTTTCAGAAGATAAACCAGCTCATGATCAGTAAAGGTCTCAGGTTCCATGTTGTCACATAGACCTCGGAGTCGATGCAAAAGGCTTTCCAGGGCCTGGTCTAACACGCTGCCTGAAGTGATAAAGCGTAAACAGCTTTATAAATATAAACAATGTGGTGACATGATTGCACAGTATATTGTACTTATTATTCCACAATCAGAACTGCTACACTATAAACAATGAGGTTCTTGTAGTAAGAAAGATTAGACAAAAGAGAAACAGACATTTGTCACACACACAGCAGATGTTCTTCTGGTTTGTCTGTTACGGTGAATGATCGGTTCTCACCAGTGCCAGCACTGGGAAGCTTACAGTCTGTTGCCTCTGACTGTCTGTCAGTTTGTGCTGAGGCTGTTATAAAGTGGTTCAACCTTGTGGTCAGGATGTAATTTGTGGTGTTGAATTTTACTGACTTGTAGAGTGTGTAGATTATGTGTAGATTAAGTGTAGATTATTGTGTAGATTATTTGGAACATTTTGGAGTCACATGTTGGATGGTACATCATCAAAACAATATGTGAGGCAAGTTTTGAAAGAATGGTGTTTATTCCTCCAAAAGACTCAGTATGCCTGAAGTTGTTCTGGCAGCTTGTGGTGTCTTACGAGCAGTCAGGTACCCAAATGAACACTGAAACTGGTCTTCCTCCAGTTTATACTGGCTATTAAAAGATCCCTCTCAATGTAAGTGATGGCAGTCAAAGTAGGAAGCAAGTATCGTAACAAAAAGAGGAGCTTTGACACTAAAAAGACTGAATCACTTGGATGAATGAAGCTTCATATGAGCTTCATATAAACTTTTAAATACATTTGTGGCACAGAAGGAGCCCCATCACTTACATTGTATATATAGTATGAAATGATCTTCTAATGGCCAATATGAACAGGAGGAATGATTACAGCAAGAAAAAACTATTTCAATATTCATTTGGCTGCCCGTCTTTTATTTTAGGACATACTTGAAAAGGTGGGAAGCCATCCCTTCAATCACTTATGGGACTTCACGCATTATGATGATACAAAACACTGTAAAGCTTAGAAATAAAATAATGATTTTGGATGCATGTTACAGCATCTTCAACCAACATACGTGTCCTCCTGGAGTTTTAATTTTTAGATATCAAATCATGTGTTGCACCACAACAGTATCGGAAACATTGACTCTAATGTGTACACTAGGCTGCTACAGATGGTCTACCAGTCTGTGGTGGCCAGTGTCACCTTCTTTGCTGCAGTGTACTGGGGAGGAGGCATCAGGAGCTGTGGTGTAAATAAACTGAATAAGCTGGTGAGGAAAGCCAGCTCTGTAGTGGGGATGGAAGTGGACAGTGTGAAGGATGAGAGGAAAGTTAGAAGCTATCATGGACAATCCCTCTTATCCTCTCTATGTTGACCTGAAGCAGCTCAGGAGCACGTTCAGCCACAGACTCATCCAGGCACGCACCTAAAAGCGCTTGGGGGGCTCTTTCATACAATCAGCCATCAGACTACACAACAGCACAGCTCCCAGTACCTCCCACTCCCACTAAAAAAGACTGATGCGCACTTAGGAACTTCTGCATATTGCATATTTATTACCACAGAGATTGCTTACTGTATTTAGTACTTTAGTTCATTTTATCACTTTCACCCCTATGCTGCTACTTTTTCCCCACTGTACTGCTGTGTCAATTTGAATTTCTCCCAAGGGGGATCAATAAAGATACATCTTATTTCTCATCTTATTTTAAGTCGTGTAGGCCATAATACTGTGAGGTTTAAATGCTCCCTCTTCAATACTCAGGTGTCGATATTTGTGACTTAGCTCACCTTGCAACAGGTACTCCATCATATTGATTGTCCCCCCGGTAACAGGCATCACAGTTACAGGAGGAGCCTCCATCTTTGCTCAGGAAAGTTGCAGTCTTTGAATCTGGGGGGACAAGAAAATATAATAATATATACTATTAGTGGTATGCATGAACCGTCATCATTTGAATGTGTGTTTATCCACTTCAGTCACAGTTAGTAGCGTAAATAAAGCCGGGGAAGTTAGCTGTGGCCGTGGCTAACTCTATCCTGCGTTACCTGAAGGAAACCACGAAGCACAAAAGGGCAGCTGTCCACTTGCTGAGGAAAAAGCAGGTAAATGTTGTTGTGCTCGTCCTCAGTGGAGCCTCCACAATAAAGAAGGATCCTGCAGGCCTCACTAATGTCTTCAATCAACACATGGCTAGTCACGTTAGCTACTCGGCTAACTAGCTATCAACAATTAGCCGAAATGTAAGGTGTGTTACTCAAGCTGCCGTGCTAAGCGTTTCAACTTGTCATAAAGAGGCGATTTAAAACGGACTACAGTCACACAACTCTGCTATATATCAAAAATAATAATGAATGAAGGTTTTCTTCTTTTCCCCCTCCTCCTCCTTTCTTGCGCTACTTCTTCTTCTTTGATGTTTAATAGCAGATAGTTTTCATAGTTTTGCAATACTGCCATCTTCTGGAGTTAGTAGGTCCTACAGTTTCAGGATTGTCTCACGTTTTTCATCAGTCAAATGCACTTTATTGATATAGCACGATTTTAACAAACACAAGACCAAAGTACTGCAAAACAAGATAAAACACAATAAATAGGATAAAATAAATAAAATGGACTGCCCGCACAAGATATAATATGCATGTATAGGCTACACATGAAATCATAAAATCAACACCCTACATGATGTCAAAAGCCAAAGAAAAGAGGTCATTAGTCCTGTTCTCCACAGCAGCATCTATGCCCCCTAACACCACAGTCCAGTATGTTTGTCAGTACTGCCCCTGATAATAGTCCTAATCTTCCATTTCCTCCATCGTGTCCTTTCTATCTGAAATATATTATAAAAATGTGCAAATATATGTCAAATTATGTTCCACAGTTTCTGGTAAATGATCATGTTCACAAAGACCATTTGGATGCTACACTATAATGTGCTGTATAGATTGTTGTTTCCTGTTCTTAATCGAGTTCCTCTTTTCTGTTTCCTTCTGTTTCTCACACTACCCCACTCCCTTGTCACACTTTACTGATATGCATCCACACAATGTCATTCCTCTTTGATTTTTAAAGTTTAATATGTAAAAAGTGTTTCCTTTTTTAGCTGCTTGTATGACTTTTTTTTTTTAATTATGTATTGTTTTACCCAGTTTGCCTATTTGAGCCAGAGACCCAAATGAGTGTGACCTCAGTGCCTTGTTTTATTATTCTTGAATGAGTTGCAATTGCACACGTGACATAATACTGGACAGTGCAGAAACCAAATTACTACAGAGTAGGAATGTGTTTAGTCTGTTTTGTTCAATTCATGCTTTCTCTGGCTTGATTCAAAGAATTCAGCATTACATAGACAGCTACTGCATGGACAAACAGTGACAGTTAAGTAATACCACAGTTTAAAAGATATATCTCATTTAGAGTAGAAGTCCTGCATACAAGAGTTTCCTCAAGTAGCTGGCTACATGTACTATTGAAAGTAAAAGTTCTCATTATGCATTTATTAATATATCATTTATCAATTATATTATTTTTTCTATAGCAAGCGAGGTTAAGGTGGAGCTGGTTTTAACTACTTCAGACACTCTTGCATGGTTAAATCTATAAAGACAGACATATTTTATATACTTTTTTTAATCTGTAGGCTATTTGTAATATTATTATAACTTGGCTTCATCATGTAAATGTGCTGGCATCAAAGTATAGCCTAATATTTCCTCATAAAATTTAGAGGGGTAGAAGTATATTACCATAAAGTGGAAATATTGAAGTAAAGCACCTCAAAAACTACAGTACTTGAGTAAAATTGACCAATAATATGTTATAATGTAGTATTAATACAAATAAGAATAACAATCTGAATAAGAATAGTAAGAATAATAATAAACTTTATTTATAGAACACTTTTCAAAGTAAAAGCTTCAAAGGCAGCAAACTACACAAATCATGAAATAATTGCATTATAAAAGAGAATAAATCAAAACAATTTGAACAGGAAACAACAATCTATACAGCACATTATAGTGTGTGTGTGTGTGTGTGTGTGTGTGTGTGTGTGTGTGTGTGTGTGTGTGTGTGTGTGCGTGCGTGCGTGCGTGCATGTGTGTGTTTAGCAGCTGGAAAGCACAACAATGTTACCCCCTTGCCCCATCGCAGTCTAGTGGCATCTAGTGGTGTCTCAACTGCTATGTATAGGTGCATGTCTGTGCATGTGCATGTCTGTGTGTGTGTAAAATTTACCAATAATATGTTATAATGTAGTAATAATACGAATAAGAACAACTATGAATAAGAATAGTAAGAATAATAATAAACTTTAATAATAGCACACTTTTCAAAGTCAAAAAAAGTTTCAAAAGGCAGCAAACTACACAAATCATGAAATAATTGCATTATAAAAGAGAATAAATCAAGACAATTTGATGAGTAAAAACCATTTCAATGTAGAAAAAGAAAGAATAAACAAACTGTATTTAACAGAGATAAAAGCAATTCAAGATAAATTGAAATAACAAAAAAAATGTAAAAAAATAGTTTTTTTTCCCTCTGAAATGTAGATTAAATATAAAATAGGCTAGCATTGCAAAGATCAAGTGCAAGTAAATGTAAGAACCCTTTAAAAATTACATAATGACTTATGGGTCATTCAGTCAATAAAACAACCAAACATTACCTTCAGATCCATGTAGGTGACATCACAAACCTTTTTCTTTTTAACATTTTTTTTCTTTTTACACATTTATTTCACTGTATAGACAATCATTAAGAGTCATTTGATAGTTTGTTGTCTTTGCAGGTCTTCTGATGATAATTGGTGAATAAACCACTGAAGCCTCCTCTTCCTCCTGTAATCACACGTATGAATTTACATTACTTGATACAAACAACACACATGCCAATTGTTCATTGCTGCATGGTAGATTGTCAAACACTTACCTCTTCACCTGCACCACAACGTGGAGAACAATCACAAAAATCTTTAGAGACATAGAAAGAGAAACAAACACATGAACTTGCCTAGCTGAGCCCAGACCACTGAACAAGCAATAAACAGGAAGTTTCAATAAGACAAAGAGTTGCATACTCTACCTGCCGGTAATCGCAGTCTTAAGCAGTAAATTAAAAGTGCCACTAAGATGAGACATGAAATCCCTGCTGATGTTCCACAAATGATTGCTGTCAGATCTCCATGTACTGTAGGAGGACCTGTAAAATCAACAATATGTGAATTGATATTCCTTTTGATTCAATTCACAAACTCCTTAAAGACAGATACAGTAAAACACCCACCTGTGGTTTTGTTTACAATTGATGGTTCATGGGTGCTGTTAACTGTACTGTATCCATCAAACATCTGCTTTTCACTGCAATTTAAAGATCCATATGGATCTACTGTGTCTGTCTCCACATTTAATCTGCCATTTGGTTTGATGTTTTTGAATTCCATGTCACACATCATATCACAAGAAACGGATGAATCCTCATTCTGCTGGACTGTAATGTCAAAACAAAACAAAACAAAAAAACATTTGTGAGTTAAATCATTTAATATGGACATAAAACAATGTATGTGTTTGTTGTATTCTCACCTGTGATAACACACAAGTTGATAGTCAGTATCTTCTGTCTGTGTCCGTTACATTTACTCGTCCAGCAGGTATATTTCCCAGCATCTTCTCTTTTGACTTTCACAATGTGTATAGACTTATTGGATGTTATAAAGTTTGTCTCAGGTCCTTGTACTGAGTTCTGGAGAGTGGTTGTGTTACTTGCTTGAAAAGTCCATTTTGTAGATTCACTATGACATACATGTGTGAAACTCCTGCCTGCCGTAACGCAGACTGTCTCAGAAGTTTCATTTATAATTTCTGAAGAAGAAAAGATATATTCTTTATTTGAATAGATGATAAGTTGATATTTTAATGATTCCATTTTAAGAGAACTAATCATGTCTATAATAATAATTCTGACCTTTATCCACTTTGGTGAGTGTAGACATTTTATGCTCGCAGTTGTCTTGATGACAAATATCACACCAGTACAGGCCTTGATTATCCTCTGTAAAAGAATTAATGACCAAGGAACCGTTGGACGTAACAGTAATTTTGTCCTTCCAGCTGTCGTCGTAGCGTGGAGTCTCCCCCTTTCCTTCAATAAATATCTTGATTTTTTCAGAACGTCTATCTTTCTGGTAAAACCATTTGAAAATGTCTGAATCTCCTCTCTTATGTTGGCAAGGTATCACAGCTGAACATCCCAGCGTGAACTGAAGTTCTGTTAAAATATCAGTTTCCGTTACACACTTATAGTGGCTTGAAAAATGAAAAATATGAATAATGTATTCACAAACAACAGCAACCTTTTTACAATATCAGTGATTTAGTCAGTTACTTACTTTTTCCTGAGGTAAACGTGGGTGAGTTACAAATAATCAAGAGAAAAATCAATCCTTTTTCCATTGTGGTAGAGACAGTTTTATCGCTGCACAAATGAAGACAAAAGTGAAGCTGGCAGATCACCTCTATTATCACACTATTTCTGCTCTTCAAAACACAGATCAGAGACTCTACATCACATAAGAAGGTTTTAGATAAAGCATCACAACTAAACTATTGTTGAAACATCGGAAGTGGTCCAACAGCCAGTGTAGAGGAAACTTAGTGTGGCTTTTGCCCCCGCTCTTTTTCTGATGGTGTGACATCATCATGTTCACAAAGACCATTTGGATGCTACACTATAATGTGCTGTATAGATTGTTGTTTCCTGTTCAAATTGATTTATTCTCTTTTATAATGCAATTATTTCATGATTTGTGTAGTTTGCTGCCTTTTGAAACTTTTTTTGACTTTGAAAAGTGTTCTATAATTAAAGTTTATTATTATTCTTACTATTCTTATTTATAGTTATTATTATTCGTATTATTACAACATTATAACATATTATTGGTACATTTTACACACACAGACATTCACATGCACATGCACAGACATGCACCTGTACATAGCGGTTGAGACACCACTAGATGGTGCAATGGGGCAAGGGGGTAACACTGTTGTGCTTTCCAACTGTTAAACACAGACATGCACGCACACACACACACACACACACACACTCACACAGACATGCACATACAGATAGCAGCTGAGACACCACTAGATGGTGCAATGGGTAACATTTTTATTACATTGCATTAGATTATTAAATGTATTAAAGATACATTTATTGATCCCACAGTGGGGGAAATTAATCGTTATAGCAGCTCAAAAGGTCATAGGAATATGACAAAAAAACATTAAAAAAACATATGTATACAACAATAATAACATTTAATTTAAAATTAAAAACTAAAAAAGGACCTAAACATGCAAATTACAGTGCAGCATTGTACAGTTTGACTGCAGTGGGAATGAAAGATCTGCGGAAGTGCTTCTTCTTCTTACACAGGGTGTATGAGTCTTTTGTGGATGGAGCTGCTTAAGGCCCTCACAGTCTGATGCAGAGGGTGGGAGGTGTTGTCCATTTATGGTGAACAGTTTGGTCAAAACCCTCCTCTCTACCACCACCTCTATGGAGTCCAGGGGGAAGCCACAGACTGAACAAGCTCTTTTTATCAGTCTGTTGAGTCTGTTCTTATCCCACTCAGAACATGCCCCTAACCAACACACCACTGCATAAGAGACCACTAAGAGACCACAGATGCCACCACAGAGTCAAAGAAGGTTCTCAGCAGTGGCCTGCACACACCAAAAGATGCAAGCCCCCTTAGCAGGTGTAAACAACACTGACCCTTCTTGTAAATAGAGTCAGTGTTATCTAACCAGTCCAGATTATTGTTAAGGTGGACACCCAGGTACTTGTATGTCCTCACTCTCTCAGTGTCAAGTCTGTGATTGTTCACCGGAAGTCATAAACCATCTACCTTGTCTTGCTGGCGTTTACTAGGTGGTTCTGCTCACACCAGTCGACAAAGTCCATGATGACCTTCCTGTACTCACAGTTGTTCCCGTCTGACACACAACCCACAATGGCGGTGTCATCAGAGAACTTCTGGAGGTGACAACTGTCCGTGGAGTATCCGAAGTCTGCTGTATACAGGGTGAAGAGGAAAGGTGAGAAAAGACTTGAGTAAAATGTACTTAATTACTTTCCCCCACTGTCCATATGCAGCATTTTAATGTTGTAGTTGCTTTAGGTACATTTATTTCTAACTTTTTAACAAGAGTTGAGTAGTGTAAAATATGTTTAATAACTAATAAAAACTACTAATAACAAGCTGACTAAATGTAGGGGTGTAAAAAAGTATATGTTCCCCTCTGAAATGTAGTTTTAATGTAAAATAGACTAGCATTGCAAAGATCAAGTGTAAGTACCCTTTAAAAATTACATAATGACTTATGGGTCATTCAGTCAATAAAACAACCAAATCTTACCTTCAGATCCATGTAGGTGACATCACAAACTTTTTTCTTTTTAACATAAAACACAGGTTATTCTTTGGCAATTAACTACTTAATCATCAGGCCAAACTCTTTTTTTACACATTTATTTCACTGTATAGACAATCATTAAGAGTCATTTGATAGTTTGTTGTCTTTGCAGGTCTTCTGATGATAATTGATGAATAAACTACTGAAGGCTCCTCTTCCTCCTGTAATCACACGTATGAATTTACATTACTTGATAGAAACAACACACATGCCAGTTGTTCATTGCTGCATGGTAGATTACCTCTTCACCTGCACCACAACGCAGAGAACAATCCCAAAAATCTTTAGAGACATAGAAAGAGAAACAAACACATGAACTTGCCTAGTCGAGCCCAGAAATGTGTTTCAACTTCTGCGACACTGATCAAAGGCAGGAGACCACTGAACAAGCAATAAACAGGAAGTTTCAATAAGACAAAGAGTTGCATACTCTACCTGCCGGTAATTGCAGTCTTAAGCAGTAAATTAAAAGTGCCACTAAGATGAGACATGCCATCCCTGCTGATGTTCCACAAATGATTGCTGTCAGATCTCTATGCACTGTAGGAGGACCTGTAAAATCAACAATATGTGAACTGATATTCCTTTGATTCAATTCACAAACTCCTTTAAGAGTAAAACACCCACCTGTGGTTTTGTTTTGCTTTACACCACAATTTAAAGACACATATAGATCTACAGTCTCAGATTTAGTCCCTGTGTCTGTCTCCACATTTAATCTGCCATTTGATTTGATGTTTTTGAATTCCATGTCACAAATCATATCACAAGAAACGAATGAATCCTCATTCAGCTGGACTGTAATGTCAAAACAAAACAAAACAAAAAAACAATTGTGAGTTAAATCATTTAATATTGACATAAAACAATGTATGTGTTTGTTGTATTCTCACCTGTGATAACACACAAGTTGATAGTAAGTATCTTCTGTTTGTGTCCGTAACATTTACTCGTCCAGCAGGTATATTTCCCAGCATCTTCTCTTTTGGCATTCACAATGTGTATAGACTTATTGGATGTTATAAAGTTTGTCTCAGGTCCTTGTACTGAGTTCTGGAGAACTCTGTTGCTTGCTTGAAAAGTCCATTTTGTAAATTTACTATGACATACATGTGTGAAACTGCTGCCTGCCGTAACGTAGACAGTCTCAGAAGTTTCATTTATAATTTCTGAAGAAGAAAAGATATATTCTTTATTTGAATAGATGATGAGCAAGTATATATATATATATATTAATGATTCCATTTTAAGAGAACTAATCATGACTATAACAATAATTCTGACCTTTATCCATAATGGTGACTGTAGACATTTTAGGCTCGCAGTTGTCTTGATGACAAATATCACACCAGTACAGGCCTTGATTATCCTCTGTAAAAGACTTAATGACCAAGGAACCGTTGGACCTAACAGTAATTTTGTCCTTCCAACTGGCGTTGTGGCGTAGAGTCCCCCCTTTTCCTTCAACACATATCTGGATTTTTTTAGAACCTATATCTTTCTTGTAAAACCATCTGAAAACGTCTGAATCTCCTCTCTTATGTTGGCAAGGTATCACAGCTGGACATCCCAGCGTGAACTGAAGGTCTGTTAAAATATCAGTTTCCGTTACACACTTATAGTGGCTTGAAAAATGAAAAATATGAATAATGTATTCACAAACAACAGCAACCTTTTTACAATATCAGTGATTTAGTCAGTTACTTACTTTTTCCTGAGGTAAACGTGGGTGAGTTACAAATAATCAAGAGAAAAATCAATCCTTTTTCCATTGTGGTAGAAACAGTTTTATCGCTGCACAAATGAAGACAAAAGTGAAACTGGCAGATCACCTCTATTATCACACTATTTCTGCTCTTCAAAACACAGATCAGAGACTCTACATCACATAAGAAGGTTTTAGATAAAGCATCACAACTAAACTATTGTTGAAACATCGGAAGTGGTCCAACAGCCAGTGTAGAGGAAACTTAGTGTGGCTTTTGCCCCCGCTCTTTTTCTGATGGTGTGACATCATCATGTTCACAAAGACCATTTGGATACTACACTATAATGTGCTGTATAGATTGTTGTTTCCTGTTCAAATTGTTTTGATTTATTCTGTTTTATAATGCAATTATTTCATGATTTGTGTAGTTTGCTGCCTTTTGAAACCTTTTTTGACTTTGAAAAGTGTTCTATAATTAAAGTTTATTATTATTCTTACTATTCTTATTCATAGTTATTATTATTCGTATTATTACAACATTATAACATATTATTGGTACATTTTACACACACAGACATGCACATGCACATGCACAGACATGCACCTATACATAGCGGTTGAGACACCACTTGATGGTGCAATGGGGCAAGGGGGTAACACTGTTGTGCTTTCCAACTGTTAAACACAGACATGCACGCACACACACACACACACACACACACACACACACACACACACACACACACACACGCACGCACGCATACGCACGCACACACACACACGCACACACACTCACACAGACATGCACATACAGATAGCAGCTGAGACACCACTAGATGGTGCAATGGGTAACATTTTTATTACATTGCATTAGATTATTAAATGTATTAAAAATACATTTATTGATCCCACAGTGTGGGAAATTAATCGTTATAGCAGCTCAAAAGGTCATAGGGATATGACAAAAAAAACATTAAAAAAACAAAAAATATGTATACAACAATAATAACATTTAATTTAAAATTAAAAACTAAAAAAGGACCTAAACATGCAAATTACAGTGCAGCATTGTACAGTCTGACTGCAGTGGGAATGAAAGATCTGCGGAAGTGCTTCTTCATACACAGGGTGTATGAGTCTTTTGTGGATGGAGCTGCTTAAGGCCCTCACAGTCTGATGCACAGGGTGGGAGGTGTTGTCCATTTATGGTGAACAGTTTGGTCAAAACCCTCCTCTCTACCACCACCTCTATGGAGTCCAGGGGGAAGCCACAGACTGAACAAGCTCTTTTTATCAGTCTGTTGAGTCTGTTCTTATCCCACTCAGAACATGCCCCTAACGAACACACCACTGCATAAGAGACCACTAAGAGACCACAGATGCCACCACAGAGTCAAAGAAGGTTCTCAGCAGTAGCCTGCACACACCAAAAGATGCAAGCCCCCTTAGCAGGTGTAAACAACACTGATCCTTCTTGTAAATAGAGTCAGTGTTATTTGACCAGTCCAGATTATTGTTAAGGTGGACACCCAGGTACTTGTATGTCCTCACTCTCTCAGTGTCAAGTCCGTGATTGTTCACCGGAAGTCATCCACCATCTCCCTTGTCTTGCTGGCGTTTACTAGGTGGTTCTGCTCACACCAGTCGACAAAGTCCATGATGACTTTCCTGTACTCACAGTTGTTCCCGTCTGACACACAACCCACAATGGCGGTGTCAGCAGAGAACTTCTGGAGGTGACAACTGTCCGTGGAGTATCTGAAGTCTGCTGTATACAGGGTGAAGAGGAAAGGTGAGAAAAGACTTGAGTAAAATGTACTTAATTACTTTCCCCCACTGTCCATATGCAGCATTTTAATGTTGTTGTTACTTTAGGTACATTTATTTCTAACTTTTTAACAAGAGTTGAGTAGTGTAAAATATGTTTAATAACTAATAAAAACAACTAATAACAAGCTGACTAAATGCAGGGGTGTAAAAAAGTATATGTTCCCCTCTGAAATGTAGTTTTAATGTAAAATAGACCAGCATTGCAAAGATCAAGTGTAAGTAAGTATAAGAACCCTTTAAAAATTACATAATGACTTATGGGTCATTCAGTCAATAAAACAACCAAACCTTACCTTCAGATCCATGTAGGTGACATCACAAACTTTTTTCTTTTTAACATAAAACACAGGTTATTCTTTGGCGATTAACTACTTAATCATCAGGCCAAACTCTTTTTTTACACATTTATTTCACTGTATAGACAATCATTAAGAGTCATTTGATAGTTTGTTGTCTTTGCAGGTCTTCTGATGATAATTGATGAATAAACCACTGAAGCGTCCTCTTCCTCCTGTAATCACAGGTATGAATTTACATTACTTGATAGAAACAACACACATGCCAGTTGTTCATTGCTGCATGGTAGATTGTCTAACACTTACCTCTTCACCTGCACCACAACCCGGAGAACCATCACAAGAATCTTTAGAGACATAGAAAGAGAAACAAACACATGAACTTGCCTAGTCGAGCCCAGAAATGTGTTTCAACTTCTGCGACACTGATCAAAGGCAGGAGACCACTGAACAAGCAATAAACAGGAAGTTTCAATAAGACAAAGAGCTGCATACTCTACCTGCCGGTAATCGCAGTTTTAAGCAGTAAATTAAAAGTGCCACTAAGATGAGACATGCAATCCCTGCTGATGTTCCACAAATGATTGCTGTCAGATTTCGATGCACTGTATGAGGACCTGTAAAATCAACAATATGTGAATTGATATTCCTTTGATTCAATTCACAAACTCCTTTAAGAGAGATACAGTAAAACACCCACCTGTGGTTTTGTTTAAATTTATTGATGGTTCATGGGTGCTGTTAACTGTACTGTATCCATCAAACATCTGCTTTACACTGCAATTTAAAGATCCACATGGATCTACTGTGTCTGTCTCCACATTTAATCTGCCATTTGATTTGATGTTTTTCAATTCCATGTCACACATCACATCACAAGAAACGAATGAATCCTCATTCTGCTGGACTGTAATGTCAAAACAAAACAAAACAAAAAAACAATTGTGAGTTAAATAATTTAATATGGACATAAAACAATGTATGTGTTTGTTGATATCTCACCTGTGATAACACACAAGTTGATAGTAAGTAGCTTCTGTTTGTGTCCGTTACATTTACTCGTCCAGCAGGTATATTTCCCAGCATCTTCTCTTTTGACATTTACAATGTGTATAGACTTATTGGATGTTATAAAGTTTGTCTCAGGTCCTTGTACTGAGTTCTGGAGAGTGGTTGTGTTACTTCTTTGAAAAGTCCATTTTGTAGATTCACTATGACATGCATGTGTGAAACTGCCGCCTGCCGTAACGCAGACTGTCTCAGAAGTTTCATTTATAATTTCTGAAGAAGAAATGATATATTCTTTATTTGAATAGACGATGAGCAAGTTGATATTAAAATATCAATGATTCCATTTTAAGAGAACTAATCATGACTATAACAATAATTCTGACCTTTATCCACTGTAGACATTTTAGGCTCGCAGTTGTCTTGATGACAAATATCACACCCGTACAGGCCTTGATTATCCTCTGTAAAAGAATTAATGACCAAGGAACCGTTGGACCTAACAGTAATTTTGCTCTTCCAGCTGTCGTCGTGGCGTGGAGCCTCCCCCTTTCCTTCAATAAATATCTTGATTTGTTTAGATTGCCTATCTTTCTGGTAAAACCATTTGAAAACGTCTGAATCTCCTCTCTTATGTTGGCAAGGTATCACAGCTGAACATCCCAGCGTGAACTGAAGGTCTGTTAAAATATCAGTTTCCGTTACACACTTATAGTGGCTTGAAAAATGAAAAATATGAATAATGTATTCACAAACAACAGCAATCTTCTTAAAATATCAGTGATTTAGTCAGGTACTTACTTTTTCCTGAGGTAAACGTGGGTGAGTTACAAATAATCAAGAGAAAAATCAATCCTTTTTCCATTGTGGTAGAGACAGTTTTATCGCTGCAGAAATGAAGACAAAAGTGAAACTAGCAGAAACATCACCTCTATTATCATACTATTTCTGCTCATCAAAACACAAATCAGAGACTCTACATCACATAAGAAGGTTTTAGATAAAGCATCACAACTAAACTATTGTTGAAACATCGGAAGTGGTCCAACAGCCAGTGCAGAGGAAACTTAGCGTGGCTTTTGCCCCCGCTCTTTTTCTGATGGTGTGACATCATCATTACATTTGCAAAGGCGTGAGACAGTGCTTGCTGTATGCCAAAAGTCTTATTTCTTTCATAAAGGTGTCAACCAGTTTCTGCTTCCTGTTTATGCATACTCTATGCTGTTTATACATATATGAGATAATAAGCACATTATAGCACATCTAGAAAAAGAAATAAATTAATCTCTCACCTACCAAGCTTAAATTGAAATTTATTGCAATGACGATCTTATTTTAATTGATGAAAGATATGTTGATGTGCTCAGATGTAAAACTGATTACACTGAAGATTCAAAGATTATTTAGGTTAACAGAAACTGACAAACAACTCGTGGAAAGTTCAACAATGGAAAAATTCACATGACATGAAAAATATGAATCAGCATGACTCATATTTGACTACCAGAACTTTAATTTAGATATGTATCAGTTGTCTTCCTGTTGTCAGTGTGCTATGAGGGCTACATATTGTTTGCTTTTGTCTCTTCAATTTCTAGATTGACTAGGGTACCTTAAATGTGAAATATGTCAGATTTGGCCACCTGTTACAAAACAATAGTCCCCCCTTCATCCAACACCTTCCCCCCAAACATATCACCCCAACACTTATAGAAATAGCACACAATGAATGTAATGTAAAGCTAACTGTTTACAGTGAATCTGTGCTATGGCATCATCAAGATATCAAAGTGCTATGGAGTCATGAATAAATTAATCAGTTCATCAGATCATAGAGATCCAAATGTTCCATTAGTTATTATTTGGATAAACTCACCACATATTGGGAATCGAAATGGTTACTTTCTCACCTGAAAAAATACTAAAACTTAATAAAGTGAGTAATGTGTGTGTGTGTGTGTGTGTGTGTGTGTGTGTGTGTGTGTGTGGGTTGAGACAAATTGACACAAATTGACACAAATTGAGACAAATTGTTAATAGTGTTCTGGCAATATTTATTATCAAGAAGCACAAAGCCGGTACGTTGTCTTTCTCTAGTTTATTCAGTCGTCTGCAGACGGACTCCTTGCTGTCTCAAGCGTGAGATGGCACAGCGAGCCCGGAGCAGAGGAAACAGTCAGATCAATACATTATCACAGAAAGGATGATCTTGTTCTATCATCAGAACAATGTTAGCACGATAGGCATAACATGTATACAATCAGGACAATAGTTAATCAATAGATTATAACATACATGATGTTCAGTAAAAGTTCAATGATGTTCACTAAATCAGCATTTCATGTCATGGTCATCAGACAAGATGAATAATAAGAATTCCCATTACAATAGTTAATATGCAAAACTATTGATCACATATATTTTAATGGTTATTATTATGATTGATTGATTGATTGATTTTTGTTTATTAACGTGTCATGCACCAGAAGTGTCCAGCCCAAATGGGCTTACATGACCCTAAAACAAACAAAGGGACAAATAATAACAAATGAAAACCAGATAACAGACATTAGACATATAACAGACATAAACATATAAACCATCCAGACGCTTTTTCCAGGCTTCAGATACATATTTAGCAAACTGAAAGACATTAAAGTTAAACAGCCAATCCATTCTATCATCAGCAGAGCACCAGGACATTTCTGGGTTTTTAGCAGACATTTCAGTAAATATTAGAGTTCTCAGTTCATCATACAAGGGACAGTATAAAAGAAAATGTGATTCATTTTCAACTTCTTTGAGTTATTATATAATTCACATAACCTTTCATCTTCAAGAAAGTTTTTAAATCTACCGACTTCAAGATTCAAGGGGAGGATTCCTGTATGTAAATGTATATTCCAATCTTACTCCCAATCTTACTTACTTACTTTTTAGTTAAAAATTGAATTTTTATTCATGTGCATTATTTTTGGAAAATAGTTCATAAGGACCAAAATAATCACTACTATCAATCAATCAATCTTTATTTATATAGCACCAAATCACAACAAAAGTCATCTCAAGGCACTTTTCACATAGAGCAGATCCAGACCGTACACTTTAATTTAATTTAAAGAGATTCAACATTCCTACATGAGCAAGCACTTGGCGACAGCGGCAAGGAAACACTCCCCAAAACAGGAAGAAACCTCATGCAGGACTGGGCTCTAGGTGGGCAGCCATCTGCCTTGACAATCAATCAACATTGAAAATAATATTAGTGGAGACAGGAATCTACTACTACTTCTACTACTAATGATGTTTGCAGTAGTCGTATAATGCAGTAAAAATTAATTCTGCACCTGTGAACCATCTAAATACAACAATAAAAGGCCCTGGCCCTGAGTGCTCTAGGCTGAGCCCCCCATGTTGACCCAACTCCTAGATCCGTCCCTGATTCTGACTCTGAACTTTCTCAATCCAACATAGCCTACCACGTTCTTTTCAAACATCCGATATTTCCGTCAACACGTGAAGTCATCATTTGATAGGCAGGCCGGGGGCAGCGCCCATTACGTCATACTCAACTAGTGGTGCGATTGCTTCCTTCACCTCCGTGTTCATCATCCGGTGGGACACTTTCTCCACTGTCATATATCTCCCGCGAGACAAAGAGCACCGGGATGGTTTTCGCTGAAGCGCTAGTGCCATTTCGGTCGGGCTGGCTTCACGTGCATCATTTGTTTGGTCTACTTTGTCTCGTTGCCGTTGTCTACAAGTTGTTCATTGCGCTCCGCCAAAGAAGAGATGCGATTCGAGATTTTGCAGCTTTCACGGGACCACCGGGACACTGGCTCCTGGGACATGTTATGGATGTGAGCCATGCACCACAGCAGTAACGTAGCAACCACTTTGTGCACAGTTTATGTTATGCTGCAGTCTGCAGGGTTGGGAAGGTTACTTTGGAAATATTGTAGACAGATTACTAGTTACCGTATTTAAAAGGTAATATAAGTAGTGTATTACTTAACCAGAGTTATGTAATTTGTGAACTTGAATGTTTTCAACTGTTAGGTTAAATTAAGAATACCCAATAAGCCCACCAACATCAAATTTCAGGTGTTTTTCATGGATACTTGCATGATGTATAAAGCAATATGTATCTCTCATTTGAAAATGTATTTATTAGTTCATGTAGATTTTGGAATATAAAATAGATATATTTTATGGAAAAAGTCTGGCATGGCTTTAATTTGTACTGTGACACCATTTAAGCCCAGGTCATGATTTATTTACAAAAATATATATTTTTAATTGCTTTCAAATAACTAAAAACAGTAATATCAGTATTCAGTAACAATATTTTTATTCTCTTTTATTCTCTTCTTAAAGGTCTGTCTTCAGATGTAACACCCTTTGTAATCATCAACATTTTCCAAAGTAACTGTAATTTAAATGCACATTTTTTTCTCAATAACTGTAACGGATTACAGTTACATGTATTTTGTAATTAAATAATGCTGTTACATGTAACTAGTTACTCCCTAACACTATCTATGTGGGGGCTTTGTTGTAAATTGGTCCAAGTACTACTCTTAAGTTAAGATACTTTGAGTATTTTCATTTATGAAATTGAAGTTATTTATGAAGTTGAAGTTACTTTATACTCAACTACATTTGTCTGGCCTCTTTACTTTACAGATTAATATAGCCTAATGCTATTACATATGAAACATGCAACAATCTTATAAGACTAAAATTAAGGCAAGACATGAGTGTTTTTATGTCATGGTTTTGCTACTTTAAAAAAAAGAAATTACTGTTCCTCAATAGAGACACGCAGTTGTTAAACATGATTTAAGCAAACAGCTTCTCCATGCCAATGATTCATTTACAAAGCATGCAGGCTGCAGGGTTGAGAGGTTTGCTCAAGCTTACAAATGCTGAAATTTCCCTTTCAGTTTAAACAGGATGGGACTGACTTGGACAAATTGGTAAAATGGGGAAAGCAGTATCCTTATGCCTTCCCACTGATGTTTGGTCCCGTTGTTTGTTTCCTCAACATTCACCATCCAGATTATGTGAAGACAATACTGGCATCAACAGGTGTATATGAGTGACTGTTTTTATCTTTAATGATACACGTTTATATCAGTGTAACCAATTCAGTGCTTCATAAAATGCCATTGTGCCTCACTTTTACAACCAAAAGTCGATATATCACTATTTTTTATTTGTTTGTTACCTTACAGAGCCAAAAGATGATTTTGCATATAAGTTTATTGAATCTTGGATTGGTAAGACACCTTTTGCCTTTCTCCTACAGTTTATGCAACGCTTATTATAGAGTTTCCTCCTCTGCACAATCACTGTCTGTTTCTGTCTCCAGGGGAAGGTTTATTGGTGTCAAAAGGTCAGAAGTGGTTTCGTCATAGAAGGCTTTTGACTCCAGGTTTCCATTATGATGTCTTGAAACCATACGTAAAACTGATGTCCGATTCTGCTAAAACTATGTTGGTATGTAAATGAAAATGTATAGGTGTTTAAATCATAATTCATTATAAGCAAATACAAAATGAAATGATTAAGTAATGATAAAAACATAGGCTGAGACTGTCCAGATTACATATTTGTTTTCAGAGTTGGGTGGTGTAATTGGTGTGTTGTGTTGAGTTTTTTCCATCTCTTGTACAGATTTCACATTTCACATCTGCTCTCTTACTGTTGCCAGGACAAATGGGAAAGTCACTCAAACACCAGCAACTCATTTGAATTGTTTGAACACGTGAGCCTCATGACACTGGACAGCATCATGAAGTGTGCATTCAGCCACGACAGCCACTGTCAAACCGAGAGGTCAGTTTATAGAAACTTTCTTCCCACCACTGATGATTTAATGTTCGACCACATATGTCCAGTTACTTCCTTTGCTGAGAATTATGAGTGGAAGAAATCTGTTTAATGGACAAATGTTACATTCTCATTGCAGCGGAACAAATGCATACATCAAAGCAGTGTATGAGCTCAGTGATCTGATTAACCTGCGGTTCAGGACATTTCCATACCACAATGACCTGATTTTCTACCTCAGCCCACATGGATTCAGATACAGGAAAGCATGCAAGGTGGCTCACAGCCACACAGGTAACACAATCTGATGAACCAAAATGTCAATATAGTGTGCCCATACAATGAGCTTCTAGTATAAATGGCTAACATTTTATACATTGTTGCATTTTAAGAGTTAGTCTACAAAACTCATCCATTATCTTGTTTGTTGAAGAGGAAGTCATAAGAAAGAGAAAAGCAGCACTAAAGGCAGAGAAGGAGCTGGACCACATACAGGCCAAGAGACATCTGGACTTCCTGGACATACTTCTCGTTGCAAGAGTATGTTATGTAATATTCACAAAACTACACAAATCTGATGATTCATGAGAATAACTATGATTAAGAACACCACCCAATAACAGCCGTAAAATAGCAGACAGCCAAAAACTCACGAAAGCACACAAATATGCAGCCAACACAAAGGCACACAGCATTTTAAGGTCACAGTGATCGGTTATTGTCCTGTAAAGGGTAAAAGTTTGATGTGTAACCAGGGTTTAAAACTACACTAACAAAAAGGGACAGCTACTCATAAATGTAGAGTAATAGAAAATGACAAACTTTGAGATAGATAAATAATTAAATACAATAATGTGTAAAACCTGACATCATATGATAGATGAGGTAGCATAAAGTGCAAATAACGTGCAAGTGGCAAAAACAAGCAGAGAGGTCTGTTATTCATGTGCATAAGCTATCCGATGTTCAGCATATCAATGACCACTGGCACAAAGGGTTTTTGTGCATTTTGTCCTCTTAAAAAGTATACTTGAGCAGCAGCCTGAAGCACAATCTTCAAATCTAGGACAGTGTTGGCTTTCTGCAAGCTTCTGCTGGCTGTAAACATTCCTATGTAAGCCTGGTCATGTTAAGGTCTTCATACCAGACAACAGCACAAAAGATTAGGCTGTTTCTTTAAAATGTCTGATAAATATTGTAAACATAGCAAGACATCATTTCTTGTGTGAGATTGAGTCTCTTCAGATCAAAGAAAAGTGTGCGGATGAGGGCAATGTTCAAATTTATTTACCTTTAACACTAGTCACTGTATGGGCTGAATAACAATTTGTAATATAAATATAATTACAGAGTACAGAGTGGGCAACTAACACCTCTTTAACTGAAGTGCACTGGGGTTTACCATTGATAAATCACACATGAGAGACATAATAATAATATTTGTAATAATTACTTTATTCATAAAGCACTTTTTAAAACAGAGTTGACAATGTGCTTTGGCAGATGAAATAAAAGCAGGGTACTCAGAAAGCTATAAATCAATAGAGAGCCAATCAGTAAGGCAAATGCACCACAAAATGATGGTAACATTAAGGCAAAAGACTCTAAAACACAGTAAAGACAAGACAAAAAGACACAAGATGACAAGACGGTATAAAGATGACATTGCATAAAAGCAAGTCTGTAAAAATGGGTTTTAAGAAGTTATTTAAGAGAAGTCATTGATTCTGTGAGCCTTATCTTCTCAGGCAGGTCGTTCCAAAGCTAAGGGGCCCTGATGGACAAAGCACAGTCACCTATAGATTTATGCCTCGACTTCAGGACAGGGTCCCACCTGAGGATCAAAGGCTGTATACTTGCTATGGGGCCAACATATCCATCATGTAACTTGGAGCCAGACAAAATTGCTATTATAAGTGATCAGTAAAATCTTAAAAATCAATTCTAAATTGAACAGGAAGACAGTGGAAGGAAGCCAGGACTGTCAGGGTGATGTGAAGTCATCTGTTAAGACCAGTTTGAACACTTGATACACTTAGATCTAAAACAAATTAAAACTGCACTCGCCCCCCTGTTGGCTGCTTAAAGGAGGTCATTGGTTGTCTTTCTAAAACTTTCTGATAAAAATGGAGGTTTAGATATTGCCCTAAAATTTTTAAGAACAGATGGATCGAGGTTGGGTTTCTTTAAAAGAGGTTGGACCACAGCATGTTTAAAAAATATTGGAAGAATACCTTTTACTAAGGAGCTATTAATACTCAATAAAACACTGGGCTCACCTGTGTCAGTAACTTCTTTAGGACACATAGTGGGGATAATATCAAGGCTGCATGTAGTTGATTTCATTCAGGCTATAATTTCAGAAAAAAATGACTTCTGGCATGTAGAACACAGACTGGGAGGGGGGGGGGGGTTATTTGTTGTGTTACATCCTCAACTCTGTTTATGTTCTCCCCGCTGTCCAAATATACTGTGTTTGTGTTGGCTTGTCGGCTGCCCTCTCATCCAGTGTCCACTGTTATATCACAGTTTGGAACGTCCACTTCCCTTGTAACTGCTAACTCCACCCTCTGAGGGAACGCACACGTGCTACCTCCATGACTTCCAATACTTAACACAAAGCTGACTGCCATGTGTTTATTGTATATTCTATTTTTATATCTATTTTATTAGGAATATAGTCTATAATAGTAGTAATAAATCATTTTTTGCCGTTTTATTTTAACGTCAGGATGAGAAGCAGCAGGGTCTATCAGATGAAGATATACGAGCAGAGGTGGACACATTCATGTTTGAGGGTCACGACACCACAGCCAGTGGCATCTCTTTCATCCTCTACTGTCTGGCCTGCTACCCTGAACACCAGAAGATTTGTAGAGAGGAAATCATTCAAGCCCTGGATGGCAAGGACACTATGGAATGGTTGGATTACATCGCCATATAATAATAAAATAATAATACATTTTATTTGATGGCGCCTTTCAAGTCACCCATGGTCACCTTACAAAGAATAGCAAGTCAGCAGCTGGTTTGTGTGACTTTTAAGGCCCTCCACCCAATGGTTTAAAATACTGATGATTAACATTGTGTCTTTTTTAGGGAGGATCTCAGTAAGATTCCCTACACCACAATGTGCATAAAAGAATCCCTCCGTCTTTACCCTCCTGTGCCAGGAATGTCCAGAAAAATAACCAAACCCATAACCTTTTTTGATGGAAGGACTTTGCCGGAAGGTCAGTCACGTATTTGTGTCTAATTGTAAAAGAATTGAGTGAAGATGTCTCAGGTTTTGGGAAGTTCATAAGAGAGCCCACTTTTGCTTATATAATACATTTTACCCTACTAGGGAAAAAAAAATTAACTTCTATCTTCTGTTGGTGTTGTTTTTCCATAATGGACCTATGACCCTTACCCAGTTTGCAGCACACATTAACCCGTTAACATGCAAATCATCCCCTTTGTTTCCGAGATGTTGAAATCATCTTATTCCACAGCATTATACTTTATGTCAAATGGAAACATCAATCAGAAACATTCTTGATGTGCACCATACTAGACCAGACTCAGCCTTGCATTTCTTTTATCAGAGGAAATGTTGTAATGTCTGTTCAGATTTAAGATGATCTTCTGTGGGTTTGAACTAAGTCTGGCTGCTAAGCAGGGTTTTGTAATGACTCATCCACCAGTGCACCGCTATTTGTTAAAGGGTAGCCAGAGCTTTATTATATTAATGTTTATAGTACCAGCACAAGCCTGCATCAAAACTTTATTTCCTTTTTCCCCAGGTTCTCTTGTTGGAACAAGTGTGTTTGCACTTCACAGGAATGAAACAGTCTGGGAAAATCCTGACGTAAGTGAAGGTTTATTATCTGGTGGTAAATTGGAGCGTGTCACTATAGGGTGCTGATTTCATTCTGACCACTCACTACATGGTGAATATAACACAATATTAAAATCAATAACAAAGTATTGCTCCTTATTCTATGCCAAACCAGAGTTCTGCTTCAACATGAAATATGTCAAATAATGGAAGTGACAAGATAATTAATTAGTGTACATATAGAAACTGTCTGATTCCTGTCTTGACTGTCTGGATGCTTTACAACACAGACACCTGTGTGATAAGTACACCACACTGATGTTTTGTTTTTTCCATCCTGTGTCATCATAGGTCTTTGACCCACTTCGTTTCCTACCAGAGAATACTTCCACAAGGTCACCACATGCATTTGTGCCATTCTCTGCCGGGCCGAGGTATGTCCGCACCTGACACCGTGTGACTGTCACTTGGAACAGTTCTCCGTTTACAGCTACTCCCTGCCTACTCATTAATCTAACAAAAGTCTACACTTTGTGGATGTGTAACCTAGCACTGGCCCTCTTTTAACAACACAATAAAAAACTGTTTTTATGAAGGGTTAGAGTAAATAAGAGACAGGATGAACTCAGTGTGACCCTGGATTAACCCATGTATTAATGCAAATTATATTTCAGTTAGTTAGTATTTCAGTTAGTTTTATTTCCATCTAATATTCAACCTACAAACAGTACCAGACTTAAATTTTGGATTTAGGATTTTAATAAGCAGGTCTTAGTTCTAAGTGATAAATGTGTATCTCTTCATGAATCAGCTTGTTAATGTGTATGGTCTTTTAATTGACAGTCTCATTCATGCTACAATGCAAACATGTTGAGGCTGAGATGGATTAGTGTATTAAAACTACTCCTAATGATTTTCTATGAAGTTTAATAGTAAGAAAAAATACTGTATGCTGGTGTTTATGGACAGCATATAGGAAATACTCTACAGTAGCTGTGCAGTAAAGACTAATTTGGTGAAGCTTATTGCTTGTTCATCAGTTGCTCATTGGACAAAGACATTAGTTTCTTGGGTTGTTTTTTTGTTCACGTTCGTCTACAATATGGATGTGTGCAAGAGCAATTCTGATCATGCTGTGGATTTGATGTCTTTGATCTCAAAACAACCTTACTTTTTACCTCTGAATTAAAATGATCCATATAACTATGTCCATCTGCTGCATGTCTCACTCTAATCACGTAACTGTCCTCTTTTGTTATTGCTCAAAAGTATTTTATTTATCCTCATATTGGTATTGTGTCTCACGTTGTCATCTTTAGGAACTGCATTGGTCAGAACTTTGCCATGAATGAGATGAAAGTGGTGCTAGCCCTCACACTAAAGAAATATCACCTGATGGAGGACCCCACTAGGAAACCCAAAATAATTCCTAGACTGGTGCTTCGTTCACTCAATGGCATCTACATCAAGATCAAACCTGTAGACCCTCAAATGTAAAGGGAAGTACTGGAAGCCTTATAATTGACATAGAATCTAATAGATGATGAACTGCACAGTAATAGAGTAGTCATGTTAGCTGCTGAAAAAAGGTAGTATTTCTATTTTAACACATTTTATCACACATTTATTGCACTTGTGAAATAAGATGACTTATATTGTTGAGGTGTTGCATCAAATCAGTTTATAATAAATATTAAACGTGTGAAAGATAACATTTGCCTTTCTTCATTTGTAAATTATCCAAGATAAAAATTTTCAGAATAGGAAAAAAAACACATACACAAATAACAAAGGATCAGTTATGATAATTGACTCTTCTCTGCCAGCTTTCCTATCTACTATATCTTGCAACACAAAAGCATCTTGACACTTGTGTTCTAGTGGTTATCACCTCTAGTAGTGGTTTAAGACTGAGCCACAACAAAAGTTTTAACTGAGCACAATTATTCTAGCCTGCATTTTTAAAATTTCATCTCTTAAAACAACACCTAAAATTAAGAATATGCGGCCACTGTGTGAAGATTAATGTTTGACCTGTCAAAGTGATTTATCTGTGCCGCATGAACTGGTTTAAACGAGGTCCAAAGTACAACTGAGACATCCAGTTAATGTTTAACCCCCACAACAAAGTCTTAGAAAGGTAATATAGTGTGCTCTCAGTAACATGTTCGGCTTATGCTGCTATATTATCTACAAATAAGTCATCAAAGGACTTTCACTGAGATGACTTTTCATTTGGTATAAATTTGGAATACGAGAATTTAATATCAAAGCAACAGTGCAACATTTAATCACAGCTGAAAATACAGCAGTTATGAGTCAAAAGTAATTCATTTTTTATTTACAGTCGTATGATTACAAAATCCACATGCCCACAAGGACAGAAAGTCACCAGCACAGTTTGTAAAAATGAAACACTTGTCTTGTGATGTCCAACTTTTCACTAGTTTAAAGGTCCCATAAAATGATCACTTCCTAAAAATCTTCAGTGGTGACGTCATGCTGTACCAGAGGAAAGTTTAATAAGGTTATCTTGTATTTTTATCATAACTACCAGTTAACCATTGGTTTACACTAAGATAGATACCTTACGATCTTAACAAACTGTTTCAAAAGGAAATGCAGAGGAGTGTGGTGGTCTTGTGGTTGAGGTTGTGTACTATATACTGTGACCAAAATGTCATGGTTCAATTGTTGTTGTTGTATATCATTTGACCTTTCTTTCTTTTCATTTCCTGTCATCCCTTACTGTTGCTTGAATAAAAATGAAAAATAAAATAAAAAATACTTCAAAAATTGGAAATACAGAACATCACATTGTGAAAATAATGACACCATTTCACGGGACCTTTAAACTTGGAGTACACTCTGTAAAGTTCCACCAGTTTAATGTTGACATGTATGACACGGCTAACTATGTTTTTCCTGCTACTGTGCATAAAAAGGCACAGTTCCTATGTCAAGTTAGTTCTGGGCAAAAAAAAAAAAAAAAAATTAACAATGTACTGTATAAGCTGCACTCTACTCTGTTGCATGTCAAAGATGTTAACATGCTACGTAACCATTAAAACATCCTAAATCCAAACCTGTTTCTGTTTTTACTAACATTTTATTTTGGTATGTTACTGTACTAGAATCCATTCCACTATATTATGTTACTACGTGACAGCAGTCCAATCAATTGCCAAACATAAAACAAACTGTAAAATCCTTGTAGTTACAGTATACTGGTGCTGGGAAAATGGGCAACAAACCCATCCATTACACTGGAAAAAGTCAAGGGACAAATGCGATCACATAATGTTTGAACAGGGCAAATGGCTTTTATCCGCAAAAGAATCTGATATTTAATAATTTTAAGCTTGCAGCACTACTTTCATGAGATGCTATATGCAGATTTTGGACACAGTTGGGGTTAAAGTTACTTCAACAAGTGATAAACAATGGAACCTGCAAGTCCACAGCCCTCATTTTTAATCTCTCTGATATTTGTGCACAGGTCACCATCTAGTGGCTTATGGGGCAAATGCACTTCAGTTGATCTAATAAGTATAAAGGAAATGTTTGGGTGAGTAAAACAAAAACTCGATCACATTACCACAAGTAGGTTTTGCAAGTGTTAAAAAAACAGCCCTGTGTTTTTGATAGAAACTTAATCCAGATGTGACTTCATGTCTGGATTCTCTG
The DNA here is from genome assembly GCF_027409825.1 of Scomber japonicus. NCBI lineage: Eukaryota > Metazoa > Chordata > Actinopteri > Scombriformes > Scombridae > Scomber > Scomber japonicus. The sequence goes on along the minus strand of NC_070587.1, from coordinate 6,489,193 downwards.
ACTTTTTCGGACTTCTCACAGTAAAATATCTCATATAAAAGTACTTTCTGCCATTTGTTTAGTAGCATTATCAAAATATTTAAGGAGTGAAAAAATGTTGAAACGTATTAAGTAGAAAACAAAACTTTACATCCATCACATCAATAACTCAATGACCCACTGCTATGTAGCCAGTCATTCACAGACAAGTATACCTAAACGCCACTCGGAGGCTCAAATGTACTGACAGGCTTTGTGAATTAGTTAAACTTTGTTTGCAGTCAGAAATATTGAACTGATTCATAGCCAACTTATTAACTGCTGATTTGGTAATGTGGATGATACCATGTGACAGACCACAGCGAAATTCTGTGGTGCCTTTTTTGTGATGACAATAAGTAACACAACCAATAAAAAAAAAGTGTATGACACCACCTCCTCCAGGTCACAGTCCCTGATGTATCTGCTGGTAACCTGAAAGTCAGCAGCTTTGAGAAACTGGTTAGATGAGTAGTGAAGGGGTGGGTTTCTTGCCTGGCCAAGCTTCTTTGGCATACTTCTTTTTGCGTGGCTCGTTGTGGGTCTCTGGTAGGTAGGGGGCTGTGACAGGGGTGGGGTTGAGGGTGACAGGGGGCTGGGGAGCATCTGGGGCCAGGTCCACTTCTGGTGCTGGATTTGGGAAGGGCAGAGGAAGCCCTCCCTGCATAGCAGCACCTCCTGGAGCTCCCGTTGGTTGGTTCTCATGACTGGTGGGAGGCAAGTCCCCATAGAGACCACCGCCTAAGCTGTAGCCATGAATGCGTTTTGAAGTTATGTCATCAAGACCCAGAGTGTTTTGGCCCTCTGATCTCCGCTTCTGCAGCAGGGGTAACATAGTATTAACTTTGCAACTCATACATTAAGCCTCCAATGTAACATATTCACTTTAACGTTAGGTTTTACACTTAAGTAAGCTCATTGATTATTTTTTATTACAATCACTCATTCTAGGAATACTGGTGTCAACACTTTTAAGCCTCTCAACTGAATCAGACATTTTTAAAATTACAAAACCAAGTCTTACCTTGATGGGGATGACAGCAGTCTGCACCATATTTCTAAAACGTCCTACCGAGGGGTCGATATCCTCTGTAAGTATGTAAATTACAAGTGTTAAATACATTTCGGGCTCATCCCATGAAATATAGATATACACGTATATCTGATTGGTCACATAATATAAATTAAATACAGTTATATATTTTCTTCATGACAGGAAGCCCATGCCTGCAAACCCTTCCAATTAAATTAATCAATATGTCTAAAAGGTCTTAAACATAATCACCATTATTTAGTTTGGCATTGTTTTTCCATTAGCCTTCTATAGTATAGTAGTATAGTGTTTCTTTAATGCCACCTTCACTCTGATTTGTACCTGGGTTAATGATGCAATCCTCCTCATTGAAGGTAACTCTGGAGTTCCTCCGTTTCCTCTTAGGCCTCTGGATTTCCAGGTTGCCCTCCTCGATGGTCAGGAGGGAGATGCGCTTGTTGTGAGCTGTGTTGAACTCTGTCAGGTTCTGGCAGAGTGCAGACATCAAAAGAAAAATGTGTGTTATGCGGTAGAATCAACATCAGGATATCACACCTTTACCACACGATAATAGAACCAGACAGAGGAGGATAATAAGTAATAACATAAACCTTTGTGAATAGCAAACACCATAAGTGAATTAATAGATAATAGGTGTAAACAGACCTTATAATCAGATCTGCTTAGTGTTTATATTAATTTGCTTCTGAAATTTGCATTCTTACTACTTACATAATCTACAATCTGTAAGGACGAAATTAAAATGATAAATATAACCGTGCCTGCCACTTAGAACACCAGAGGACATTTAAATTTATGAAAATTGAAACACTGTTATCAAGAAACTATGCAAATGTACCTCCAGCTCTGTCTCTTCTTCTGGAAGCCCGAGCAGTCCTTTCAGCTCCTCGTCTTCTCCTGTCTTGCTATCTCCTGTGCCGGCGCTGCCTTGGGTTTGGGGTTTCTCTCTGATGGTGTAGGTCCGAGTTGAAGCCCCAAAAGATATTGTAGAGTCTATAGGAACCTGCTGAGGCTTGTGTGGTTCCAGGCGGATGTGTCCAAGGTAAGTACCGTGTGCTAAATTGGTGACAATCAAATGACCAGAAGTACCTATGTTAGGACAGTTTATTCTTTTTTCAGATGTTTCATGTTATATGACTGCATTCACTGACGGATGTGGCCTCCCTCCCCATGAGTCAATGATGCAAACTTTGATAGCCTTAAGTTAGTGAATGCTTGATGTAATTTCCACTGATGACTAAAATAAAGCCAGTCTAGTCAAAGCTTTTAAATTAAAACCCTCTAGCAGTGCTCACAATGTACATACCTTTGTATAAAATAAACTACACTGAAATCAATGAGAGAAGCACATCTTTAGTATTTCACTCCCAGTCCTTGGACAGTATGTATTAACTTTACAGACATAGGCTCTGAACGTAAAATGACTTTAATACAATTGTGATTCTGATGTCTTACTGCTGTTAAGGTCTATGAGAAAGACCCTTTTCAGGTGTTTGTGGTAAACCAGGGCAGCATGGACACGTGAACATGACTGATGGTCGATGGTGAAATCACACCAATCTGGGTTCCTTCCAAACAGGTAGTACTTCTTTTCATCTATGATCAGTTTCTACAGGGAGAGACAGTTTCAGTGTTATCATCAAAAAACTTCTGTAAACAGTCTACAAATATCTCTGTGCCTCTGAGCCATAACTCAACAGTGTTGCTTCCCACTGAAAAGCTTAAATCTCAGGGCGGATGCTGCTCTTGCACCGGTTGGAAGCCATGCAGCCATTGAAAACCCCAGTGTGCAAGACATCTGGGACAAAGCGACTGTCAGGCTCGTATCTGGTGCGATTGTACTAACTTAACTCACACAATATTAGCTATTTCATGCTTATACACAGATACATTCTTTACACATGCTCAAGTAGGCCAACAAGCTTCCTCTTACCTCTACCAGTTTGTCTCCCTTCATTACATCTAGATGCAGCCCGACGGGTGGCTTGCCTGCCCTGAAAAGCAAAAATGTTGTAAATAAATCATGACGAGGGCTTAAATGGTGTCACAGTACCAATTGAGCCCATACCAGACTTTTGACTTCTTTCATAAAATATATTTATTTTATATTCCAAAATCTACATGAACTAATGCATACATTTTAAAATGAGAGATAAATATGGCTTTATAAGAAATGATCTCCCTTATAAATCAGGTCAGTGTCCATGAAAAACACCTGAACTTAGATTTTGGTGCTTGATGGGTTCATTTACCCTAACAGTTGAAAACATTCGTTGTAAAATTAGAAGAGTAATCAAATGTAATAAATTAAATTAAATTATATTACTTTGAGTAATTGAAATAGTTACATTACTGGTTACATTTAAAATAGGGTGACTAGTAATCTGTAACATTACATTTCCAAAATAACTTTCTCAACCCTGCTGTCAATACACACAACAACACAGTCTGACTTCCGAGTATGCATGTAAAGGTGATTAATACAAGCAATAAATAATTCTCTCGGTTTTATTTCTCCTCTTATGGTTAAAGACTTATTTATAAAAAGTGGCTCGACCTCCTGGAAACCTCCCAAAGAGTAAGATTTCCCCAAGACAAACGCAAAGAAATATGAAATTGCCCCATTTAGATGACAGAAATGCTACTGATGTTACCTATCATCCCTAAAATGAAAGGATGAATCGTCCTACTGCACAGGCGACGCAACGCTGTGTCTAAATGAATGTCTACGTTAACCAGGTAGCCTGCTAGATGCTAACATTAGCTGCACTAACTAAAGCTACAATATCTCCAATTCAAGGCGAGTTACACATATGAGCGAGTGTTGTTTTGTTAGTCTGCATCTGATATAGAAGTACAAACAAGCCGCAATGACTTTAGCATGTGCATTTTCTCACCATGTTGGACAATCAAAAGGAGGAGCACTCTCTTTGCTTGTTTTAGTCGCCATCTTGCTCAAGGTTTTCAAGGCCGAGGTGCATGTTGGGTAAAGACGCCAGTTTGGGTTTCACCGGGAGTTGTAGTTTTTTAATCCTACAAATCACATTAGGCTCAAAATTAAACCCCATTTTTATTTAGGCTTAGACTGCCCAAATGAGTAAAATCAAGTCGATGTCTTTCGTGATTACTGTCTTTTTAGTGCCAGATTCCCTCCTTTTGTTACTATAGTTACACCACAGCCTAACAGAGAAACACCCAAAGGGGATTTTATGCTAAAAGACAATAAATATACCAGATATCCACTTGATATGACTCACTCAGACTGCTGAAAACTCATATAAGCTTCCGATAAACTATTAAATGCATTTTTGCATGAAATGACTGTCTAACACATTGTGGACTGTGGCCTCCATCACTTACATTAAAAGCACATCTGAAGAAAATCTTTCCGTCCGAGGAAACACAAAGGGGGACCTTTAAACCAAAATGACTGTAAAGGTGGTGGATATCCACTTGATATGACCAACTCAGACTGATGAGGCATCATATAAGCTTCAGCTTCAACTTTTAAGTGTAGTTTTGCACAAAATGACTGTTAGGTCACACTTTCCCATTCACTTCAATGAGAAAGTGTGTCCAAACTTTTGACTGATGCTGTACATTGAAAGCAGTAAAATACAACAGCACCACAAGCCACAGCCTGATGACAAAGTTGAACCACTTTCTTACAGCTGCAGCACAAACTGACAGACAACCACTAGGGGGCCTCAGACCCAAGGTTTCTGATGTCAAATATGTGCAGAAACCTATGGCAGAAACATGGTTTTGAATCTGTATGTGCTGTTGTGGAGAGTAAGTGGTTTGAGAGCCTGAACGTCACAGGTCTTTTAGAGGTTTACATTTTGTGCAAGGGCCTTGCAGCTGATAAAATGCTGTGACTTCCTGACTCTGGGCACTGAAAAGACCAGGTTTGAGTCAGAGTGCGCTGTCAAACAAGGTAGCATATGATAAACAATGGAACTATCAGTCTGGATCGTGAGAAAGGGGGAAAACCTCATAAGTGATTAAACCAACAGAGCACAGCAATCTTAGTGAAGTTGTTGTAGGGTGACTTTGGAAAATGTTGTGGGTTAGACAGAGGCTGTGAGGGGCTTCCTAGTAATGTCAGAGGTGGGAGGATGGTTAGTTTCTTCTACAGTGTAGCTCAGCAGAAGGAAGTGAGGGTGTTGTCTTTACCAATTGTGTGAGATAGTTTGGGTAGAAAAAGGGCAAATTCCCTGCATGGCAGATGTTTCATGAATTTTAATAGATACTAAAACCAGGAGATACTGGGAGAGAAGGTTAGTAGAGTGACAAAAATTACATAAACCAATTCCTGGCTTAGGTGGGTGAATCATGCCAGTCCTTCTGTCCTCTCTATATTAATAATCATTGTTGTATTTTGGCATCAGCAATCTGATCTGTCCACAGTAGTAATGTAATAGTACTTAAGATGCAGGAACACGTTTCACAAAGTGACCCTGTAACACACTCAATGAACATTGCAGTTTTTGCAGTTCCCACACTCACATACGTATGAAAACTTCCCTTTTCTATAAAGCAATGCTGTTCATTTATGAGTTTCCTTGTGTAAAATGCATTTGGTTATACGAAGTCCAGTGCAATAAATTCAAAAAATAACAAGATTGCAAACCACTTTTTCTTCACGGCTTTACAATAGTGTGACAAAGTTTATGTGACATCACGTTGCTTCTGTGAATGCACGCATTGTGCAAAAAGCTCCTGTAACTTCCTCATTCAGTTTTGTGGTTTTTGACTGAGAAAGCATCCCCTGATATGCTGCACTTGTCATTTGCCTTCATTTTTGATAGCAGCACACTTTGACAGCAGCAGCAATGGCAGGCACGACTGCTTTGCCACTTCAAGAATTGATTGCATCCTTGGACAATACCTGTCTGCCAAAAATTCTACAAGTTTGCTCTGGGGTTTACTTTCAAGGTGAGTTTTTAATATATTAATTGTGGATTGAAACAGTGAATGTAGACGAGATCAAAGTCTTAGATTGCTGAGAAAATTAGATTGCTTCTAATCATTATGTGTTTGTAGTCTAGTATTAAATATAAAGTATAAATAACTATTTATTTACAGTGGAGTTTTTACATTTACACAAGTACTGTACTTAAATATTATTATTGATATTATTAAGTAAAAGTAGCACACAACAATGCAAAATACTCCTGCACTCAAAATCTTGCTTAAGTAGAAATACAGAAATATTATCAATAAAATGTACATAAAAATCTTGGTAGTACTCATTATGCAAGAAAAATGGTACCTGTGAGTGTTTTATTATTATTTAATTGTATTATAATACAGTTTAACACAGTTAACGTACGATTCATTAACACCATCAAGTGTGATCAGCCACTTATACTCAGTCCATTATACCAGGTCCACAACATCATGAACTATGATAATGATACATTAATGTATCGACTTACTGTATACATGATTTGGGTTGTTTTTTAAAAAAAAACATTAGTCAGCCTGGAGATTGAGAAGGGGTAAGGCCACATAAGCGTATTCTTCTTCCTTCCCCTTTTTCAAAGATGTAATATGTATTGATGTTAAGTTATATGCATGACACTTGGTTTATTGAACGTTTTCTGTATATGTTTACTGTTCATTTCATGTTATTCTTGTTTTGCTTTTTATTTGTTACATAAATAAACACAGAAGAACATGAAGAACAGATGGCTGGTAGCTCTAGTTGTAGACGTATATATACACGGTAATCGGGTGCTCTTGGATAAGGGGGAACCGTCTATGACAAGAAAGAGATATATCCAGGCACTCCAAAAAACGTTGATAGTGAGGAAAATGCTTAATAATGAAAAATACATGATAGTTTGTAAGATTATGTCCAAACTGATACAAAAAATTAGTTTTGAGTTTTCTTCTTCCTCTTTATGTTGAATTTTCACTTTCTGTTTCAGGTTCTATTTATGAAATTTCTGGGAGTGAAGTATGCTTTTCCACTGGAGATCTTGTAAAAGTCATTGCCATTGAACTCCAGTCAGTATCTTGTGAAGACATCAGCAACAATGACAAATTTGAACTGCCTATCAACCACACAGGTTTGTCTGAGCTGTGAACAACATTCTTATTAACAGCAGATAAATGTGTTCTGTAGTTGATTGCTTACACTTGTTGCTGTTTCTCAGGCTCGTTCAAAGTTGTACCAGAAGAGATGCCATACAGTACGATAGAGGAGATGATGAGCCTGAGGCCTGTAGGTCTTGAATCCTGCCTTCCCTTCAATTTTACCAACCGCTCCAAGATGACCTTGGATAATTACACTCTGGCGGCTGGGAAAACTTTGACTGTGCTCTCCATTAAGTCGTCTGAAGGTGAAGATGGTCAGGTGCGCTGCAATGTACGAGGTGAACAGGGAGCCTCCGCTGAAGTGTGCATCCCTCTTAATTACCGGGGGGAGTTTTATGAATGTGAGAACCAGGAGCACTTTACTCTGCAGGAGATCATGTCCTCACCCTGCCTGCGCTGTCGAAAGTTTCGCTTCTCCAACACCACCAAGGGTGACCGACCACTTGTCTTCAGTCCAATATACCAGGTCCAAGCCATCATGAACTGTGAGAATAACCTACTCTTTCTAACTTTAAAGTTATCTGCATCTTCATTCAATCTTTTGTTTATTTGTAAATTACACTTGAATTTGCAGTGGAATTTACTCTTACATTTATGCAAGTACCGTATTTAAATATTATCATTAATATTTTGAGGCTTTACTTGGGTGTTTTCATTGTATGCTACTTTATAACTCACTACATATGAAAGGTAAATATTCTACTTTAACCTGAATTTATTTATTTCTCTTATCTCCTATTAAGATTTAGATATATTGAAGATTAAGATTGTACACACAAAATATGATAACTTCAGTATACACTACTGAGACTTCAAGTACAATTTATTGATAAAATGTATGTATTTTTACTGAGGCATGATTTTAAATACAGGAATATTTTTCACTGTTGTATTGCTACTTAATAAGCTATATAATTAGATTATCCAAATTCTTCTTTCATGAGTGGTAAAACATACGGTCGTCTGGTTTCACTTCATACAATCTCACTCTTTCTCAATTTTCTAATGCTGTTTCTCCAATTTTTTTTTTATACAGTGAGGAAGAATATATTGAAGTTCCCATCCAGCTTAGAGGTGGATGTGGTCGATGTGACTGATGTGTGCACGGATGTGAACTTTGTGACACCACTCAGTCTGACAGAGGTCCTTTCCCAGCCAGATGAATCCTTCCCTTCAGTAGTGGAGATACTGGAAGGCCCAGGAAGCCGGTCTCTGTTCAAGTGCAACTGGGTGCCAGAAATTTGCAAAAGTCAGCAACTGATTTTCCATAAAAAAGGAAACACACCCTTGGTTCTGGTATCCAGCTTGAAAGGCCGCAAGGCACAGCAGTACTTCCTAGTATCTCAGCATTATGGTGGACGATTTCGGAGGCGGCCAAGAGAGTTTAATTCAGTGTACGAGCTGCATGTTGCTTTAACCCAGGCACCAGGTCTGAGGGTCAGTGTAACAAGGAACTGTGATGAAGTTGAGGAGGAAGGCCTGCCTGCCCTCAGTGTTGGGGACCAGCTAGAGGTCATTAGCTGCAAAAGGGTAGAGTTGCCTTGTGGAGGCAGTGAGGGACAGAAGCAGTCTGTCGAGGCTCTCTTTTGTCACCGCCTACAAGACATGGATGATGATGATGATGATGATGATGAGGAGGAGGAGGCAGATTTCAAGCGGGAAAATCACAAAGAGGAGATTTTCCTTCCTTTGTACATGCAGGGTCACTTTGTGGAGGTACTCACTGATAACAAGAAGTACAAACTCAGGGACTTGGGCAAACAGTTTAAATTGCCACTGGATGTTAAAGTGGTTGGCCGTGATACTGAACTCGAGCCTGATCCACTAGTGGGGTTTCCATGTCTCAGAATAGAGGGGGCTATGATGGAGCCCACCATCCAGGCAAGCTTTGTACACAAGCCAGACCACTGTTTCGAGATCCCCACCCAGTGGCTCTCTATGTCTGTCTGTTTAACCAAGGACCCCCTGCCATGGCCTACTGGAGAACCCCCTACATGCCACTTGGATACAGTTACTGAGGTGACAGACACGTTCATATATGAATTTCGAAAAAAGGGCAACTCAGATGAAGCTCCTCCGCCTCGACCACCAAAGCGAAATCTATCATCGTCAAATCTTGCCAAAAAAACATCAAAAGCCTCAAAGAAAGGTCAGAAGGCAGACAAGCAAAAACAGCGAGCAGACAAAAGCACCCCAACCAAAGAAATGAGCGATTTGAATTTAAATAGCAAAAAAAGACCTCCAGCACCCCCACCTCCAGTAAGTGTGGCTTCTCATGCATGTAATATATATGTCCAAAAGCTATTTCAAATATACTGTGGTCATTTTTTATGTTGTCTTGTTATGTACTTTATGTTACTGTGAAAAACACACCACAGACACGTATTCTCATTTTATTTTAAGAAATCTCAAATACAAGATGCTTCCACTTAATGCTGTGGTAAAAAGTCAAGCATGCAAAAAAAGTGAAGTGTTTAATCTTTTCTTAAAATGTTCTCCTCATTGCAGGGTATGTTAGGTGAAGCACCACCACTTATACCCCGAAAGCACTCAGGGGCTGAAGTGACATCTGGCAAGGCTAAACCCAACACCTACGTGAGCATGGAAGACTCTAAGAAAACAGGTGAAGCTCTTTCTGTAGACTGCACGCATACACACACACACACACACACACACACACGTTATAGCCACGCAGGCCAACTGAATAAGACTGACAGTTTTCTAAAATTTGACTGTCGACAAATAAGAGCGAAACTAGCAATCTGTCTTAATTTCCCTATTCTGTCTGAGACATCCGCAGTCCTAGTCTGTTTGCTCCCATTGACGGTAAAACAGATCACAAAAACATAATTAGATTTTTTTCCTTGGGGGAAATTCATCTGTGAATTAATACACAATTGACACTGAGTATATAGGCCGTCCTAGCCACAGGACGGCATAATGCGGGATTAAGTCAAAATAGTGCCCAGCTATATAAAGCTTTGTTTGCACACATAATTTACTTGTTAGCAGGATCAATTTATTGTTGGTTTTGATCTTTTCTTGGGATGTGTTGATTACAAGAAAGCAGACAATATTACGACGGCGTATTAGGGCCATAGCCTATATATTTTTTAAATAAAACTGACCGGAAGAGGGGGAGGTAAAAAATGTGTGATATTAAACTCACACATTTGCGAGTGGATGCACAGCAATTGACGTGTGGCCGTCCTGTTCAAGCAGGTCCTTATTGTTAAACCCAACTGAAAAGTACAATTAGATCAGTTCTTCCACGGCAGCATAATGCAAAAATGACTTCTCTCTAGTGTTGCATAATGAGATGATTGCCTCCCAAATTTCCTGACCCCTTCAAGTCAGTACTTTTTTTTTTTTTTTTTTTTACATGGCCTTAATACACCGTCGTAGAATATCGCTATCGCTACTCTTATGTTATCTTAAGTAGCCTACTGGAAGTGAATGGGGACCTACTAGGCTATTTGATTAACTGTCTGCCCCCCCCCCAGGATCGCTGAGTGATGTGGCAGCAGATGTGGACAGCGACCATGACTATGAGATTGTGGATGAAACTTTGTCGGCGATGATGAAGAAAGCACAAGAAAATGTTTTGTTCTACTAAAAGGATCACGTTCAGGCTGTGAAAGCTAAATGGGTGACTATGCATATACTGTCATACAGTAGTTTTTAAATTGTCCTGAGTGTCTTCAAAAAGATTATGCCAAATGCACCAAGGTATAATGTGTTGTGCGATATACAGTCAAACTAAGCGACCTCTCCTTAAAATCCACAATGTTCTGATGAAATGTATTTATTTCTGAAAATAGTTGGTTTAACATTTTTGATATTTCAGTTTTAGTGTTTAACTATCATGATGGTATACTACATTTGGAAATGTCCATGGGATCATTTGCAACGTTTAAAGATAGTGACAATTGTGGTAACTAGGTGCAAAGCCGTTTTGATAAGTAAGTCATCCTTTCTTTTCTTTTTGATTGACCTGTTATTCTAAAAGGATGCATATGTGATGCACACATGAATGTGGCACTATATAAGTACACTTCAGAGAAAGTAATGTATGTGCGATGTTGAGACAGCATCCTGTGTAAGACAAGACATGAAACTTTTGCTTTTCATGTGGTCAGAGCAAATTTTCATTCCTCAGCACCATTGTAGGCTACTACGCGTTTCATTCAAACTAGTCAGGGAAAGTGTTTAACCATATGCTAATTACTGCAGCTGTAGATTTGTGTATAATCTATTATACTGTGCAATAGTACATAGCTATAGAAACAATAGCAAAGCTTTACAGTAAAATACAGTCCAATACACCAACAAAAAAAGCTGTAACAAACTGCCAGGGGTAAAAAAATAAATAAAAAAATCTAAATGTATGAGCTTCCCAGAGGTAGTAATGGGTTGCTTTATATTTCATTTACTGCATGCTATTACTACCATATGCTGTATACTCAAACTCTAAACAGAATGGGCTCTAATCAGTCTTTGCTGTGAGGTGACAGTATTAACCACAGATGACAAAATGGCAACTGTAGCTTTTAACTTGGACATCCTGTGCTGTGGTTGACAGCAGAATCTCCCTCCAAACTCGCTCTCTCTCTATCTCTCTATATATATATAATGATCTGATTGTACAATAGATGCAGAATGTATTGAATCCTGTTTTTTGTTTTTGGTGGCAGACTTTTAATCACATAGTGTGTTCTGAAAGTTTTGCAACCTTGTTGAGTAATGGGCCACAAAATACTCACTGAATAAGTGTTTATGAAATAATGTAAAACTTAATTTTGTGTATCATCTCCATGACTTCAGTAACAGCTATTTTGTAGATTAATGTGTCTGCTGTTTCATTTTGTACTAAAAAGGCAATACCATAAAACGTAGCTTAAGAAAGCACTCAAACTTACTTGGTGTTGTCACGTTTTGTTAAATCTTTACTATATGAACCATGTTATACTTACATGTACTGGCATGTATTTCTGCATCAAGACCAATCAACTGAATTTGCCACATGGACCAAGTGAAGACACACGTTTAGGATATGATCCAGTTTTGAATGTCATGCCAAAAAATTTGATTAAATATGTAGATTAAGTATTTCTTAAAAATGTCTTATGATGGGATTGTGCATAAGTATTATCTTATCTAAATTTCAGGTTTATTGCACAAAACAAATTGTGGAAAAGTGTTTCAAGTGTTTCTAAATGTGGTGTACATACAGTATATTATTAAGATATTATTGTGTTTGAGAACTGTTCATTAAAAATGTGATGAATTGTGAAATAAAGAGTAAAAGACAACTGTATTTTGTATAATCTTTAAATTTTGACAAAAGTAAGTTACATAGACAAAAATAAATTGGAGTACTTATGTTGGAACATCTTTAAAATTACAAAATGCTTAATTATGTTTGCCAGTGGAGAGAGGGGGGAACAGAATAACTGCCAACAGCATCTTCTTCAACAGCAACACCTTTGGGACTTGCAAAATAGCAGAAGCAACCTCAGGAATACAGGATGTGTAGAAGCCCCAAATATCTTAGCGAACCTAAACCACGTGCTCTTCAACTAACATCAAACGCTGTGCCTTTACCCAAAAGGACTCCAGGAACTTCACTGGGTCCCTATTGTATTAAACAGGCCAGACATGTGGTGATATACATGATAGTTTACAGTTATAACCCATACAACAGTGACTACGTCAGCTTCAATTCAAAAGAAAAACCCCCCCCCACTGTGTTAACAAAAACATGTTGAAGGTGTCTAGTCGTCATTGTCGGTTGATTTGTAGTGGTCTTCGTCGATGGTGGAAAAGATGTGACCTTCGTTGCTTAGGAACTCCACTGCTTGCCTATTGAAGAACAAAGAGAAATATCAATAGGTTTTTTTTTTAAAGCACTTTTAATACAAACTTGAAGCAAAAATGTATGTCAATGGAACAGCTACAAGGTTACTCAAGTTAAAATATAGTTTGTGCCTTGGATAAACCTCCCTAATACATCATCAGTAGTTATTATCAACTCTAAATTTAAATGTGTTCAAGATGGTACAGCCCAGTTTTAAATTTGAGGATTTGTGAACGAGTCCCCTTCTTAAGTTGAACTGACAGAAAGTCTTAACGAGGACAAAGTCACAAATTCAAAGTCAATGGGCCATGACCAACACTTCACTACACCCTTCATTCAAAGTTTTCTAAGATTTTAAATAATTGACTTTATGGCCCCAGTTAATATTTTACAGTGGGTTATCGCTTTAAAACTCAAAGCAGAATTGTTCTTACTTGATGACAGACAGACTGATGCCACTCAGTCTCTGCTTTAGGTCCTGAATGCTGATGCCTTGCGGGTCCGGGCAGCCTCTTATCAAACTCAGCACCTTATGAGAGGGAACGACGGCAGGTTAGAAACATATGCACTGCAAATACAGAAGCACCCTACAAATCTAGCAACTACTCTCTATTGCTTTGTTGAACCATTGCTTACTTTTCTCAAGCAGTAGACTTCATTTTTATATATATAAAAAAAAATCATATCATATAAGAAAGGAGGAAGGATGTGAAACTGTGAGAAATATCAACTTCTCTTTGTGTGTTCGTGGAAGCACTACTTACTTTTCTGAGACGAGACGCTATGAAGAAGTTATTTTGATATCGCTGACATTTAAAGCAAGAGGGGGGGAGGAGTGTCTTCAGTGTGAAACAGAGAATTTGAACATGTATGGTGGGAATATGTCACTAAGTTAATGTTCTCATCTACAAGTCTAACATCAATATCACTTAGGCTCACCTGATTCTGATTTGCGCTTAACCCATTGTTGACCATGTCGTTAGCTCCTGCATAGGCCCCTCCCATGCTCTCCTTTCCCGACCGTGACATGGATGTGACGCTACTGCTCATTCCTCCTGCAGCACCCGGCTGAAAGAGAAATGAAACCAAACTTTCTTTATTTATTTCCATTAAAAGCACATTATGTCATAAATACTTCAGACACACTTTTTCCCCCCAAGTTAAGTCAATGTGCTTTACCTTGAAGGAACCACAGGCACAAACCACAGACACACAAAAGCTTTCGTTTCACTTTGCATGTGGACATAGCAGTGAGAAATCCTGTCATCAGACACTTTGCTCCAGAAAACAGGAACAAAGTACAGTAGAAAGGTATTCGCCGTCACCACAACCAGCAACCCGGACTTTTCCACATTTTGTCAGGTTACAACCGCAAATTAAAAAAAAAAAAAAAAGTTTTCTATTAATATGGACCAACACAAAAAAGTCTATAACTTTGACATGTGTGTTGGGGTAGTGTGGGGGGCTCAGAGTTTAATAGAGAACATTTCTAAAACAGAATCATGTTGACTAAGAAGCTCACCAAACAAGTCAGGGATAAAGTACAAAGCAGGGTTAGGTCATAAAAAACACCCCAAGCTTTGAGTATCATTAATTCCATCACTAGAAAATGGAGGGTCAGGGCATCCAACACATGTCTACTTTTTGGTATTAATTATTGTTTGTGTCATGCTGTTTTAATCAAATGGTAAGAAGCCCCCCAAAAATCTATGTGAACTGCAGACTGTAATTGCAGGTGGTGCAAAAATGTGGAAAAGTCTGAGAGCGGTGAATACTTGGGCAAGGCACTATGACTAAAATGCTTTCCCCATATCTGGATCTTATTCTAGGTACAAATAGAAAAGCACCACCTGATGACCTAAGAGGCCTGAGTAGCATTCTGATTGCACTTGGAGCCAATGAAGTAAATTACGTATTAAATTAGTGCGTCATGTTGTGAATGAGCAACTTCCTTTACTTTTACTGCATCATCACACCATGGCACATGCTGAAATCTGGTATAGTACACAGTCCTCAGGTAAAAGTTGCCTAAAAGACACAATCTTAAAACCGCCATTGCTTACAAGTCACATATATTATTGTCAGCTCTTCTGTATTGAAGTGATAGTATGTGTATGTACAAATCTGGATTGTAAGCAAAAATAGACAGTGCAGTTTTAACAGGCTAGACATCCTGTCACCACTGCTGACTGAAAGACTGCATGCATTCACACAGGGTTAGGTTTCTCAATACTAACTTAAACAAGGCCTTTAATATGGTATAATTTATAGGAACTGATAACTAACCCAAGTTCCTCACTTTGTGTTTTTCCAGCCAACAATAAAGACTACTGCATTTTAAACTCCTGATTTCTCAGACTCTCACCGTCGTCTGAGGTTTGCTAAGCGCCATATGTGCATGGACGACCTCAAGCATATGTGATGTTATTTCATTTAAGTCCTCCAGGGTCCGGACGCTGAACGCCACAACAGACCTGTGGTTCTATGACAGGAAGACAAAAACACAGTTTACCTCGAAACAGCATTCAAACAACATTTGCAGATGCACGTGCGGCACACAAAAAAACAAAACACGTAGATGCAACAAGTGAGAATAACACTTCACACACAAATATCTAGCAGTAACTTATATTTGACAAACCCACGTGACCCAGCATATAGATATAGCCTTATTTGTTTCTATTATAGGACAGTGAACTCACCTGAAAGGAGCGTAGGTTGCCAGAGACTTTGACATACGTGCCTGGAGGCAGGACAGTACTGTCCACACCGGGGTCCTAAAAGAAATCAAAACCAAAAAGCTGCTAAGGTGCCTGAGTTCTGGAAAGTCTCAAACAATAAATCTGCTACAGCTATTAAACATGGAATCCTTTGTCCATCTCTCCATCATTGTTTAACCTGCTAATTTTATGGGTTTATTTAATGCATATATCCCACATTTGTGTAACGCTTATGTTTTGTCATCACTGTTGTAATTCTTTAAAATGTCGTAAGATCCGGACTCATTTCACGGAAGCCAAATAACCTGCATGTGAACTGAATGTAATTCTTCACCACAAATGGTCAGTGATGATTATTCTCATAACTATGACTTTAAAATTAAGTATTCTTAAAGCCAAAAATAATGCATCTTCTTAAATGGTTAATGAAGCCCAGTTACACAGGAAACTGCCTACAATGAAGCCATCTAATTACTGGGTTTGTCTTCATCACGTTTACATTTCACAGACCAAATGGTTAACGCATCTATTGAAAGCATCTGACACTTAACACTTTCTGACCCACTCTCTCTCTCTGTGTGTGTGTGTGTGTGTGTGTGTGTGTGTGATGACCCCCACTGACCTCTGTGTCAACCCACTGCTTTACATCCATAGGAGCGCCCGTCATGTCATCGACCTTGTACTGGATGTTGGTCATGGACTTGTCTGTGCTCCTGATGATACCGACTATGGTCACCTATGAAAAAAGAACACACAGTCTTAATGGGTGGGCAATTACATGCTTATTTGAGGGATGTAAGAATATGGTATACTGCACCGCCTCGTGTTAATACATGTGGCATGTTAACTGTTGCAACACTCAATTCCTCCTACACTACTAATATTAGTTCTCCTACTGTTTCATAGGGGAAGAAGAAAATGACACATCTACTACTATTTTGACTTAACAGAGAGGAACTTGACCAGGAGTTGTATAGCTCAACATTTGAGCCATAGATCATTAAGTAAGATTCTGCATGGTTTGCTTTAACAAAAGAACTTTACAGATCATGTGCCATTTAAGTACTAAAATGAGCATTCAATTAATCAATTAGCCTATTAACAGAAAACAGACAACTATTTTGTTAATGGCTGGTGTTATGGAGAATCTGTTTGTCAATGGTTAACCTCAGTAATGGAGAAAGTGTCCAGGAGTCCAGGATGTCTTACGCTGAAAATGATTATTGAAACATGGCCAAGGAGAATCAAAGTATTATCAATACACCCGTCCGATGCATGGTGCCACCACGATTCTGAGGAAACTGTCCTCTATGAATAGTCTTTAAGCCTGCACGCATTCACAGATAGTACCATGGACACTCTATGCCCATACTCAGTGCATCTACAGTAATGGATTTAGCCTATTGGTTCATTATTCTACAACCAATGACAGAGAGTTAGTCAACTGGGAACCCCCAGAGTGTCAGTCATATCCTCTGAGTTTGAGTGTCACAGTAATGCTGGACCAACTATCAAAGTGATTCCTGCTTTCCAGCTGCCTTCACTGTCTCGAGGAGAGAAACAATATGTGTCTCTGCCAAGATGATAGTGTGGCCATTAATGTGACATCAAGGTCCATGCTTGACCCTGAAGGCCTCATTTTAACGATCTACAATCCACTTTTGCTATTTTAATGGTGGAAAAATGATGAATGCGCCAGGTGCATGGTCCAAAAGGGTTGGACTAAGTCCCCTCATTGATCATAGGTGTGTTTTGGGCATAACACGTACTAAAAACCAATCAGTGTCATCTCCCATTCCCTTTAAAAGCCAGGAGGGCTTTTTTTTTCACTTTGGCAGATTGCTGTTATAACGGCGCATTTGTCAAGCGGTGTGTTTCAAGAATAAAACATGAGTTACTTTGACTGAAAAGAAAGTTATAACTGACCAGTCTGACGAGTGTGGAGGTGTGTGTGGTTATACTGCAGCAACCTGGTGTCATCAGCTGATTTAATGAACAGTGAGTGGCTGTGAGCTTTGTGCAGCATCTCAGAGGTACTATTATCAACATATCAGTCCTACGGGGTAAACAGCTGCAGATAACAGACACTGTAAGAATCGCCCACATTCAGAGTGTACACACATTGTGCACCCGGCTGGCTATCTATCTAATGCACCCTTAAAATAAATATGCGCCAGTGACTTCAGACTGGGTTTATTTTTGTCAGTGGCGCAATTGTTTTTCTCTGTTTCAAAATAGCAATGCCACACCAATGCCCCACAACACACCTCGCCTATGGGGGCACATACCGGTAAAAGTGCATTCGGGGAAACTAACAGACACGTGCGTCACGCAAGAATGGGCCCCAAAAATGAACAGATGGTTCAATTGAGTCAGTTCTCAAATAAAAATGCCAAACATATGTTGGTTCTGGCTTCTCAAACAAGGAGTATGTTTATATAATTGTAAGTTTAAAATCCATTTTATAATTTTCTATCACTTACTGTCAAAAACATGCTTCGCCATTTTCTGACAAACATAATAAAGAGATCAACAGATAATGATAATTATAATCATTGATTTCAGCCATAGTGCTCCTACCAGGGTTATTATAGTTAACGAAAACTAAGACTAACAATGAAAAAATAATTTAGTTAACTGAAATTACAATAAAAACTACAATTAATAAAAAACAAAAACTAAATTAAAAACTACAATGAACAATGTAAAACTAACTAAAACTAAACTGCAGATAAATTCAGCTTCATTTTGTTTTCTCCCTTCATTACTTCCTGTCCTGCAGCAGCCGCTATGCTTCGTGGTTAAAGAATGAAATTAAAAAGGACTTGATGATAAACCATATTTGGTGTCACACATCCTTTCATCCTTTCCAGCTTCTACAAGTCCAGGCTTTCTCTTAATACCTGAAAAACTAAAACTAAATAAAAACTCAACTGACACTAGTCAATTCCTCAAAATAAAAACTAAACTAAAACTACTAAATCACTTGATGAACTAACTAAAACTAAACTGAAATAAAAAAGCAAACTGCAAAACTAAATAAAAATAAAAACTAAAGAAAATTTCAAAACTATAATAACCTTGGCTCCTACACAATTGGACTACCAAGTTATTTTAAACTGCATAATCTTCCACCTTACAGTCACCACGAGAGTTGCAACCATAGTTGATTAAATAATCAACAGAAAATTAATTATCATTATCAGTATTTTGATAATCGATTGTTTTAAAGTAACTTTAAACTTTAAATACTAAAATTCTCTGGTTCCAGTTGCATCAATTGAATACTTCCTGATTTATTTAGTTTTCTATGACAGTAAACTGAATATCTGTGGGTGGTGGACTGTTGTGGATATTTGAGGACGTCATCTTGGGCTTTGGGAAACAGTTATTGACATTTTCAGTATTTTATTACCTTTTATAGACCAAAACAACTTATCAATATCAATCAATCAATAATGAAAATAATGGTTAGTTGCAGCCCTAGTCACCACTCTGCTTCATTTTACCTGAGCAACTTCAACATCGCCGACTTTGAAGGACTCATCAGCTTGGGAAGCAGTCATCAGCTGAGACACCGTGCAGGGTATGATCTGTGTGGCACGGGCTCTCTGCAAAACATACACACAGATTTACTGCTGTGCCTCATCATCCATCAGTCACCAGTCATCAGTGTTTACATCACTACAGAGAAATACTTATGGCTTATGACAGGTTAATTTAACACTGTATGTATTTGAAATAAAAAAGGATGGGTTCAAAATGACTGCGTTAAAACAATAGACACGCGCCCAGATGGACATTGAATATTTTTTTTCTTGCCATGATCATTCCTCCTTTTCATACTGACCATTAGAAGATCCCTTTATAATGCACTTACAATCAAAGTGATGGAGTACAGAATCCCCAAGCATCCTTCCACACTCAAATGTATTTAAAAGTTTATCTGAGGCTATTTAGGCCTCAGCTGTCCAAGTGAATAAAATCAAGTAGATATCTTTCACGATAACAGTCTTTTTAGTGTCAAGGCCATTCCTTTTGTTACTAGAATTACACTACAGCTTAACAGAGAAAAACACAAAGGCAATATGATGCTAAAAAGGTTACAAATGTGGCAGATATCCACTTGATATGACTAACTCGGACAGCTGAAACCTCATATAAGCTTCAGATAAACTATTAAATGCATTTTTGCACAAAATGACCCCCCCCCCTTCACTTACATTGAAAGCACACTTGAAGAGGATCTTCTAATAACCAGTATGAACAAAAGAATGATTACAGCAAAGGAAAACCTCTAATGTTTCATATGGGCACCTGACTGTTGTTTTAAGACAGACTCGTCAAATTGTGACTCTCCCTTTTGCAACTTAAAGGACGAGTTATTATGGTGTTGTGCAGCACAGTTTTTATTAAGTGTCCAGCGGATTGTGATGAAGCTGTTGAGTTGACTTCACTACAGACCCCTTTCTTCTCTCCTCCCTGGGATAAGGACGGTGATGCAAAGCCTCCTGGGGACTGAGTGTAACCTCCACCCATACTGGCCGACTCACTGTATCCTCCTGAAAATACCAAGAGACAATGACAACTTAGATATATACCCCCACTTTAAACAGAAGACAACAGTAAACAAAGAGCTAACTTAGTACTGTTCTTGTTAGCCACCGTTTGACAACGTCAACAAGCCGAAATAACTTCTGTAGAAAAGAAACAGGTCGGATGTTCAACTCACCCTGGTTCCACATGTTGACACCTTGTATTTAGGTTAATAAAATCGCGTTTTCAGTGTTATTATTGGCACTGTGGAGCAGAGACAGCAGGACAACAGGCACACACAGCTCTGCAGACTACTTTGCTATGGAGTCTGGCGCGCTAAACTGAACCTATGGCGCATGCGTGGACCAGAACTCCCGCGAAACAGCCACATGGCGGCTATAGGGATTTTTGGCCCCGAGTTATGCCTGACAGACAGTCCCCTCTCTCTGGGAAAGAACTAGTTCACCCTCCGTCTCCGAGATCGATGTGCCAAACGTTCAGCTATGGTCCTGAAAACACCTCTAGCGTCTTTTTGTCTGAAAATTAGTTTCATACGACTAGTTTTGGGGCAGTACAGAACCAGGGTCAAAGGACTGCCTGACAGACAAAGATCGGGGTATTTGGGTGTCATACTTTCCTGCTTACATGCATGGACATGCCTGCTGCCTTCACGGCTGTCAAAAAAAATACTGTGGTAGGAACCCACAATTATTATGCATGCCACTGTTTTGGTACCAGGGGCGGATTTAAGGGGTGGTTTTTGGGGCGGCAGCCCTGAATGCTTTCTTCCAAATGTATTATTTTTTAAAAATCTGGTTGAGGTAACTTTTTCTGAACAGTGACTTCAACCAGCTGCTGATTGAGTTTGAGTGAGTTTATAATAATAGTGATAAATGTAAAATGTTTTGTCCTTCTGATCTTATTCCTTATTATTTAGCCTATTCATTTCTATGTGCATTGTTTTTGGAAGAACAAGGACCAAAATATATCACAACTACTACTACTAATGCAGTAAAATTAAATTCTGTGCATGTAAAAAAAGAAAAGAAAAAAAGGGTCCTGGCTCTGGGCGCCCTGGATCTTATCAGCTCCTGAATCCGCCCCTGTTTGGTACATGGCCATTTTAGAATTTCAATGAATAAATATTTATTTTCTCTATTAGTTACCCTTTGGTGGCATATTGCAGTACATATTACATTAATGCAAATTGTATTATTGTACAAGGTGTGGGCTATTATTATTAATTGCACACTGTATATACTGTTAACACTATGGACATTTGCACATTGCTGGTCAATATTTTGTATATTTCATTCCCTTCAATTTAAAATTTAAATCACTTTGAATTTATATTTATTATTATGTTATTTACATTCTTTGTTGTTGTTTTTTAATTATTTGGGATTAGTTTTTTTTTTGTAGTCAATATTTTGACTGTTATGCACCACAACACCAAGACAAACCTACTTGGCAGTAAACCTGTTTCTGATATTATATGTTCAGCCTATATTTATAAAATAGCGACACGCATAATGGGCCCCAACTGTGAACACTTTTAAATCCAGGTTAAAAACATTTCTCTTCTCCTGTGCTTATGATTGAGCTCTTTTAAAGCACTTTACATTTTAATCTTTCATTTGCACTCTATGTCCTTTTAATGATTTTAAAGCTAATTATTATTTTATGCTGCAATCTTATATTTAATGCTCTATTCTAGCATTTTATTTATGTCTTTCTATTTTTCTGTACTTTGTTTTTATTATGGGGGGGGGGGGTTTATTGTATGTTTTAATGTTTCTCAAATTGCATGTTTTTCTGTTTTATGTAAAGCACATTGAGTTGCCATTGTGTATAGAATGCGCTATATAAATAAAACTGCCTGGCCTTGCCTTGCCTTGCCTTGCCTACTGCTGGAAAAAAACATACGTCAAAATTATATTGCTATTTGTTTCCTATAATAACACAAGGAGATAACGCAGAGATTACAAGTCTAGGTCACGACTTCTGTTGAAGTAGGAAATTACAGCATTACCAGAAGGAAGCATGCGTAGGCTACTTCAAGACTTCTGCTATTTTATAGGCTAAGGAATCATATGTAACCTATAATGACTGATAATGTTCATTTACAGAAACAAGGAAGGAAATTTTAACCCACAGACGAAAGAAAAACATGCATTTGCTGTTAATCATAGCTCTACTGTAACTGTAAACTTTAAATGTTTTTTTTAATGTTACTCAATGAGTCTATCTTTAGCCTACATAATAAGAGTTCATGTATTGGAGACCCTATTGTGGCTGTTATTAATGTATTAATTAAATCTTTGGTATTCTATATGACGTTGATGTTAACAATATATCTGTCTCATCTAAGAGGTACTGGCCACCTCCCAAAGACCCGTCATCAATAGCTGTATCTTATCTTGTTTTGCCCTTTATAGACACATTGCACATGGATAAGTGACATCGTCCGGGTGTCTGCTTTCCTCAGAGTTCAACATGTCCACAGTGAAGCTGCTCCTCTCTTGTCTGCTTTTCAAAGGGGTTGTTGCCTTGTCAGGTAAGTAGCTAAAAGAGCCTAACCAGGCCTTTTCTATATCTTGCAGAAAAACAATGTTTCTTGTAAATGTGCCTGTCACAGGGCAGGGACAACTTCATGTGCGTAATTGTGCATCGTCTTTAAACAGGAAACTTCTGGCACATTACGGATCTGCACTTGGACCCATCATACAAACTGACCGATAACCCTGAGCAGGTGTGTAACTCCAGCGGTTATCGACCTGCAGCCAATGCCGGGATATATGGAGACTACGCTTGTGACTCACCATGGCACCTTATCAACTCTTCTGTGTATGCCATGAAGGATATATTGCCAGATCCAGATTTCATTGTATGGACAGGGTATGTAGCCTGTTTGCTCTACGCTTATAAGAACATTTTTATGAATTCTGGTAGGCCTACAATTGTGTTGAGTCCCAAGTCCATCTCTTTGGAGACAAACCCTGTTTTGTGCAGTTAATAAAGATCCTGTTTATGCCTTTTATGAGATGTCGTCCTCTTGAGGCACTGCTTGTAAACACAGACAAACTGAAAGTATAAGGCTGTGAGCCTCTGCAATAGTGGAGAACTAAAAACTCATGATTACCTCAGCCATGACACCACCACACACGCAACACACACTCAAACAAACACACACACACCCGCAAAAAAACCCATTTTTAACAGCCTGTGTTTTGTTTCTCAGAGATGACACACCACATGTACCAAATGAGCAGCTCGGAGAAGAAAAAGTGCTAGACATTGTCAGAAACCTCACTGACATCATAACTCAAGTCTTTCCAAGTATGTGTGAAGTTAAGAGACATTATGTTAAGGACAAAATATTGTAGATCAACATTAACGAGTGTTTTAATATTGATTTCCTTTTAACTGGTGATGAATGTTCTCCATTATTGCCTTGCTTAGACAGTAAAGTATACTCTGCTCTGGGAAACCATGACTACCACCCTAAAAGCCAGTTTCCAGGAGGACCGAACTACATGTATGACCAAATAGCGGATATGTGGCAACATTGGCTGGATCCAGAGTCCCAAATAACCTTTAAAAAAGGTGGATATGTATGACACATGGCACACACTGTGCATAGAACACAATTTACACATTTGAAAGCACAATTGTGTCATTCATTTTCTGCAATGTTCTGCCTCTTGCTCAGGTGGATATTACACAGAAAAGCTGCTGAATCAAACAGGTTTTCGGATGCTGGTCCTCAACACTAATCTCTACTATGACCAGAATAAGCAGACCCAGGACATCGATGACCCAGCGGGCCAGTTTAGCTGGGCGGATCAGGTTCTTACAGAGGCGGCCAACAACAAAGAGAAGGCAAAGTATCTTGTCTATCTGTACCTTGTACCAGGAATAATTGATTTAACTGAAGGAACATCCTTATACTTGGAAGTTTGGTGTCAGTGGCAATGTCCACTACTTTTAATTAGCTGACAGTTGTCACTGATTCATTATTGATTCGTAGTGAGCAAATTTTTTACATACATTTATTACATAATGAATATCCCATTCCTCTTTTCTATGCTGGTTACTAAAACTAAAAAGGAAGAATGCTTTGACCTTCCTTCCCTTGTATGAGTAATGTATGAGTCAACATTCAAAGCGAAACTCCAAGATGCCAGCAGGGTGCACTGCCCCAATTCCAATCCTGCCTGGCAAAGAGATAAACAAGTTAAGATAGTAAAATTCAGGCTTCTATCAATGAAAATATATGATTTTTGCTAACTGTACACTGGTTTGTCTACCAGGTGTACATCATTGGCCACGTTCCTCCAGGTTTCTTTGAGAAGAAGAGAAGTAAACCGTGGTTCACGTCAAAGTTCAACGAGAAATACTTGGAGTTAGTTCAGAAACATCATTCTGTCATACTCGGACAGTTCTTTGGCCATCATCACACTGATGCCTTCCGCATGTTCTATAACTCAGACGGTAAGGTCAAACTGTTACTTGTCGTCTTTTTTTTTTACCTGGTTTTGCATCAGCTGTGATTTTATTGTTTTATTCAGTTTTTTTACTGACTTGATATGCATGTATAGTTTGCTTCAAAGTGTCCAGATGTTACATGATCTTGTGTCCTACAGATAGTGGTAAAATTGGTGTAAAAAGTCTCTCTTTCTACAGACACTCCAATCAGTACAATGTTCCTCAGCCCAGGGGTCACACCATGGAAAACATCACTGCCTGGTGTTGTGGACGGAGCCAACAACCCTGGAATTCGTGTCTTTGAATACGACACCCAAACACTCCTGGTTAAAGTAAGTCAAGGACATCGGCAGGCTATATATGTGTATAATTTAGATTCAAATATATCTGATTTTGAGCCCTTCACACCTGCAACACACAGTCTATTTGTTTTACTTACATTCATAGATTAGTCATTTCGATGAAACCTTTTTTTAATGCATGTTCATTTCTTTGTTATTTTTTAAACCACTTGTATGAACAAACTCAGGATGTGGTGACCTACTATCTGAACCTGACTCACGCTAATGCAGCCAAGGAACGCTGGGAGAAGGAATACAGGCTCACAGAGAGCTTCAGAGTACCAGATGCCTCCCCAGCCTCCATGCACCACGTTCTGGAGCTTATGGCTAAAGACCGCTGCTACCTACAGAAGTACTATGAGTTCAACTCGGTCAGCTATGACCTGAAAGAGTGTGACAGTGACTGTCGTGTTGACCATGTATGTTCAGCCAGGGAGGTAGACTTCAAAAAGTATGACTCCTGTCTAAAGACAGAAGGGTCTGCTTCAGCAATCTATGGCGGGTTGTTGCCAGTGTTGTCTGTGGCTGTAAGTCTGGTGTTGGCCAACAGGTAATCATCTACATCAAAGATGATGTGTAAAATATATTACTGAAGCTTCAAGGAATCATTTAATAGAAAAAACAGTTAAGAGCTTTGAATACTGAGGCCTTGTAAGACAATATGTAACATTCAACATCACAGCATGTTTATCTATCACTTAAATAAGTCATTAACTAGATATGATTAAGCAAGGAAAAAGCAACCTTTAATCTTCAATGTAGCCTTTCTACACAGCTTTATTGGTACTGACTGAATGTTTAAATTCCAGTATACAGAAATTCCTTTGTTGAAGCGTCTAAAGATTATGTAAAGATAAAGATATGGCTCAAATTTAATAAAGATTGTGTTTATTATATTTCAATAAAAAATACAATGAATATCAGCCATATCACAACATACATTTGTTGATAAACATTATTTGACTCTTGCTTCAAGTCTATTTAACTTGGAAGAAATGCAATCTGTTACAAAAGGTAACAGATAAAGCTGGGTTATCTGTGTTTTAAATGATTTATGTCACCCCTCATCCCTGTAAGGACTTCACAAGTTATTAATTACTGCTAATAAACACTCACACTGTCACTGAAGAACATAATGATGCTGCACTTTGAGCCTGGTGTGAAAACATTTAATGAGTATACGGTTGAGCAACATATCTGAGTGACACATGAACAACAATGCAACAGTCTTAGGACTGCACTCAGTAGTAGATAGGACCAGCCAGTTCACATTATTAGGATCTGTTTAGCTGAGGTGAAAGGCTGCATAGCTGTGTCCAGAGCTTTGTGGTACTGTTGGAGTCCCACCTCGGTGCAGGCTGGAGCAGTCAGCTTTCCCTGTCGGATGAGGGAGCACAGTTCATCCAGCATGGCTCTAAACGCTGTGTCATCTAAGGAGGAAGTCAGTCGAATGTCTCATGAGTTAAATTAAAAAAGACACATGCGGGGCGTTATATTATGAGTCAGGTAATTCTAGGCCTACTCACCATGTGAGTGATCTCTCTTCCACTGTGTGACCCAAAATCCTCGAACATTCACATCCTTGAAAATTAGAGCGCTCTGGAAAGAGCAGGTGATGAAGTAAGAAAAAAGTACTGAGAAAAAAGAGTTGCCTCTGTGAAATGTAATTTTAAATCTGGGAGGCCATAGCATGATTCAACTTACCACAGGGACAGTAACAGGCTGTTTGGCCATCCCTCCATATGTCACCATGGATCCTCCAACCCTGGAATAAATCAGAAATGTGACATATAATGATCAGCTGTTTTCATCATTGCATCATATCCTGTCAAAACAGATTATTCAGCATCCTCACTGTAGATGACGGAGCAGTTCTGTTGCACTCTTGCCTCCAACTCCATTTAATGCCAGTTTAGGCTTTGGACAAGTCTTAAAAGGAAAAAAAAAACATTACTACATCAGGACTATGTTTATTCATAGATAAGAAAAACCACATGATCATATCTTTAAACTATCTTCAGACACACAGACCTTGAACAGTTCCTTCATCTCAGGCCGCCTGAGTGTCTCTTCTTTGATAACATGACTGGCTCCGATGGCCTTGAGCCTATTACTGAGTTGTGAGAAATCCGGCCTTTCAAAAGGAAGACACAGTGAAAAAGTTTATTACAGTTATACATTCTGGCTCTCTTTCTGACACCCTTGGACAAAAAGACCTCACTGTCTCACAGTTAGGTCAACCTCAGCAACATGACCCAATAATAATAAATACCAATAAAGCACCAAAAGCTGCATTTAGAACAACTGGGAAGACCTTATATATTTCATAGTCAATCAAGAAACACACATGTTTATACAGCTGCAGCAGTCACGGGCACTTCACTTACTAATGTAAGTATGGTTATTTATTTACGCACAATACTTAAAAACAGTCATTTAAGAGTTAATCTAGTATGACTGGATATACCTGTCTCTGACAACATTTATTGTGTTTATTCCCCTCGCAGCAGCAATCTGGATCACAGCCTGTCCAACTCCACTGTTTGCTGCATTCTGGATCACAGAATCACCTGGAAGGACAGGAGATAGAGTCTATCACTTAGAGTCACGAAGGCTGTGCCACTTTTCATATTTTCAGGGATAACTTTAAGAATACTGCACCCTCAAATCTCCATTTAAATGTTTAATTTATCAGCACTTTAATTAGACATCCTGTTTTTATCAGCTTGTCTGTTGCATAATTAACACTTAAGGAGGTTTGAAGGTGCAGGATTCCTTCCTATGTAAGTTCACCCTGCAAATATCAGCACCCCCTGCATTTATTAATTTATTTTGTATTGGTATGAACAGTTTCTGTAAGTTAGGTAGTATTACATTTCGAGCAGGGTGCACAATTTAAAGAATATTTGGGACATTGTCTCAGTAGGTTTCTGAACACCTAATTGAACAAACATTTCCTTTTGGAAGTGGTATGTTGAATAAAATGAAAGGATGTCCACACCTGTGTATTTAGTTTATATGTTTGAATTCCTGTGAGGGGGAACTATGTAATACATTCAGGTGCAGTGTTTTAAGCTTACAAGTCTTTTTTAAAAATCTACCTTGCTTGAGGTTTTCAAAATCAGAGAGCATCCTGAAAGCAGTGCAGGGGTTCACTCCCAGCGTGGCAGCAGACAACATGGGAATGTCATTGGGCAGTGAGATGACACCTTCCTCAGGTAGCACGGCTGCAGTCCTCCACGTCCCTGCTCACATACACCAAAAAACCCTCAAGGATCTCATGCAGAAAGACATGACCCTGTAGACTGACTCATCAAGCAGTAATTTACCTAGACCAGCATCTCTTGGGATGACCCAGTCTCCTGTTTTGAGGGACTTCACTTGGCTGCCCACCTCTAAGACCTGGCCCACTCCCTCATTGCCCCCAACAGCTGGGAGGTCAGGCAGGATAGCATAAGTCCCTGAAAAAAAAAAAAAGATGTTCATAATTTACTACTACTTTTTTGCAGTCTTTTTCTTGTTGGTACAGCTGATTCATTATTGAAATAGATTATACTCTGCTGTCTAATTTGAATGCCACTAACAAATGAAATACCTTGAATCATGTTGATGTCAGACGGGTTGATTGGAGCTGCTAGCATTTTAACTAGGACATCCTTTGCACCTATAGGGGGCAAATCCACATCCTCCAACCTGGCAATCAAAAGATACATCAAATTGTGCACATCACACCATTTTTAACCTACATCCACATTTCTCCTTCTGAGAAATGTATTTAAACATGTGTCTGAAGCTAATATGAAATGAGTCACATCAAGTAGATATCTTTCAACGTTACAGTTTTTAGTAACAATGTCCCTGTTTTGGTTGCTATTCTTCCATTGGAGCTCAACGCTGTCCAAGGAAACACAAAGAGGGAATTTAATGCTAAAATACTTTAAATGTGGTAGTTATGCACTTGATATGACCAGTGGTGGAAAGTAACAAAGTAGATTTACTGTGCTATACTCAAGTAAAATTTGTACAACTTGCTTTTATGCTATGTTATATTTCCATTCTACTACATCTCAGAGGGAAATGTTATACTTCTCTTACTCCACAACATATATTTGACAACTTCAGTTACTTTTCAGATGAAGATTTTACACAATGGATAATATAACAAGCTTTAAAAATACAACACACTGGTGAAGATGACCAGTGGAAACTAGTGGTTTTCAACATCTTACAAAAAGCAGTGTGTAGTCAGGGTCTCATTTCAGATGTCTATGAGTTGTTAATAGCTCCACCAAATGGTGATTTCCCCTCTAAACTTCTAACATAGTTTCATTTCAATAAATGTTTAAATATTCCCCAAAAATCTATTAGATAAAAAGTAAAAAAACTGAAAACGGATTTGTTTATCAGAACTTTGTTTTTTCTTCTTTCCTCTATCGTTAATCATCTCATTATCCTTCAGATTTATCTGGTGACCCTAGGTTGGGACCCACTGGACTAAACTAGCTAACTGTAAATAAAGTAATGTAAACTAGCTCCACCTCCAACAGCTACAACAGTAACATGCTGTTCTAACACTGACTTGAGTTATGATAGTGTTTCCTGAGTTCCTATTTCTAATGTGTTCCTGTTCCAATATGTTTAATGATTTTTGTTTGTTTGTTTGTTCTGAATATGTGAAGCACTTTGTGTTGCATTGCGAAGTATGAAAAGTGCTATACAAATAAAGTTTGATTGATTGCTTGATGCTTCAGTATTAATAATCTAATGTTGTCATATCAATAATGTATCAGTCAGAGGGACGAAATGACTACTTTTAATTTAATAAACTTTGCTGTTAATGTATTTTTACTTATTACTACTTCAATTTTCATTCAGGACTTATTTGTTATGGAGTATTTTTAAATTGCTGTATTGTTACTTACTTACTAAAAGTATCTGAATACTTCTTTCCACACTTGATGGAGCAAACTCTGTCTGAAGCCTCATATTATAAGCTTCAGATAAACTGTTAAATGTGTTTTTGACACAATAACCTTTTTGAACAGATTATGGCCCTCATTACTTACATTAAAAGCACATTTAAAGGGGATCTTATAACAGCTAGTATGAACCATAGACTATATATAAGAAATGTATGTATGAACAGGAGGAATGATTAAAGAGAGGAAATCCTTTGGTGTACATATGAGCACCTGACTGTTGTTTTTAGGGGTGTTTTATACTTAACCAGAACAAACAGATTAAATGACAGCAGGCAGAGCCACCCTAGACAAAGTAAAATAGTTTGTGGAATGATGTAAAAGGCAGAAAATTAAAGGAAAATGGGTTAAATTGATTCATAGGTCTGTTGTGTCCATGATTGTCCCTTAAAGCCACAGATCCTTGACTCTGACTCACACAAAGCTGAGGCTCCTGCACCTTAAAAAAAGGTGAACCTGTCCTTTAACACTGAGCTACCTGTCATCAGACCAGGTTGGAGCTAATGTTAGCAGCTGTTAGCACACCAGAGGAATGAAGAAGAAAATCTGTGTGGACGGACTCTCTTACTGCACGACTTGAGAGGGGTCTCCGTGTTTTCGGTACTGAAGAGCCTTGCATGTCTGTGCAGAAAGTCCAGCTGAATGACTGAGGTAAGAAACCTTAGCATGATGTCTGTGCCTTGACAGCTTTAAAAGAGCCGCGGCGAAGCGTCTTCTGCAGGTCGTATGGCTTCTTGTGCAGACTGTGTAAAGCGGTAGCCACATTGCGACACTGGACCTCAGTTAAAAAAAAAAAGAAATAGCCCAGCACCACTATTCAATAACATGTATCATTTAAAGAGTGAATCTTGCTAGCATTATCCACACTGTACGGCCATGTTGGATTTTTACCCATAAAGTTGTGTCATTGAGAATATAAACAGAGAGCAGCGCCCCTGGTGGACAGATGCGGTAATTCACAGCTTAAGTATAGCTTTTGTTCTCAGGGGGTTACCAGGCAAAAGACAAGAGGAAACGAAAGTTTAAGTTGGTATTTCACTTCATACACGACTGAGCGTGCAGACCGTAAATGACACGTTCTCACGATATATAAATACAGAGGACTAATAGGCTATAATGATCACAATCTGTCAAGTGTGTGTGTGTGTGTCTGAAAAACACACTTGTTCTCATGTGAACAGTGACGCAGGTTTATCTCAATTATACTGGCTACTAGTTATACTTTACTGCTGTCATACTAGCTATTAAATTATCCTCTTCAAATGTGCTTTCAGTGTGAATGATGGGAACCAAAATCACCACC
This sequence comes from Scomber japonicus, assembly GCF_027409825.1. NCBI lineage: Eukaryota > Metazoa > Chordata > Actinopteri > Scombriformes > Scombridae > Scomber > Scomber japonicus. The sequence continues at coordinate 6,457,792 of NC_070587.1, read as the reverse complement.
GTTACTTCCACAACATTTCAGCCATATTCTAAGAGACATTTTTGGACATGTTGGCAGAAAAAAGCCACAAATCCTTACATTTGAGAAACAGATTGTAATTTGTTGCATAATAAATTAATAATTTAGGTAATTTATTAACATTGTTGGTGAACCAGTTTTAGCCTCTAGTTTTAATTGATGAACTAATCAACTATCATTTAAATATTGTACTTATTGTACTTATTACAGCACTAAAATCTGTTTTCAGTATATTTAGTTGATAATACATCTGAAAAAAAAGACTTCACTAAGATTTTTTGGTTGTAATGTATTTTTCCCATCTGGTGTTGCTACTTTTACTGAATACAGGATATATGTACATGACTATGAGGATTATATCTGATATGAGTACTTCTTCTATGACTGGTTATAAACTGTCTGGTGTAATTGGCCCTACAGATCATTTTTATGAACTGTTTATTGTATAAGAGTAATAAGAGTAGGAAGACATGAAAGAACACACACTGAATATTGACATATTTATTAGGAAACGGAGCAGATCTTTACATATAGAAACATAATCACAGTAATATTTTGAAAAGCCTACATGCTGCTCATCATTGACAAACTAGCCATTAAATCACCTGAGATCAAGATCATTGTAGTTTAATGGCAGTAAACATTGATACATTCATCAGTAATAAATGCACATTTTTTTTGGGAAGTAGCTCAAGCCATTTACCTGACAAGATACAACATTGCAAATTTAAAATGGCTGATGGTCAAAAACACAATGTAACATGAAAAGCAAAGACCGAATGCTTTTATTGTGCTTCAAATGTTACCCTGAGCACAAAATCTTACAGGGCCTTGGATTTTCAAGGTATATCTAACCCATCTAACACCTGACAATCAAATCACAATAACACACCACTGAGGGGTCAAACAGGTTTGTTGAAATCAGAATGTCTGTCGAGGACTTTTGGTTTTCAAATGATACTTTGAAAACATCACTAAAGTACAGCAGCATATTGCAAACATTACAATACAACACTGTCATTCAACCTTTATCTGAATAAAGTGGGCGTCAGAATCGATGCGAGCCAATTTGAGTTCAAGTTAGAGGATATACTGGCACTGTAATCATCATCAATCAAAAAATGCAAAGAGTAAACCTAATTACAGCACTTCAACATTTCTTTCCGTCTTTTTACATCACAAGTGGTGTTTGCTTGAAATTATGAAAAGCCAGTAAACGTACTACTTAACGGCAAGTTTGAATGAGTATGAAACAAGATCTGAAAGTCACATTCTTTTTGTCATAAGCATTGATAGTCTGAAACACCAAGTTAACGGCCATGTGTTGAGATGAGACAAACCCGGATTATATTATACTACTAGCCCCAATCCCTTTACAATATTCTACTACATCCCCATCTACAACGATTATAGAGGAAAATACAATAATAGTGGAACATTTTCTTCATATCATATCATATATCATGGCATGTTATGTCAAAGAGGAGAAAATATAAAGATCATGATCACACTGGGTGCAATGGAAAGTTTCACATCATTTGTAATCATTGCTTTTTTTGGACCAAATTGGTTTTCTTAATGAGTAAAAAAAAGAGAAACTGTTGTACCAAGACATTCAAAGGCAGACACTAGCAAGCTCATTTTACTTTGGCTCCCTTGTCCTTTACGCTTCACATCATGAGGATGAACATCTCATCCCTACTTTGTTATGAATAAACACTCCTCGACTCCTTCCAATCAATCTGAAATATTCCCTGAGTTTTCAGATTGGCAATTCCTGAGATGAGCCTAAGAGTGGAGGTATTTATCCCCCTCCCCCCCAAAAAAAGCAGCTGACTGTATGTGGTTTTTGAAAATCTGAGAAAAATATATATATAAATTATGGAACATATATTCAAAAGAGATTAAACTAAATATAAAAAGAAATTAATGCATCTTACACATGATTAGTGCAGAGTAACATTGCATTGGTTTTGGCATAGATAGATAGGTATCACAAAGGGCCTCTTTTCTGAGAAGCTCATTGTGCACAAAAAAACAAAAGAAAAATCATACAAGGCAAATTAAATCAAACAAAATCACAGTTACGTCAGTCCTCATAATACTATGTACCTGCACAGTGTGTACTGTATAATGTTACTCCTGTGTAACAATATATTATTGTTACACTGTTTTCATACTACACTGAATTATTGTTAAGGACAAGTTGTTATTACGCACATATGTACAAAGTAATACGAGTACCTGGATGTTAAAAACGTGTTACCCATATATATTCTCAACTCATATGTAGCTTTGAATGACATTTGGCAGTTTTCTGATATCTGGCCGAACATTCATTGCCGAGAGGCTTCAAAAGGAGCATTAAGGAGAAGCTGCAGCGCTCATGGATGAAAATAAATACGTAGTATGTTTTTTTTTTTTTTTAAACGCTTTAGAATAATTTTACATATATATTAATTGGGTGTAAAAGTCTTGTCAGCTTCTCCTGTAAAATGGGAGTAAAATGCTGATTAGCTAGCTAGTTCTATATGCTCCTCCGTGCAGGCTTGGTGTTCCTGAACTATCACCCTGCTAAGGGTTATAGGGAGGTAATGTCTTAAATAACTACCTAGAAATGGATCACTCTGGATATAAACAGAAACACCAGCCTTCCAACATCATGTCTGATTCTGCCTAATTTTTTTTCAAGTATCAAGAGGAGAGCTAGCTGGACCCCTCAGTAACTAAGTCCAGGTCAAGTATCTTATTAGAAGTGATGATGTCGAGTGTAGTTTGTTGGAATTCTATCAAATCCAAATTGAGGTCATTATGAAGCAGCAGTATTTCACACAGCAGCCAATAACATGAGGATATACTATAAATGCTTCTGGTTCCCAGAAACAAGGAGGAAGTTATTGCTGCTAAATGGCAATCCTGCATTAACATTGTAGTGCAAAAAGGATTTGATTTAATCCCAATTCAAATCACAATCTCCAAAACTGTATTCCGAGCAGAGAATATTTGGTTTACTATCTGTGGTTAGGATGACAGTTTTAGTAGCAGACCAAACTTGCACAAATGAGGTAGACTGTGCACCTTTAAACAGCCAACAAAACGCTGGATGAAGAGAATGAAATGATTTTAAGAAAACAACAACAAAGAAACCAACTCTGACCAAAAGCTGGAAAACACTTCTGGTCTGACATTCATTTGGCCCCAGGAAAACTGGATGGTCAATTGCAATATTGGCAGGTGCCAATACATTGCCTAAAGCTATACCCTAAATCCCGTCCCCTGTGTTTTCACGAACCCTCCCATTCCCCATGCGATATGCAAACTAACATTCATTACAGAGGTACCAACTGTCACTGAGGTGTAACAGTCAGGAAGGAGACAAAATGGTAAGGCAGCAAAAGTGTAGGTCTATACTAAACACACTGACTGACTATTGCGCAAAAACAGAAGAGTTATAATGCCTACAGGAGAGGCAAAGTATAACATAAAAGAAAACCTACAAGAACTCATCAAGATAATCTGTTATATGGCATTGCTCACTACAATCTCAAATCCCCAAAGAACAGCAGTGATTCATACATTTAGAAAGCGTCCTGAGTGCAATAATACAGCAGTATTCCTGAGTGTTACACCAAATGAAAAACAATGACAAAAGAAAATTTCAGCAACATTCTTCATGAGAAATCTTTTTAACCTGAGGTAGTTCCAAAAGCAGCTTCAACAGGTGGAAGGGGATCTGGCATCCCATCTCTCCATCAAAGCAGTTTGATTGGCCTCTGTGCTTCCCCCCGGCTTCAGTGTTGCCCGATTCCTCGTTTAATCAGAGGTCTCGGGAGGTGGTGCCGAGTGGCTGTGCTCCTCCTCATCCCCTTTCAAGGAGGATGGTTTTCCCTGAGAACCCGGTGAGGACTGTTGTGCTTTGATTGGACAGTTGGCAACCATGTGGTCGATGCTCTGGCAGAAATGGCACTTCTTGGGCTGGGGTGGTAACTTGCACTCTTTGGCGTGGTGGTCCAGGCCTCCGCAGTTGTAGCACCTGTCAGAACAGAGTATGTGTTTAAAGACACATCACAAAAATGCTTGATTTTTCAATAACAATTCAAATTCAATGAACTAGTTACAATTTGTTAAAAGCACATTTTCTCCCTCTCTCTCCCAAATCTATGAATATTCAAATATGTATCATTAAAAAAAATTAATTGAACTAAGAGTCCACTCTGTGCATGTTTACTGGAGGCTTCAAGTGTTTCCATATTACAATTATATATTGAACCATGGCTTCCAAACTAGTTGTGATCTCATAAAACCGTGCATGTATCCACACACTCTAAACTCAAATTTAAAGTATAAAATGGGGGGTGGGTTGTGTATTTCTTCTTCTAGTAACAGTTTTGGAGGAGCAAGAGAGGACCTTATAACCTATTCAGATGTATTGTATGACTTGTTTGCTAAACAGGTCAAAGGAGGATGCACAACAGTTTTAGCTTTGTGATCAGGGAGTTAATTAGTTCTCGTATTCTCATCACGTGAACAGAATGAGATGTTAAGTTCACAGTTGTTACTGATTGAACATTTTCTCACGAGAGAGCATGTGATGTAACAATACATGTTCTCTTTATTTAATGTCTACACCCTAACAAAAAACAGAAGTAACTAATTATGTTTAATATGTCCACGCTTTTCAATGCTGTTGGTATGCACAAAGCTGAAACTTTGGCCTGGTTCCCTCATTCAGCGGCTGTAATAAGCCCTTTTGTTTTTAGCAACTACTCTATTTGTGACAATTTAAATAAATATAAAAAATCAGCAACTTTGCCCACCCAAACTACTTTTATACAGTCCCTCCACAGGATAAAACTCCCCCCTTTCAGCAGATGGATGTGAAAACTTTCTCTCCACATACATCATTTTGCACATTGAGGCTCAAACGTCCAAATGAAATGACAATAAGCAGAGCACACTTTTAAGTGCAAGGGGAATTTATGTTGCACCTGTTTGCCACTAGATGGCAATATTTCAACTGGAATGACTTGAGTTTACATTTGCTCATAAATCTTGCAAGGGCATTCCAGGTCACACCACACTGCTCTGTGGGGAACATAAAAAGTTGAACCACTTCAAAACATGTCTCAACTTTTCTTGGATTGTCAAAGATTCCACTCAAAAGCTATGAAATCATCTAATTAGCAACATTTTAGGCGAGCAGGAGTGTTTTTAGCATCTAGAAATTCATATGAGATGGAATGACTACAGAATTACAACAATTTTGTGGGAGGGCTCCTATTTTGGGGTTAACCTACTATGAGTACAATGCAGCCTCACATCTGATGGCATCATGAACAGCTTGCCCTATTTATCAGTTTGTCATTGCTGAAAACAGGCTTCCCGTTGGACTCTATTGTATCAAAGTAAGACACCCGTTTCATCAGTTGAACTAGAGAACTGAACACCATGAGGGGTCAGCTCGAGCCATAAGGGTACCATCAGCCTCCTCTGTTTGGACATAATCTATAGAATGGCCACGTGTGCAGGGGCGGTAGACAGATGGGTAGTGAGAGTGGGAAGAACAGTTTGTGCCACTGCGGGCCCCCTGCCGCCATTGTAGCAGCAGATGAGGTTTGGACAGGGCGGCTGCCGAGGGGTCAGTATGGCTTTGTAGCAGTGGCGTTGGGGTGGTGTCAAGGTCTATACCGTCACATCACAGAACTTCCCTACATCAGCATCGATCAGGAGGCAAGTGGAGGGAAGGGGAAGTGGTCCTTTGTCTCAAAAAGCTGCAGTAATGACCTCTGAACCCTGACCCGCGCAACCTTCCCCTCAGTTCTCTTACCCCCAAACCCATCCCAGCCCCCAGTCCTCTTGCATTTACTCATACACCGTTGCCATGACAACTGTGACCTTTCACCCCCTTGCCCGGGCTCTTGCATCTGTTATCAATTAAATGGACAGGAGCTTTTTCCCCTCTCTCAGTCATATATACACTCACAAAGGTGGTCTATGAAATGTGGAGTGAAAAACAGGGGTTTGCTTTGGTGACTAATCTTGAACTCAACCAAAACTGGTCTAAAATTGTCCAAAATACATCTGATGATCTGTTATACAGAGATATATATATGTTTATGATCTATCAATCAGAAAATAAAACCTTGAAACATCATCCAATGTTGCATATTCAAATACGTTTACCAGGAACGATATCTTATCCATGGATCAGTGTGGTCTAGGGAGAGTTATTGAACCACAGCGGGCCTCCCAGGACTCTTTGAGGCGGTAATGATCTCTGTTCTCACACTGACTACACTCTGTCTCTAATCACAACTGACAATGGGGTGAAGCTGATATACCTCTAACCCCGCACTATACTGATATTCAAAGAATGGCCCAAAAATCAAGGCCCCCTTAGCATTGTTGCCTTGGCATGAAACCCTGTGATATAGAAATATAGAAATATTTCAGGAACAAAGATACATTGTTCTTAGGAATAGCAGCATTAAGTTTTTAGCCTTTTGTGACTTTAATTTGCTCTTTTCAGGGATCATGTATATGTTCAGTTCAAAGGAATATACTGTTCAGTTTTTCCTACAGCATCAAAGACATTCTTACGGCTACTTGAATCATGACGAGATGACTACAGCAGTCATGCATCTGTTCCTCTATAAGGAAGAAGTCCTGGAATTACCAACAAACTGTTAACGTTTCTAGATTAATTGCATTTAAATTTTGATTTGGGTTATTGGTTTGGTTTGGAGCTTCACATCTCATTGGTAGAAGAGGTTTAGGAAGAGAGAGAGTCAGTGGGTGTGAATTCACTAGGGGCAGCAGATTTAAACAGTTATTGATCCAGGTCACACGTCAAGCCTGCTGGTGTGACCCTTGCTAGGGCTAGAGGTGGGGGTTGGGGTTGAGAAGAGGAAGGAAAATAGGGAGAAACTAAAAATACTATTGTATATCTGATCCAAAAAACAGTGACTGTTTGTGGACTGCTGAGCTGTTGAGCTTCCAATGGTACCTAACATGAAAAGAACCTGTAGTTACTGTATACTGTTGTTTTTTTTCATCTGAATTCAAGACCTAATCTGAACATTGTAATTAAATGACTTTTCTGGTAATGCTAGTGTGAATTAATGGCTGTCATAGAACTATCTATGATTATTGGGAGTTCTCCAGCTAGATTTTCTGTAAAATGTCTTCTGATATTGATTAGTTATGCACTCAATGCAGCAAAGAGCGCACATAATGAGGTGCTATGCAGTATCTCATTGAGGCCATGAAATTATACACTATACTCGTTTTTGCAGTTTATGTGAAATTGATATATTTCAGAACACTAATTTAGTTTACTTATAGAATGGAGCAAAAATGTAAATGTCTTTCTTGTTCTCTCCCAGTTCGTCCCTGCTTACCGATCTCCTTTCGAACGTCGCTTCTGGACCTTCTTGCCTTTTGGTCTCCGCTCGCTGCCCACACAGTGGATGCCACCTGGACCTGTAACTCGCTGCGACTCCAGGCCCTTCGATGACTTCTTGAAGCTAAACTCCACCGCTTCACCTTCCTTCAGGCTGCGGAAGCCTTCCATGTGCAACTTGCTCTGAAGGGCAGACAGGGAGAGGTATAAATCATCAAAATTATTGCTTTGGTGTTTAGGAACTCCTTTTGCTTCAGGATAGCAAGAGTCAAATCACCAGGGATGAACAAATGTTTTTTTTTTTATCACGACATACAGATGAAAATAATTGTGACACATAAAGTGATACTTTGATCTTTACACCATCAATGACCATATCAACTCCACAGTGAGCCTGTGGAGACTTTGACCCTTGAGAACAACCCCCACCCATTCCTTACTGTGTGATACCATCAGAACCTGATATGGCTTATCACGTATTTTGGTATTAAGGTGATCATGATGTCTCACTTGACAAATAAACCAACATGACAAAGCTCACTGTTCCCACTCAACCCAGCCATTTAAAGACACTGTTGCTTAACCCTGCTTTGTCTTTTTTGCTGCGTTTGAGTGGTAAACCTGATGAGGATAACCTTCAACCCATCCCCCCTCCGGAGGAACAGCATTCCACACTGCCGCCCCCACCCCCATCCCTCTTCCCACCCACATCACAAAGCTCCACTAACACACTGACCACCATCACTAACCCTAAACTGCAGGATGCAGTGGTTAGTGCAGGGGTTGGGGGTGGGGTGAGAAGGCAGCGTGGCTTCCTTGGGAGGTTGTGGATCAGGGTGACATTCTTTGGATAGTTGTTTGGCAGAAAGACATGTAAGATAAAAGTTGAGGGGAAGCACTGTTAATCTAAATGACTGATATCTCTGTTTGATACCACTGAGTCAATAGGTGACACCTTTTTAGTGAAACCACATCGAGATTTAATTTTGTAGCATTTTTTGATGAAGAGCAGAATCGCAGAGGCTGACTTGCTTAATTATTGAACAATGGGATGACAATGAAATTGGAGGTTTGAATATGTAGAGAATAAACAATAACCTAGCCTCCTACATATCTAAATACACCTTTAAACTATGTTCACCTGAAATGACCTTTCAGAAGACACCATTCTCTGTAGTGGTGTGTTGCCAGAAGCATTTCCGATTCTCAAGAGAAAAAAAAAAAGAGATGAAGGAAGGTGTGGTGTGGTTTTGAAGATAAAACCCCATCACCTTTCTAACACAACATGTGAAATGCCTAAAGCCCTTTAAAATTCCCTTGGTGGGATCCTGAGATTACATTGTCAAAACTATCGCGCACTGTTGACAAAGATCAAGGATGTATCAAGTTTGTTTTGGCAGACATTGAATCCCATTTTGATTCTTTAATTTTTGGTTGAATTCACATCCATCTTTAACAGTAATTACAAGGCTGTGTTTTACCGTTACCAAAACCACAAGCAATCAAACTGACAAACTCAGAACACAGGGTTTATTGTGAGTAAAGTCTGAGTGTTTAAATCAAATCCAACATTACAAGACAATCCTTTCAGACTGTCTGTTCCTTTACAAAATCTAAATCTCCAACATATACCATCAGAATAATCAACCCATAATAACGCTTGATTAAAAAAACATTTGAAAAAAACAAAAACAAACAACAGCATCATCTTCTCTAATCCCGTGACATTCACTAACAGTTGAGCATCTGCTGCAGAGTCCTACGCAGTGAGGAAACGCGATTGGTGAGCCATGACATTTGAGTGGTAACATGGACGTATGCTGAGCCCCAATCCCATCAGGCCATTCTTTTCTGGTGACCGTTAACCCACTTCGTCCCCCATGTGTGACCTTCCCCACCCCCATAATGTACCCTCAGCAGCCACATGCCCACATCAGGTTTAACAGAATCACCCACAGGCAGGTATGGGATCAGAGTGGGGCCTTTAACTTGAAGGATTTGATGCTGAGGCATTATTAGTGGGGTCTACTGTAAACTCTGTCCAGAATGTGTCTGGAAGCCAAGTGAGACAGAGAAAGACATCAGAGCTGTGAGGGACAAAAGCAGGACTGCTGCTGAGAGAGGGGCTCGGTCACGGCCGAGGGGTGCTTCATTCAGATGCAAGGCTCCATTGTCCACCTGCACAAAGGCCAGTGGATCCTGGGAGTTAATTTTCCTTGACACGCGGCCGCTAATTTTAGGGTTGAGGCCTTTTACATTGCCATAACCCCCTTACATCCATCATTGACACGTGTGCGTCTACCTTTTTTTTTTGGTGACAGAGGCGCAAGCCAGTCATGCGTTACGCATTTCTTGTGAATATAACATGATAAATCCGAGTGTAAGTGTTGGTAAAATAAGACAGCGGGTGTTGGTGTTTAATTCTGAGGTCTGAGTTAAAGATCATCACAACTTTGCTGTCTAAACTTGAGCTTTCTTTAAAGAATCTTAAATTGAGCTGCAAAGATTAGAGGATTAATCAATTATTCAGTCAACAGACAAAGTAGCTACCAATTAATTATTGAGTCATCAAATTATGTGGCTGAAGCTTCTTAAATGTGGACATTTTCTGGTTTCTTTGGTCTTCTGTGGCTGTAGACGGGTTGTCTTTAGGTTTTGAGACTGTTGGTTGGGACAAAACAGCACATTTGAGGTTGCACCTCAGGCTTTGGGAAACAGTGATCAACATTCATCACCATTTCCTGACTAACTCTAATCCTAACAAATAACTAATTGAGAAAATAATTGCCAGATGAATGTATAATTAAAATAATCGTTAGTTGCAGCCGTAATCTGAAGCAACAATCAACTTGCTTTCATGATGAAAAGGGGAACCAACTTCTTTTTAATTTCTTTTAAAACTCCAACTAGTGGTGTAGCTAACTGTAAATTGTGTTTTGGTTTGCAATATGAGTAATCAAAACCCAACTTCCTGTGCAAACAGTCAAACAACATTTCAGTTACAACTGCTCCACAGAACATTTAAATGTCTCTATATGCATCATCATAAACCATATAGTAGGAAGAGAGCTGCTTGAGTCTGACAACTGTGTGTGCCAACATGCAAGCTGAACAGAATTAAAGTACAACATTGTGGATGATATGTCTAAATGTGTGGGTGCAGTAGCAATAAAATAGGGTAAAATGAATTGTTCTTTGGTAGATAAATGTCTCCACGGCTGGGATCTCCTGTCCTTTTTTTTTTAAAGCTAGTGTAACACACAAACACATGGGGGGTTGAGCAGACAGAAAAGAGCCTTTAATCACTTTATGACAGGAACCTTGAGGTGAATGAGCAGCTAGAGGGGACTCCTCTCATTCACATGCTAACCCTTTATCTTATCAGACAGCAATGGAGGCACACACTCACGAGAACTGGGAGGGAAATGCACCCCTCCTCTGCATTCCTCCCACTTTAACACTTGTATTTAAAAAAGGTGAATGAAGGGTTTTGGTTGAACCTGGCTGGGCTACTATGTAGAATGGAAAGAAGAATGGAAAAAGTGTCTAATACAAGGGGGAAAAGATGAGATGAATCCAAACTGGTTACATTTATTCAACAAGTGTGACAATTTTAAACAGCCGTCAGAGAAAAATACTTAAGAGTGACACATAAATATATTATTTAAGTAACATCAGTTTAAAATGGGACCAGAAGAGAGAGTATAACTTCCTAAAATGGGTTTGTGTAAAATGCATATTTTGACTCCATGATTAAGCTGTTTATTTAGATCATTTGTCCGTTTCTTCTTGATCAATCTGTAGTTCCAACAGCTTACTTTTAGTTAACAGAGACCACGATGAATGGCAAAATATCACATCCGCTCATCATATTCCAAACAAACCTAAACGTGACCAAATATCGACTTTTCAAAGGCTTCAGAAGAGGATCAATCACATGCTTTATCCTTTTTCCAGGAGCTGTTTTCATGCAGCTCACATGTCGCTCTGATCAACCAATCTTGTGTGCATTGCTGCCAACTTGAAAGTTCTTTTTAAGCATTAAAAACTACAGTTACTCCTTGATCGCATCATATTAACCCCCTACCACGAGGGAGGCCCCGCAGCTCTCCTCTGCAACACGTGTTCCCCTGAGAGAAACACCCACCACAATGCTAAAAAAAAAAACAAGCATCTATGCAAAGCAGTTAAAAAACCATGTATTTCTCACTCACACGTGCTAATGTAATATTAGTTTGATTACTTGTGATGCACTTGTGTGTGTTTTTTTATCACTATTTTTGACTCTTTATTTGATGAGTCACTGTTTTTAAGAGGCAGACTAGTTTGGAGGGAGAATTAATTAAACTGCATTGAAAACAGGTGGGATGATCTCACTCCTGCTGGTAAGATATTTCACTTTCATTAGATATTTGAACCAAATACCTAGATAGTTTTTGTAGTGCAGATGTGCACATGGTTCATCCAAGTTTCTCGGGGTTTTTTTTTTTTTTGACGCTGATAATAGTTTCAGCCACGGAGTTATTAGGAGATAGTCGTCCTACCTGATGGACAAACACATCAACCGGCTCGTCCAGTGGCACTCCCTCTCGGTTGGTCATGGACAAGAACCCGAAGCCCATGCGGACGTTGAACCATTTGCACATGCCGAGCCCGTTATAAGACTGTGAATCCTCCTCGGTGCTCGGTCCTTCATCCTCCTCAGTCTTACACACTCCTGCAATGAAAAGTCCGATCTTAGAAAAAAGTTCAAACTCATACTGTGACAGAGAAAAGTAGTTTTTTATTTAAAAAAAACCGCACATACTATATCACCCCAATAAATGTTTTAAAACCCCGAAAACTTCTTTCTCTTCTGCTTTGCTGCATCATTAATCAATACCAATCAATTAATCGAACAACAACATGAGGCATTAAAGCAGAGCAGTATCGGACTTCCACTCTCACTGAATTAAGACACGAGTTTGTGCAAAATGAAGCGGTGTTGTAGGCTGCATGATGTCAGAATTTCTAAAGAGAGTGTAATGCACTTAGATACACGAATCGCACATCACATGTGTGAACAATGCCTTAAAATGTTCCACCGCAATCAAACAGACAGTTCTCCACAAAACGACTCAATCAACTCGAGAGAGAGATAGAGAGAGGGAGAGAGAGAGAAAGCTAAATAAATAAATAAAAATGCGACTTATTATTTAGTTACTCAACCTGGGAATTCCTGGTTAGAAACGGAGCCCATGTTTTCAGTTCTGCCTTGAGTCAAAATTAGCACCCAAGCTACAGTATCCTTTTTTTAGCCCTCAAACTGGGTAATCCTCACAGATTGCCACTTTCATGCAAAATGCTGTGAAAAGCAGAAGCTGCGCAGCGAGAGGGAAAGCGGGAGAGGGAGGTAAACAAAGGGGGGCTGGCAACCTATTCCCCCTAAACAATGAGGGGTGGGGGGGCCAGAATTTGCTGAAGAATCCCCCCCCTTTAAAATTTTCAAAGACAATGCAAGGAAACCCAACCCCTTCAGAAACTACTTTTATAACCCCCCCCCCCCTCCAAGAAAAGCACCCAAACTTACCTTCTGCCATGTTTGTGCGCCAGTGTTCACTGCTGCTGTGTCTTTCTTTCTGTGGACGTGTTTTCCCCCTCTCTCTCCTGCAGTGGTCAGTTGGTCAATACAAATGACCATTTCTCATCCAACAAACCCCCCACGCACACTCTCGGTCATGTCCACGTGATTCACAATTATAGTCCCCAAGGATAGATTGCATATTTTTGTGATGGAAAGGCCCAAATGTGGCAAGTGACCAATCACTCTTAACCAAAATCTCCCTAATATTATTATATTTCAACCAGGACTGTATAGTTGGTATTTAAGAGTTCAGAACCTTTACGACCTTACAGTTACTGCTTTTCAATGAATGTGTCCTCCAATGATGAAGCAGGTTATTTTATTTGCAGTGTTAATTTAAAAATGACCAAACTTGTGGCTTAAACCTGTGATTTTCAGCTACTCGTATATAACCAGTATCCAAAAAAGATGTTTGACTTTTGAAACCACAACAAAGGCCCAATTAAATATAATTCGATTTCTGAAGAACCTTTTTAAAATATCATATTTTCACCCAGGAAACAAAATAGGTAGTTAAATCTTTAAAAACATCCAATTGGACGATATCTAATGTTAATTTCGGTTAATTTTTAAGTGTTTTTATAATTAAGAAAGTGTAATCAAGAGTATACTTGAATGAGATATTAGGAAGTAACATTTACTTTATTGTAGTCCACTGCATCTCATAAATGGTCAGTAATGTGCACATTGGTTTCCTTGGTTAGCTGCTGTCCTGACATGCCAAAGAGCGGTTTGTGATTAACATGGAGGGGGGGATGGTGTCTCTGTGCAGAGGTGAAACAGCTCAACTGAGTGTAACAACGAGGTAAGAGTGTAGAAGAAACGGACTTGAACTAAACAAAAGGATAAAAAAGAAAAATCAGTTAAAAAAACAAAACAAAAAAACAGCCAAAGAAAACAAGCCAAGCTGGTCAAACGGATCAATAGTGATTGATCACATCATGTTAGGATGTTGACTCTTGTCCTTGTGGAATGATGGATGGATGAATCAAAGACAGGGAAAGTGATCTTTTAACTAAGCACTAAAACACAAAACCAAATCCTAAATAACGAAAAAGATTACGTGATTGATTTGCAGCTTTGCTCAGCAGCAAAAACAACAGTCATTTATTTTCACTATAATCTCATCCATAAGTAACAAGATGTGTGTTTTGGTCAAAGGTTTAATTCATTCTCTGCACAATAAAACATCTAAAAATTAAAAAAATATGATCAGAAAGGGGTCTGTGGTGTAATTTGTGTCAGTTAAGGGTTTCTTGATGTGAAAAAGTTAGAGAACCACTAATGAACTGAAACAATTTATTAAGTAGCATGAAAACGAGCTACTGTTAAATTTAGTCATCCTAAAATAAAGAAAAATATGTCTGGAAAATATTTAGATTATTTTTACCAATAAATTTCAGCGGGATAAATGCAATGAATTATTGGATGTGTATGTGTGTGTGTTTGATAAATTAAGACTCGGGTCATCTTAATGGTCGGTCTCCCCTTTGTGAGAGAGGAAGGGTTAGGGTTAGGGTTAGATTTTTTTTTCTATTAAAGTTTAGTTAGACTATCTGATATGTACTTTAGTTTTTACGTCGTTTTTTCTGTGAATGAAAGACCGCACAAGTCCCATCTCTGACTATCTGATGGAGGCTTCAGAGTTGACTTCACCACAACTACCACAACGACCCCTGGTGGACCCACAAAACACGCGGTTTTTTACCCTTAAGTACATAATTGAAGGAACTTAAAAAGCAGGAAATGCTGAAGTCCCAAACTATGTGTTGAAATGATATATCGTGGGATTGCACGTGTTAGAAGTTGCTTATAAATATACTGTAGAATATTAATATGAAATAGTAGACTTAATCTGACAACTCTATATCTGCGAAATAGAATATACTAAGGATAATTCAGGTAAGCATTTTTGCCTCTAAGAACCATTCATATCTTGTTTTAAAGCCATAACACACCGGGAAGATTTTATTCATTCATTTCGGTGCTTTTCTTTTTTGTCAGTTGTATTTACCACCTAACGCCTTTGCGATCATTATTGTATTTATTCGTTCATTTATTTCTAGAAAATGATTTTGATTCGTGAGGTTTTGACATTTTTGGCAGATGACAGCTGGTTCTTTATTCAGCTTTTTTTGGAAAGTTTGAATTGGATGTATTTTTGAAGAGTTAGAGCAGTGATGGCATAATAAGTCATCAGCATGTTTTCCAGTGATAATATATGTGCTGGATCAGTACTTACATCCCACGATAACTCATGTTTCATTAGTTTTTAACCACGATGAACCAAAACCATCAGCTTTAAACTGGTATTTGAAAGTTTTATTTGTTTTTTTTTTAAAGCAGCTACAAACATTTTATCTACCCTGACTCCTTTAATTTGTGTCGCGTTCATAAACTCGGCACAGATTTTCAGAGCACAATCTTGGCAACTTCTTAAAAAAAGGGTAATATAGTTTATGTGCTTCTCACTATATTTGACTTTTCTTTCAGCACCTTGGACAGTAATCCCTGACTGCCAATCTTATAGTAATGGCCGACCTGAAAAAGTTTATTTTAGACCGGATGTTATACAAAGCGTCAACTAATTTAAAGCCCAGGCTGCGTGAGGCATACCTATCAGTCTCAGATTAAACTGAGTATGAAAACAATGTAATGAAGAGTCAGCAAGTGACTTCACTTCCAGTGGAGAGGTCAGGGCCTCTCAATGCTGGCTCACATTTTCTTGGCCGGAAGCCAAGGTGTTTGAATCTCACTGCTGGATTCAAGCCAACCTGCAACAACATAACGGACAGAGATGCAGAGATGGCTGCGTGGTGCTCTGTCGCCTAGGCTTGGTGACAGAAAAGAATAGGACACATTTTCTCTTTCTCTGAGTCCTGTGTCCTATAGCAAACCAAAGCCGTTGGTCCAAAGTCAGAAGTCATCAGGGTTTTCTTATGAACGAAAATACCCCTATTAAAAATCAGGAAGACAACGAGAAAATTAGGTTTGCAGTTTTTGTCTGGTATATGTTATATTGATAATAATAATAGTTAATATCAACCTCTCTGGGCTCCACCCATGGAACAGCACATCAAAACTTCTCAGGTGACATAATTTCCGGCAGTACCTGAAGGCAGCGTGTTGAAGTGGCCTGTGTTATATGAGGTGTCCACATGATGTCAGTATAACTTTTAACTCGCAGCTCAGGACAAGTCAGACACATACTGGAGACCTAACTTTAAAAAAAAAAACGAATCCTGAAAACTGTTATTATGTTTTGAGCTAAATATGTTAGATTTATAGACTCATCGATCAGGTTAACTTGGTTTTGTTGCTGATTTGGTGAGAACATTTATAAAAAAAATGCACAAGGCACTGCTGCCGCGCGCACAAGGGCAACACAGGGATGAGTCCCGCCTCTCTGACATCCGAAACGGACTGTGTAAAGAAGCAAGCAACCAACCCACCCACCAAGGAGACTAGAAAATCCCTCGGACATCACTGCGGAGTGAAGGGTCTTGAGAAGAACATCCGGTTATAGCTCACATCGCAGCTCAGAAGAATACAAAACATGAGGCTGCTGCTGAAGAAAGTTAAAATTCCCACATCCAGCTGCGCCAGGTAGTCTGCTGCGACTGGAACTGCAATCATGTAGCCACTTTATTGTGATGAATTCAGAAAGGTGTGTAGATGTAGATGCCATGCAGGACAGTTTGGAGAGTAGTTTTTAGACTGAGGTGAACTCTGGGTGGGGACAAGGCAGAAGCAGGACAGATAGAGGTTTATTCGCGCTCTTGGTCTCGTCGTTCCTGGAGGAGCTGCCACTCCAGCCAAACATGGCAAGACTGCGGAGGAAAGCTTGCATAGCTCTGTTTCTCTTTTCGCTGTTCATCTTCGGCACTATGATGGGACTGAGGACACTAAAGCCCAGTGACGGGTTCTCGGATCTGGCCCCGGGCTTGGAGCTACTGCCGATGATAGGGGGGAAGATGGACCGGCGCTCCGTGTCCCGCGACACCACCGTGTCTCAGGGTCAAGCCCAACTGGCTGGCAGCAACACCAAAGCAGTTTTATCAAACTCTGGTCCTGAGGGGACAATATTTTATGATGTTCATATTTTTTATTACGTGTGGTACGGGAGCCCACATATGGACGGTAAATACATCCACTGGGACCACATCTTGGTTCCACACTGGGACCCTAAAATCGCATCCAGCTACCCGAGAGGGAGACACATGCCGCCTGAAGACATCGGCGCCAGTTTCTACCCAGAACTTAACCCGTACAGCTCGAGGGACCCGGACGTGTTGGAGTCCCACATGGAGCAGATCGGTGCATCTGCGGCAGGTACAGTTTACAAATGTGGTTTTCTTGGACAGAGACGGACAAAAAGAGCTGAATATTGTTTTTCTTTCGTGCTCAGCAGCTGTGCAAAAATTTGACTTTTATAGCTAAGATAAAAAGCTGCTTCCTTTTCGCTTCAGGGGCAGAAAACATTTTCAGCACCACCGATTCAGTGGACAGCTCCCTACACGCTCAGCTGAAAGTCCCCAAATATCTGCTGCTGAGCCTTTCTGCTGCAGACACAATTTCAGACTGAAAACAACAGTTATCAAGAGGGGAAACTTCTTAAATTATAAGCAGACTTATTTCCTGACAGTTACAACTATAAAAGTGAGGCAGGAAATCTTTGAGTCTGGTCCATTGCATGTGGCTTCCAATGTCTTGAATATATTGTATTGTGCCACACAAATGAAAAATGAAATTCAGTGCTAACAACTGTTAGAAAAAACTGTCAACAAATGTAAAACAAAAACTTCATTAGCTAATTAAGGAAGTTTTTCCATCACCCCTTGCTTGAAATCATAACTAAAATAGGTTAAAAACACAATATGGCCATGAAGTCAATAAATGGTGATATTTTTGTAACTTTACTTATTCAGGTGGTCCCATTGGGATCAAGATCTCTTTTCCAACAGTCCTGTGAACTGACACACAACCACATAACCAGCATACAAGAAATCACATGTACAGTATAGAACCAGAAAACCAACAAACCAACAATCAAGTGTAAAAAATGGAAATATGAAAAAGTCATGACTAACTATTTTTACAGACTTTTGAAATCTTCAAGCTAAATGAAATGGTCTCACTTGGGGGCTTGTTTGCAGTTCATTGATTTAAAAAAAGAAGTGCATGATTATGGGATATCTAGAGTTAAGTTGGATGGTGCACTGTAGTTGCAAGACTAAAAATGAAAGAGGACATGTGAGGTATTAAATTATCACCCAGCTCTGCATTCTGAGATCTTTTTGAGGTCAGTTTTTTTGATGTCTCATGAAATATTTACAGCTGTGTTGTTTCGTCTTTTCTAAAACTTGTATAGCTTCCCTAAAAGAAGCAGATGCCTTCCACAGCTTGGTGTCGAGTTACAGCTCTGTGCGTCCAGCCATCAGCAGCCTACACATGATAGGCCCTGATGTTTCTATCCTGCGGCTCAGGAGGATATTGTACACCATCTAGAATGATGATCAGACCGTCGGTCCATCCCTCTGAAACTGCCCCGCCTTGACAGATGGATGATGGAGGGTCTGGCTCATGACGCTTAGTTAAAACAATCCATTTAATTAGACACCACAGCCAGCCAAACTCTAACTAGGATGACTGATTCCCCGCCACTTCACAGAGGCACGTAAATAAAACAAAACAGTGACGGCCATATTCTTAATATGCATACAGGCATAGTTGGGTATTGTAATCTAATTGTCCCCACATCTTCACAGCAAGTGGACATGACTTTAATGAATTAACTCTGAGTGCATATTAGATGTGCCAGATCATCTCTGGTGCCAGGCATCACCGTGGCTGATATGAAGCCATTTCTCAGCCAGCATCAGAGCATGAACAAACATTTATCCCCTTGGAATTTACGAGCTGTCACGCATTCGAGCTGCACAGAGAGATTGCTACTAAAACAAGACATAATAAATAGTCTTAAGATGACAAGTGCATATTCATCAATCAGGTGCAGGATATGTGTGATAGGCAGGGTGGAGAGTTTAGATAAAACAAGCAACCCTCCTCCATACAGTGTCTACAAGCCACAAACCTTGCCAGCATCTGTCTTAGCCCTGAAAAACAAGCATGGTAATTAGCATACGTCATTGTGTGCGCATCAGGTCAGCTAGATTCGGTTTCCTGGAATTCTACTCATAAGTGTTGGCGACCTGATCTTCTTTGGAAATATTAAACATGGTCAAAACAACTCCTTACAAGGAGTTGGTGAAATCAACATGCTAAAAACAACTCCCTATAAGGCCTGTTGCGACATCCCCAAACTAACCTTTCACCTTTTCTTGTTGTTTTCACATTTCACTTATGATACACACATATCTGCCCTTTACATTACCGTAATGGATTACCAGGGCATACATTGTACAACTTATTCAATAAAAGTGCAACTGACTGTGTTCCTTCAGCGGTCTCAAATGGGTCTATAAAACTGTGTGAAAAACCTCCAGCGTAGATTAATGAAAGCAGAAGTTTTTTTCTGCCCCCGTTTCTCCCACAAGGATTGTCAGCATTTCTTACAAGCATCATGAAAATCATACATCATTTTAACAATGCACAGGATAACAGTTTATGTGTTTTGGACGTTTGCTCTCAGCAGATGCTCTCGGAGGTATTAATCAGTATCTTTGGTCGAGGTTGGATCATCAGGCTTGTGTGTTCTCGTGTGTCTCCAGGGGTTCTGGTGTTGTCCTGGTATCCTCCTGGCCTGGCTGACGACAACGGGGAACCTGCTGAGGATTTGGTACCAGCTGTACTGGATGCTGCCTATAGACACAACCTCAAGGTACAAAGGCATCAGCACTTTTGGACTCTGTGTGTGTGTGTGTGTGTGTGTGTGTGTGTGTGTGTGTGTGTGTGTGTGTGTGTGTGTGTGTGTGTGTGAGACTTGAATCAGAAAGGGGGAAAGAGTCCAAAGCTACAAAAGAGCAATGAATCAAATCTATTCTGAGGCAAGCTCAGTTTTTACATTATAGAAAGTTGTTAGGGGGAAATTAGTGTTGATTTCTCCATGATTCATTCAATTTAAGTTGACAAATATTGATTGAGGAGTTGCTTTTCCACCAATAATGCTGTAAATAGGCTTTTGCTCTGCTACACAAAGCTACAGAAAGGCTATTACTGACTTCCAGCCTGCAGAACTCCTCAAGGTTTAAGAATAAAAGCCTAAATTGATGTTTTGAGGGATATGTATTGTTTTATTTCTGAATGGTTGCCAGATTCTAAATGAGGCAGAGACAAATATGATTGTATTTCCATTATCTCCCCACCCATTCATCCCAATAAGAGCACAGTGACACAGGAGTGAGAGAAGCATTATTGATGGTTCACAGAGGTAAGCAGAAAGTTTAACGCCGCTCAGGTCAGTCATCTCAAACTGGGTGTTAGGCTGTGGTGTTTAACACACAGAAGTGTCAATTTGCTTTTGTTACAGGAGAGTAAGATTGAGAGGTATTGAAGCTCAACTTGCTCTGCTGTGCTTCCTATAAAGCTGCCTCTGCTACTCAGGGATTTGACTCTGGATGTTTGCAGCTGCAGTGACATCTCCGGCATTAGAGCGAAAAACGGGTCAAAGAGCTTCTGCTGCTGCTGCTGCTGGAATCAGTTAGTTGTTCAGTGGGGACTGAAAGAGCCCGGGAGTACATAAGCATAAGTGGAGAGGTGGTGATGGAGGCAGCAAAACCACATGACCAACTGGCAATTAGGTTGGAAAATGGCTTGTTGGAGGAATTAACTGCTGTCCATGTCGGTCTCACTGCCTCCTGTCACAGTACCGAAGGCCTATTAAAGTTTTACAGGGAGCAGTCGTTTGTAATGTGATACAGCTCATGTCAGACACTCTCCCCGTGCAGGAAAACTAGGGAGGACAAGAAAGAGATACTGTCTTTGTTGACAGAGTAATCAGTTTTCAGCTCCACAAAGTTTTTTTTTAGACTTTTCTTCTTCTCTTCACTTCTTTTCTCTGAAATGAATGTGCAAGAGGCATACATCATGTATGGATGTGTTTGTGTGCATTTTAAAAGCCACTCAAGGTCCATAGTAATCCTTCATTCTGTATGACTGAATTTGAAAAGACGTATAAGAGAGGCAGACTTGTAAGAGTTTTCCTGTGTCAAAGCAGGTTATATTTAATAATGCATCAACAGCATTTGCTCAACATGATACATGCTTAAGTGAAAAAAAATCAGCCAGCTGACATGCAAAGGGGGGCAAGAACCACATAAATCCTTTTGATGCTTAAAAACAGTGTATGCATTCCTGTGATGTTTCATTGGGTTATTGTGATATTCACAGGAAATAAATCGGCAAACTGAAGCTGTTGTATTAAGATATCTTTATGTTTTTGGAGCACTGCTGTCCAAGTTCATAAATTGATGTCATCTTAGCAGACCATCCAGTTCTCTTAGAGGAAGCAAGCCAGCCTTAAATTTGACAGATGATAAAATTGTGTCAAGAAGAAAAACACTGTTCTTCCAGATTAAGCTTTGAAGTTAACATGTTAAAATGTACTTATATGAGCATATTGAGGTATGTTTGTATATTTTAACATATGTGGCACCAAAAATATGATCAGTCAGTCCCCTTACAATATGCTACTCAAGGTGAAACACAAAGCAAATTTTTTATCATTGTGACACAATTAAATGATCATGCCAGTGTTTGTGAATGCTGATGTGAAGATAAAGAGCATTTATTTTCCAGCAGCCATGTGACACATCCTGGCCTCGTCCTCCCCATAAACAGCTTTGACAAGATGGCAGTGGGTTTGTCAGGGCCGCCTGTCAGATTTGATATTGCATTTGTTTCTTCTGCTGTTTGGCTGCAGGCAAAGAAATAATGTATCTCTGAGAGGGCAAGATGAGCACAGTGGGATTAGACATGCAACGCTGGACTGATGAGGTTTTACACATAATGCTGTCAGGAGAAAAGCTAATAGATTGAATTTGATGCCACACTTTGTTGTCATCAGTGACCCACCAAGCGTGACATTTTCGTAAAGAAAAGTGCAGAGGAAGCGTGTGTGGAAAAACAGATTGTGACATGTTTCCAACAAATCAACTGAACATTTCAGTATCTCACTGAAATAAGAAGGAGCTACTTATCGTTAATGAAAGCACCCAGAGGATCACAATCAGACAGCAGAATAGCTTTAGAGGACAATTATTCTGTGTACAGCTTGTATTTCTAAGCATCCTTTCCAGTTCTCCTTGTTTTTTGATTAACTCCTTCATCTCTCTCTGCACGGAAGGACATCTATCTTTGGAGTGCTTCTTCTTGCATAATTTCAGCAAAACGCTGACAAGGTAAAGAACTTTGGCTCTCATCATTTGGAAGTCTAATGCACATTTTCTGAAAGAACAAACCTCAAATAAATTCTTTGCTCTTTTCAACTGAAAGGCCGGCTAAAATGAGAGAGGGAAGCCTGAGTGGGGAGGACAGATGGTCCCACAGGAGCAGTGGCAACAGCCAAAAATGTATCAGAGAAAAACCGACATGTCTGCAATCTGCTTTTAGTAGCAACATGGCTATCAGCTAATCTGAGAAGTGCAGTTTGGAAGTGAAATCATCAGGCCTTTTGAGAGCCTAGTGTATAATTTAAGAGAAACTTTGTTAGGTTATTGTAAAAGATGAGTGAACACAACAGAGATAAGATGAGGAAAGAAAAGACCAGACACTCCCTATGTTCATATTACACTTTATACTGACCTGCCCAAACTCACCACCTGCTCATATGCACACTGTGTTTCATCCGATATCTTTGTCCTGTCTTGTTCTGTCCAGTCTTGTGTTCATTTACTGCTTGACAGAGCAATTTAAGACTGTATGTGAGTCTTTGTGGTTTCATGTAGCTCAATGGGGCATGAATATAACATTAACCTTTTCCAAGATTCATGACCGGATGAAGCTATTAGGGCTCCCCTGGGAAAAACCTTGCTGTTGACCTCCACCACCACAAATGAATTTAAGAATATGCACCATCAGATTGTGAAAAATAACTAAACCAGAGATGCAACTAATTATTTTTGTTTCATTATAAGAAAAATGTTTGTTATAATCCCCAACAGCCAAAGAAAGTTGCTTGTTTTATTCAACAGTTCTTTTTACATTTAAAAAGCTGGAAAAGGTAAAACCATTTAAGTACTTGCAGATTAATTTCCTGTCAGTCGACTAATTGATTTATAAAGTCATTGTTTCACTGCTAATATAGACTTAAAACTAGATTTTGATACCTTAAGAAATGACCAACACAGTCACCTTGTGAACATTTTTTGCTGGTTGGTAATGCAGCCATGCCAAGATCAGGAACATTATCCATCTGCATCTGGTGTAGGGAGTTTTAAAGAACACGCATGAAATAAATGACATTTTAGCATAATGGCATAAGTTCGTATTCACAAGAACATTCAGAGGTGAATGAAAATGGGATTTGCCTCTTTTGAGCAGAGTGAACGTACTAAAAAAGCAAATCCTACCTCCATCTTCCAGGCAATCCCACGCCACACATCTAAAAACACACTGACCCCTCTTTGGGTAACGCTTCAAGAGAAAGCTATGTACTTTTTTTTATTATATAAGTTGAGCCGTATTTTAGCAGCACCCACGCACAGCTCATGCATCGTGCAGTGGAGTTGGAGAGCAGATCACAGCAGTGTTGCTGCTCGACCTCAGCTTGAACAGAAACCGAAATAGTCCTCCTGCCCAGGGGAGGGTGGGGGCGTTTTGGTAGGGACAGGGTGGAGGGCACTGGAAGCTGGGTGCAGGAGGGAAGGAGCAGAGGGGAAATGTGCATCATGGGTGCCATGACTCAGTTTGCCTCTGTGAACAATCTGAACCCTGAGGGGCTATAAAAGTTCTATCCTGTAAGTAGGCCATGTAGCTACATGTACACAGGGGAATATGACACATGGGTGCCCAATAATGGCATCAGTCACACTTTCTTGGTTCCAGATACATTGAGTAGATAGATTTAGTCTTACATGATCCTCCAATATTGTGTGGGTCCACTGGACAGATGGAAACGGGCAGTCTTGGATACAGAAATGTGCCCTACTTTGTTGAAATTGATCTAATTGTTTTAAAGGTCTTTGTGTTGGCTCACGTTCCTCCCTTTGTGCTGTCTAAATCTAAATTTGACTCTGCTCAGCATAAATCATGCTGGGGGTGTTTGAGGCTCATGCTGTCAATGTTTATGGGGTATTGAAAATGCGTTGACTCTCATTTACTTCTAATTTACCACAGAGTAATGGGCCAGTGTGTTTCTGAAGTGTGAGCTGAAGGAGTTTTCTAGGGGCCTCCGCTTTGCTGCAGTGATGAGGCTATAACAGCTTTTTATGTCACTGTGAATAATAATTATATGGCTTCGAAACCTCAAATACCTCAACATTAAAAAAAAAAAGTTATAGCTTCATAAACACCTCCTGGCTATGATTTACTCAGCTGGTCAGGAACTTTTTCTATCCACTGCACCTCTTTTTCTTCAGCTTGATATTTTGCAAGCAAAGTGCATCTGACACCTTCAAAATGTATGGGTTTTTTTTTTGCGCATAAAAGCACTTACCATCTCCATTAGAGGCACAAGTGATTCCGCTTTTCTTGCCTCCAACTGACAGTTTATCTATACACATCTGCAGATTAAAACAGTTTGCTCAGATATAGCCTATTCAAAACTTCACTTTAATCCATTAGTACACTTACGCTCAATGTCAAAGTGACACTTAGTGCTGCCAACTATACTGCTTCCACCGAATATTCCAGTGTGAATCATTTGTCTGGAATGCAATTTTCTATCATAGCAGCATCAAAAGAGAGAGAGAGAGACACACACAAAAAACTTACTAGATAATGGTACATACTTTTTAATCCTGTGGATCTTCTTTCAGTATTTTGCTTTTTAGTCACACTAGTAGACTGACTACTCTTGTCAAGACTGAAACATATGTACATTCATTGTGCCCAGAGGATAAATCCTAATGACTTGGATGTTCCCCTTCAGGATGAATGGTCTCACATAGCACTGCATTCACCACCCCAACATTTCAATCTGTACCTTGATTTATGGCTAACTACTTGAAAAAGACATTCCCATCAGCCTCAGCTGTAGGCCTACTTTGTGTTAGAGAATGTTGTTGTGTGATAGCTAAACTATGCTATCACGTGATAGCATGGCAGTCTAATTAAGATGGTGAACATGATGAACATTAAACTGGCTAAACATCAGCATGTTCGCATCGTCACTGAGCATTTTAACATGTTGACATTAGCATTCAGCTCAAAGCCCTGCTGTGCCTGCGTGCAGCACACAGAGCTGCTGGCAGGGCTGTAAAATCTAAGTCTTGTCCAAATATGGGGTTAAATGAAGACTCACACAAGGATAAGACAGGAATCATCCAGCAAAGACTAAGCGGGCCTTCTGTCAGTTTAACCGATGACGTCTTATATCCATTTAGGTACTGTTGGCCTCCATCATCTTAAAATGCCATTTTCCTTCACATTGTTCCCCTTGGGTGTCCACTGCTGTTTCACTTTGAGCATGCATAATTTAAAGTCACTGAATTCTCTGGCCGTGCCTTAAAATATTCAACTTAAGCACTTTTTCTGTATGTGTCACTTGAGGTCCCTTGTTCCACTACAGCTTTTGTTCTATAATTGCAAATTGATGTTTTGAACAGAGCCATTAACTGAGCATTACAAAAAGTCTCCACAGCGGCACCACGAAGGGTGAAAAACAACTCCTGCTTCATAGTGTGACAGAATTTGTCATGAAAAGAAAACATAGGGGTTGGTACAGTTAAATCGTGCCCTTAAGTGGCTAAGTGCCACTCTTTTATTTGTAGGTTGTAAACAGACACACACCTGTCACATGGTACTAGGGTTGAGAAACCAAACCTGCCATGCTTAAGGGCCTCAAAAGGTCAAAATAGTGCATGACTAACCTCTTTTGCAGAATTTGCAGAAAGAGGTATTTTGAGTCCAATCAGCTGAAATAACCATTGACTATAATATGATATGCACTATATTGACCCATTTCTTCCTGGCAACTTATCAAACTTTAATTAGCTGGAGACCAGAAGATCATGTTGCACTTGCCAGCCCTCCATAAGTACTCTCCCTGAGGAACTGATTGTTGCTTTTAAGTCAATACATGCTCAGGTCATCTGTAAGTGCTGACTGTGGCATCTTACTTTAATGACAGTAATATGATGAATGATAACCAACAAGGTGTGTGTGTGTGTGTGTCTGTGTGTGTGTGTGTGTGTGTGTGTGTGTCTGTCTCTCTCTCTCTCTCTGCATGTCTTCCTAGGTTGCATTTCACATCCAACCATACAGAGGACGAAATGACCAGAGTGTGCACGACAACATCAAGTATATAATTGACAGGTATTAACTGTGACTGCACATGTCCATCATCACAGGTCAATTTAAATAGAAACGCATTAAGACTTCATGCATAGTTTAAAGAACAGTTGTTACGAAACTAAAATACCTTTAGAAAGCATATCTGATTATATAAGACCAGTTTCATGATTTATAAATGAGTCTCTGAAGCCAAAGTTACTTTCTAACCTTTAGTATTGGGGTTGCTTTTAAAAATAAAAGGAGCACCTGTCAAACCGCTGTAAAGTATTCAATTTCCAATAATGCTAATTCTAATGATTATTTTCTTGATTAATCTATTACTCATTTGTCCATATGAATGTCAGAAAATATTGAAATATGCCTTTTATAACTTCCCAGAGTCAAATGCTTTGTCTTGAAATGTCTTATTTTGTCTGACAAATGGTAAATTTACTGTCGTGTGTGACAAAAAAAGCATTTTATAACAGGAGCCGACTAATTGTTTGAGTTATACTGTATATCTTGTGTTATAGTTCATGATGTGGTTATACTTTTCTCAAAAACCACCACATGGTAAAAACTTGACCATGACCAAGAGAAGTTTGGCAACGTCTCAAAAAATGACTAGATGTATTTCCAGTGAATTTTCTTTTGACATTCATGGTCACCAAAGAATGAATTTTATGGTTATTAGTGCCATCAGGCACTCAAGAAATATCAGTGATTTCCAAAAAAGCTGAGTACAATTAAACCAGTTTCAGGCAGATTGCAATGATACTCGATAGCCACATTAATGCTCCTTTTTGAACTTTGGACCCCCATTGTATTTTAGCACCAGCCTCAGGAGAAAGTTTACAGATCCACTTAGAAAATGATCAGTTTACTGTATGTTCCTACAAAAAAACATGAGTTGACTAATTGTTTCAGCACTAACTTACTGTGTCATCATTTAACTGTGTTTCTGTTTTAAGGTATGGTGACCATGGAGCCTTCTACAAGTTCACCACCAGCACAGGGAAGAGTCTTCCTCTATTTTACATCTACGACGCCTACCTGACCCCTCCAGAGTCCTGGTCTGAATTTCTGTCTACCACTGGCTCCCACAGTGTGCGCGGCTCAGACTATGACTCCATCTTCATTGCCCTGATTGTGGAGGAGCGCCACAAGCATGACATCCTTGCAGGTGGCTTTGATGGCATGTACACTTATTTTGCATCCAACGGCTTCTCGTTTGGCTCCTCTCACCAGAACTGGAAGGCCATCAAGGCCTTCTGCGATGGCAACAATCTCATCTTCATCCCCAGTGTGGGACCCGGCTACATTGACACCAGCATCCGGCCGTGGAACAACCACAACACCCGCAACCGGGTCAATGGCCGTTACTATGAGACGGCCCTGCAGGCAGCGCTGAACGTGCGGCCAGAGATTGTCACCATAACATCGTTTAATGAATGGCACGAGGGGACGCAGATAGAGAGGGCGATGCCTAAAAAAACTGTCACCCGTGTGTACTTGGACTATCAGCCACATGGACCTGATCACTACCTGGAGCTGACCCGGCGCTGGGCAGAGCAGTTCAACAAAGAGAAGGAGCAATGGCTCATGTGAGCTTTCAGTGAGCAGACTTAAAACAGCTGTGGTGGATATGTGTGTGTGTTTGTGTGTACACATGAAAGACAAAGAACAAAAGAGACAAGAAGTGAATGTAGAGACTGATCAGTATAGATGTGAGCATAAAAGATGATGCATTGACTTTTAACTTGACTTGATGTGTCAGTTACTGCAGGTGTGTGTATTTGTAATGTGCACACCCTCTGAACTGTAAGGACACAGATATGATATGTTTGTCCTGCTTCAGGTGAAAGCAGCATTCAGTTGTTAAGCTGGGGAATTTTCAACTGCAATCATAGCCCAGACTTCTACAATGATCTGTTGGCCTGTTTCTGCTCCTTGGTCACCCAGTGAAAATTAATGGACAATTAGCTCAAACACTCCCACCATCTGAGAAACTACTGCCTGATGTTTCCATAAATACTATGTGTCATCAACTCAATGGTCTCATTTCCCTTTCTGCAGTTAAATAATGGGATTGGTTGCTGTGGTTTGGTTTTCATCTACAACAGGCTCTTGAAGAGAATGAGGCACTAATGTTGATTAAAGTTCGGAGGGCTCTATTAAATGACAGGGAGGTGTTTAAAAACTGTAGGTGGAGGTTAAGCAAGCAAGTGAAGAGGTTTTGTTGCTGCTGGCATGCAAAAAAAAAAAAAAAATCCCATATCATCGAGATGATTAAAGGAATAGTTCAGCATTTTGTGAAATACTTACATTTCTTGCCAGTAGATGGATGAATGGATCCATACCACTATCATGTTGGTCTATTAAATATGATGCCAGCAGTTGGTTAGCTTAGCAGAAAGGCTCAGGCCAATGACACAGAATATATCTACTAGTTCCCAAAATGTTTGAACTATTTGTTCAAGAGCTTCATCTCAAATACAAAATATTTCAAGTGGATTTAATGTCATTTGATAGATTTTTTCAATCCCCTCGCAAAGACTGCCACAGATAACATCCTCTTGAAGAAATCAGAGGAATTAGCTGGTAAGTATTTCTATGCTTATAGCATGCAGGATAGCACTGCTCCACTCACATATTACCATCTTTCACTGATGTAAAAACAACCTGATTAGACGTTAAGTGTTTTTAAGGAAATGGTTAGCATTTGTTTTGGATTTGTGAATAAAAATGTACCACTGACAGAACACTCTGCTCTACAGATGTGTGTGTACTTAATTTAATTAAATCTGTTCAAATAAAAGCTACTTTAAGTAAGTCCTTTTTTTTTTTTTTTTTAAAAAGGACCAAAGTATGTTTCCTGGTATGTCTTTGGTTGATTTCCATGTGAAAGGCACTTCTTAATCTTATTCTGACTCTTGATTTCACACTCCATTAAGAATCAATGATAAGTGAAATCCAGACACACAGTGGGGAGCGGAGGGGGGCATCTCAAATTATTTCTGCATGAAGAAGTTTGAGGCTTTAATTTGGCTGCGCACAGGATGTACAGTCTTTCAAGTCAAGTTGACATCATGAGAAAAAACAAGATGCTCCAGTTTTTAACATGCAAGTGGGCAGATGACATTTACTCAGTACATCTACCGGCCCACTGTGCAAACCAACACAACTGAAGTGTCAAAGTATTTCTCAACTTGTAAATGTTTAAGCTACAATATTAACCAATACAATGAATTACATGTAGCTGATGCCCAACTAACGTATAAGATGCATGCTGTTTGCCTAATAGATATGCAGTTTAGATAAATAAAAGGGAATTCATTTATTTTCCAATCCAATAAAAATTCACAAAACAAATCCTTTTAAAGATTAAACAACATATTCACTCTGTTGGACATCATGACCGTTATAGAAATAAGTTCAAATAAAAAAGTCAAACCATTGAATTCCCAGTCAAGCCACATTGGTATGACAACGAGAAAAGTATATAGTTATATTTTTATGTGAAAAAAAAAAGAAAAAAATCCTGCTGACCTTGTTCCATGTTACTGAAATAAAAATAAGATGTGGCCTCGTAAGAAATCCCACAAAAAAAACCCATGATAACAATTACAGTAAGGCAGAAAATAACAGGAAAAAAATAAAAATAAGAAGGGTTCAAGACCTCACCGCAGCCATGAGTGGTAAGAGTCAAGTCATTCCTGAGTTCAAGATAAAACCATCTTGAATTTTCAGCATTTCATGGAAAACTAATTTTTCCACTGGAACATGAAAAGAGTTAATTTCTTTCCCCCCCGAAGGAGCCCCGGGTCAAAGCTGGTTGTGCGTCTCAGCGTGTGTTACGGAGTGTG
Source organism: Scomber japonicus (assembly GCF_027409825.1). Classification (NCBI taxonomy): domain Eukaryota; kingdom Metazoa; phylum Chordata; class Actinopteri; order Scombriformes; family Scombridae; genus Scomber; species Scomber japonicus. The sequence continues at coordinate 6,427,491 of NC_070587.1, read as the reverse complement.
GCAAGTTCGAAGGTCATTCTTTCCCCGAGTCCTCTGACAGTCCATATTTGTGTTGCAGCACATCAACCGTAGACGAAAGGGCACTGAAAAACAGAATTCATTCTCATTTCTCCTCTAATGTACAGAGTCATCTTCAGACCAAAGTGTGGGAGGGGGTGAGAGTCAGAAAGTACAAACACAAAAAGCAGTAAACCTTCACCATATGGTATTTTTTAATCACCATTGGCACCCGATCGTGGCAGACTCACACTCAAGTACTATGTGTAGTCATTTTTTGTGGTTGTGTGTGAAGGATATCTACATTTTATTCACTGGTTTAATATTCATAATCACAGAGGGGCTGCAGGTTACTCATCCTCATCTGTTTTAATGTAAGCATACTCATCTTAATCTGTTGGTAATTTTCTCAAAATATCATTTAATGTCTAAAATGTCAGAAAATAATGAAAAATGTTGATCAGTGTTTATAATAAAGAAAAAGTATTCACATTTAAGAAGCACAGGATACAAAAAAATAGCATTTTCTTTTCTTAGAAATGACTCAAAACTATTAATTGATGAATAAAATAGTTACTAATTGATTAATTAAACTATTGAAGCTCTAATGCTCTTCTTTCAGTAGAAGGTGCAGCACTGAACCAACAACACTTGCAGGTTCTTGATGTAGGCTGATCTTTTTCAGACATTAACCTGTATGGGATATAAATAGTGTAGCAGCTAAAAATATATATTTAAATTGTTCAATGTAAAATAAAAAACAGCTGACTCCATATTAGACCATCTTTCTGTTCTGTGCTCAAACTAACTTTTCCTACGCTAAAGTTGAGAGCTCATATAAAAACACTTTTGTGACCATTATTAGTTTGATTTCATTGAAAGCTAAACATAAAGTCAATGTAAAGGTCTTCCAGTAGAAACACTTACCAGCCAGGTCTGATGATGCGATATTTGTTGTGTACTGATAGGTCGACCACTGTTGACCCAAGGCGGCTCTGGTCTCCGATAGGCCCACCGTCCACTACCACTGATACTTTGGGCCAAAGATCTTTAAACTCCTTCAGGAGGAAAAACACAGCAGCGTTATCATCAGGTACAAATTTAATATATAAATATTGAAAAGGAGAAAAATATTCCCCTACTCTTGATTTTAGATTCGGACACAAGTAATTTAAAAATGAGGAAAAAGTACATTTCCTGTGTTGTGAATCTTCCAAAATCTCTCAGCATGTCCTATATTACTTCCTTCTTCGCGCGTGTACACTTACATTTACAGCCACAGTGCTACCGTGCGAGCTGATGTTAGCGCTGGTAAGTGCAAGAGGTTCCCCGCACATCTGGCAGAGACGCCTCATGAAGGCATGATCTGGGATACGGACGCCTACAAGCTGAGGGGCACAAAGCCATGTAAACAACAGATGTTCAATGTTCATTTATGACTCATTAAGAAAAAAACAACAACACAAAATAACCCATCTTATTATGCTCAGTGAGTCTTCAGTGGACAAGTCTGCTGTTTATTCATTGGTGTGTCATTTTAGTAGTATTCAGTTCAAAGAATGGACTTACTGAAGTAAAGGGGTTGAAATCTACGTTCAGTACTTCGGACCTTTCAAACACCAGTGTGACGGGACCAGGCAGCAGGTCACACAGCAGCTCCTTCTTCACCATCACCTTACAATACCTGTACATGGAAACAAAGACAAGTTGAGCTGTGTGTTTTTTTTTTTTTAAGTATATTTTTTGGGGGCCTTTTGCCTTTAATGTTTAGTAGAGAGAGAGAGACAGGAAACAGGAGGCAGAGAGGGGGCAATGACACGCAGGATAGGACCGCTCGGTACTGGATTTGAACCGGGGTCGCCTGCAGTGAGGACATGGGGCAGGTGCTCTACCCACTGAGCTCAACACCGCCACTGAGCTGTGTTTTTGATGCAACCACCGTCCATCAGTCTGCATTTACTCCTCTTTTTAAGTCAGTCATTTATATTCAAACATGGCTGCAGAAACATACAGAAATACATGATGTTATTTAGCAAATTAATGATCACCGAGGCATTTCTATGACACCAGGTACAGGTTTAACCCAGACAATCTCTTTTATATGGGACTCCACGGTATGACTGTTCACATCAGAAAGTTCAGAAAGAAATTAAAAACACTTATTTCAAAAAGGGGACTGACTCCAAAAACACATTTACCACTGATAGTTTAAATTATAAAACAATCAGCATCCAAAATGTGGCTCCAGTAGATAAAAACAGCCCGATCGTGTTCAAAGCACGTTGCTTACTTCTACACTGTTGAAGTGATCAATGGTGGAATATTCCTCTTAACTTAAGATCAAAGGTTATCCTCTAATTCTAGTGGCAAAAACACAAAGAACCACATACTTACTTATAGATATCCTGAATTTCTCCCACACAGATGGCCAGCGGTTTCTGCCCATTTCGCCCTTTGATGTTGTACGTCTTTCTGATGGCGTCAGAGTTCTGGGCCAGACATGCCAGACCGTAGATGGTGTCTGTGGGCACGGCAACAACATGGCCCTCCTTCAGAGCCTTCACGGTGCAACTCAGGATTTCAGCAGCATCTGCAGTTCCAAAACAGGGATGTTCCAAGAGGGGTTTATCCACACAAGTACATGATGCCTAAATACTGAGGGTAAAAACATGTGTGTGCTATTTTGTAATATTGTTACAGCTGAGTCGTGAATGGTGGATGGATTTTTGGGGTATTGAAAGGCTGCAGAGATAAACCAGCAGAGGTGGAAAGTAACAAGATGATGTGTGTATTTACAAGGCCTGGGGTGTCCAAGTTAAACACAGCTACTGAGTTCCAATGAGATCCAATGTCTTTGGAGATTGACCCATACAAGACTAAAGGTCAGAGCATATTTAGTCTTGTGATATCAGACAGTTGGTAATCTTGTGTACTGAAGTGTGGAGATTTCTAAGTGAACCTAAGGTGATGAAGAATGGCCACTAAAAAACCTACGTTCCTTACAGTTTGTCAAGGACACATCTTACTGAAAATGATGCTCTCCCTGCCTTTCTCCTCTGCAGTGAACTGCAGGTCACTGTCTCAATATGAAGGGCCACCCTAAAGACTTTGGACTGGTTCTGCATGCAATGCAGCTTTTTTTCCTTTTCTTTTTTCTTTAAACCACCCAGTTTTAACGATGAACCTGAAAGAATAGCCTCAGACTAGGAGCATAGCAAAGCATTAAAGCTGACCACAAATACATCAAAACCATACTTTCATTATTGGTACTTCATCGTAGGTCTGGGCAATTAATCGAAAAATAATCAAAACCAACATTTAGAAACTACTAATTACATGACAGTAAAGGTTACATATCTTTAAGGAATTTGAAAACTTGTCTCCAGTGATCATTTTAAACCAAACTATGATATTTTCATAGTTTTAATCAAGTGGGTTTTGTGCCTAAACTAGACATTAACTACTGTAATCTACAGATTACAAAGAGAATGTGAAATGAATGTTTAAGCTGCCAACTCACATCTGGCCAGATGAAAACTAGCCTTTGGATAGATTCTGGCATATTTACAGAAATGCTTATTTATAAACGCTGTCCCTGAAAAATAAACTAATAAAATGATGCTTACATATTAATGTATCAATGATGTGACAATCTGCAGGGCAGTGGTTCTCAAATTGGGGTCTGGCGACCCCTGGGGGTCCTTGAGGGTGATCCATGGGGTCCCCAGCAAAAAGTGAAATGATTTATTTTCCCTATAATTCCATTCATAAGTAACAGACTATAAAACTATTCTGGTGACGGGTTTTATACACTTTATTACAAACATCTCCAAAGCTATATTTTTATCAGATGGAGGACACTCAGTTTCGGGGTCATTGATGAGAAAAAGTTTGAGAACCACTGCCGTAGGAAGCCACTGCTTATGGTTTATCACTTGTCTTCATTTGCAGTCTCAAAATATTTCTTCCCATTTGAACCCATCAAACCACCTAATGTCACAGCCCAAAAAGTCTTATGTAGTAACATCATCATGACCTCATTTCCATCCTCTTTGGTTAAACAGCTGCCTGAATGTGAAGTACATTAACTTACTTTACAATTTACTGTTATGTAAATTCTGCATTTGTATGGATTTCATCTTTGAAATGTGAAATATATATCTGTCTGCAATCAATGAGGCAAGAAACTAAAATGATGATATGAAGTAGGCTGAAGCTGCAGCAAAAATCCCATCTGACATCAAACTATATCAAACTTACAATCTCCTGTATGATACAGGAGATTGTAAGTTTGATACAAGCTGTATCCTATCATACTAATGAGCCTTTCTAATCACACATTTTCAAATGTATTCAGAAAACTTGTTAAGTCTGCTTCATGTTGACAATTCCTCATTACAGCTGTTCAATACATTCACTCTGTTAATTGAAATACTTTTTAAATCACACTGGTCTTCAAAATCTGTCAAATCATAGGATATTTCTCTCATATTTTACACACCTTGTCAATACTTTCTGGGTTTAATTGAAATGTTTAAGACTCTCTACATGATTTGTACTGTTCACTATCATTCCTGAACTTGAGAGGCTTTCATTTAATAAACACACCTGTAAAGCGACATGTGGACAAAGTCATGGCTGATGTAACACTCCGCAATGTTCACGTGACGTTCCCGACAAATATCTTCAATGAGTCTATCCTGAGCGGCTTCAGTAAGCACATATTTTCAAAGCTCACAATGAATGAAAGGAAATAGGGGTGTTGTGTAGTGACTGGCAGCTGACCTGTGTGGTCCTCTTCCCGCAGAGACGGTCCATTGGAGGCCGGCTGCACCAAACGCAGCACTTTGGTTTTGAGCTCTTTACACATTTCTGCTCCGTGTCGACGAGCCGCGGCTGAACTGTGAGCTCCTCTGGACTTTAGTAACTCAACAGCGAGGCTACACACGGACTTCATACAACAGTGTCACTATAAACTGCGGATTTTGCGTCTCTCAGTCAAAGCAGCATGTTGTAGCCGGATAGAAATAACAGAAGACTTCCGGGTTACGCCCCAAAACAATGACGCCGACGTCTTAAAGGGCCAACAGCACGTTTGTTTCACGTGTCAAGAGAAACGAGTCCTGCTTTATTATACTTCATTACAAATAACTGCAGAAATGTCTCATAGTTTATTTCTAGTATAATCCTTCTTGATTTTTCTATGTAGAGATGTACCATTACTGTTTTTGGATCAGCTGTTCAAATACTTTAATTATAGCTTATATATACACACGCACTATTTGTATCAATTTGTCTAAATGTCATAATAAAATGACCACTATTTCAGATTGTCAAAAATGAAATGCTCTCGCCTATCTTCTAACAAAATTTGAATTGTACATTATCTTAACTGTTTAACTGTTATATTCTAATTTAGCTTTTGTTTTTCTCTGTTTCTTTTTTACCCATTAACCTTATAATATAGGAGAGTTCATTTCTTTTGTTGGTTAATATTACTATAGTTGTTCAATAATAATAATAATAATAATAATTAATAATCCTCCTCAAGGGCTATTATAGTATCTGGAAAAGTATCTTCTGACATTTCTTCAAACTATCCAACACATGTGAACTCACTAACACAAATGCTGTTATTGAATGTTACCTGCCTTCCCTCTTAATCACCTGCTCATTAGCAAAATCTGAATCACCTGTTTGCACATGATTAAAAACACAAAGGCACATAACTAACATGCAGTTTACAAGACAAGCATATCTGTAGTCATGGCCTCAGACATAGGTAACAAAACGCGTGCATATTTTCTGCATAACTACATTTTCAGTCTTTCTTATGGCCCCTATATGTTACAGATTGCCCAACAGAAACAGTGGTCCAGCAAAAAGAAGAGGGTATTCCTCCAGTTAAACAGGTCAGACACTATCTGCAGACAACACTGCTGATGTCTCTCTGCTCAAACTATCTGGTGACCAACATGCTCTGTCCTCTGCAGCTCCTTGAGGAGGTTGATGGCAGACTGGTGACCCTGTCTGAGAAGATAACCATGTGTGACAGGGTCCTGGAGGACTTGAAGGATCTGGGTAATCTAGTGGTGAGCTGCTGTTCCCTTCCTCAGACATGTGATTTGCTACAGATTGTGTAAATCCACCTTGGCTGTTTTTGTCCCACAGAGGAAATCTTTCCAGGATGTGCCCTTACCACAGCAGAAGTGACCAGAAGTGGAACAGTTTTTATTTTCATTTTAAATGTTAAATAAATGTAAGACTCACTCTTCTTTTTTTTTTCTGTGACAAGACTAAATTGAGCAGATGAAACATTTTCAGTGACAAGGATAAGGTTTTATTAGTATTATATTGCTCTCATTTCAGAAAGTTATTTATCATATTACTTTATACGAAACAAGCATAAGCAAACATTTTCACATTATACATTCTTTTAAAAAATACAAATCCTTAATTCCTTGCTCTTTGGGTGTCAAGACATCCCTTTGGAAGCATATAGTTTCCATTTTTTCTTTAAATATTGTCCATTTGGAAAAAAGTTGGAGATTGCAGAAATTCTGGATCTCAATTTCCAAAAACCACTCAACCTACTCATTTCATTCAAACGATCTGCTTCCAAACAAATGTCACCATCGTTGATTTGCTGACGCTACCGGCTCTGGTAAAACTTCAGGAAAAACAACCCAGGAACAAAAGTCCAAAAAAAACCAACACATTTCTCCGCTAACTGATTACAACAAATATCAGCAGCTGTTAAGATTGACTTTCATTGGTGAAGATGAGCCAACAAATTATCCACATGTCAAATATGAATGTAAAAGTCTGAGATGATAACATAAATGTAGCAAAGCCCAAATGAAACATTTTACTAATAAAGTGTAAAAACAAAGGAAAAGCTGCGTACGTTTGACCAAAAATAATTCTTAAAACAGAATCATTAACAAAATACTCCTTCAAAACAAAATCCAGTTGGTTTTAAACCAGTTACCTCAGAGGCAAAAAACAGCATGTAAAAGGAAAGCTGTGGTGCAACATTCATGGGGAAAAAATACTTGAACACATAACAGCCCGCGTTAACACCACTCCAAATGTAAAATATTGAATATTATGGAGAATGCTTAATGTGGATGCATTGGAAAGGCAACGTTTGCCACTGGAGTTCTGTATATAAGGTTGTAGCAGAAAATCATGTCAGAGGGAGGAGTAAATCTTTTAATTCTGGAGTCCGTATGTTTTCTCGTGAATGCCACACTTAAAAATTGCATAGTTGTGTTCACTGACAGTATGCATGTACGAAGATGTATGTTAATGTTGTATGAGCGTGACTCCTGGCAGTAATTCCACCTAAAGTACCTTAACAGGGAAATTATTACAAATAAAAAATGTTGCTATTCAATAGAGCCAATTTCAGATCTGGAGACACTCCTGATATCTGACTCTGCATATCTGGAATGGTTTTGAGCACATAATGTGTGACTGGAGCCTTTCACAACATAAATCACTGCCCATATGGCACCTGTGAATTAAGGGGAGGGGGGGGGGGGGGCTCCTCTTTAGCAAATTATGGCAAAAGAAACAAACAACTTAAGTTACAATTGACATGCATGTTGGTTTGGCTTGATCCTACACACTAGAACTACTATGTAAAATCACATCACCTGCATCAGTTATGTAGCTGATTATATTTTCTAGCAGTGGTGCATATCCATTAACAACTTTCCAAACGCTACAGCTGCAAAACAAAAACACATCTAGGAAAAATAATATTGTGTCAATGCTTTTGCCTCAATGTGATCTGCTGCTGGAAGTGATTGCCTGAGACTCAATGAAGATGAGTGTGTGGGCATGTCAACGGCACATCTGAAGGAGAGACTGTCAAGGCAAGGAGGCTCATAAAACAGGTATGTCATAAGGCCAAGTAGCTCTACACTCTAGTATACAGGGCTAATGCCATTGCGCTATTGTCATTGCATTGTGTCCCATGTGAAACAATACTGTTAAATTATACTCTGAGCAGGAGGCTATGTGTTACATATATTTTGTTATTACGGGGACTGTACAGAAGCCCAGCTGCTTGTAGAACTATTCAACTAAAACACGGCAAAAACTCAAAACTCTCCTGCATAAATGTGACTGCGGGAAGAAATGCAAGGGATAGGTGCATTCACTCCAAACTCTGCAAGTTAGTAATTCAATAGTCTATACAAAAATACAAATTCTAGAATAATCTACAAGTTTCTCAAAGATGTTTACACTAAAATGTACTCTATTTACACTGTCGCCAGGACACCATCTTTTAAATGCTACTTTACAGCAGTTGTATACAAAAAAAGTCTGTAGTGGTGCTGCACCTCAGCTAACAAGCTGTCAAATATTACTCACTTTACAAGTTAGTGTGCAATAAACTGGGAAGAGTGCAGCAAAACGTAGGGCTACTGCAAGTGTGGGGCATCTGGCAAGGAAACGCATGTCTGAGTAACAAATTAAGGGAACCAGGACCAGTTATGACTTGATGCATCCCTGAGAGGGTCACAACCCTATAAAACATGGGATGTTGACAGTAGTTCATTACTGTTTCATTGTGGACAATTTTTGCAAACAAGCAGATCCTAGAGGATAATTTGCTAAACTGTGCAGTCTTCTATAGGTGCCTCTTTTCTCAAACTTGAGCAAAACCCACTACGTTCTTAAAAAAGGGAACGCAATTCAGTAACATAAAAACAGCTCAACTAAAAATACAAGTGATTGGAATAAATTAATAAAAGATTTTTCTTTTACCGCTATCTTGAAGATAATAGCATTACCAGTATAATGAAAGGATCAAGCATTTAAATAAATTAACACGTACAATTTTAAATTAGCTTTAAGTTATAGGCAAGTTATTTGATGATATTGACTTAATTTCACAGGCAGATCTGATCACGTTCTTTTTTCAATTAGTAAATAACTGTCAAAAAGAAGCAGAAAATAATCATCACATCACATTTTCTCGACTAAACTAGTCTTCCTAGAAAAAAACAAAATATTGAGGAAATCAAGTCATATTATTTGACAGCCATATGAGGGTCTGGGTGTGCGACCCCTTTCAAATTTCTGCTGGGAGCTATACTTTGGAGCTATACTTTAAAGCTATAGCAAATTCCTCTCATATACAGTGCATTCTGGTCAGTTGCATACCAGCTTTAAGCATTTGTTAGGACCTGTAGTACAGTACAAAGATATACAGACACACTTTGTTTTCCTGCTCAGGTGTGTGACCTTCAAGCCAGGAAAATTAACCTTTTTAAGTTTTCAGTGCTTGGACAACACTCACTTGTTTCATTCGATCAATTCAGACTGGATATTATGGGTTTTTATATACAGTTTGATTATGTTTTAACAAAGGTTCCACTGCCTTTTCCCTGCGTTAATTAGCATTAACCTCGCTAAACCTCAATCAGCAAACTAATGCTGCCTCTAAAAACTTCAACTACTGCAAAGAGACTCTACAGCAAAAGTATTCATAGTTTGTATATATAGGTTGCACAATGCCATACAGAACAGAATGCACTGCAGGTACGGGGGGGTTCGATGCACACACTATATAGGGAAAAAGAAGAGGCGTCACCGTGGAGAATGACTCGAGATGTGGGTGGAATCGATGCCTGTGGATGAGTGGGTGCAACAGACTGACAGTGTGCCAGACTGGCAGCTCAGAAGGCAGCTCTTCTAAGGGTTGCCATCAGTGGCCATGTTGAAGTCATCAGCAACAAGCAGCAGAGCTTCGATGTTCGCAGCTGTCTCAGGGCTCTGCAGGGAGAGAAAGTCCGAGACGTCCATATTGGCTAACCCGTCAGACGAGGGGGGATTTGTGGCAGTGCTGCTCACTATTGTGGAGAAAGTCTGAACTGAGGAGGAGGAGGAGGAGGAGGAAGAAGATGGAGCGGCCTCCTGCCTCACTTCACCCACCTTGGAGGAAGACTCGGGGAGACAGCATGAGGGTGATGAGGGATTGTGTGGAGGCTCTGGGGGCTGCGGCCTCTGGGGGGGAGGGGGGACCTCTGAAGGTTGCTGCTGTAATGAGGCTGAAACGATGGAGGAGGCACTCTTTGAACTCTTGTCTTTAGCAGAGTCCCTGCAGGCACACTGGCACTGGCAGGATTCCTCCTGTTTGATGATGATGACTGGCAGGCTGAGGCCGATCTGTTGGACCGAGTTGCCTGAAAACAGAATTTAATCAAGTTTTCGAATTCACTGAAAAAACCCTAAAACAAACAGACTAAAGTGGCCTACAGTGACAGTCATGCTGTGCAGCACTTGATAAGTTTAGGCTGGTCACCTCTAAGTCATTTTGATGTCAGCCCAACAATACTTGTTCTCCTCTATAGCTCCTGAATGTTTTAAAAGTTACTGCTTTTATGTTATTAATTGTCAATTAATTATTAAACAATATAATGTGATACAATTTAAAAAGCTACAGCGGTATTTATATAATGAAAACTTGACTTTTTAATAAGACAAATATGTGATTTACACCCTTTTGGCCTATGTCTACAATATGATAATATTCTCTAAACATTAACTTACCAGCGTTTCCTCCCACTGGTATGGCTGTGGTGAAGAAAACCTTTTCCACTTTTGGAGCCCCTTGATGTTGCTGTGTACAAACATAGACCATCATAAATCAACCAAGATAAAATCATATGGTTGGTGTGTGTGGAGTAATATTGATAAAATAAAACATTCCTTTGCTTACTGCAAAATAAAAAAGTTGTCTTGCATGAATAGTTAGTAGCAAGCTGTTGTTGGCTAATCCTCTGATATAAACAAACTTAAAAAGAGGTGACAAAAATAATGAAATCCTTAGTTTCATGTATGTAGGAATGCATTAAATCTCTTCACAAACATCTCAAAGTCAAGACTAGTACACTATCTGTACAGGTCATCAGACTCCAGATAATTAAGCTGTGGGACCACTACTCACTGCTTGCTCTGGATTTTGCTGGCTGTTGGCAGCGCTGCTCAGGATCCACTGTAGGTTCTGGTCAGACATGACCAGGCTGGGCTGCAGCAGGTTCTGGGTTGGTGCTATAGTGATGGTGGCAGGGGCGGGAGCCAGACCAGGGCCAGAATTGGGAACAGGGTTATTGGCCAAAGGCACAGATTGAGCTACAGCTGCCAGAGCTTCTGTTGTGGTGGCTGCAACAACAGGCACAGCAGGAGTGCCTGTCGCTGCGGTGGTCAGTGCTGGAGCCACTGGAGGAGTACCGGCGATAGGTGGTGGTAGAGGATTGCTCTGAGTGGCATTATCCGGCTGCAAGAATGATGCGGATGGCAGTGCCACATAGTGCTGGGTGTTGGCATGGTTTGGCGCTTGGACAGAAGCCTGGGCAGGCACATCGGAGATCTGCTGGGGCCCTGCTAGTTGCATGAAAGGGGGTGGCTGTGTGGAGGTGACCGTAGCAGTGACCGAGGCAGGTGTGGAGGCCTGAGAGGAAGAGCTCTGACTGAGCTGGGAAGGAGCCTCCATGACTGAAGTTGTGTGGGAACAGCAAGATGAGGAGGTAGGATTGAGAGAGAAAGTGATAAGAGACGAGGCATCAGTCATTCCTGGCTGGGTAGAGGTCTCTAGGCTGAAGGCTTCAGCAAGGCTCTCTGAAGAGGGAAATAAAACTCTTAATGGACAGAAACATGAAATATAATTTAAGATCGCAGACTTTGAAACACTCTTACCATTGGGATGGGCATCATCTTGGCTGATACTATTTTCTGGACTCTGGAACATGAGTTCAAATATTTTCACAGGGGTCACATTGTTGAGGTCCAAATTCTGTGCCTGGAATAATTGTAAAATAAACACAAAATTTAGGGATACAATAAGTGACATCAAGACACTCTTGTTTGGCTACAAAATGTTAATACAGTGGAGCTTTAAGTATAACTTTAAGTATAACAGTTTCCTGTTAGCTGACGTCTTTACTGACTATCTTGGGAAATCTTTTACATGTTCTAGCCAACTCCTGTTTAACAAATATGAAGCAAAGGCCAGACTTACGTTATGGATGTTCTCGCGTAGATCTGAGTCTGTAGAGATGAGGCTTAAGTCACTGAGGCACAGCGAGTGATTTGCATCCTATAATTAAGAGATGAATTGGACTTAATTAAACTTGCCACTGCTATGGGATCAGGTGCGGAGTCATGTAAAGAAGTCAGATAAGCCAAAATGGGAAATAATGCGACACGTACTGTAAATGCGACAATTCATGCTTTACATAAAAGAGCAGCTGACTTCAAAGAGTCAATTGGCAGATAATTACATAGTTTTCATATAAGTTTGGACTGTCCCTTAGAATAATACATGCAAAACATTTATTTTGTTTGGCACTTTGATCCAAATCCACTTCTTTTAAATAAATACATTTAGCAAATGTTCCCATCATGGAGGTGTGCAGCTCTTTTTTTGGGCTAATATGCTCTCTAGAAAGCCTCTCATCTAATATTAAGACTTCTAGTGGTGTCTGTGTGCCATGACACACGTATGAGATGTGAAAATGTGTCACCAACACTGGTCATGTGACCACCAAACAAAGTGAACTGAAAGTGAACGTGCCATCATGGAACTTTTTGGGCTAACATGCTCTCTAGAAAGCCTCTCATCTAGTATTAAGACTTCTAGTGGCTACAGTGTGCCATGACACACAAAGTGAACTGAAAGTGAACGTGTCAAATAATTCCAGTAAACAATGTGACCGTGGTATCATATTGCTCCCAAGCTATGAACAGGAACAGGAACATGACCACTTTGCCAACAATGTGTGTCCAACACTTTGCTGCAAATTGCTGAACTGTGACTCACTTCAGAGAGCGGGTGGGTGAGGGTGACGCTGAAGGGCTGTCCTTTGTCGTGGCCCCGGATGTGACTCTTCAGACTGTACTGGCTGCTAAAGGTCTTCTCACAGCCATCACTGGGACAGTTGAATGGCTTCTCCCCTACAATACGATTAGAGACAGAGAGGGAAGTATACAGAAACAGGACAAAGGTAAGAGCTAATCGAGAAAAAAAAGACACCCAAGACAAGAGTTTCTGTGTTATTTAAACCTTTGAGGAAACAAACAAAGCAACAGTATTGCTGATATGCATAAAGTGAGTTCATGTTCTTACTCATTAAAACACAAATATTGCTCTTGTACATAATGTTACTATTATTTTTTTATTTCCAATTGTTTTTATTGCTTGTGTACTTATTTATTATTTATTGTACTTCATTCTTTTTTATTGATGCTCTTCTATTTTTGCTATCCACTTGCTTCTGCCATCATGGGACAATTAAAATGACAATTTAAAGTGGACCGTGCACTTTTATTTGATTGATTTACAGCGTGCACACACTTGAAACAGAAACAATCAGCTTAACCCCAGAATATTAAATTTCACATTTGTTTTCATCTAACAGGAGCTTCTACTGAATATCATTTATTTTAAAAAAGCTCCTTTCTCCTCCACTGCCACAGGAATAAGTTGTAGAGATTGATGTCTCTGTCTGATACTTAACTACATTCTTCAAATATACAATAAAAGGAGAATCGTCCAATTAAAAAAGAAAATCCATTAAAGAACCACATATTAAAAACCACATGAAAAGGAGTGAGTAGCGTGCTATCTATTCAGCAGCCATAGCTCCGTTGAGACAATCTCTCTGAATCTCTCTGAATGAAGCACTCAAGTTGCCCTTGAGCAAAGATTTCTGGCTCCAGCTGTCCGACTGGAAACTTCCAATTAGTGAAGTTATTTGTCCAATCAATGAGTGCACATGAACAGAGTGTTCTGTTAGATTTTCAATTACAGCTGTTCTAACTATATTTATGCATGACTTTTTGAAAGGAAGACACAGTGAATACAAACCACAAATCTATTTGTTTGGGTCATTCAAATGAACTCTGCATATGTGGGAGGCACCGGTTATCAATGCAATCAGTGTAAAGATGCAAATCAGGCCTACGTACAGCCGTGATAAATCAAGGTCACAGAACAGAAACAAAAACTATGTACCTGTATGTGTCCGTACATGGGTTTTCAGGTGATGACTCGCAGCAAAAGCTTTGCCGCAGCCATCGTGGTCACACCTTGGGACAAAAGACAGAAAAATTATGTCAGATATGAATTTCTAGAAGCAAAAAGACACTGATGCATTTTCAAGACAATAAAGTCATGCTTTTGTAGGAAGAGTAAGCACATTTGACTCATCATATACATACAGTACAGTTAAAAAATGTTTGGTTTGCTCCTTTTAATCCAAAATTGTAGATCTAAGCTCACTGCTTTTGCCTTGTAACTGCATGTTGAATGTGATATAGGCCATGTTTGACCAATCACAGATGATTTCCAAACTATAATAGTTTAGGCTTGCTCTTTGCTCATTGACATGTGTGTATGCTGTCTTCTTACTGTACAATAATAACTATTTAATCTTCAACCCAGCTGTGTTTTGTGTATTATTTCATGCTTGTGTTTAGTGTTTTCAGACAATTTCCACGACACAACTCACTACTAGTTTGGCCTTCAGTCTGACAAATATGGAGCTCACAAAAAACATGTACAAATAAATAATGTCATAATTTTAAAAAAGAAAAAAGAAAATTGCTAACTTGTATATTCCTCCAGTATTTGAGTGGACTGACAAACATTGAAACTGTCTTAAATAGCTGCCTGTAAGTACCAACTAGTATCATTGTTTCTTCATTTTCTGCTAGGAGTGGATTAAGCCTGGTATGATAATGAACGCTCACCGGAATGGCTTCTCCCCAGTGTGTGTGCGAATGTGCTTCCTCAGGTCGCTGAGAGTGGTAAAGTACTTTGTGCATCCCTCCGATTCACAGTTGAACGTCTTGCCTGTGTGAAGTCTCTGGTGTGCTTTTAGTCTGCGGAGGCAGTCAAGCGTGTTTCATTAAACCACAACAGGAAAGAAACAAACTAAGCAAACAGCCACACTAAAATGTCATATGTTGATTCCTGTTACACTTAATAAGAATGCCTGGAAAGCATGCGAAAGACTCTAGTTTACTAGAATCTAGTAAACGACAACAATAATCACAGAAAAAAAACAATGAAGACAGCACACATACAGCAAGTCTCAGGGGTGGTCTTATAAGATCCAGTAGTTTGGGTGGCACTGAATATGTAAAAGAAAATTCATCTTATTAAAAATTGAATTCACCCGTGTGTGGCATCAGCTGGCTGCCTTGACTAACAGCATCTGACAGGGAGTTGAAGGTTAACTTTTTAGTCCAACCACCAAATGGCTACTAAATGTTCAAATTGTACCCATCACTCAATAGACTACTTTTATTTTTTGGCAAGTTAGTGAAGCAAATCTACCTGAAACTTGCACATTTTACCTGCATTTGGCTGGTGGCTGATGCTAATTTTGAGCCCTGAACTGGACCAATATAGTCCACATCTGAAGTGGACTTCATGGGATCCCAAAAAAATCTAAATAGTGAAAGCACTACAAAGCAAAACCACGTATGAAGTTTCAGAGTCTAGTTGGTATTTTTTGGCATGTGTAACTGTAGTATATTTTAACAGCTCCCAGAGAGCCAGCAGAGTGGTTTCACGGTTATTTGTCACAGCTGACACACTTTATCAAAACATCCATTGTGTCACTTCTTGCCTTCTCTAAAAACTAGGGAAATATAAAACTGTACAAATGCACATGTTGTTCTGCAGTTTTGATCTCAGACAGCAGATTTATAGGCTACAAGGACAAAATACTCAGAAATACTAACTTCAGTCAGAGAAACATTTACACCCAACACACAGTAAACCTCTATAAAAAGCAAAATGTTGTATTTTAATTCTACTTAAACAATTAATTTGTGGGTGTTCTCTTTATTGCATTGGATCAAAGTCAAAGTCAGTTGGGCCACTCGCTCTGGCTGGATCTGCCAAATAACTGACGTTATATAATGACACTATCTAATCTTATTTACTTATACTACAGCTTCTAAACCGTTTCTAGTCTCCTTTTTAAGTGACCACATTTCCCAATCTCAAGGACGACAAACTGGACCCTGCTAAATAAACAGAACCTACATTGATGAGAAATGACCTGAACTTGCGTTATAGTGCCCACAGCTTTGGAACAACAGCACAATGAGGAGAAATTAAGCACAAATACAACAAAACTGTGTGCAGGCCCACCTGTACAGGGTGTTAAAGGCCTTCTCACAGCCTTGCACGTCACACTCAAACGGCTTCTCCTTGGTGTGTACACGGACGTGGATCTTGAGGCTGTAAGAGGTGAGGAAGGCCTTTCCGCAGCCCTGCTGATTACACACAAATGTGTATTCACCCCGGTGGGTCTTCTGGTGTGTTCGCAGGTTTCCCGCCGTGCTGTACGTCCTTGTGCAGCCTTCGAACATGCACTGGTAGCGCTTCACCTGATAGAGGAACATTAAGAAGAAGAGGGGAGAGAAAAGGGGGTAAAAAGTGAGTGTCTGGAAGATGCGAAGATTGGATTCATCTGTAGTGAAAAAAAAATCATCCTGAGGCTACGGAAAAGATATAATCACCTTGTGTAACGATCAATTAATCAAAGTCTTTACTGAGTATTTCAAAAACAAGGGAGGGAATAATTTGATTTAATTCAGCTCAGCAATAACCAGTGCTGCCATATAATGTAGTGACTTAGAAAGTGTGACCTTTCAGAGGGGGACTTGAACTCAATGACTCAGCCACCCGTCAGCACATGAAACGGGTGAGCACAAAGGACAACGAGGATGACTAATGCAATACATCCCATCCTATTCCATTTCACAGCAGCGATCTCCATTGCAGACTGGCAGCCTCCTGCTCTCTTCTCACACAAAAGCCGCAGGGCGATGTGAATAAAAGCAGTCCTTTCTCTTTTTAGAAAAATGCTCTCCATCTTGTCTTTGAACACAAAGCCAAGATGAAGAAGCTTGTGGTCGACCCCTCGACATGAGAATCTCCTCCGTCAGCTTACATTATTCCTTTAAGTTACAGCCCACCCTGCACTCTGAGTGTCCTCTTAGAGATGTAGTAAGTACTAATTTCCCATCATGACATTCCCATACTGGTGACTATTAATATAAAAAAGTGCATGTTTAACCCTCTCTTTGCGTACTCCAGCTTCCTCCCACAAACCAGAAACATGCAGGTTCAGCTAATTGGTGACTCTTTATTGCCTGAAGGTGGGAATGTGAGTGTGAATGGTTGGCTGTCTGTATACTACATGTGATTGACTGGTGACCTGTCCAGGGTGACCTTTCTGCCTCTCACCCAATGTCAGCTGAGTTTGGCTCCAGCACCCCCACGACCCTCTGGAGGATAAGAGGTAAAGAAAATGAATAAATTAATGTTTAATTCTGACCAATTAGGTGCAGTAATGACAGAATGTTGTCTTGTAATTATCATTTTACAAAAAGTAATAAACTAACCTCGAATTTTCCAAGACTTTTAAAGGTCAGAAAAATCAGTTTTGAGAATTTTGGCCAAAACGGCAGCACAATTTGCATAAAGCTAACAGTTTTAATAAATGGCAAAATAGCCCGACTTTTAAAAATTGAAGTCAATTTTGACCTGGGAGGACAACGAGCGTTAACTCAAAAATGAGAAATAATTTAATTTGAATGAGGTGTATTGACTATAATTGCCATTATAATTGGTAATAAGTTGGAAAGATCTAACACAGAATTGGGTGATAATATATGCCTTATGCTTTATCAACAGTCAAACCAGGGGGACAAACGTTGCATTGTCGGTGGATATGAAGACAACACGAGAGTCAAAAAAAAAAAAAACTGCTGAAAGTTAATGGTAAAAAAACCTCAAGTTTCAACATGACATTAACACTTTGTCCGTTGGGAAAACAACTGATGTCTCAGTAAAAACACTAAAATGTTTCACGTAACGCTGCAGTCTCCATGCTTCATTTTAGAACAGATGCTCTCGACACGCTCTCATAACGTTTTCAATTACACCGTGAAAATGACAGCTGATATAAAGCTGATTACACTTCCTTTCACTCTAGCTGGCAAACACTAATTTGAGTGATGGGTAGTCTGAAGCCATTCCTTTTGATTTTAAGCGTGTGGGAGAGCTCATTTGTTAAGCAAACATCCATGCACCCACCCCACCCCGCACGGGAAGCCTGCTAAAGCTTGTAGCTCAGTACGTTATTCATCTCCCACACCCTCGTGACTCTTCTCCGCCATCAGTTCGATCATTGTGAGAGGGCATTGTATGCTTCGGTCTCCCACACGCATAGTGGAAAAAGACTGCTGCGTTACAAAATAAATATTTATGCAAGAGTATTTACAGCGAGTTCTCGATGCTGCTCGTCTGTGATTTTTCCTGACACTTGTTGAACGGGAGGAATTTTCTGTCTTGATCACAGGAAGTAGCCTCTCTTGGTTGTTCTCTGTTATTCACTTTTCAAATGCAGGGTTGCTCTTTTTTTTCTATTTGAGTTTATCTGGCTGTTTTGGATGTTCACAACCTCATTGCATTCCTATTCACTGCCACAATCTACTCAACATGCTGTGATTTCATTTAAAGGTTCCACAGATTTTCCACAATGTCTCTCATTTTCTAATGTGTGAACTTCTGTTTAGTGTAATGTAAGTGAGCTGTTTAGTTTATTGTCCTCTTGGAAATTCATTCTTTGCCTTTTACTCTCAAGCTTGGGTTAAAAATTAATTCTTACTAAGAAGCGGATGTTATACATCACCAACAATTGACTGGCCCTTTCCTTGTGACTCATAGGAACAGTGTTGCGAAATGCTGTTGCAGTCTTTTTGAAAATTTTAACTATTTTGTCCAGTTTGTTATTACTTACAGACAAGAAAAAAGTACAAGGTATTAAAAGATGGAACCCACTACAATTTCATAATAAAAAGAAATCCAGTATGTCTCTTTTACTGTCCAGTATGTATTTATGCACAACTAAAACAATCTTCTTCATTTTTACATAGTTCTTGTTTTTCTTGTTTGTGTCTGTTGGGTCCACAATTTAAAAAAAGTTATTAGAGATATAAGATCAATGTATTTTTACTCAGTAGGACCAGGTGTTTGTTAAAAGTAAAATTTAGGCTGGGAAAGATGTCAAATATAGGAGGGGGTTCTGAGTAGTGAAAGAGGTGTATGGGCCTTAATTCCACTGAATGGTACTCGACACTACTCTCCTTTTTTTGGTTTCCCAATGGGCAAAAGTTGTGGATAGTACCTGCCTGGTACTTTTTTAGTCACTGCAGTCAGGGTTTTTTAAAATTAGGGAAGCAAAAACAAAGCCTAACTTCACTTTATCAAATGAGGATAAATGTCGCCCCTTATCTTAAATTGATGCGACAGTACTGCATTTTATTATGAATGAAGCGGTACATAGGTTAAAGCAGTCGTGCTAGGTGTGTCTGACCAATCACATACGATCATCCCTGCAAAGCCCGTCCCCCTTGAGGAGGTAATATCTGCTGTAGGAAATGAAATCCAGAAAAGTAAAGTGAGTAGAGTCAGTGCCATGTAGTGGAAACACAGCTTTAAGAACCTTTTGAGGGACTCTGTTTCTCTACTTGCGTTTTCCACCAAAGGGTCGAAGATGGAGAGAACATATCCAGTGAATAAGAGAAATTAAATATTATTTTCTGATCGTTTCACAGCAGTTAAGTTCTTAATCACAAATAAATAACCATCAAACACTCAACAGATGATTTACTGTGGAGACAGACGCTTTGTTTAATTTTCCTCCACTGCATTTCTGCTTTTCGTTCACTCATTACATCCAACTAATGCAACAGTTAATACAAAGAACAGCTAGACAAATGCTGTGCTGTTTCAAGCATGGCAGTATTTTTGTAATTCCTCCTGGGTTTACATTTGCACCTTTTTCTACCTGGTTCCTCAGAGGTGGTGGAAACACAAACAGGACGGGACAACAGAGACTTAAAGTTCCAAGTTTAGTTCCTGAGATTAGTTCCTCTGGGTCCAAAGTACTTGTAACTTTTGGTCAAAACAGGGCTTTTGTAAAGCACTGAGTGAAAAAGTTGTGAAAGCACGTTGACATTAGCAACAGACATGAGCTGAACTATTTGCAGTGAGGTGGGAACTTCACTGCAAATAGTTCAGCTCCAGGCGAAATGACCAGAGCCAAGCAGGAAGGACAGCTTGCCTCCAAAGACCTTCCAGCATGTAAACATAACTGCAGTCATATTACACTTGTTAAAACTGTTTGAGAGCTGTACATATGTAAGATATGCGTATTTCTGATGTGCTGTTGATGAGCAATTAGCCGGGATGACAAAGACAAACTAAATCAATTACTTCCATAACAATAGTTCACCACATTCTACTGAAATGACGCCCATCTGCAGTAACTGGTATGTGTAATGATCGTAACACATTATGTTCAACTGGGTAAAACCACAAAGCCGAGATGCAAAAGAGAACTGAAATCACTGTGGACCTGTATTCATGCAGAACTTTTGAAATATATGGTCATTTTTTAGAGGTAGGAAAGAAAGATGGCAAGTATGTGGCTGCTGTGTATCCTTTACGTTTGGAGGAGATGCTTTTATTTACGCTTACCTCTCTCTGCTTGGTCTCTGGACACTCAGAGTGCAGGGTGAGGGTGGCACCCTCAATGTTGCGCGGCATTGGGGTAGAGCCTGGATTAATTGTGAACTGGATCTGATCTGGAGAAATCGTGTGGTGAACATAACCCTGTGACATGCCATCAGGGTCGGACATAAAGACCAGAGAGCCCTCCTCCTCATCTCCATCTCCTTCCCCTTCAGTTAGGAAGGTAACTCCATCTTCGTCCCCTCCGCAGTGACCCTCCTCCTCGCCCTCCTCATCCAACCGAATGGGGTCCCGCTCAATGAGGACTGTGGTGCGGTCATACACCCGACCGGAAGACGATGCAGGCTCAGCGATCAGGCGGTCGTCTTTGTCAAAGTGGATCTTGTCTTCTTCCTCCTCATCGTCCCGCCCCAGGGGATCCACCTCTACCTCAAAGTACATGGACGCCTCCGTACGAGGGCCATTCTCGCTCATGGTCCCTGGTGCCTCTCCTTCCTTCACAAGGAGGACTGCACACTCACACTGTTAACAATACAACCTGAAAAATAAAAAGCACATTCTTCTTACATAGTGGAAAGTACTGGGTGGCAGTCTTCCCAAGTTCAGTATTTACCAATGGGTTATCAAGAGTCAGCCAGCCCTGAGATCTGATTAAAAAAAATAGTGGTGTAGCTGTAATATCTCTTGTGAGGATACATCCAATATAAAGCAATGATGAGTATAATATTTATATCCTGTAATGAAATGCATCAAAATTAGTAGAATAAGCAGCACAGAAATAAAGAATATCTCAAAATCAATCACAGACATGACTGTTGATTGCACAATGGATGTCATGTTGCCAACAGTGAAACATGCTTTATTTGAAGAAACCAATGCTTATCTTTACTTATTGTACCAGCTTTTCCACACGATTAAAAACATAAGACTGCTACTCAACCAAATTCTCAGTTTTTATAAGAATGAACAACTTAAATGTCGCTACAATTACACTGAGTGAATGACTGATTTAAGACATAACCTCACATGACATGGACAGTAAGTGAGTGAGTGAGTGAGTGAGTAAGTAATTTGCCCTCAAGACAAAATAAAGCCATATTGCCTAGTTAAAAGCGAGCACAGCATGGAGGGTAAGAGACATTTAATGTTTCTAGAAATTACCATTGTCATCTTACAGGCCTGTTCTGACAGACATCAAAGTACTCACGACTGGCTACGTCTTAAAAAAGAGGCTCTTATTCAATATTAAATGCAGTAGCTTACCCATAGAGCAAACGCGCGTATGACAACAAGAAGGCTTACATATTAGCACCAGAAAGTCGCCGATGAATAGGACTAAATAGCTCTGCTTTGATGGGGAAATAAGGTCTGATTTCGATGACATAAGTCACGAGACAGCTGAGGCTAAAACTCAATAAACACATATATATAATGATTTCCAACCAACTACATAAAAACAATATATATCAAGCTTTCTGAAACGTTATGAGTGACACATGAAAGATGTCACATTCACACCATAGCCTCAGTTAACTTTTTAATTTTTTTTGGGGATACTCGACACGGCTGGTTAGCTAGCGTTTACAAACACAGGTTGGCCTGGCACACACGCTGGGATTGACTCCCCCATCACACTGACAATGCAATAACTCTACACTAATGTCATGATAGCTGGCTCTGTAGATAAAATCACTGCCATGTTATCTCAAAGAGGTAACGTAAAGCCTCAAAGAGATATCGCTAGCTAGCTGCTACAAACACACATATATAAAGCGGTGATGAATGCTTTAAAAAAATAAAAAATACATCGCTATTCTCATTTGTTAACAGCTGTGTGGCTTGGCTGTGAATTCAACATCGCAGTAACCCTTTTGTCTTTATAGCTAGGTGGCTACAGCTAAGTGAATTACCACTTATTTCTCTGCACATGCATATATAGCATAGTTTAGCTCATAGCTTAGCTCGGGGTTGCTAGCTGGTAACGCAGCCAGTTTACTGTCGACAGCTGACATTACACATCTTCAGTGCAAGAACGACAACAAGTTTCTTCTAACCTGGTGATGAACTGGCATGCTAACTCTAAAGTGAATCAACTAAAAGCAGATGACATTAAAATATATTTACCTGTGTAAAAATGTTTAGTCCTATCTCTCTCTGAAGCACTTTCTTCCTATCCCCTCCCTGGTACACCATACGTCACAGCTCTCACTAATGAATTCTGGGAAATGAAGTATAATAACTAACTAATTTAAATTTAAAAATACTTTTTCCCCTAAACATATATCTCCTTTTAAAATCGTGGCTGTTAAAGCAGAACATGTGATTCAACACGATGTACATAGGGAAGATTATCTTCCACACATGTGATTATGACTGATAAGATGAATGCAATTTGATTTAAAAATCACCAGAGACACACAGCTTTTTTGCCAACAGTTTATATGTATAAAAAGTAATATGATGCTGAGATCAGAAACAATAAAGTACAAATTATTTCTTAAATAAAATATACATACATTAAAAATTGTTAGGTCTCTATAGATGCTGAATGATGCACAATAAACTGTGACTCGACATATTAACATTGACATGAAACAAACTATTATCAGATAAGAACTGTCACTTATAATAATTATACTATATATCTATACAAAGAGCATTCTATGAATATAAGAAATCATTAACAATGTATTTCAAATACTGGACTATACAGTTTTTAGTGTTCAGCTTCAGCACAAAGGACAAGGGGGGTAGGGGGACAAGTCCTCCATCTAGGAGGAGCCTTGGGTCAGGAAGTGCTGAAAGAACTCCTGAGTCTTTCTCTTTTCTGCAAGGTCCTGCTTCTTAGGTGACCTCAGGAGCAAGGAGGCAAAAATGGTGGCTATGAAGAAAGAAAATAGATTATTCCTACTACACAGTACCAACCCCCCCCCCCCCCTTTTGGCCCAAATGTTATTATACTCCAATTAGTAGAGCCTCATTCTTGCATGTTTTAAGCCAGGAATATGAGCAGAAGTTCAATATAAAAATAAAATAAAAATCACAATGCTTTTACACAAAGCTGGTTTTATATTAAGAAATGAAAGAAACAATGTGAGCAAACAGATTCATAAATAGAACAGAGAAATAGACTGCCCTCTCAGATTGCTTTATTTTTGCAAGTTTCTCTTCACTTACTCAAAATACTGACATAAGCATAACGCAGCAGCTAATAATGACGTTCACAAATGAAAGAGACTTTAACAGCAACCTGCTTCCTTTTCTTACCCAAGATGTTCACATCTAATCGATTGCTTGCAGAATTCTTCAACAGCTCACGAAGAAAGGCAGCTAAATAGTTGAACACATTTTGATGGCACTGAGGTAGCATGGAAATAACCTTAAAAAAACAACAACATTACATCAGATTCACTTTTATGATTTAGAACATGTTGAAAAAATGAATGCTGTTATTTCATTTACTGCACACTCCCTGTTTTACCTTCTCACACTGACTGGCGTTGGAGCAGTATTCGAGGCACTGCTGGTAAAAGGAGAAGGGGACCACAGGTTCTGGGAGGGCGTCTAGGAAGAGAAGCAAGGCCTCGGCGACTGAGTGGTTACTGCCCGCTACAGGTCAAGATAAAGTCAAGGACAATTCTTGTAGCAGCTGTTACATAACAATTAAACATGTTATGTAGCAGTATTCATTCAAAGCAGCAAGTTAAACATCCACTTTATTTGGACAGAAATACAGGACAGTCTAGAAGTATTAAAGTAGTGACATTTGCTGTTGCATCGCCTTTGAAATCCAACACACTGGATGAAATGAAAGTAAGCTATGATGGAAAAGTACTGACTTTCAATTTCAGTTTGAGGGTGTTTGGACAGCAGTTTTATCTCTGTCATATTTCACAGTTCAAAATTGAGACGATTAAATATAAAAAAGATTTACTGTTCATGCAACTTGAATTCAAAACCCTAAACAATGTGATTCTTGCACCATAGAAAATGTGTCACAGTTCAAATACTTTCACTTTACAATATGAGAGTTTTTGAACTTGCTTATTGAACACAATTTTACACAAAAGCTTAAACTGGAATACTTGTGAAGGATACGTAGAGAATCTGGCATGCCCGTATCAAGGCAATCCCTTATTTCTGAAAATTCACTGCGCAGCCCAGGTTGCTGAAATATGTCTTCCTGCAAACAGAGGAGAGTGGCACTGAGGACAATTCACTGGGGTTGGAAAATGCATTTGAAGCATTTATGAAGTTGCAATGGACTCCATTAAAACCAAAAGCAAAATCCCTTCCCCAAATCACAGCAGAGGCTCTGCAATTCTATCTAGCTGACATGCACAGCTATGAAGTTAATCCAGTGTTTTTGCAGCCTCAAGAAGCTAAACATTTAAAGGTTTTTTTTTGGTTGCCCAATTGCTGTATGGTACAGTAACTTAACAGGAGTTAAGTGTTCTTTTTAATGTAGCATCAAAGCAGAGGCTTAAACATTATATTTTCTGACCTGTTTGATTGCATTGCGAAACAAGTGATCCACCATCATCCACAGTTCTTTAGGAATGTCTAAAGGCTTTTCAGTGATTGCTGCATTCTCTTTTCCAGACATCTGTTGTTAACAAACAGAGCACAAAATAAGCAGTTAAGTAAAAATGGACTCAAATGTGTTTCACTGAACATATGCTAAGTTATTAAAATATCATCATGAGACAAAACCGGACTGGAGGAGAGGTACTTTAAGCACACTTGCCAGATCACTGAGGGTCTTTTGGGGCATGTCCTGGATGGGTTCCCTCAGCTGACACAGTGAATGGATGGATGTGCCGTAGCAGCTGGGCAGGTAGTTCCCTGTCACAGAGATGAAGTAATCCTTGCCACGCTCTAGGTGGAGCACCAGGATGTCTTCAATCTGCTCTTGGCCAGAGTTAAGTTCAGGCGCTGTTGAGCGGTTCACAAAAACCTCAAGCTCAATATCCACAGAACCACCTAGATGTTGAAGGAAATTGGACACATAAAGTAAGAGAAGGTGACAAAACTGTCCCACTCAGGAAATGATGCCTCCTGCCGGAATGAGTGTTATATTGTGCTGAGGTCACTAAAAAGCAGTCACAGAGGTAGTCTGTGATGACAAAAATTATCCAAAAATATCCATACTCCTATCATATTTCTTTCTCTTGAGACTTGAGATCACTCAATTATTTAAAGAACGACACATTTGCCTCACTACCTTTAAATAGGGTTGCAAAGGGGTGGAAAATTTCCGGTAAATTTCCGGAAAGTTTCCGGTAAATTTCAATGGGAAGTTAAGCCGGGGAATTTTGGAAATATTCCAAATTGGAAACTTTCCATGGGAATTATGGGAATTTAATGGGAATTTATGGCAACTGAGGGTAATTTAGTGGAAAGGTATCATCATTTGATTGATTAATTGGATAAAAAAGTCCACCCCTTCATTAAAAAAACAGAACATTATTATAAGTTGACGATGAAAAAAGGTGCACAATGTCGCTTGATGTCCCTGAGCTGTTGAAGTTACATTAAATTATAAAATTATTTATAATTTAATATTAAAAAAACAACTAAATGTTATTCTTAATGGTTTCACACACAACTCTGAAAAAATACAACAATGTGTCTGTGAAGCTACACATCCATGAGGGGGATGTGTCCAATGTATCCTGGTGGAGATCCAAAATATACAAGATGTTTTTAAAACTATTTGTTATTGTTATTTACTTAGGTGAAAATGATATCTAGTAACATCAAAGTTCCACTCCTGTCTGTTAAAGTGATATTTACTGTATAAATTGTGGTTTATTTGGTTTTGACCAGTTTTATTTTTCCACCATAAGGCTAATATAGCACTTACACATAAGAATATCCCTAAATATATTACCATATAATGTCATCAAAACCACAGGCTCAAAAGTCTGGCTTCAAGTTGTGTGCTCTGGGCTCAAAAGTGTGGTCCAGAATTGTAGAAATCATCTGTGCATGTGATGGAGGAATGCACAGTGCATATAGGGGGCGTGGTCTCAGTAGCCCTGCAGTAAACAGTGTGCTATGTGAGCATGTGATAGCATAGATATTCAACTGTACTGCATGATATCTGGTTGTTTTAGTCAGGATTATGCTAAAATATTATTTTACACAACTATATTTAAGTTCCCTAATAAGAACATACCTTCAGTTTAGTAAATTCCCGCTTTATTCCCGTTAATTCCCATGGAAACTTTCCAAGTTTGAAAATTCCCGGAATTTTGCAACCCTACCTTTAAACATAATGATTTGCTCCCTCACTGCCAAAATAACTGTCAAAATCAAGTGTATGTGTCTAAGCTATTCAACCTCATAGCTCACAATTACTTAACAATTTGTACGACCTACAGGCAGAACATTGATGCTTTATCAAAATTAAGTCAGTTATTGTATGTGCTATTCACCCTGAGCGATGAAGCCTTTGGGCGGGTTGGCTGTGAGCCAGGGCTTGCAATACGTGGACTCATTTGGCTTCTGGATAAACTCAAACTGACATGGGACCTGCCCGTCATTGAAGAGCCTCAGCGTCTCCGCCTGGTGCTGCATGAACTTCACGTCCTTAAAGTGGAACTGAAAGAAAGGATTCATAAGGAAGGATTCATAAGACAATGTGTCATGGAAATGTATCCTTTCACTATCTACATTAGGCTGAAAGCTCAAGATCAATACAAAGCTTCATTAGTGAAGAGTTTATAAAAAATACAATGAGAAGGCATATCAGAAAGCCATTAATGCTCCCATTACACTATATTAGGGCTGAAAGTAATAGGAAACTTTACCTCTCGCTTCATCAAGGTTACAGATGGAATACACTCATTCTCCATTTTGTCTATATTGCGAACAATCTCTTCAAAAGTCTTCTTATAGGCCTCACTATTTACTCTCTTAATCTGTAGGAACAGACAAAACAAAAAGGAACAGAAATAATGAAGCATTTAAGTGTGTTAATCTTATTGCAGTATTTTTTGGAACTATGTATGAATTTCACTTTCAAAAAGGAAGACTACTGCATCTTTTTTTTCCAAACAAAAAAGAAACTCATTTTGAAATTCAAGATGAAAACATTTAGAAGAAGACTGAATTATTTACCCCAATGGTGAGCAGGGAACTGACTGGTTTGTGGTCACTGGTTTTCAGGTCCATGTGACTCTGGTAATGCTGTTGCTTGATGTTCTTCCCTCTCCATAGGATGCGATCACACCATGCAGGAACACGACATTTTTCACTGAATGCAGAAGAAACAACAATGACATAACAGAAATAATTATGCATGTGTATTTTATAAGTTAATAAGGGTATACTGTTGTTAGCCTGAATTCTTTTATCAGGAAGTGAGAACAGAAAATACCACATAACACTGCCTTGCACTTTATAGCCACATTAATTCAGTAGCATGTCTACCGATGACATTACTTCAGAGCACAAAAACTGGATTCAAAAGCTACAAGGTTGTTTCAGTTTTCTGATTGAAATACCTCTGATGGAATGCAAGTATCCTTTACACATTTACCAGGTGAAACTTGTAAGGCAAACTGTTTAAAGCAGCAGAGTCTGATTAATGGCTGATGACGTCCACTTTGCATTACATTACAGTATCAGTTTTCCTCCTTGAACAGATATGTCTAGTACTTAAATAAAACTGTTCTCCAAGTATCTTTTTAAATTTAGATTTATATTATAAATCCATTTTAATTTTGTTATCCTGTCTTCCATGCTGTATTTCTGTAATTTGACTTTATTGTTCTATTCTGTATCTGTTGCATGTCTTTACATCGTGAGAGAGAGATCGCACATCTGAAACTGCTCTTACTGAAGTTTCTTCCATTTTTTCTTTTCTTTTTTAATTTTTAGGGTGTTTTTCCTTATTCAAATCAAGGGTCTATGGACAGAGGATGTCATATTGCCGTATAGATTTTCAAGTCCCCCGAGGTAAATTTGTGATTTGTGGCATTGGGCTATTCAAATAAAACTGACTTGACTTAAAAAGTGGTTCCATTAATCATCAAACAGCAGAAGAAATAAAATGAGGTGTCTTCACACTTTCACATTTCTCTGATGAAGCATCGAGCAGTTGGATTGTTTTGCGTTTTGCAAAATATGATGACAACACAAGTTTCTCTGCTGGTGTACAAGGCTGAAAAGCTCTGCAATGTGCAACTGGACTGAACAGGAGTATTTCACATATCTTCCTAAAATGATGCTCACATTAACTATGAACACGTGTGCATTGTTAAAAGATGACTAAAAATGTTTGCCTTTAGGTCAGTGCAGACAGGACTTCATTTGAGATTACCTTGTATCCCACTGGTCAGAGCCGGTGTCATATTTGTAGGTGGGCTGGAAATCAATCTCTCCTTCCACAAAGCCGACAAACACTGCCTCCTCATCGATCTGCCTCTTGAGCTGAGGACCATATGCAGCTCTTAAAGGAAAATTCCGGTTTATTTGAACCTGATGTATTTCCCCACAAACGTGGCAGTTGTGACTCTATTTGTCCTTCTAACTTTCTCTCTGCAGCTCCATTACTGAACTTCCGGAGGAAAGAGGCCTCATGTATAATGACGGTTAATCAGGGCAACCTCTGCCAGCCTGTTACTGCTTTACAAATAAACATGAATCACATCAAAAGTTTGTTTGTGAGTCTGAACAAATGTAAACACAGGAACTAGCAGGCTGTAGCAGTTCTTCATCTGTATCTCGGGAATCGTAATAATGAAGAAGCAGAGAAAGAAACAAGAGTCACAACTGCCACATTTATGGGAAATACATCAGGTTCAAATAAAACGGATTTTCCCTTTAAGTCTCACCACTCATAAACAGTAATAAGAAATTTGAAAAGCATAAAGACGAGGACATCATTGAGATTACCTGATCATAAGAGTGCAGCTTTTCAAATTCCTTCTTGCTGATTAGGTCCTTCACATTGTCGACGTCGAGGTCACTGATCCTGTAGTTGAGGTCCCCAATCCATAAAACCACACTGGTGAAGGAGGTGGAGGAAATAATATGGATCAGATGTCATCACAGCTTGATAAAGAGTGAGACTATATAAAATATTAATTCTAAACACTGGACTTGACGAAATCAGAAATCTTTAAATCTACACACTCTACAATGTATTAAATGGTTTCATACTCGTGCTTCATGATAGTGAGTGGTGGCTGGGTGGGGTCAAGCTGGCGAAACTGGAGACGGCTGCAAATGTCTTTATAGTCTTGATTACGTCTCTCATATTCTTCAATGTGGGCAGCCAAGTGAGAGTTGACCAAGCAGACATCAGAATTGTGGAAGCGAAAACGGACAGCCACAGCTCCCTTGTTGCCCTGCAAATTGATTGAATGATTAACAGAAAAAGAGAGGGAGGGAGAGAGAGAGAGAAACGGGGGGGCAAATTCAGTCTCAATAATGTTGAACACTAAATTCTCCTGCAAAAAGATTTGGGAAAGTTAAAATGCTTTGGAAATCATGGAGTTATACATGCTCTTTCACTTGACACTAATCCAATGTTATGCTAACTATTTTTCAGATGGGTCCTTCTGCAAGGACATGAACTAGTGTCTCATTAGAGCAGTAAAGGATGGAGGAAAGGCTCCCAATCATCACCAGCCAGCTCTGCTCTGCACTGAAGGGACTGCTAAGTAAGCACAAGTGCATACAAGACAAGAATAAACTATACTGCAACACAGCATGAAGAATAAAGTTTGAGCTACTGGTCTTAATGCATCATGGGAGAATGAGCATTAAAGAGAATCGGTTCAAAGGGGGAACTAGACAAGGCTTGGAGGCACAACACTGGGTTCAGTTTGTTTACACATTTCCAATGTATTTCATTGCTTCTGTTTCATTCATTTATGGGTGGAGGTCCATCATGTGTGAATTGCATCACAGCAAAACCTTTGAGCATAATATTTCCTTGTTTATGGTTATTGGACTGCAGCTGTTTCGTTAGTTTAAATGGCACTGACATTGAACACAGGAGCCGGATTTGTTTTTGTCATGTTTCAAGCTACCATTGATACTAACTCAACACTTTCCGTTTGTTCCTTTTGATAAATGTGTTTTAATATGATGGCAACAATGCAAGTGATGTTGACTAAGTTAATAAAACTCCAGTCGATCTAAAAATCAATTCAGACATTTTTGGCACTTGATGCCTGAAAGTCGGTTTGAAATATTGTTCAAAAATTTATGACAAAGCAAGAAAAATGTGAGGGAATAGCAAAACAAAGAGGATTGATGTTATTTATCAAACAAGAATTGTGTAGCTGCTTGGTTTTGGTTTGTGAGGATGACGATAAAGACAAGTGACACCCTTTCCCTTATATTCCTGTGCTGCTACAGCCTGCTTGAAGCATGGGCTCTGATCCCAGCTGTTCTCAGCAGCTTGCGCTTTCCTTGTAACACGCTCTTTACACATTATCAGTAAACCTGCATGAGGACCTGTGCACAAAAGAGCGAGACCCTTAAGAATCAGTGCTCACCATCCTTCCCATGATGCCAGTGCCCACGGTTTCAGTCTCCACGTCAGAGATGAACTCTGCATGCTCCTTTTTCACATAGAAGAGCAGCATGATGCCCACCAGACGCACCAACTTCACCTGTAGCAAGAGATGAGTAGATTTAAAAACATGAGTTCATAGAGTAAAAGAGAAAGACGCACACCAACCCACAGAGTAACATGACATGAGTAACACGTGCTATTTGCTTAACACCTTCATTGAAGTGTGGTCCAAGACGTGATGGTGTAGACACATGATACTGGCCGCAGTGCTTATACTGCAGCATTTTAACAATTTTAGACTGCAACTACTATAAATCCTAAAGTTGAAGAAACTAAGTGTCATTGTCCTGCGTTTTATTCACAAGGACGAATGGATGCAGAAAACTTCATCACAGCAGTTGTCCATGAAAGGAAGCAATACAGCTTCTTAAGTTAACCTCCCTGTCAACCTCACATGAAACATTTTAGACATTTAAGTAAAAAAACACATTTTTCAGATTGTGAAGCAACACAGTGTCAACTACAGAGCAGCCAACTGTGCTTTTAGTCTGAGAACTGACAGAGGATGAAGAAATGACGTGTCATTGTACTGGCGGCGTGACATAGAGACATCTTGTAAGCCCCAAGATAACAAGAAGAAAAACAGCCCAGCCACGAAAAGAAGAAGTTAATAAGCTAAAGTCAGCACTCTGAGAAAAGGGAAGTAGATGAAAGCGAATAAGAAGAAGACGAAAAAGAGAGAGACCAAAACTAAAACTGACTAAGCCCATCAAACTATCAGACTTACATAACAATTGTTAGCAATATACTGCATAATTTATGGCTGGATGAAATTACTACGGCCACAAATAGGAACTGCATAAGGATTTGACACTTTGCTGTGACACAGAAAGTTTCATACTTAATTAAAGTAGCATGAAAATATAATTAAAAAAACAAGTCCTCAGCAGACAATATATTATATTGGCCAATAACATTCTCAAGCCCAGAAAAACAAGACTAAAGCAAAGAAAAAAGAAAAAAAAGACTTCCTTACTAAAGCGTACTTGGCATCTGGATGCAAGGACTCCGACACAGCCTTTGTCCACTCCAGCTCCTTGGGGGTGTCATTGAAAAAGAAAGCCTCTTTGCTGAGGTCAAGCTCCTGGAAACTGTTAGGAAGGACACAAAGAAATCACTTCAGAGTCTAACTCCCGTTGACTCTGAGCCTCAACTTTCAAGGCTTTCTAAAAACTTGTCCACTCCTCAACACCAAAGTCGTAAACTGAAACGTAGGCTGGATTTGTGGATACGTAGTGCTGAAAGCTGTGTGTGGGCATGCTCTCCTACTTCAAACTGAATCAATGGCCGCTTACATCTGTCAGAGGTTTGAGGAGTATATGTCTGTCTGTGTAATGGGATTAAAGCTATTTTGCAGCAGGGTTGATGTGACTTACCCCACGCAGTACATGTCAGGGGGGTTCAGGGTGCAGCTCAACCAAGGACCGAGGCTTTCCTTTGGTGTCTGTCCGTTCACATTGTAGGTGCCAAGGAAAAAGCTGAGACAGAGGAGGGAGAGATGAGGAGTGGGCACAAAGGAGAGGAATACAGATTCACAGAGTGTTTGAACAAGTGACATCTACTATGAGTTGCTCCTGCTTATGGTGAATGATTTCCAGTTTATATCAAAGGCAGATTAAAACTGCTTAATGGTGACCACAATCTGTATTAATCTGATGCTTTGTTTTACTGCAGCACTCCTTTAGTCTAAAACTTTATTTGATGTTGGTTTACACAGTTACAACTAGGAGCTGCTTGGTAAACAGTGACACTCTGTTAACCACTGAGCAGCTCCAGTGGAACTTGAGTACCTCAGTTAGAGCGCCAAGCAATTGTCATTAACGTCCCCATCTACTCTGCCAATTGAGATTTAAAACCAGCTCGCTTATCTGACCTTCAAGCATCTGCTGCACAGGAGCAGCACAGATCTCTTCATTTTCTGCTGACTGTCTTCATGCTGAACACTTTCTGACCTAATGGCACTAGCCTCAGCTAACCGGAAAAATGCTGAAGCCATCCTTATACATAAATCTTGTGCTGCTGCTTTTCCAAACTTTTTGCCTGATCTGCAAATCAACATGGATATTCAGTACATTTTCAGGATGTACCGTAACATGAGATGAGAGCAGGCTACGCTCTGTTTGGTCTATAAAATGTAAGAAGATGGTGAAAAATGACAATCGCTGTTTTTCCGAAGCCCAAGAAAACATTTTCGAATGTCTTCTTTTACCCCAATCAACAGTCCACAACTCAACCATTCAGTTTACTATAATATAAAACTAAAAAGCCAGAAAATATTGATATTGGAGAAGTTGGAATGAAATAATTTTTCTTAAAGAATGACTCCAAACAATTAATGTCAGAATACCATTGTATTATCTAGTGTTTTTGACAATGGTAACGACATGTAAACCCATCTGCATACTGTATACTGTATAATGCATAGTGAAAATACTGTTGCATTAGAACACAAAGCATGCATAAAATGTTATGTGGCAGCTGAATGAAATGAAAATCATTCTGCCATTTGAACTTTTAAAGTTTAAACTCTAAAATCCAGTGACTGACAGAAACCAGTGCAGGCCTGTGTTTCATTATGATGCATTAGCTATCTTGAGAACGTTTCAGGTCTCTGTGTGTTGATTTTGACAGCACAGTGAAATGAACTGAAACCAATGGGTCCTCCCTTTGTATCCTGACACAGGGGCAGAAAAAAAAATCTCAAAAACCCTTGAGCCAAAACTAGGTAAACATACACACGCTTACATCTACAGACGATTTAGAGACCTCAATTAACCTTAGATCCTGAGAAGCCTGGTGTATGGGAGAAAATCAAAGCCCCCCATGAAACAACATACAAATTTCACACAGACAATATGGAAATTAGACCCAACACAGGTCTTTCTAGGTCGGAGGAAAGAGTGCCATCCACTGACCCAACATGCTGCCAATGCTATAGGGCTTCACTGTATACACTGATTTCTTTTTTTGCATGCTTTTATACATAACGTAGAATATTTTTGTTTTCATGTCTTTAAGTGTAAAATTATGTATGACTTTGGTTCAGTCTTGAAGGATCTACTATGTAACATCTGCACTTTATATGTTGTGATATTTTTTTGCTGCTTTGTTCTTTTACATTTGCTGTTTTTTAATCTTAGTCATTTATATTATGATGTGTTGCTGCCTCTGGCCCAGTCTCCCTTGTGAAAGGATTCTCGATCTCAATGGGCTAAAACCTGGTTAAATAAAATTAAAAAATATGTCACAACTGCTGCTCCATTTAAAACACCCATTATATTTATATTTCTTTTCATTCTTTGCTAGATCTTTCTATGAGTGTAAACATTAGGGCACAGGTCCACCAGCAGGAGGCAATGTGGTTGACAACTGAAACATGACACTGAATTCTTCCTGTCCAAATCTGATCCTCCTTAACAAATGTCTGTGCCACTACAAAATGATAAATCTGTACAGCAAATAATAAATGAGATGAAGCGCTATAAGTAGAGATACAATATGTTAACACACTAGGTTGGTGCATTTCTAGACAGTGGTGCTTAATTTAGCAAAGCGCTAAGCACACAGAAATACAAACCCACAGATGTTGACTCATTCTTTTTACATAACACTTCTTGGATCCAAGCTGTGCTTATAGCTACACACTGAGGGCTCACACTGTTCCTGCCCAAAACTGTCCATCCAAAGTTTTAAAGACTATTTTATATTTATAACTGGCCAGCAGAGATCAGCTCAACATAAATGTATAGTGTACAATATTTGGACATATCGCAGACTTTGAAGCTTAAGAATATCAATTCTGGATATAGAAACAGGGTGTTATGTCTACACACTATTCTTGTAATGTCTCCTTGCACTGAAATTATATGAGGCTTTAAAAAAAATCCTGTGGATTTAGTTTAAATTGTGTAATGTGTTTTCCTGGTTCTAAATGCTACATTACATGCAATAAAGCTGTCTGTTCTGTCTGAGCAAAATGACCAGAGAGACATTAATCATCCTTCTGTAGATTAAACTGTGTATGAAGCCCCACCCAAAGTATGAACACATTATTGATACTATTGATATTAAAAATATATGAAATATGTAAAAAAAAATGTATATTTGATAGGACAAAGTTAGTGATAGTGTTGCGATGTGTCATTATACCACAATCACAAGCATGAAAATGCACCAAATATATGATCAAAAACACACTCAACAAACAGTAAAGAGCTACATACCTGAAGTGCTCTCTATAAGTGTAAAGGTCTTCATTCTTCAGCAGCTCACACCTGATAAGGTTGTCTCGTAGGCCGAACTGAGGCATGGCCAATATCTGAGCTTTGTTAGACGGGGTGTGGCTGGAGGAACGTACCAGGTCATCCCGTTCCTCACGGCTGGAGATGCCCTGACTGCACACCAGAGGAGGAAAAATAACAGTTAGGTGTCGGGGGTGAGTGGAGACAGACCAAGATAGAAACGGGATCATTTTGACATACTGGTGAGATTTCAGAGGGGCAGAGAGTATCATAAAGAGTCTGTTTGTGGAGATTCTCCTATTCCAGTGCTTAAGTTCAGTTGCCACTTTGATCCTCTTTGACTTAAGTGCCTTTTCAAGCCTTTCCTCTCCTAGAAGCTAGAAATAAAATTATGGCATGAGAAACACATCACACTCCGCTCTAGTGTAACAGCACTTTATGCGCAGTGGATCACTGCAGCGACAACAGGAACCCCGGTTATGTAGACCAGCTCTATTTCCATGTCGTCATTAAGGAATGAAGGTGAGAGGAGAGGAGGGAAAATAATATGGCGGGACCATGTATTCTTCCAGGAATATGCTGTAACTAAACTCCATCTTACAGTAGGCAGCAGTGGTCTGTAGGTTAAACACCACATTTGCATTTCAAAACAACTTTAAACACCCATCTCCAAGCTGCTGCCATGAGCATACACAGTATCTGCTGCAACTGTGGAGTATTATACACACTAAACTTAAGATATCATCAAATCTATTAACTTTCAATTAAATTATTTTTTTGAAAGATTTCTGATCAAGTAAGCATGGTCCACTTTGTGAAACATTAACATAGAGTGAACATTTTAGTACAATGTATTCATATTAAATGGTCACATATAAGGGTTTGGCTAGTGATTTTCTATATATTTTTTTTTATTGTCAACAAATCTCATGTGTAGAACCTACTTACAAGTTGTGTGTGCGTATTCAAAGCCTGATATATCTATTCCTCTCCTCCGACCTATTTACTGTAATGGATGTGCTGTTTCCTTGAAGTCTCTTACTGTGCATCTCCTTTTAGCACTCAGATGATTCAGGAAGTAAAAAATCCATAGAGATTTGATAACAGCGCTATTTGTTTGACATGCATGAGTCAACAATTATCACTGGTGTTTTTGTAACTGCACATTGTTTATTTTAAGCTTTACTCTTCAAAATAGCTACTTCTATACTTTATACTAATTATACTATATTTAAAACGTTAAAGACCGAGTGACTTGGCAGTGGTTACTGCACATGCCACATAATGGCAGCGTCCCTAATTCGATTCCAGCAAGGGACCTTTACTGCAGGTCATTCCCCTCTCTTGCTCCTTGTTTCCTGTTGGCCTCTATGTCATGTACTATCAAATAAAGGCAAAAAACAAATCTCTGAAATACATTTTTTTTAAAGAATTAAAAGATATCTCCATGGAGGTTCTGACCCCTATTAATGCTATGGTGTAATGTTTTTTGGCTGGATCAGCCACAAATCAGCCCTGTGACCACAGTTGTCCGTGAGTAAGGGAGTGACTGAGATGTTGTTGTTGTGAGATGATGAAGTAGAGGAAAGCAGTGTGACACAGAGCACCTGTGCTTCACTGTAAAATGCAGTGAAATCAGCTAAACACTGTTAAACAGACACATACCAGCAGCATCTACTGTCCAGTGTGATCAACTCTTCAGCTGACAGCAGCCGTCAGGAGGGACGCTTGGATTTTTATAACTGAACTAATACCAGCACACACTCTTTTTATTTCTCTGACGCTTTCACATCACAAAAGACTAAAACACGAGTTTCACAGAGTCATCAGTTTAGTGTGGAGTGGCTTCAACTTGATTTGACTGTAACTGTGGTAACTGGGCGGAGATAAGCCTACCAAATTTGCACCTAAATTGCTGTCAAAACTTTCATTTACAATTTCTACCCCACCCTCCGTGATCGACTGAGAAAGAGGAAAAAAACATTTCAAAACAAATCATAGAGACATGAGGGACAGCGCCCAGATAACGACTCTGACAAAACACTAAATACAGGGTGAAAAACAAAACTCCAAACAGCAATCACTCTGCCACAACACTCAGAACAGACTGAAAAACAAAGTACACCCGCAGAGTGAAACAGAAGAAAGAATTAATAGACAGGCAACTGGAAGAGTTATAATTAAAATAAGTTCTCTTTCAAATCAAACTGCATTTATAACCTTTTTTTTTTCTTTTACTAAAACGTTGCTTAATCATGTCATGTGAAATGCTGCTTCGGTGCACATTACCAACAATATTATTGGGAACAATACAGAAAATTACAGATGAACATTTAATATCTAGACATTCACCTAATAGACACTAGCTAACAAATAGGCCACAGTTTCACACAGTGACGATACACCATATACTGTGGTTTATCCGTTTAGTTTGTTCTACACATGTGCAGGTGACACACTACCGCCAATGATTTCACACTATTCTACTGATTTCCAAGTGGCAGTAACACGCTAAACAATGCAGCAAAGCTCGAAGAAAACCGAGAAAGAAAAAGACTTCTAGCAAGAAATAAAAAAAAAAACTGTTGCAAATGTTTTACGAGGATGGAAATGCATTCAACATGTTTATTACCCCTCAACGATACAAACGACACATTGTGGTGAGATGGATGTACACAGCATTTCTGTTTACTTTTTTTACTAGTATACATGTAAAAACACACTCATATAAAGTGTATTAGCTTTAACAGCTGTGAATTTTAAAAAAAAAGCGTCACCTTTCTGTAAAGGAAGATGCTCTGGACGTCTGTTTGCCACTGTTATCACCTTTCTCCCCGTCTAAAGATCCCTTCTTGTCCAATGATTTCTCTGTTTGGAAAAAGCAGCAGAAAACGAGAGGGATTAACAGTGTTTATTTATTTATAATGATTTAACACACATATAAAGATAAACTGAGGCAATGCATCACAGTTTTACATGATAATCATCAGAACTGCCAGCATCTAAAAGATTTTTATCAAAAATGAATAATATCCTGTTTACAGATTGCCAGTATTTCACACAGCATGTGTCACTGTGACCCGCAGGCTGCTGGGACAACTTTCAGTCTATATTATCCTAATCGGCTCATTTGAATGAAACAGAGCCCATCCCTGAGCAAACCCATACATCAAACCTTAAGTAATTAATATGGGGAATAAATTGAAGCAAATTATGGTTAAGAATAAAAACAAACATGCTCAGTGACAAGCAAGTCGATCACAAAAGTGCCACGTCAGTGCTCAGAGGTTTGGGGTTTAAACCACTGAGACTGTCTTTTGCACTTGGTTACAGTCATTGCATCCTAAGTAGCTCGATTTAATGGCCGAGTGTGAAGTATGAGACAGCATGGCCCCTGTCTCCTGCAGCTTGGCAGAGATCACAGCTGGCTCTTCTGAAAGGAAAAGCCAGGTTCTTTGTGCAGGAAACTGAACTCTACAAATTTAGGCAGACTATGAGAAGAGCGCACCTGACCAAAGACATTATTTAGTTACTCAGTGGATGAAATTTATTCTACAAGACAACTTTTTCATTAACATGACAACTGCCTGACAAATGGGAGGCAAATATCTCTCTTAAAATAGGATTACAATCGGTGATGCACTGACATTCAATGATAGACATGGACATCAACAGTTCTTCTACTAATATTATGTAATCATTTTGAAAAACAGGTCACAGAGCACAGAGGTAATAAACCTATGAAGATAAAAGTAGGATTAAAAAAACAATGCAAATTAAAGCCAATAAGTGAACTGACTTTTTAAAAAAAATCTAAAGCAGCACTAAAACTTAACT
The DNA here is from genome assembly GCF_027409825.1 of Scomber japonicus. Lineage (NCBI taxonomy): Eukaryota > Metazoa > Chordata > Actinopteri > Scombriformes > Scombridae > Scomber > Scomber japonicus. The sequence continues at coordinate 6,388,241 of NC_070587.1, read as the reverse complement.
TATAAATGACAAAAAAAGGCTACTTCTTTTATCAAGTAAATATTACCACAGTTGGTGGAGATAACTGTTCTGTCACCATTTCGCGGAAACATTCTCATCACTACATTTTTACTACTTTACTAAGAAGAAAGGAAATAAGCTGTGACCCGTCTAACACTATCCTCATATCCTGTCAGAAGACGTCAACGTGACACAAATGATTGCACTGCTTCTTTCATTTTGAACATTTCGTATAAGAAAGAGGTTAGACAAGGCAGAGTCACCGTAAAAGAACCATTTTAAAATTCACAGAAGTAGCAATGACATTTTAAGTCAAACCCTGCAACTGTGTTGTTTGTGTAAACAGGAAAAGGAAAAAGAAGAAGATTGCACTTATGTTTGACTGAGAAAACTGTCAGCAAACTGTGAAATGCTTTTTAAAATGTATGTTTTAAAGTGTGTGTGTTAAGGACTGGTATCATCTGAAGTGAACCCACATGAAACTCAAACAAAAATGTTAACAACACTGTATCAGGAAAAAAGTTTGTTTAAAGACTGTAATGTACAGAAGAGTACAAGCTTTTAGTTGTCAATATAAGAGATCAATGTGCAACAAAAAAAGGTTTTTAGAAAATCCTTGCGGCTTGATTAATATGCACACATACATATATACACACACACAATATTATATCACCATGCACCAGCTGTCATTTAACACACCACTGCCTTCTCTTTACATGCTGCTGAACACAGTCTTATGCACTATCTTTAGGTTTTTTGCTGTGAAATGCAGCAGTTTGTTTTTTGCATTGCATCTTTCACCTTAAAGCTGCCTATTTAACTTTACTATTTTTTTAACATATTAAACAAGTGAACCACAACTATCTATTACAGCAGACACATATTTTCATGTAGCGCATGTATCAGGCACTAACCCCTCCTCTGTGTTATTATATGACATATTTTACATTCCTGCACATGCTTTAGTATTCTCAACCAACTTTAATGAGCTTAACTAAAGTTTTAACCACCGAGGAGGCAGTTGCATGAGGTCTGACTAAATGCAATGTCACAGACATCAAATGCCTCACTATCTGTGGTAGATCATAAGTCAGCATAAATGTCAAGCTGTTTTATCAAGCCTCTACCCTATTAATACAACTAAAGTCGTTCATAGGTGTTTAACAAACTACAGCACAAAGTTCAACATTACACAACTTCCCTCCATGATCTCCTGAACTATATTGAAGCTAATAAACTGCAGAGGAACACACTTTTTGTGATTTTAGCCACACAGTTGTAGATATACAGTATGAAACAAAAACAAACAAGCCAAGAAAACAGTTCCTCTTTCCTTACTACAACAATTGACAATCATACTGATAATAAATCACATACAGGTTGTTTCTCACATGTCAGACAAGAGACAGTGAAACACCTTTACTGGGTGGGAGAGAGAGAGAGACAGTCAGGATAAAGTTTACAAGCCAACTGATTCAAAGCTAACAGGCTAAGTTAGCAAGTCAAATAAAATGAAAGCTAAGTAAGTAAGACAAAAAGTGACTCAGTGAATGACAAAATCATGAGCAACTAAACACGTTATTGGGACACCAAACACCACAACAGGTGTCATTTATCTGTCACACAGCGACCACTAATATCATAGTAATTTAGCGAAGAGCGGCGTTAGCATTTACTGCTGTACTATATGAAAAAATGAACCTGAATTAACACTTACAAGAGCTTGATATTATGGCAGCAGCTGACGAAACTAGTGCTGTAATACTGCGAATGTTTAAGGTATATATATATAATCATTTCCGCTTGACAAACTCTAGCCTCTCAGCTAAACTGGCTAAAGTTAGCTTCCTTGAAAGAGATAACAAGTAGTAGCCACTACGCGCTAGCATTAGCTCGGCAGAGAGCTAATCAGTGTAGACTGACTGCCACGGAGTGATGCTACCACATCCACCGCTTTAAAAACAACATGTTAAGGGATATTTTTTGTCATACCAGAGTCTCTCATCACTGCAGACATCTCTCTGCACCGCTCCCAAGCATTATATGCAGAGGTGCAATGTCCAGTGTGCTTCAGAGTCAGACCTGCCCATGCTAACGATAATGAAGGAGGAGTTTCCCTTCCCCTGTGGTTGCAGACAACAGGAGGTTCAACTATAACAGCAATCCACTGTGCAGAAGATGCAACCGGAAAATGTAACATTGCATGAAGTATTGCATGATGAGGGCGTAAAAATACGACAGAGTTCAGGATTTTTTGGAGTCTGTTTTAAGTCAGGTGCCCATGTGAATACTGGTTATTAAAAGATCACCTTAAAATGTGCTTTTTAATGTAAGTGATGCAGGGGTCAAAATCCAGTGTGTCAATGCAGTCATTTTGTGCACAAGTTTAAACCTAAGCCTAATTTTCCCTCTTTGAGTTTCCTCAGACAGTGTTCCCCGTTGAGCTGCATTGGAAAAGGGGTGTTTGGTACTAAAAAGAATGTAATGTTAAAACATATCTACTTTATTTTACTGATTTGGATGACTGAGGCCTCATATTAACTTCAGGTAAACCTTTAAATACATTTTTGAACAGAAGGAGGCTTGTGGATTTTGGCCCCTGTCATTTAGACTACATTATAAACACATTATGCAGGGATCTTCTAATGGCAAGTATGAAAAGGAGAAATGATTATGGCAAAAAAAACCTATTTCAATGTCCATTTGGGCTCCTGACTATGTTTAAAGAGAAACTGTGAACCCATTCTTTAAGCTCATATAGTTTAAGATGATAGCTCTTTTGTTTATATAACTCTGGCATTTAAAAATATGGTCACCCCATAGTCAATAAAGACTGTGTGCTTTGTGAATACACAATTGGTTTGTGTTTGTTTTGTTTTACATGAATAAACCTACTTGCTGTATTATAATATATGATTTGTATATGACGTGCCTGCTATAACATGTCATTAAAAGCATGGATCTTATCTAGCATGCAAAACATAATGTTGTATGAAATCTGCATGGATGTGTCATAATAATTATGTAAGACAAATTGCACAAACTTGTACGCTTACATACACAGTTTACAGCATCATTCTAATAAACCTAATATGGACTGTGTGGTAGTATACTCCCTATATTGTTTTATTCATAGTAATAGTAGGTACTTTTAAAGCTCTCCATGGTTTGGTTTGGTTCTATACTCAGTTATGTATTTTTATTTATGTTTTATTTCATCTTTTAACTCCATAAAAGGTTTGTCAGCCAAATGTCGATAACGGTTATCATGCTTTTGTTGTTTTAGCAAAACCACTTTATATCAGATCAGCTGAGTCTGGGGTTCAGGGTGGGAGGGGGGAGGGAAGTTGTTTGAAGACTTGAAAGATGTAACAAACTATCCTGAATGAATTATGTACAAAGCAAGCTCGGAAATTAATAAAGATATGTGTTAAAAAACAAAAGATCAGCCGAGTCTGTGCCACTTTTAGACGTACATACATTTAAGAAAAACCTTCTTACTCAAATGACTTCATGTTTGCCCAATTTGTTTTGTTTTACCATTCCCTAAAATGATTGTAGTTTTTCCATACTATTGTATTTTTATGTGCACCTGTGAATCACCTTTTAACAAATGATACTAAAGAAAAAAGGTTGACTGGCATTTTAACATGTCACAGCAGGAAAACAACAGGGTATTATTAATTACCTTTAATAAAAGCTGCATTCTATTTCTATTACCCAGCTGTTGTGCATGCTGGCTGGTTGCTACAGCTGACTGGGAACCTTAAATGGAACGTAGCCATAATTAACATCATTAATTACCCCTGTGTGGTGTCTGGTATGGACACATGAAAGAATCTGTCATGAAAAAGGAGGCCTGTTGTGTGACTGGTGTCCTTCCACACATGGCCCTCTCTTTGAGTTACGAGCAAATTCAGTGCAACTCGTGTGCAGGTTGGACTGGATTGTATTCAAAGGAAGTGGAAATTGCAAAACGACCCAGTTTTATGATGAAACCCTTTGATGTAGATCTTTATCTATGTTAGGCTTACTCTGGCAAAAAAAAAGAGCAAACACAAAATAGATAAAAGATAAAACACGCCACCTCACCCACTGAGCGAGTGCTATCCTTTACTGGACTCAGATACGTTTGCTGTGAATGTCAACAAATTGAAATAGGAATGACAAACCTGTTTTCTGGGGCTGGTTGATTTTAGTGAGTGTCGTGCCGAGGGGTGCAAGGGCCTGTTTGGCAACTCCCTGGCCTCTGGTGGCTTTGCGGTACTTGCTGATCCACTCAAATGTGCGTACCTGTGAGGGAGACTTGCAAACATCTGAAGAACAGCACACAGAGGAGAGAGCCAGAGAATTAGAATAATTTAGGATGATTGCAAAATGACATGACAGTGAAGAAAGAACAAAGTAATAGCCTGATCTGACCATTTTCATATTTGTTTTCAGGAAAAAGTGAACTAGTAAACTGCATGTTATAAAGAAAATGCTTACTTATCAGCCCCACTAATGTTTAAGAAATAGAAGAACTGTATTTTAAAAAGCATTTTTAGCCAACAACTTTCTATTTCTTGTTCTTACATATGGGTCTTGTACACCACCTCCACACTTTAACAGCAAATACAGGTAAAAGTTACAGGTACTACAGTGCATTAAGGAATCTCCCTTTCATTATGCTTACCTTTACCATTTTTCACATTCTTCCTTTTAACAACAGGTGATGGGTTATTAACACTTTCCATCACTGGTGTCCCTCACAGGATTAACAGACGTTGTGGCTCATTTTAGAATACCACAAAAAAAAGTGTAATACAAAAAAACATATCAGTCTTCATCCATTCTCACGTGGGGTTTCCACTGTTTAAAATAGTTAGCCAGTGACTAGAGTGACACATTCCTAGGAAAGCGGACCGTCTGTCAACCGTTCAGTAGCTCACTCTATTCAGATGAACAGCATGCAGCGTGAAAAACAAAGTTCAGGAGTATTGAAGTATCGAAGATGAAGTAACATATCCTTTTTAAATTGTTTCCATCTTGTCCCCTCTCCGAAAGTGTGTTGCGAAAGATAGAAATTACAAAGAATTCACCTTCCAAACTCCACCCCTTCTCTCTACATCTGTCTGTGTCGCTTTCTTTTTGTGTCAGTTGTGCGTCACGCATGCCCCAATAGCTAATGAATGAAGTGACAACACCAGTTTGTATTTTAAATGCAATGTAAGTTGCGTATGTGTGTCTTTATTCCTTTAAAAACATATAGGTTTCCAATGAACTAATGCCTAATTTAAAGAGTAAATATATATTTTATGGTCTGACACATCATTTCACCTCAAGGCAATTGAAGCGTTGACTGGCTGAGCAGGTTTCCTCCACATAGATAGTTAGAGCAGATAATGTGTGCTTTTTCACAATACTTACAGAAGGTGCCTGCTACAATGATAAAAAGAATCAGTTTGCTGCAGAGGTGTGTCAGCGTTTGTGCTATTTTTCTGTTTAAATTAATAGTTTGACACTTAGCAAGATATTGAATGCAAAGGCTTTTCATTGCCCCTGTCATGTCAGTGCATGCATGGTGACTCATTCATTTTCAAAATATCGTATTTTTTATCAAAATTTTCACAAACACTCTTGGAGTTTTAAAAGGCTATGAGGACCCTGGGCCTGAGTAGAAGAAATTTTAAAAAGTGAATAAGCAGGTTGTCCACTAATCAGAAGATCAGCAGTTCAATCCCTAGCTCCTCCAGTCCACATTTTGAAAAGTCCTTGGACAAGATATTGGATGTCAAATATCTCCCAAAGGCTGTGCCATCACTGTGTGAGTGTGTGTGTTATCATTAGCACTCCTCCTGATGAGCAGGTTGGCACCCTACATAGCTGCCTCTGCCATCAGTGTATGAATGTGTGAACATGCATGTGTGTAAAGCACTTTGAATGATCAGATGACTACACCAGTGCAATATAAATGAAGCCCATTTACCATTTAATACTGGATGTCATGTAAAGAGATCATATATGAATCTAAGGCCTTACTTACCACTCCAGGCCCTGTTGACCTCACTGAGGAAGAGCCGCGAGTGTGACCCAAAAGGAAGTCTGAGATCTAACCCCTCTTCCTGGTAGCTTAGTCGCACTCTGGTATCAGCCCCTAGAAAAACACAGAGTAAACCGACACAATTGTGTTCATCAGTTTCATGCAGTGGATCAGTTGTGTGGCATAGCACGATTATTTTGTGATCTACATAAAACTCACCCACAACCGCAAGTTCCTCTGGTGAGGAGACTGTAAAAAGGGCAGCATGAGAAATGTGTTAGATCACTTCAGAGTAATTATCATGTCAACAGAAACAATAGCTATCGTGAGGAGTCTTTTGTTACTGTTCATCTATTTGAGATAGAGGAAAATATATGAAAGCTGCTTACCCTCCACAACAGTAAAGTCAAGGGAGATGGGTATGATGTCCTCCAGTGACACATCATCAGCAGTAATAGCCATCCTTCGATGGGTATAAATAAAGATTCTACAAAATAATACAAGACTAACATTATAATGATATGGTTTTAAAGTACATTTTAATCAATTTAGTTGGCAATCAATTGTACACATACTTTAGATGATATAGACATCATAAATGGACAAAATGTAGCCCTGCAGTAAATACTACCTTTGCAAGGTTTAAATATAATTTTGGTTACTGTGTTGCGTCACTACTTGGTGTAACTTTGTAACTTTCAGAGTTGCGCCACGATGATGTAACTCTGTTCTTGGACAGTTTGTTATGTGATAATGTAAGGCCTGTCATGTTCTTACAAAGTAGTATTGTTGCCTTATAAATAAAGGTATATTATACAATTACACACAACCATGTTATCTGTTCAAACTCACGCATGTTCTTTTGCAGACTCCACCAATCCCAGCAGTCTGCTTTCTGCAACATTATCAAAGAAGACATTACATTGGACAGCATGTTTGCAGTTTAGTTAAGGAAATACTGGAAATATTGTATTCATGTGTTCCTTCAGTAGCACCTTTAACCTTTCTCTCATTACAACCACTTTTTTATTTTGCTGCAACAGGAAAAAATTACATGAATATTATTGCAATCTATATTAAGTGGTGGATTGCAACTAAGTTGAGTACAGTCTTGCAGTGTATGTACATTTACATGAGTATTTCCCTTATGCTATTTTATACCTGTACTTGTTTTTCTTTTTTCCTCTACTGCATTTATAGACAGCTGCAGTTACCAGTCAGGCTACAAATTAATATTTTACATACAGATTTAATTATCATGTTATAAAATGTGACACACTCTTAAAGATTGAACTACCTACTGTATCAGTAAATTAAATGAAATTTGTTCCATCTCAATGCAACATTAAAATGTTCCTTACATATTAGGGCATCAGTATTTTTTTAGCATCAAGGACCCTAAACTGGCACATAGTTGACAATGGACCCCCATCTGATAAGATTATTGCTTTCAGATGTTTTATTAAGCGAACTGTATGAAACCCCTGACCAAATTAGACATACATTCTGTCATTGTATTACTTATGGATGGAATTATAGTGAAAATAAATGATTCCCCTCTTTGCTTGTGATCCCCTGGAACCCCTTTAAAGACTCCTGGGGGTCCCTGGACCCCAATTTGAGAGCCACTAACAACATAACACTGACCGGTGTAATTCTGCTGTATAAGTATACTTTTGATACTTTTAGAATATTTTCCTGACAATACTACCTTATATTGACTTATGTAACTAAATGCCTTACTTGTAACAGAGTATTTTAACATTAAGGTGCAACTTTGACCTGGATTTATCTTTTTTTCCCCTCCACTGCTTGTAAGAAGAAAGCTATGGAAGAAAGTCGCAGCTGATGAGACAAAGTTGCCACCTTGTGGATGGAAGTTATAACTACAACAAAAAAAGTCACACCCGACTACGTGTGCTGTGAAGCATTGCCTGGATTAAAGGTTGTGCTTTCTGTCTACTCTCAGTGACATATAAAGCATAGTACAAGTTAACACAGGCCTCACTACGGGGCTCTCCTTCAGCTGAGTCATGTTAGTTGAAGTTAGTTTGAAGCAGGCACTCCTTAATTTGAAGTAGCGTGCCAAATAATCCATAAATACGCATTTAAAGTCCGTAAAAAGGATACTATTATGCAGTTTTCTTCCCTTTCCAGAGACTCCTGAATAGCGACGGACTGATCCATGATGAAGTCAACTTGGATGACAACTCCCACGCTGCTTTCCCACACAAAAATACCGCGAGTCGTTTCTAGTTGTGAAGTTATTTCTCCCTGATGTGAAAGCCGAGTATAGAGCAGCAGCAGGACGAGAGACACCACAGGGGCGCAGCGTACACCGACATTATTTCTTTTCTCGATCCAGATGTTTTCTCCTTCCTCAACTGCTGGTCCGACCCAGGCTGACTGCCACGCACAGATCCTAGGTCCCTCTGCGTTGCACCCAGACTGACGTCACATCTGGGCTGTCAAATCAGTTTGGTTCGGATTAGGCCTCAGGCGACAGATCCAAAGAGGATTATGTCCTACAATTAGACCCATATCCCTACTTCTACAAAGTTATATCAGATCTTTCAAGAGGGGGACTGCTTTTTTTTTTAAATTTGTATTTTATTAATAATAATAGTATTTTATTATTATTATTACTATTATTATTAGTAGTAGTAGTTGTAGTAGTAGTAGTATTAGTATTAGTATTATAAGTATTATTAGTATTATTAATATTATTAGTATTATGAGAAGAAAACCCACCCATAATTATTTGTATTGTGCATGTTAGGCCCATTTTGTTGTCCAGTGGTGACCATTTGTAATTGCAACACACCATAAATGGAGGAACTGACATCATATTGAGATATTTTAGGCTAAACCTAACATGAACAACAGCTTCAGTCTGAAGCACAAGGACCTCCACTCAGAATAATTAGAGACATTTAACAGCCTGTGATTATGTGTGTTATAAAAGGAATAAAACACCAAATTTTCAGCAGCCACAGTGTCTTCAGCTATTTTTTTCTCAACTGATTTTGAGTATTTGACTTGCACACATCAGTTCCCTGGAAGCTCAAGACATTCTTGAAAATGTGGGGAATCACTGACAACCACTTAATTAAGTCAGCAGGTTAGTAGAAGTTTGAGGGGTAAATCTACACAGAAAAGCAATTTACAAGCCTTATAAATACTCTATAATTTTGTTTTTGTTTTGGGGCTCTTTGTAGCTTTTCAGAACTACTGTAGAAACATTGGATTGCTTTCACTTTTTTCTGGTATATTCTGTGGCAAATGTATAATTAAGAGTGGAAGAGAAATTATAGGTTTAGGGCTATTAAAAAGTAGTATCAATGACAAATGCCTGCACACTTATTCCAAACCACAAAATGTAATCTGGACAATGTTTTGATCCAGGAAATCATTTTGTGGCTTGGATTTCATTCAAACTTAAAATTAAACCCTTAGGCTACTGGCTTCTCTATATCAAATTTCTGAGCCACAAAATCACTTTTTCATTTATAAATACCTTATCACCATATCACCACATTATGACCTGATCTGTCATTAATAAATGGATGATTAATCCATATTTAAGCTTTAAGAGAGCACAGAGTTTGTATAGGGGAAAAAAACCCCAAAACATTTACAGTCACATTATTATCACCCTATGTTACCTAAATCAGGGGAACATAACAGCCATCTCGAATTCAGTGAATGCTTTTGAATGTGACAAATGTGAAGAGGGCCAATTTAATTTAACCTGGAACACCCTCTATTTACAGAAATATGTATCAGCTGCCCAAAAGTTTAACTATTCCCATTTTTGCATAACAAAAAGTTTAGGTGTTTAGGGTGTTTTTCCTGCTCTTTATTCTGAAATTGTCAATTTGGTGTGAGCAATATGTGAGGGTTAATCAAATAAAATCCATTAGGCATACACTTAGATAGATTTTTTTTTATGATCATTATATTTTGTACAATACACAAAACTAGAATAAATTGATTACAGTAAACATTTACAGTGCATGACCCCATTATACCATAAAATATACTTTATAAACCACAGCACTGACATCCAACATCACAACTTCACAAACATATTAGACAAAAAGTAGCCAAAAGTACTGAATTGCACATTTCATCATGATCACATCTACAGAAATGCCTCAGCAAAACCTTCACAACACCCTGCAACAGCTCAAACATTAGTGTTTTTTAAAGTGCGTATAGTCATAGCTGCGTTATTCTCATAATGGCTTGAAGGGATGGAAATCTAGAAAAAGACTTTGGCGATAAAACATTTACAACCATGTTAGTAAGTAGCTGTTTTGAGTTTAGTAGTCTACAATGAGTTTCTCTAAGAAGCTCATTTGAGTCACTGTTATGGGAATGGTCATGACTAAAACCAAATACAAGACATCAAGTAATTCAAAATTATTTCTTAAAATTTAACAGGAAAGAGAATACCACAAACACCATTTGCTTTTATGTATCATTTTGTAAATTAATATGGTGATTTGCAATCTAAATGTGAAGTGAGGACTGCATTGCTTATGGCATGTTTGTCCTGATTGTTTTTTCTTTTGGAAATACTTTTCAAGGCTATTTTGCATTGGTCCTGAACCACAAATAAAACTGGGAAGTTTTAATAAAAGTAGAAACAATGTTAACATTGTAAATGGGGCCTTACATAATTCCATACATATATACAATTATATATGAATATCAGCACGATAAAGGATTGTTAATTAAGTAACGTTAACCTCTCATTGCTAAGCTTTTTCCCCCATTTTTTTCTGAAGGGACTGGCAATTACTCAAAGTTCAGATGTCCTAATGACCCACATGGAGGCTAGAAGCCCCTCCTCAGTCTCTCAGCAGGAAACTGATGGCAAACAGGCAAAGTAGGAAAGAAATCAATTCTGTGTGAAGATGAGGACCTCTTGTGGCAAAGGAGGGCACGTTCAATGTGCCATTCAGCCATAGGCAGGAAACTGTTGTGGCGTTGCAGCATTCTAAATGACATGGAGGTTGTGTTGAGGATTTACATGGTTTATGGTCAGAGCAGTTGGTGCAACCTGCTGTCCACTTCAAATCAGAATTGACGGTCTCTTTTTTAAGCTGTAAAAGATATAATGGGTAAGAGAGGACAGTGCAGGCCCTACAAGTGGTTAAGAGTCTGAATATGATATATTTAAATGTCCTTCAAACATTTTAATTAGTCTTATATTTAGGAATATATTTTTTATAATACATCAACATTATATAGATGCTGGTGACATTTGTGTTAAGTTGTTTATCGTTACTTTTGGCAGTTCTCACCTGGCAGTGTGGTTGTGAGGCGGAGCATGCTGCTGCTGTTGAAAAACTTGTGTAGCAATCTTTGCCAGTACATGTACCAATATGGCATTTGTTTCTCTGAGAAAACAACAGTGAAGAAAAGATTACACTAATCTCACACCAGGCCTTGCTTACAACATTTGGTAAACAGTTTTATAGATCTATACAACAACACCAACTTTAATATTACAGGGAAGTGATTAAAAGACTTCACTGTATATATAAGTATAAACAAATCCAAAAAGAAAATGTGCAGATTGAACTGAATTTAATGATACACACAAACCTCTATCCTTCTACCCCCTCATATATAAACTCAAATACACACAAACCCTCCTGTTCTTACATTGTCTGCTGTTGTTTGTGGGTCGGTTGTTCTGCCAACCGATGGGGTTGTTGGTGTTCTGGTTGTCATTTTGTTTGTTGTAGTTACTAGCATGTAAAAAGAAAACAGCAGAATATTAAGAACATTTTTATAGTCATGAAATGGAAATGTTAAAGGTGTGAAGGATGGGTCTGTTTACCTGTTGTTGTTGTCATCATCATCATGGATGCAAAACTACCATTTAGGCAGCCAGTAGAATTGCAGCAGTTCACAGAGCAGTTGGTCTGAGAGGTGTTGAAGCAGCTTTCAGCACATGAGGCACTGCAGCTAACAGTGTAGCACATGTCCATCTGTCTAATCAGCTGGTACATTGCAGAATGACACATTACAGGACATTTGTTTAATTGGCTCTGCTTTTCATTATTTTAGTAAAGGTCATTGACTATTACAGTTGAAGGAAACATTATACTTACAGTTAGTAAACAGTTAAATTGTGTAAAATTGATTTAGAAAAAATGATTATTATCCTTTACTTCTAGTAGTTACTCACAGATACCACTGCATCAAATGCTCAGTTTCTTCAATGGATTACTAATGTAGTGCTCCTTATATTATGCTGTGTGTGCATATGACTAAATACATAGGTTGTAATGCGTATTAGGTCAATTTATATGTTCAGGGTAACAAGTCAGAAAGTTTTGTTTGATGACTCAAATGTTTTTTGTCATTTGCCGCCTCACCTGACAATAGGAATCAGTAGCACATGCGGTGGAATTCTGACTGGTATACATTGTGTAGCAGTCTGAGTAGTTACAGGTGAATGAGGGGCAGTATATCTGCGTTTGAGACAAATGAGAGATTCACAATAAATACATGAGGATGAAAGCATGAAGAGGAGGGAGTGACAACGAATATAACAAACTCTCAGGTAAAGAAGACTTGCCATGGTCATTGAGGTAGAATTCCACATGCCACCTGAGACAAAAGAGGGATGTCACCATCAAGGATAGATTAAGACAAAGAAATAGCATTAGCTTTTTTAAAATATATATGCATGGGAAAATAAATCAGCCTGAACACTGATGGAAACATTGCATTATTTGGTTCTAAGAAAACATACCAGTGGAGTTTCCTGAGTATGATGAATTACTGTTGGACATCAGTGGGCGTAAGGAACTAGAACCTGAAGTCTTGGAGGATGATGAAGTGGTCCAACCTGAGGCCATCGTGGTGGTACTGGACTTCTTCACGGTTGCTGAACCAGCTGTGGGGGAGGCAGAGGTGATTCCTGTATTAGTAGTACTGATTGAACTAGAGTAGATGATAGAAGCTGAAGGTGCAGTATTGGCAGTGGTTGTTGTGCTGGTGCCAAACTGTGTGGTGGATGCTATGCCTCCGGAGGTGGATGTGGTTGTGGGGGACTGCATGCTGGTGATTGATACTGGGCCTCCGGAGGCGGTGGGGGTCATGGTTGCTATGCCTGCAGAGGTAGTAGTGGTTGTGGTAGTGGGCTGGGTGGTAGTGGTGTCTGCTGAGCCTCTGGAGGTGGTTATGGTTGTGGAGGACTGGGCAGTGGTTGTTGCTAATCCTCCAACGGTGGTGGTGGATGCTGAGCCTCCGGAGGTGGTAGTAATTGTGGGGGACTGAGTGGTGGTGGATACTATGCCTGCAGAGGTGGTAGTAGTTGTGGGGGACTGGGTGGTGGTGGATACTATGCCTGCAAAGGTGGTAGTAGTTGTGGGGGACTGGGTGGTGGTGGATACTATGCCTCCGGAGGGGATAGTGGTGGTGGCTATGATTGTGGGAAACTGGGTGGTGTGGGTCGCTGTGCCTCCAGAGGTGCTAGTGGTTGTAGGGGACTGGGTAGTAGTAGTAGATACTGAGCTCCCATAAATAGTGGTGGTTGTGGGGGATTGGGTGGTGATTGTGGTTGTGGGGGATTGGGTCATGGTCGTGGTTGCTATGCCTCCAGAGGGGATGGTGGAGGGTGATTGATTATTGGTGGTGGATACTGAGCCCCCAGAGGTAGTGGTGATTGGGGAGGACTGGGTAGTAGTGATAGATCCCATGCCTCCGGAGGTGGGAGTGGTTGTAGGGGACTGGGTAGTGGTGGTGAATGCTGAGTCTCCGGAGGTGGTTGTGGAGGGTGACTGGATGGTGGTGGTTGCTGTGTCTGCAGTGGTAGTGGCTGTGGGGGATTGGGTGGTAGCTGAGCCTCCAGAGGTGGTTGTGGGGGTCTGGGTGGCAGTTACTGTGCCTCCAGATGTGGTGGAGGATGATTGACTGATAGTGGATGCTATTCCCCCAGAGGTGGCAGTGGCTGTGGGGGACTGGGTGGTAGCTGAGCCTCCGGAGATGGTTGTGGGGGTCTGGGTGGCGGTTATTGTGCCTCCAGAAGTGGTGGAGGATGATTCACTGATAATGGATGCTATTCCCCCGGAGGTGGTAGTGGCTGTGGGGGACTGAGTGGTAGCTGAGCCTCCGGAGGTGGTTGTGGGGGTCTGGGTGGTGGTTACTGTGCCTCCAGAAGTGGTGGAGGATGATTGACTGATAGTGGGTGCTATTCCCCCGGAGGTGGTAGTGGCTGTGGGGGGCTGGGTGGTAGCTGAGCCTCCGGAGGTGGTTGTGGGGGTCTGGGTGGTGGTTACTGTACCTCCAGAAGTGGCAGTGGACTGGGACTTCATGGTGGGGGTCACTGCTGTACCTCCAATGGTGGTGGTGGGGGACTGGGTTTGGGCTGAAGTTGTTGTGGCCTGTGGGCTGGTAAAAATGGAGGGCTGGGTGATGCTGCTGGTTGCTGTGCCTCCAGAGGTCATGGTCATGGAGGCCTGGGTGGTGCTGCTGGTTGCTGTGCCTCCAGAGGTCATGGTCATGGGGGTCTGGGTGGTGCTGCTGGGCATTGTTGTGGCTCCAGAGGTTGCAGTAGCAGGTGATGTGACAGTTGATACTGATGGTAGAAGAAGTCCTAATAGGAGGAGGCGGAGGATACCTGTGCAGCCTAGCATTTTGGGAAAGGTAACAGAAAAACAGAAGATGTGAAATGAATTTCAGTTATGTAACTTAGCTTGGCACTGTTCATAATATCAGGGGAAGTGCATGTGTCTTGCGTGGGTTACCATAAATTATATTATTATTAATATTAAACTTTTAGCTATGCGAGCAGGGTGACAGGAGTTACTACATACTACTACTACCAATACACACCACTGTAACGCCAAGAACACTTTTAATCTATAAAACACATAGTTATTATACTACTACTACTACTACTACTAATGATAATAGTAAATAATAATTATTATAACTGTTATCATGATTATTATTATTATCATCACTGGCTAATTTACTTCTAACTTGACTCATGTCCTTTGCCTGTTCCCAGATGGTCAGCTTTGCATGTACTTTAACAATGTGATGTGATCCTCTATGGTTGTGTCTTGTAACTCTGTTCTGTGGTTTATGTGTGATTTGTTTATTATTACAGTATTACCAACTTGTAGCCACATCTCTTAATATTGTATTAAGATCAATGTTATGATTATCATGTTCTATTTTTGTGTTAAGATTATTATTTATGTGCTGGTCTGCATGTGTCAAAAATGGTTATAATCAGTATTGCTTAACTGTGTTTGTGTTGATTTGTGTTGTTTGGATGGTTACATATATCAAATAGTTGATATTGAATTGGATTATTGTACTAATGTTCTAATGTTTCCTGTTGCTTTATGTGGCTTTTGCATTGTCTTGAGAATGCGGCTCTTGTTGTTTTTATGGCATGTTGTTGTCTTTTATGTGTAATTTTTAACAATACTTCAATGGTTTCAGAACATGTCACCAGAGGACTGCAGTGGCAAATGCACTAGCTGGAAAATGTGGATTAATCTGCATTGTCCTTTTCAGTGAATACATTGAATTAAGTGAAATTAAAGTCAATTAAGACATTTATGATCCTATTAAGCCTACTGACTTAGGTGACTGATTGACATTTTTATTTTTATAGAAACTATTGAATTGATTGTCATAAAATTTGCTCAGCGACATATGCTCTACTAGCAGGTCAAATATCACAATGAAATATGGACTGTAAATGTAATTATGGATCCCAGAGGATGAATCATGACTTTAATGATCCTCTGACTTTGCACAACCATGAAGCTTTCATGACAACTATTGAATGAATTGCCATAAAACGGTACAGATATCCACGTTTCCCTCAGGAAGAATTGTAATAATTATAGTGTTGCCATAACTTTTCATCTAGCACCATCATCAGGTCAGAATTTGAATACCACTTGTTTATGACCAAATACCTGCAAAATCAATGCCAAGCCCACAATTTTCACTGTGCCTAAGTATAGCCTAACAAGCATCAGCATTAGGAATATGTAAAATAAGGCAAATGTTTGTTAGTTAAACATTCAAATAAATGAAACAGAGAACAAAGAAACAGATCAAACAGATGGTGCTTACGTGTGTTTGTGTGTGTGTGTGTGTGTGTGTGTGTGTGTGTGTGTGTGTGTGTGTGTAGCCACATGTATGGCACTGGTGCATGGTAACCATACCAACAAGCTTGTCATCATTTTTATCCATGAGAGAGCTACGGTTCAATGTCTTTGCTTTTGGGACAGGGACAGTGGAGTCCCAGAGTTCTGTAAATCTACCATTTATTCCTTGACAAACACTTGGTGTGTGACTAGGAATTTTCATCTTACAATACATATGTAAGATGTTTTTGATAGAAAGCATTAACCACTAGGCGTGTTTTTACGAGGCACCAGCCATGAACCTCTTGAAATGTACATGCAAGTTTTTCTACACACAAGTACAGTGTGTAGAACAATGACTGTGTAAATGTTTTACAGACTAGGCTGATGTGGATAAAAGTACTGTAGCTATACCATGCCTTTAGTGAACATATGTGACCAGTTACAGTTCTTTCAAATAGTCAAACACACACTCATACCTGTGTCTTTTGTAAAGGTGGTGGAGGCCATTATCACATTGACAGAAAAGCAGTGTTTGTCCAGCCTGTAATGACACAATATCTGTCAAAATCATGGTAAGGGAAGTATAAAGCATCTGCCAGATGTTTATTCATTCTGTTAATGTCCACAGACATATTGACAAATCTCTGCTTGTAGAATATACTGAGCTAGAACTAACTTACATTTTTGACAAAAGATCTTTATAAAGGATGGTAATGTGGGCACAATTCAAACTGTTCAACCACGCCAGTAGCTCTCTGAAATACAGCTGTGCTCATTCATTGTAATCCACCTGGGCTGTTCTTTTGATCTGTGAGAGCTAAGTCATCTGTGGTCTTCTCTTTTTACAATCCTCTAATTGCTCTGACGAAACTGATCTCATAATTGTTTGGTTGAGTCACAATAGAAACTGATTAATTTGAAATTTCAAGCTTTTTTGTTGCATCATATTTTTACAAAGAGTTTCTCTCATTTGTTACACAAGAACAAAGGCCTTGGCCAAAACATTTCAAGTTTAAACATGATCAGCAATTTATAGCAATGGTCACCCCATCCAGAGGTCATTCCTGCTAAGATTAGTTCTGTGTAGTAACACACAGTGATATCATAAGTGTCTATGTTTGCACAGGTTTATCAGTGAGCGCAATTAAAATGTGTTTGTTCCGCAATCAGTCCCCTTGGGAGAACCGTTAAGTGGCACAGCTTGTTTTTTCCCATCTCCCCTGGATCCCAGCATAGCCTCCTATGGGCTCTACGCCTTGGAAACTGAGTGACAACAGTAGCCATGTTGGCATCAAAATGTAGAATCAATTGGAAAAAAGCAGGTGTCTACTTCTTAAATTATATTATATTGTATGTAGGCTGCATTAAGGGATGTGTTTTGGTGCTAAATTGTCATGTTGGAAATAATAGATCTGCACAAACTCACTATGTGCATTTTTGTAATCTTGTACTGGTGAATCGTGTCCATGATTTAATTACGGGAATAGTAATATGATAACAGAAACAACTCTCAACATCAGTTGCTTGTTAATATTACAACACTTCAAAAAAGGCAACACATTCATTAGAGACTACTCTAATGAATGTAATGTGATTAATAGTGTTTGTATGTTTCTTGTAATGAGTAGATGCCATAAAGAGTGTTTTGCAAAGTAATTTATAATGAGAAATATGACTCAACTAATAGTTTTTGAGTGGCTGATAGTATACAGAAACAATGCGATAAATGCGAAGATAATTGCACATTAAACAATTAACATTCTCAGATTCATTCTTATTTTTATATGTAAATTATTTAGTCAGATCATTAAACACATTTGTTCTTATTAATTTAAATAATTGTTAGTGTTTGACTTCCAAATTTAACATAATAATATCACATAGATAGACCAACTTTTACAACAGAGCTGCCAAACAGATACCACACCATTCCCCTTCTGTATCATTTGGTGGCTACAATGGCACTACTGTTAACCTACATCCCCCTGTAATTCCATGTGCACACATTTCAAAGATCTCTATTGGTAAAATTAAATCTTGATCATTAAATCCATCATTACAAAGCAATACTGTTTCTACTAATGTCCGCTCACCTGTTGTATGATTCGCAGGGTTTTAGTCAGCTGTGGTTGAAGTGAATGAACTCTCTTTCCCCAACGTTCCTTTTCTCAATTGGTCTCTGTCACCTCCCCCCTTCGCTGACAGCACTGTAGAGGAAACGCATGAGTGGAAACTCTCACCTGCACAGCTATACAAGTGTCAGAGGAGGAGACTGCGGTTGTTGTCTGATTCCTGAGAAGCAAATTTGTAATGATTACAAGAACAAACTAACATAGGCACTTTAAGAATGGACAGATCAAATTACAGTATTATAAACTGAAGGTTTTGATGTATATATAGTAGTTTTGAGCTTGACTTGAAAATGGTCAACTTAAGAAAGATCAACACTGAGATGTGCAATTGCAATAATATAAAAAATAGAACATACACACATTAAGGAAAAATGCACCATATGTTAGTTTATGTTTCATGTGAGTATATTGTGATCTCTTATTATATATAAATAACAATTTACCAAGCAAATAAACTCCTAAGTTACATTTACAACATTCAACTTTCAAAACATCTTGAAGTTTTTCTTCTGTGTGTCAAATGACCATATAAAAATATATTACATTACAATACGTCACAGCACTATGTTGCTTTTATGAAGGTTAGCAAAAACTGTGCACACTGTAATTAAAGATTTACTGAAATAACTCAGGATTAAGCCTTTTCTAGCGTATAAGGGTACAGGTGAAATTTCACTGCCTGGTGGGAAGATTGTATATGGAACCTCTTGGTTTCTGTTCAACACAATGTGAAATCAGACCCCCTCTCTCTGCCCGCCATGAAGCCCCCACAGACTACAATTACCTCTTTGTGGCCTAAAGAACGTAGAATTCTTTGGGCATGACACAAAAGGCACTTGCACAATTCAGGTGACAGAAGTCCTTCCTTTTTCATCGCAGCTGCATGAAACACACAATTTTGTCTGCAATGTATCGTTTACTTTCAGTCATCATTACTAAAAAATACACAGGAGTTTAAGACTTATTTCTAAAAGTCTGTGGCCGTTAAAAATCTAATCTGTATTTGAATTTTATTTGTATTATCATATTATTATAATCTATGGAACTTTCTAAAGGGATTATATGGACTGTTATTATCACTTAAATGTGATAATTGAAGCAAAGACTGTGGGGTTAAATATAAAACAGGCAGCAAACAAGGATGGCAAGCAAAATTCATTGAGATATCCAAGCTATGCCTGTGCTGGTCATCCTGGATTCCCCCCCCCCCCCAAATATATTTAAAGCCTCTATTTGTTTACTGAAAAAAGATAAAGAGAGTATGTGGTCTATTGCATGTACCAACTCATCATTTGCATTCCATCTATAAAAAACATCTTGTATGTCAAATATAATGTCACCTGACAGCTGAGATGTGCCACAGTGTTAGTCAAATTAATGACTGCAAGTAGCTGACATGACTGAGGCAGCATTGTTATGATCCAAATTTGGGACTTAAGTATTAATATTTGGTTATTTGTTCATGAATATGTGTGTTGTACACTGTGTTTGACGACATGACACAAGAAAAGAGGCAGACTGACGTAGCACATCTAAATGGAAAGTGACCATATAAGAGATACATTTATATCAATCAATCATTCAATCAATCAATCAATCTTCATTTATATAACCCCAAAACATACCTATTGATACCCAACAAATAACAATGTAGATATTGTCATTGTTCTGGCATTCTTCTGGCTCTTTCTGGCTCACATTTCACCTGAATTCCCAGCTCTACTTTGTAACCAAAGACTCTTCTACTATATAATCAATAGGATAATTAACTGGGAAAAAATGTCCTGCCTTCTTTCACACTTGATTTCTGAGAATGAGATAAATGATGTAGTTGTTTTAACTGACAAAAAAAAAAAAAAAAAAAAAACAAAAATCAAAAAATGTCCTAATATATTTCTGTCTCAGCCCAGCACCCACCAGAGATGAATAGTGGGTAATATACAGTTGTTTCTGTATATGAAAAAAAGTTATTAAAAGTTGAGAAGTTCTGAGCTGTTAATAAGATAACTTTTTTGATCATATATTTCTGAAACAAGTGAAATTGCTGGACGAAGGTCGCTTTATCAAAATGTAGCTATTTAAAGGGACCACATTAGGCATATTTACAGGTATATATGTTTAATCTGTGGTTCAGCTGGAGTATTTTAACAGTTTAACAGTTTTGCAGTACAAAAAACGTATTTCACATATATTGACCCTTTACACAGCCCCTCAGTTTACCCACTGTCCAAAACAGGTGGTATTAGCTCCTGTGTCTTCGAGCCCACCCTGCAGATGAAGTGTTCAGAGCATGTTAAAGTTTTTCACTTGCAGGGAGTGTTTCAATGTTAAAAGATCAGTATGTAAGATTTTGTGGAATATAGTGGAACAGTCCTGGCAGAAATGGAACATAATATTCATAAGTATGTTTTAATTAGTGTATAATCACCTTCCACAGAGCGGGTCCCCCTTCCACAGAGCCCACCATGTTGCTTTGCCATGTTTGTACAATAGCCCAGAACAGCCAAACCAAACACTGGCTCTAAATAGGGCCTTTCACATTTTCTGCAGCCACCATAGGTTCCCCCTTCACGCATGAAAGGGGTAATCTCACTTTTCAAATTTTACTTATGAAATATAAACTACAAATGTACAAAAACGATGTAAATCATCAACCAATGCCACTGTTTTGTTCTGTAGATATTCAAAACATTTTCAGGAAACTAATCCAGCATCCGTCCATCCTGTGATGGATGGATGGGACTATGAATGAAGATTTGCATTGCCTGGTTGGTTTCTCTTAATATAAAATATTCAACAAAGGTCAATACACAATTAACAATGCATAACAAGGGCTCTTCAGTCTAAATATATCATGAGTTGAATGTGGAAAGACAGTCACTCATTGTATGTTTCAGTATGATATTCAACTTCCAACTTCCCTATTTGATGATTGACACTGAATAGAATAGAATAGAATAGAATAGAATAGAATAGATCTTTATTGGCATTGTCACCATTTACAACGACATACAGTACATCAGATAAGGACTAATACAAACTAGCTCCTTTTGTGTTTATAAAGTACCCTGATTTTGTTGGACAAATTCAAGAAGTTTTTTTTATTTCAATTTGTGGCAAATTCAGTCAGACTGAAGTCTACAACCTAGAGACATCAGTACACACTTCTTCACTTGTGATGCTCTGCCAGGCCTTAAAACTCCTTGCTTTCCTTGTCTGTATGTCTAGAAATATTGTCCAGAAAATTGGGGAACTTTGCATTAAAAGGACTGCAGTTTCTACACGGTTCATGCATTAAAGTTGTAAACACCCTTCAACACACGTAACCTCTTTGATTCTGCTATGTACACCACCACTACCTCAGTCTTCATGTTCAATAAATCATGTTATCATTTTCTTCTTTGTTTTGTTGTATTTGGCCGTTACTGTGTGACAAGTGTTCTTATAAATCGCTGAGGTGTCATCATGGAAAATCAAAAAAGTCTGAAGTCCCCTGTGTTGCAATATTTCCCTAACATTACTGAAGAGTTGGAGCAAGCAAATAGAAAATATGTGATTTTGTAGTACCACATGATGTGAATTTAAATAAAATATGAAATACATTTTAGGGGTAAGAAATCATTAATTTAAATGTCCAGCTCAAAGACAGTATTTGAATTTAGTTGTTTCATTTCAAATCAATTCCTTTTTTTATGTGCTCTAAAAAAACAAACAAAACAACAAACATGCTGGCACCGAAGCCTCCTTCCTCCAACACTTGCATTTCATGTGGAGGCTTATTCACATTGTCCATAGGTGAGGCTCAGTAGACCAAATTAAGCAGCCTGGATGCAACTGGACTGTGTGACTGCATGACTAAGAAGATTAGACAAGATTTACCTACCCAGCAGTCGTCAGCAGCACTGCTCACACACACTTGGTGCATAGCAACAGGTCACTGAGCCTTGTGCGCTATGTTAGCATTCACAGTGGACTAGGACAGAGGCCCATTTAGTCGAAATGGGAGCTACAGTTTCCTTATGACCTCTTCTGGGATTGTTTCTTCCCATCCTTCAGCCGAGCTTCTGGCAAAGGTCAGTTTCCAGCTCTGTCTGTGCTGTTTCAACCAGTAAACTTATATGTTTTGTGTGTGTGTGTGTATTTCTGTCATGACCTGAAAGCCCTCCACAGTTCTTTCAGTATAAGAATCAGTCACTGTAACACTATGCAACTCATTATTTCCCCAGTCAGAATACCACAGTGTGAGGTGAACATGCTTCAACATGACGACATACATCCTGTGGACTGTGTTTACATGGACGTTCAAGGGGATACTGTGCACCTGCAGGTTCCTTTGGGTGAGAGTGTGATCAGTTATCTGTGAAATCTGTATTGAAACCAGGATTTGGGATCTTCAGTGTTTTGATAAGGGATGATATTGATGGCTATTTATTTTTTTCCTTTTTTATGCATTGCAGATATGCCCATACAATGCAATCAAATTCTTGCCACGGGAACGACACATTACAGAGGAAAGAGTCCGCCCTCTCAAACAACCAGTTTGTAAGGAACTAATTTAATCAATTACAAACATTGACAAATAATAGGATATTCATCTGGCTTTAATATAGTGGGAGAGACTGGTGTGTTCTGGCTCCACAGGCCTTTATTGGGCATTGACCATTTGGGGTTTTTTTTGTGGGTGGAAATTACAAATGACCTTAAAATATGCCTCCAAATCAACTGCTATTGCTGAGTAAATTATCTTTATTATCCGTAATTATTAAATCAACAACAGGCTAATGTGGCCTTACCTGTCTAAGTCTACTTTACAGTTACGATCTAATGGCCTTATTTGACTTTGTGTGTCAGGTACTGAAAGTAAAGTGATTGCAGCCATACCTGGTAGCCCTGACCGTACAACCGCCCTTCATAAAAGACTGACCAAAACTGAGAAAGACATACTGTCGCTCAAGACCAGGATTGCGTGTGACAGAGCATCATGGGAACGGAGGTTTGCAGAGATGCAAAGAAAACAGGAAGAGCTATGCAATCAGGTGTGTTTGTGAGTGTGTGTAGGTGTGTTTGATGTTGAGTGTATGACCACAATAATGACAACCTGTTTCTTTTTCCATCAGATTGCCTCTGAGGCTGGAGTATTAATGAAAGTGGGCAGCTATAATGACCAAGGAGAGTCAGGAGTGGACAATGGAGAAGTGTATCAGGAGTGCTCAAGTAAATGTCACACGCACTCATTTAAATATTATCAATACTTAAAAAGAAATACAAACATGAATTTTGAATGAATTGAATAATGATGTCCATCTTTATGCTAAAATTAGCACGCAGTCTCTCACGACTGATGTACCACCACAGAGGGTCTGTTGTGTCGTCGAGAGGGGACACTTATGCGAGCAGTTTGTCAGGCAGCCAATTATCCCTGTCATCGGCACTGAGCTCAAGACCTTCCTCCTCCTCATCTTCAGCCACAAGGTGCAGCTCATAATTCCTGGTGATTTACAGATTTAGTAAACAGCTCTTATTTAAAGTTTTTTGTAAAAGTATGTAAAACACTCTATATATGATTTGATATCACAGATCTTTCTAGTGCTCCCTGTTTAAGTATCATAAAATAGCAGAAGTATGTTTGTTGTGTTACTCAACTGAGAATATTTACCCAAGTACTGTACTTAAAGGGACAATTCACCTCAAAATCAAAAATACATATTTTACCTCTTACCTGTAGTGCTTTATATCTATGTGGTGGGAGTTTGGGGGATATCAGCTGGAGAGATGTCTGCCTTTTCACGAGAGCAATGGGACTGGATGGCACTTGGCTTGTGGTGCTTGAAGTGGTAAAAAAACCTCAAAAGCAATGTCTCCTTCCAGAAATTGCCACCTGCCAATCGTCTCATCAAGCAGAAGGAAGTGTGTTACTCATGATTGGAGGATGTAGTTCATTAGAAAGAAAATAGTTCCTACATGAAACTGGTCACATCGAAGTCTGTGGATTATTTTGAGTAACTGGGTCATGATTTCTGGAAAGAGACATTACTGTTGATTTTTTTCAAATATTGTTTTTTGGTGCTTTGAGCACAACAAGCCGAGTGCCATCCAGTTACACTATATTTGAGAGAAGTCAGACATTTCTACTGCTGATATCTCCAAAACTCTGCAACTCATACCAAAACAACGGATAAATAGCACTACAGGTAAGAGGAAAACTATGTATTTTTGATTTTGGGGTCAACTTTACCTTTACAATATTGAGGTACTTAGTATTTTCATTTAAAGCTACTTTTTATTTATACTCCTCTATGTTCTAAAGGGAATAACATTCCCTGTCTCTCACAGCTATAGTCACTTTCCAGATCAATATTTTGTACAGAAACATATGATTATCAAATTAGAGTACCCAATAGTATAAATTGATAAGATTAGCTCCATATTGTCATTAAAATGCTGCTTAAATGTACATGTCTATAAATCATTATTGCCATTTCATTCAAATATTTAAGTTTAAACTTTAAATTGGCAGAAGCATAATTCACACTCTAACTTTGATACTTTCAATACATTTTGCTGGCAATACCTATGTACTGAAGTTTGATTTTAAATGTAATAAAATGAAAAAATGAAATTTTACTTGTAATAGAGTATTTTGTCATTGTGGTATTGCTAAGTACTTTTACTTCAGCAATATTTCAGTACTTCTTCCACCAGTGGTATTACTGTCTGACTGAACCCTCTTTTCTCCCAGTATGAGATCATGGAGGACCACCTCCCAAGGGCATCACAGAGTTTTTGTCCCCCACTCCCCCATGGACCTGCAACTGGGTCACAGGGTTAGGATAATGCTGCCATCTGGACGGATCAGCACTGGAACAATTCGTTTCTTGGGCCACCTGCAGGGGGAGTCAGATCTCCAGCTTGGGGTGGAGCTGCAGGCACCTGATCATGGATTGCATAATGGCAGCTACAGAGGAAACAGCTACTTTGAATGGTAACTGATCTCACATTATTTATTGTGTGAATAACGCTTCCTAACAGTGGGGGGAGAAGTACTGAGATCTTTTACTAAGTAATAGTCAAATATACCCAGTCAGTGTTATATTTACTATATCTACTGTGTACACTGTAAAAAGTGTTTGCCATGTTTTGTTGGCTTGGCTTGAGGATTTCATGTGGATTTATCAACAGAAAAATATGTTTTAATGTCAGCATGATAACAGATCTCTGATAAACAGATCTAAATTCATACTAGTACAGAAACACTCAAGTAAGGTCAACAATACCTCAAAATTGTGCTTTTGTACAGTAGCCTACTTGAGTAAATGTAGCCTACTTATTTACATTCCACCACTGCTTCTTATTGGTCAGTATATAACTTGGCATTTGGTGTGGCACTGGGATTGCATCCACTGTAAATCACTTAAAGTCAGTGTAAAGTAAGAATAAATAATATATGTGTTCTGAGTTTGACATACCACAGAAAAGTGTGTTGTTAACCACCCTGCCAAATTTGAATGATTCAAAAAATCGCCAAATATATGAAACTAGGCTTCAAAGTGAATTCACTTTACACAATCTTTAATGGTGCTTTAATGCAATAACCTCACTTCTTTGAAATGCAATTCAGTTACTTTTTTAGGAACTTTTAAAATGTGTTTTCAGAGCACATTTTTCACAAGTTACTTCCAATCCTATATCACATTGCAGATTTACACAATACATTAACACATTCACTTTTAATCTTACTGCAGCTATGTATGGTCTCTCCAATCAATCTGTATGATTCCCAATGCTTGGGTTAATCACATAAAATGACATTGTAGTTTCTGAATGAAGGCATCAAACTGTGGTCTCTATGTATTTGACAGCCTCCAGACATGCTCCAGTGAACCCTGTGCACTTCGTGGCTGAGCATACTATGCAAATCTCAGGCTGAGGCCATACACCTAAGGCATGAAATGTTAACTCTTGTATCTGCACCCATGACAAATTGTAGGAAACAGAGCTTCAGTGTAGTCTTTTCTTCAAGCAGGGAAGTACAAAAGGAACATGAACCAACCAGCATTTGTAATCATGTACACTTTTTTTTTTAGGAGGAATTGATTTTAATTTCTTGTCATGTCTGTTTCTCTTCTGTGCAGCAAGCCTGGCTATGGTGCCTTTGTACCATTCAACAAACTACTGATGGCCTGGGAATGACAAAAATACAGACCAGATCATGTAGAGCTGCTCGATTGGATGCACTGAACAGAGGACCAGCTGACTGCAAATCAGTACTATAGTCATAGATCGGATACCTTTTACAGTGATCTTCATCACTTTGTGTCAAAGTACATACATAAAAATGATTAAAAAGTATGTCATGAGTGTCTTGTCTGTGCAGAGACATAAAACTAAGTGTTATTGACAATAAAATATGATTTCAACAAACATAGCTCCAATTCGATTACATTCTCACATTGCAGAAGACAATGTGTGGAGACAATTTTATTGTTGCTGTTCAAGTGATGTTCTTTTTCTAAATTGGATGATTTACAAGTCTTAAAGTAGAATAAGTATAAGGCATTTTAGGTACAAGGTCAAAACAGCCATAATGGCAAAAAAACTTGCAGAAACTAAAAAAACCTGTTGAGCACTCAGAACATTTTTCTTTGCCTTGAGTGACAGAATTATCTTTGCCTGAAGGGTTTTTGCGTCCAGCAAAAATAAAGTGTGTCGAACTGATTTTAAGACATCCTCATGTTTTACATCTGTCAAACATGTCATGAGCCAAATGTCAAGTTATGATGGGCTCTGTCTTGCCCTTTCCCTGACAAAATGTCTTTGCAATCGTAAATCAACAGCAGTATTACCAGCTGTGGTCGACAAATTATCATGAAGAGCCACAGTAGCCTCATAGTTCCTAAAATGCTGTCCAAATGCGGAAGTGCTGTGACCAGTGATACATTTAGCAAAACCATAAACCTTTAATTTACTTACTCCTTACACCTCCTTTCATCTCACCAATTGTTTTAAATTCCAAGGTATTCTAATGTCAGGAAATTGTAATCCCTAATTATTCAGCCTGAGTTAGTTACTCACTCCTGCAGGTAATGACTGTGTGAATGTGTGTCTCGATTACACAACTGCTAATCCGGCTTCCTCTAGTGTGCATTGTTGTGTATGCATAGATCACATTTCTGAAATACTCAAAACAGGTAAGTGAAAAGTAGACATAACACCTTAGATACGACAAAGAAGAAACGTGTTCGATATTATCTGCAACTCAACTTGCATTATACTGTACAGTCAGTAAGTAATGGCTAAAAGTACAGATCACAGCATTGTCATAGGGTGAGGGAAGTAGAGCCAGCAGTGGTCGAATATGTGTCGGGTTTCATAGTAGTCTCAGTTCAGTCCAGGATTGATGTTGGTGGTTTAATTCCAGGAAGAGGGTTGTAGAAGGAAGTTATGTTGTTTTCCTTTCCATCAATGTACTAAAATATGTGGTTAATTTAAACATTGTTTTGGAAATTAGGTTTTGTTATCAAACTGTCACTCCATTAAATGTTCAAATGTCACTTGAGCATTCATGCAGTCACACATACAGACATATTACATGCACACACATGCATACAAATCACACCCAGGTTGACCTTTTCTCTCACACACTGCAAAAACAAAATGAGACTCTGGTTTATTTACCTGCAACATGAGCTGCAGAGTAGAACGTTCCCTTGGGGTTTTTTGGCAGTAAATAGATCTGTGCATGCTGTAAGTTACATTCTGGAGGATTTTATTTACATTTGTTATTGACATGTCCACAATAAAAGTTGATCTTGTACTGTAAGTGGTATGGTAGAGAACATAAATCTGCATTTTCATGAGAACTAAATTTCACATTTTTACAGCATTTTCAATCACATAGTAAACCAAATACATGTGTAAAGTTACAGCAACACTTATTCCGAAACTGATACTGATTTATGGGGAAAATATGATGACACACGAGCAAATTCAGTTTCCTTGTTAAATAAGAATTTACAGTAAATACCAAGAGGAGGACGGGATCCTCTGCTTGATTACACCAACTGAATGCACTGGATAGCTTCAGTATGTAGAAATATATGCTGTTTTTTTCACCTTCGAGATGAACTCGAACAATGGGCTGTTCTGGAGAACTACAGTGAAAGTAAAAGAAAAAGTAATACTTTGTACAACAATTGCTGGTTGCATGAGAACTTATTTCTGGATATAAAAATGAATACAGACACAATATGTATCAACAGTCAAAACTCTAGAAACTCAATCATAGCTATAGTATTATTGGTCTAGAGGCACTTTTCATCCAAAATGTGGATGACAAGGTTACATTTGACTACAATGTCATAGAAATGCATTAAAGTCAGAACCGATGAACTAAACTGTTCTTTACAGGGAAGGCAAATTACACTTCCATAATGACACATTTCACAAAACACAACATCTTTGCAATTAACTTTGAAATCACTAAACTATAGACACTATAGACACTTCCCAAGATATTCTCTCTTTGCCGGAAAGGCTCAACATGTAAATGAGATAAACACCAATATCATGTTAAATATGACTAAAGAAGATCAGAATATCCCTCTATGAACCTTCAGGTTTAAGATCTCAGCAGCCAGTTTCTCAGCGTCCATCAGATGTGGGAACATTTCCATAACTGTATCCACCTCATGTGGGTTGAAGATGGCTTGCAGTTTCTTGCGGAGTTCCAACCTTTGTTGGTTAAATGCCACATTAGGCGGCTGTTTTTGGCCCCAGGAATGGTACTGCTGGCCCTTATATGAACAGCCAGAGTTGTTGGGGTTTGAGGAATGGACTGTGGGGAGACTACATGGCCTGGCATGGTGCAGCCCCTGAAAGGGATCAGACCAGTAATTTTGCTGATGATGAGGACCTCCATTATACTGAAAATTACTGGGAAGGCTGTGTTGATGTGGTACACCAGGTGGGAGCATGTGAGGAGGGTAGGTGTCGTATTTGAGCTGGCCCTTGGAGTCCATGCTTCTACGATCGTGCTGGTGAGCTGTTGGGGGTGCTACCTGGGAGCAACACCTGCAGGACTGGCTGGTGTTATTTTTCTCTAAATGCACTGAGGCATGTCTGGATCCAGCGAGGGCACTTTGCTGCTGGGGCCTGAGCCTGTGGGAGTTGCTGAGGCAATGCGGAACATCAGAGTACTGGCTCTCATAAGAGCCAAGGCCAGAATCCAAGTACTCGTGAGAGATGTTGGCATAGTAATGATTGGGCACTGAGTGCAGCTGGGGCCACTCTTTCTGACACTGGCCTCCTATTACAGAGCACCGTATATGATTTGGACTGTTTCTAGGATCATCCCAGTACAGCAGTTTATTTTCACTAACCTGATTGGGATGTGAAGAAATATGTTGGTCTTTTATGTGCTCCATGTTAGATTCTTGAGGATAGGGACAGGTGTAACCAGGCCCAGAATCAGACTGAAGCTGTTTGGGTGATAATATTTCATCATTTATAGTAGAAATCTGAGCTTTCTCTCTCAATTCATCAGCCAAGGACAGGTAGGACTGGTTTGCCCGCTCTGGATGGTAGAACTTACACTTGATGCCATAAGTGCACTTTTTGTCTGAGGAAAACAAAAATGGAGAAACACAATAATATCATAGGTCATCTTATTTGGGAACTGCATTCCTTCCATGTCAAAACCTAAAAAGTGTGAAAAGCCTGGTTTTGCATCTGCAGTATAAAATATGTAGTAGAAGAGATCCTCTTCTTGAGCCCTGTGCTAATCATATCTTACCATATGGACAGAGCTGTCTCTTTTGCTCTGTAGGCAGAGGCTTTTTCCTAAGGAAGTTGTCAAGACTGGGTCCATGACGTCCCAGAGGATCATCAGGGGGCATGAATCTGGTCAAATAATAAAAAAAAGAAAAGAAATGACTTACGGTTGACACCGTCATTTAAGTGTGACAAATCAGCTGGGGGCTGAACTATGCTTCTCTGAAGACGCTACAGCAATATGCTCTCTGGAACTGCATTAAGCAGCATTCACGGAAGAAAAATGTGAAACCACACAGACTCAGGCAGAGAAAGAGGCTAATTGCTTACTTGTCATTCACAAAGGAGTACATGAGGAGCCTCTCTTCGATGCATTTCTTCCACTCAGGCCTTTCTCCTTGCAGGTCACGGTAGGTGTCGTTTGATACAATCACACCTTCTGACTCATATGCCCACTTGACGATAAAACGGTCATCATAGCAAACCACTCGCTTCCCCCCAACACGGCGTGATGGAGTGAAGACCACTATTTTCCTTTTCTCAAGCTCAGTTAAGATGTGTTGATCTGAAAGTGCAAACAATCATGAGTCAGGATGCTGTGAGGAGATAATGGAAAGATACTGCAAAGGAGATACTTTATTACCCTCTTACACTGTATTTAAAACTTTTTCAAAGTATTTAACTGTTGCATGTCAAATTAAAAATTGTATACAAAGTGAGTAGCTTTGTTATGTAACATTACATACATCGGTCATCGGCATGTTCAAGTTACAAACCTCACAAAATTAATAAAAATGCATTTTACAGTATTTTACAAAGCCCCAGTAATAAATCATAACAAAAGATGACATACATACAAGGGATTGCATAACCTGTACAGTAGAAACATCCTTTCTATGTGCATGATATCATATTACTCCACCAACAAAAAGAATGAGAGAAAACAGTACACACACATAGAACATGTATGTTTTTTACACAAATTAGAAGTAAAACAAAATGAAGCAAGAAATCTGTGAACAAGAGGCCACGTTACATGAAAGCCAGACATGCTGAACTACTGATTTACAGATAACACAGTCAAACACTTTGCGCTCTTTTCAAACTAAGTGCTTCCTTTTTTTCAGGGTGACTTAACCTCTTCGCTGGTTGTCGACAACTGACTGAATTTAGTAAACTACCGTGCGCTTAAAAAAACACAGCTCTACTTCCTGATGGGGCTTTCCCAGGATTGACTACAGGCTGATTTTTACTTCCTTGTTCACAGATTAAAAATAGACGTTTGGATTACTCCACCCAGACTAGGGAGTTACTAAATCAATAGAGCCATAGATGATGATGAATCAGTTTAAAAAGGGCAGTCCACCCATCATTACATAGTTATTATTGGAATTATCAGAGATAATAGTGACTCAGCTGCTCAGCTGTGTACCACCACTAGAAAATGCACTAATTTCATCTCATATGATCACACTTGATGTTGTCTTGGCCTCATACAAAAACTACCACTTGGATAAACCTCGATTTCACAATCTTAAATGCGTTGCCTCATATCTTTGGCAAGAGTTCAGCAGTTTGACCTCCGACAACACTGAAACATTATCTCATGGTTTCTGTGGAAATGAA
Organism: Scomber japonicus; assembly: GCF_027409825.1. Lineage (NCBI taxonomy): Eukaryota > Metazoa > Chordata > Actinopteri > Scombriformes > Scombridae > Scomber > Scomber japonicus. The sequence continues at coordinate 6,356,550 of NC_070587.1, read as the reverse complement.
TCACAGGTACAGGAATATGCATACAGCTGCAGTGTTGGAGGAGATTTAAGTGGTAATCATGTTCACATTTCTTGGTAAAAGGAACTTCAGAGGGCAACACAATTAAAGGAATAATTAAAGGATTAGTTTAACATTTGGCAAACATGCTTATTTGCCTTCTGGCAAAGAATTAGCTGAAAAGTTTGATAGACTCTGTTTAATGGTAACAAAATCCATCTGCCACCTTACTACCACAACATATTAAATCTCATTTGTTTAATCCAGCCAAGAAACTGAAAGAAGAATGAGAATAAATGTGGTATAAAATAATATTTTGTGAGCTTTAGAGGAGCTGGTAGGTGAATTTTGTTACTTTTGACATGACTAGGCCAGTAGCCTCCCCCTGTTTCCTGTCTTTGTGCTGAGCCAAGCTAACCAGCTGGTGGAATATTTATCAGCCACATGTGAGAGTATTATTGATTCTTATCTAACTCTCCGCTCAGAAAGCAAATAAGTGGATTTCCCCAAACTATCCAACTAAGTGCAACAGTGACAAATGCTAAAATCAGACAAAAATAGAAGTAAAAACATTTCTGAGTAATTTTACCAAGTCATGAAAAATCCAAGACAGATTTCAGTGCTTCCATATTGACTGGGAAACACCGTGAGCGTCAGGCACGTCAATATCTTTTCTCTGTGAGAAGCATATTTCATTGAAGCTGAACCACAAATCACTGATGTCATGTTAGCTATGCTGGCATTCACCTCCCCAATGCTAGTTGCGTAGTTAAGGGATTGACTGAATTCTTTGAAAGTATAAAGACATTCCTTCTTTTGTTAAACTATTAATGCTACTATGATGTCCAGAGCAGTGTTGTTAGTAGTTTATTTCAATTCTATATTAAACAATGCCAGCTGTTTGACTTCTCTGCCTCATCTGCTTTGGTTGTACAATTCTTGTACTCTCACCTGTTATAGGGGCATCAGGTCTGGGCTGCTCCGTGCGCCATTTAGGAACAAACACAGTTATGGCTTTATGACCTCTGTCCAGGAAGAAGTTCACTGCCAGCTGGATGCCTCGGCATGAGAATACTTCCTTATTGCCGTGGCTATAAAAACAAACAGGTGAGGGAATATGAGTATAAATGACAATAAATAATTTGACAGAGAGGTGTAGACAAAAGTTACCTGATCTGTGTAAACACATGCCTGATATCTCTGTGTGATCTTTACCTCTAGCTATTACTTTGTGTGTGCTTCAGGAAGTCAACTTCATATCCATTGAGAGGCGGAGATTTTTGTAGTATGTGTCTAGAATTTGCATATTGTAGCAGTGACCTTTACAAAAACATGCACAGGCAGGGTGGTGAACGCCTCTCAGACAAATCAAGTGTAGGAAAATAAAAACGTCAGGGTCAAGCCTACATTGCAATGAGTGATGTTGTCTTAAAACATGTTATTTTACAGCTGTTTGCTCTCTCCTGTTAGACAACACAAGGTTTCATTGCCATGTCTCTGCATGCAATAGATTTTCTTTACAGGCGTTGGAATAGCTCACTGGATCACACAGATGGACATTATTAAAGCATAGCAGCTGTAAAAATGATTAAGACCATTACACAAGTTCACAATATATGTGTCATTAATGCTCACCTCATGGCAACATTGCTACCATCAATAACAACAGGCCTCAACTCTGTCTCTGTATTCTTCTTGTCCCCAAGATGTGGTGTGATGATTCTGAGAGGTCCAGTGGCCCAACTTGCAGGCAGTAGAGAGTCTTTTGGGCCTGCGCTTCTCTCATTATTGTCAGTGTTGGATATGAAAGGTGCTGTGATGGTCCTGCTCCTTACCAGCTCTCCAAGCATCGAGTTGGTGTCTGTGCTCAGGCCTAATTTCCTCAGAGCAGCCTTCACCTCTGTGGTGGTGTAACCCAGCTTCCTGAAGAAGTCCACTCTTTGCTGGAACTCCTCACTGTCTGGTTCCAGCTGGTCTGAAGTTGAGCTCTGGTCGGAGAGTGCCTGATCCATCCTTGAGCATCTGGGCCTCTTTTCAGCAGCATATATTACATCTGCCTCTGGATGATATTCATGGAGTGACTGAAGGAAAATCATATTTAATTAGAAAAACATGTTTATTCACTATAATGTCTAATGTTTTTTTCATCCTCTTAAATAGCTTAAATAATGTACTTATTCACTTCCAACTGAATCACACAGTGTTTATTATGACCTGACTTGTTCCAACTGATCATTGAAGCTAAATATTCAAATCCAAGATGTTTTGTTCAAATATATAAAGATTCTAGATGTCTTTTACATATTTGCATATAATTTTGTTTTACACATTTCTGCATTATTTAGCCAATAAACTTATTTAACACTTAGTGGTAAGAATAAAAATTACTATTCCATTCAATGGTTGTAAACAGGTTAAAGGATTATCATACAGTACATAGTACAGAGTCGAATTTAATTAACTTTAAGCTCTTGAATACATTATATACTTTTTATTCCCTCTTAACACGCTTGTCAGAATTGTCAGTTGCCATTTTCCATGTTTTGGGGTATATTTTATTATTTTATGGATCTGTTAAATCTACAAATCCATCCATTAACTTTAGTTTCATTGTGAGTAATAGTTGTAACTGCCTGATGCTGGTCTGTCAAACGTGTTTAATCATCTGCGGTCAAAATCAAATGCAAATAACTCGCCCACCACGCTTAGTAGCCACTGGCCTGTCCTCCAGATATACATGAGTCTGATCGCCTAGTCAGCTTTTCTGACAGCCTCTGTTAGTTAAATAAAGCAAGCTGAACATAACAGGAAGAACCGCTAAGCTGCTTTACGCACAAATAGCGCGGTGTATGCACACAATAGACTGACTGTATGCTTATGATAAGATTTAATTTATTTCCGAAAACACACCGAGTGATTACAGCTACCTGGTGCTGGTGACAAACTAGTTTCTACTACAAACCGGCGGCCAGGTTAAGTTACAGCCCATTTCTCGTCGACAAATCTCACTACAGAGGAGAACTTACCTTCACTGTGAGTCTCTTTCCACTCTTGTTCCATATGTCAGCAGTCACTTCACTCCTGTTAATGTTTCCAAGTACAGTAACTTTGACACAGTTTCGACTTCATAGCGCCTCCCTCTTGACAAATGATTTCTTCCCTTTTCTCTTCCTCCAGACAGAGGCATGCAGAGCCATGAAACATTTGCATATATGCGAGATAAGATAAGGTGTTCATTTTCCTCTGCCTGTCAGACAGTCACATGTAGTAAAGGAAAAAAAAACAAACACATTCTTTATTGGGGTTGTTTGATGTTAATAATTACAAAGGCAATTAAAGCAATGACACTTTTGTTGTCAGAAATGTTGACCTTAAAGTGCTTCAAGGAAATTACTAAATTAGAACTAAATTAGATTATTTACATGAAAACAAAGTGACAGAAAAGTGTATTAAAATCATATAGCCTAACATTAGGTAGGCTACATTAAGATAAAGGAAAGTGTCCCCCAAGGTCAAAAGACGCCCACCCATAACTCAGCACGTGCTCAACATGTAGTAACAAAGCTGTCTTTTCACTTTGTGGCCTTTATACTGTTCAGGCTGGCATTTGTCCCTTTTACTAACCTATGTTTTGGATTTTTGTACAACAGAATTTTAAGCCATCTATTTTATCTTTGTTGTTGTTGTTGTTTTAAGGTTGTTAACAAAGGTTATATATTTTTATAATCCAACGAGGAGACTGACGTGAGGAATCATTCATTAGTTCAGAGATAAATAGCCTACTATATTATTATATATTATTTTATATTATTATAATATACTATCATTGTACTAATAGAATTTTCTGGGATAAGACGCCCTCTAGTTGTTTGGAGTAAAACGCTCCAATCTTTCACTTATTTTTCTATTTAGTCAGATTTGTTTTGACCTAATACAATGTCTTCATGATGTTTGATAGAGCAAACTAACTGCTAACCACAATTAGCATCTAGATAATACATATTAAATATATATATATAATATTGAAGAATAAACCATCATTTAGTCACACACATTCTACTTATTTTTTTGTATAGCCCAATATCACAAATCACAAATTTGCCTCAGAGAGGTTTACAATCTGTACAGCAATACAACCACAACTTCGCCTTTTAAAACATTCAGTTGTACTCAGGGAACACAACAAATGAAATGCTTTATTTGAGAGCATTCTCTAATAATTTATTTGTAAAGCATCATTCATACAAAAAAATAATAACTGTATGTCAAAGTGCTTTACAACAGAACTAACTACATGCACCAAGTGCTTCAAAAAGAAAAAGATATGAAATGAACATGTAACACATGTACATCTACATAACATGGAACATAAAAACGACTTGATAATAGATAATTACTAAACATAAGATAAAATAAAGTGAAAATATGATACATAAAATGTGTACAGTGGTGGTAATTTGAGACTTAATAAGCAAAAACTTAAATAGTATTTCATCATTTAAATAATCAAATGCATAAATGTACAATATATACAATTCATGTAAATTCTTTATTCTATTATTTATTATACTTTACATTACTTTTTAAAATCGGGTTGGTTTGTGCAAGATCATACTGTACTGTTTTTTTCTCAGTAAATAGTAGTAGTAGTCTGTATATTCCCCACATAATGTTAACAGCAGCTCAAATCTGTTTGTCCTATTATTCGGCCACTAGATGTCATCCTTGCTTCATTTTATCCGACTCAATGAACGCTGCTCTCATAAGGAAGATTATGGAAGATGTTGGTCTGCAGATGACTATAACTTGAATAGGACGGTGGTTAAGCTGTGAAGTCCTATGTAGTGTGTGTGTGTGTGTGTGTGTGTGCGTGTGTATATGTGTGTGTAATGTGTGTGTTTGTGTGCGTGTTTGCCTCCAACTCATCGTTGCTGGCTGCAGCTCATTGCCCTGCAGTAATATCAGGCCTTGCAGACACCTGGGACCAGTGGTGTGGGCCCTCGAAGGAGGCAACCGCTTGGCAACTGGCCCTGATTACTTTCTCCACTCTCTGGAACTCAACTCTGTATATGCCATTAAACAGCTCCACACAGTGTGATCCCAACTCGACCGTGCCATTAACCCCGTACACAAAGGGTTGTTTACAAACACACACATACACACACAACCCCACCCACACACCCAACCACCCACGCACGCACACACACACACACGCACGCACACACACACACACACACACACACACACACACACACACACACACACACACACACACACACACACACACACACACACACACACACACACACACACACACACACACACACACACACACACACATTCAAGCTCAGACTAAAAGACAGAAAGATACAGCAGCACACAGACATGAATTCACACCTTGGTACACGTGAGCTCTCCATGACTTTATATATGGGAGAGATTCCAAGTGCATTATGAAAAAGTTGTATCACCCTTGGCATGGAGGATACTTATATGGTATTTTATTGAATTCAATCTTTATAAGCTCCATTTAGCCTATAGGAGATTGCGGTTGAGTGTATTGTTTTGTAATTTATGACTAGATTACTTTGGAAGGCGTTATTGTCATCCAGAAAGCTATTGTTAAGTAATGCAAATCTCGAATCTTGCTGAGAATCCAAGTGCCCACGATTGGATGAGATTAGTGCAGATTGGATATTGTGAACATCAAACGCTTATTTCCTTAACATCTTGAGGGAGGCATTGCCCTGCTCAAAGGCATATCTTTTTCCTCCAGGCAGGTGCAGTTTGGCAAGGCTTGTTAAACCTGAGACAGTTGATCAAACATTCAGCCAGGCTCATTGTGCTGCTGAGAGCTTTTGGATGTGGTTGGGATAGTGCGGTGCTGATAAAGCCAGCTTTGTAGTGCCTCAGTGCTAGCTTCCCTTTGCTATTCCTTTCATTGACTGCCCGGGTCAGCCGTCTGTCAGAAAAATTAATTTTTGTATGATTTCTTTAAAAAGAACCAAAGTAAAGAAAAGGCAGCCTTTAACTGGAGTAATCCATCTTGCGCCAATGGTGTCAGAGTGATTCACGATTTCCAATTTAGCCACGGTTTGAATCTAAAGTAAATCAGGCAGGACGGCTCCACCCTTTGTGCAGCCGGACGACAAACCCTCAGTGACAAGAGCTCTCAAATGAACATATCCCGCACATTCATCTTGTTCATTTATTACTTCAGACACCCCTCTGCTTGTCCTACACAGATCAGCAAGCAAAGACCTCCTGGCATTGTGTGTGAGTGTAGAGGAGGTAAGGCATTAAAGCTGGCTAGGTGGGTAGCACTGATAGAATATTGTATAAAAGAGCAAGAGAATGGAGGAGAATGGAAAGGTCCCCGGTTTTGAGTCTGTGTTTAATTAGATTTGCTTTGATTAGTGATGACTGAATTGCCTGAACAGGATGTGAGAAGAGAATTGCAGTGTAGCAGCTACATTAGTCTGCTGGTCATGGACATTTACCCTCTGAGATATACATTGGAAGCATTGTGTTTAAGTAGACATCATTTACCCTGTTTTATTCTAGTTTCTCTTAATTGGAGTTGTTTGTTAACCTTTTATTGGTCAGCAATTAACAGGGTGTGGTTTAAATTTGTTTTACTGTACATACAAAAGAGACTTAATGAGAATAATTTGTTTTATTTCAACAATAGATCAAACAGCTGCAGTTCCCTATAGCTCTATGGAGTTTTAAACTTATTTTAACTTATTGTGTTGGTTTTAGGGTCTCCAACTGTACTGTTTTGGTTCACTAAGAACTCACAAACATTGTTATTAAAGTGACAAACACAACTCTAAATGAATGCTAATGCTGCTCTGTCTCTGCAGTATATGCAAATAAGTAACTGCTTGCTAGAAACATTGTTTTATCAACTTAAAAGGCATTCATATAAACATGTCACTGTTTATAGCTTGTTCTTTCTGCCCTGCTGCCCTCAACTGTATTTTTAGAATATGGGTGAACTGAGCCTTTAACTGTCCAAAATTCATGCAGACGCTCACTTCTTCACTGGAAATAAATGTGGTTCAGCCAGCCATAGATCATTTAAAGATCATTGTGTATAGGTGTACTGGATCCCAGCCCTTGCAGCTGTAACCTCAGCATGGAGCCTCGGCTTCGTCCAAGAGCACCAACAATGTTCTGATTAATTGTTCCTGTCAGCCCAGGTCATTTAGGCTTACCTGTTATTCTGCATATTACTCATATCTGTTCTAACCAAGGTGCACATTCACAGCAGTGCATGAGGATGTACATTATGAGTACATGGTCCCACTCACACCCATATGGTCACTAGCACACACAACAACACACAAACAAAACCCCTTTCCAGTGCCTGGCCTCATGTGTGATAGCAATTCATGCTCAGGCAGTCAGGCAACGCTTCAAGGTGCTCATTACTATTGATGTCAGAATGCACAACAAGAAGTGATGGCTGAACCTCCTGCAGTCTGTACTGTTTAAAGCCGAGCTCCTCTCCCCCAGCTGTTGCTCTGTCTTCACTTAGGAGGGGAGACTGTGATGATTAATGCACCTCTGCTGGGATCTCGGGGAAAGAACCTGGAGTTTCTGCTGAAGTGCTTCGCTCACATTGTGGTGATTCAGTCACACAATAACTGTGCTGCAGAGCAACGCTGAAAAATAACTGCATCAAAATTGAAAATCATAACGGTCTCGCATTCTGCCATGTGTGCCACTGTGCTGCTGGAGACAGATTAAGCCGATGCCTGTTTGCTCTGAGTATTGTCTTGAATGTGCTGCTCTTTCTCAATGTTAGCTACCATTTTTTTCCCAAAAGTTTTTCAACGTGTGGCAGTCTTTATCAGTCAAAGAAGTTTGTAAGAGTAAAGCATAAGGAAATCATATTGTGTCACTGGTATTGGTATATAATGGTGGTAAATTATGGTTTATGGCATCTTAAAAAGTGTTTGAAAGAAGATTAATTGATAGGAACTTCCTTACTGCAAAGTAAAAAATGTAATATAGTTTCATGGTTTGACAGGTATTCTGTTTTTACTTTGACATTTGTCCCCCTCGGGGCTCCTGTTCCTTGCTGAGGTGTTCAGTGTTGGTTTTTAACCTGTATACTGATGAGACAAACTTCATTCGGCACAGTGGGGGTGCTGAACGCTGGAGATACTGCTCATCTCTGTGAATAAAGTTATTCAGAGCTTTCTTGTCTCATCAGTGCCTGCAGGGTTTGGGTCTTTGTAGTCTTTGTAGCTTTGCTGTTAGTTAAATAATAGTTTAATAGATTCTAGTCACTTCAGATTTCTTCTGTATAAAAAGCACAATTGTTAGTTGGAATTTCCTGAATGTATTAGAAAAGTAGAATTAACACAATTCAAAATTTGATCAGATAAAACACTCCAACATTTATCATCACCAAATAATCATGTAATTGTAGGAAATGTATTAATTACCATCACTGTATTTACAATTTACAGTATTTCCAAAATCTATTGGTGTGGCTTGCCCTCTAGTGGTCAAACAAGGAAAACACAGACGTGGGCACTTTTGTCTACACCATGATAAATTTAAAGATGCTGTACACACAGAAGGATTCAAGATTTCAAATACTTAAATACAAACATTTTAACTTTGTAGTACATATTTCTTTTCAAAAAGATAGAGGGATGGCAAATGAAGTGTAAAATGAGTGGAGAAACAAAACGAAGACACTTCCATACAGGGAGTGAGGGGTCACTTGAATGGTTTGATGAATGATAAAAAATAATCTCCTTCGGGAGAGTTGTGACCAGCATGTTCAACAGTGTATACCCTCACCATATATATGCTTCTCTTGACCAGTGATAAATATGATTTTAGTTATCGTGGGAGAAACACTGAAGAGGAAAATCCAAACTTTGTGCTAAAGGGTTCAAGTGTGTTTAAGAAGTGCTGGAAAACGAAATAAGAGCCATCAATCCAGCTGGGGGTGATTTTTATTTCTTTCTTTCTTTCTTTCTTTCTTTCTTTTTTTTGCCAGTTTATACCCACAGGGCCTTTGTGGGGGTGTTGACAGTTCTTGTGCTCCACTCTGTATTTGTGGGCATTAGTTTGCTGTCAGTAGTATACCATGGGGCGGCTGTTGCCATTAGCTGTTAGATTTCTTATTCACACCCAGTGGGAGCAAACTCTCAGGAGCCACGCTGCCAACTGGCTGAGATAATGTACAGTAGGCCGTGATCCCCGACTTTGTCCTCTGTGGCTGGACTAAATCTAGTCTTTCAGGCATTTGTATCTTTGACCAGTGACACACATAAAGTACAGTAGGGCTGTGTTTAAGAATTATTTACATTATTTATTAAGCTGCCAATAATTTTCTTGATTGGTCAATAAAACATTATTCCAACAGTCCAAGGACCAAATACATTCAATTCACAATAAAAAAGCAAATTCTCACATTGGAGAATAACCTGATGCATTGAAAGACAAAATCTTACAGTAGAAGTAATTGGAGAAAAGGCAAAGTACAACTACATGCAGTATTAATACAACATAAATGGGGCAGCACATTGTCATAATAAAAATAATGAGAATATTTACTTCCAATTCTTCCTTTATAAAAAATAACTTCTTGTTATTAATTTGAACCATTCAGCAAAGTCTGGCTGTTTTTTTTACTCTTCCGTTGGTGGAGAACAATCCTTGCAGCACCATAAATGTTGTTTTTCATCCTGTATTATGAAGCACTTTGGGCTGCAAATGTGCTGTACAAAATGTACTCGACTACCATATAAGCAGTTGGTCTGAGTGCTGCCACAGTGTCTGAGGAAGTTACATTTTTTGGCAGTTCTTCATTATGATTTGCTCATAAATTCCCAATTTGATTCCCAGAGATGCATTTAATATACATGTGTTCAGAAAGGTTTGACATTGAGCAGTTCAAGGATGGACATGGGTCAGAATTCCTGGATGCATAGATGGATGTGTGGATCAGTATACAAGAAAGCTCGAAGTGTTTAAGTTGATCATATTCAATGCAGAAAACGTGGAAGTTGTACAGTTTAATGAAAAGGCATTATCCCCCTTGTCATGATTAATGAAGGTCTTTGGATATGACAACGGATTCTGTGATCACTCCATTCGTAACCTCCCCTAAAGATTGATATGGTACCTTACCCACCCTGTGGACCACTATCATGCTTTTTATTATGTGAGCTTTGGGGGGCTGTACTGTGTGATTTTGACGAGCTCTAAATCACTTATCTTCCACTGAGGAAAAGACTCAAACCACTAAGAGAGAATGATACTTCTTCTTTTTTTTTGCGCTTGGTTGCTTTCCAACAGTTTATAGAGCTTTTAACCCCACACCAGGCTTTGTTTTCCTCTCCTCAGTGATGTGTAAAAATGTAATTCTTCCTTATCATGACCCAAACATGCAGCCATTTATCCAGCGACTGCCAGTTTTTATTTGCTCAGCTTCAGTTCGCTTGTCAGCCTCATGCCATGAATACCTGAAATGGAATTTTGAGTGGTTAAACACAGGTCGTAATTCACTATTTTTTCTTTTCTAATGAAATTATTACAATACAGTACTATGCACATTATGTTGTTTTTTTAGCTTTGGGGCTTCATAGTGGGTATGATTTCTTTTCATTCCCTTGCCAAGAACATTAACAGAATTTTTTGGATAATTGTAAGAAATGCTAATGGAAATTAGAGCTTTTGGGTTGTAAAATTGCAGAAAACAAATATTATGAAGGTGGATGAATCACCAGTAGAATTAGTATTGCTAATATCAGTAATGAGAATACAAAGGGAAATTCTAGCAGGAAGCATTTATGATCCATGAGACAGAGAGGGCGTAAATCAAATGAAGATCAAGATTTTTTTTCTAAGACGACATAAGACATGAACTAATGTGATGATATGATGCTCAGTAAAGTAGAGTCAGCAATAAGCAGCCATGCAGGCGGTCCAGATCTGCAACACATAAGCAATCTCTGTTTCTAGTAAAGCGGGACTGTGGGGGAAATAAGTAACGTTTCAATTACAGTATACATGGAAAGGGCATCTCTGCAGCACGATTGATATGTCATTCTAACAATGTCCAATTAAAAAGAGAGAATGCTTTCATTATTCTTTTATTAGAATACCCATGCCTGAAACTGCATTGAAAGACATGCATCTCCTGGTTAAAGGTGAGAATCCATCAGGCGTGAAATGAGTACAGCACACATAAAATAATTCATATTTCCCCCATGGCTGCCATAAATTAGTTTTGCAATTATTGAGTGTGTACTTGTGTGTGTGTGTTTGTGTTTTAATGCCAGTGAAACACGCAATATAGTAATTTTATGATTGCTTTTATTTTTATGATGATTTATAATTTATTGGCATTTCTTAATAACTTTGAACTGAGCATTAGACTCTGAGCATTCAAGACTCAGATAAATGAGCTTAAGTGCTAGCTGTCAGGAAACATGTTCACTTGTCTAGAGCTAACTATTGTACCAGTAAACATATTTCACTTTTGTTGTTCAGATGTTTAACATAAAAAACAGAACTTCAAAACTAATTTTTAAAATTCCTTTTATAACAAAAACAAAAAACAAAACAAAAAAAGTAGTTTGGACCCTCTCCTTCCTTTCTTCTTCAAACAGGGCCCCATTTCACAAAAATGGAAAAATTGTGGCAGTGTCATGTTTCAAAGATGACTGTTGCTTGAAAACAACCTATAAATCTCGATTAGCAAAATGTGTCAAAGTGAGCAAAAGGTAAATTAAGTCATGTCACAAATCATAGTGTGAACTCTTCCCAATATTCAGAAATCTTTTTTACATTTCAAAGTTCAAAATTTAAAATATAAATCACAAAAACCCTGATATACTACTTACTGCCTGCAGGTGGTGGAAGTGTCAGAACTGTATTTCTGTAAACTATGCCTGTGTCTCTGCTATTGGATGATATCTAGTGCTTCAATGACACTACGTTTTTGTTGACTAGTCAAATGTACTCTTTCTCTATTCACATGGAGACAAGAGGGGCACAAGTTTACATGAAATTGAACTTTGCTTGAGTATCTTCCGTGTAACTGGCATTGCATGAAAGGAACACTTATGCAAAGAGAAATGGCCTGCGGGGTCTTTACCATGACCCAGTTCAAACTTAGCAGGAGGCAAGAAAGCTCTTCATGCTTTCTCCTTTTCTCGAATACATGGAAATGATGGAATACATTAATGCCAATGAAAGACTATGACCTGACACACAAATCAATGGCAATAAATATGTGCCTGACAAACTAAAAAGATGGGTAGAGCATTCTGTTAGTTCCCCTGTGACAAGACTGTGGAATACAGTAGCTCAAGTTCTTAACAATACGGTAAATAGTCTTAAAAAATAAAAAAATAAAAATATTTAACTATATATATATATATACATATATTTATATACATATATATATATATATATATATATATATAGGGTGATTGAATCTGTGCACTCCCACTCCACTAGCTACCTCCTCCAGTTACAACATTGGACCTAATTATCCTGTGTAAGCGGCAGCCTGGGGATAAGCCGCATCTGAATACTCAAAACTGTCTGTTATACCTCACAATTTAAACCTGCGTAACACTGGTTATCAGCATTTTCTCCTGCTTCAAGCTTCCCTTCCCTTTTCTGAAGAGCATAATTGTCTTGATATGCTCATCACGTACAGCATGAAATGTTGATTCCACCTTAATTATCTTCCTCAGGGGTCATCGCTGTGACTTCTGCAAAGTAAATAAAGCAGCTCTGCATCCACAGAGGCGAGCCTTGCGGTGTTACTTAGCTGCCACACTATTTTAAGTCAAGCCCAAATGAATGCCTCATTCGCCGTAATTAAACAAGCCACCTTGACACATTTCAACAATTAACTTTTAATCACTTGGATCTTCCTAAATCAAATTCTCATGGCTGACGTTTATAACTCAGTCTTCTCCGTGGCTGGAGCAAAGGGTCAGTCTCATCAAATGAAATTCAAAATAAATCATGTGAGGTAATTGAGAGTGTCAGAGGGGCCAGTCTCATTTGGTGACCAAATGTGTCTCCCGATTGGCTGCTGAAAAATCAGGTATTACCTGCCAGCTGAAAGCCATTTGGTTCATGGTCTGTGGTGTTTTTAATTAGTTGAGAAATAGTATTCGCTCCTTATTACTGTCGACTGTTGTACACAGTTTCATAAAAAATGCTGTGGTTTTCACAAACCCTCACCATCTGTTTCAAGAAATACATCCATTTCACTCCTCAAACTGAACACTAAAAAAAAAATAAAATCAGCAATGTCATGATGGCTTTTGTGAACGACGAAAGCAAAACCAAAGCATAGTTCATATTGACAGTCCCATCTGCATGTGTCTTATTCATTCTTTTCACTCATGAGTAAATTGAAGCAAACCTTAAGTCAAACTCGGGATGTTTTTTCTACACTGAAACCCAATTACACTTCACTTACTGTAGACAGCTAGGCACACTGCACTCCACATTTCAAAGGAAATGTCTGCTGGCTGTGTCACAACATAAGTGTTTTAGCAAATTTAAGATGATTCACTTCTCTCTGTTTTGACTTCCAACAGCAACGGAAGATAAATACAATTATATTAACTTTATTTCACAGGAAGCTACTGTATCACAGAATGGATTGCTTGTTTCAGTAGTAAAATCAAAGTCATCTGTTTAAATTTGTTTGGAGAAAAATCAAGGTTTGCATAAAAAGCATTCAAATAGATTGCCATATCTATTTATACTGTAAAATACCTATTAAGCAAAGCAAGCATGGATGAATATAGGTTGACTCATTACTACAATTTTAATCAATTGTTTGTGTTCTACTTGAAGCTAAAGTCAATGGTTGTTATAAAATGAAATGAATCACTTATTTATTTCTGTTAGGTACTTTTTAATGTACAGAACTGAATTAAGAGATAAGGGTGGCCCAGGAGAAATGCTAGTGCAAGTCAAAGCATTTGTAAACTAGCATACTCATAAGATATTTATTAATGCATGAAATGTATGTTTATACCCAATCCCAGCTCCATTTGTGACCTCAGCATTACCTTACTCTGTGATTTTGTCACATTGTATTCCCAATACAAACCAGTTACCCTGCAGCAGGTTGCATCCTCAAAGGTATTTTTGTGATCTCACAGATGTCAACTTTTTGCCCAGAAATCTCCGCCCTGCTCTTTGCCTTCTTTGTATGACAAGTCTGCTGTGCAGGCTGTGGCTGGCACAGCCTGTGAAAATATTAGATTTAGATATTGGTTTCTCCTCAGGTAAAGGATTTATCTTTCTTGGTAGACGGACGATATCTGTCAGATCATAAAAAATACCTTTAAAGATACAACCTTCTGCTGGAAAAAAGGACAAGAAAATGAATTTAATTTTCCCCCTAAGGTATGCGTATAAGGAATAATCTGTGACTGAATTACAGAGTAATTTACTGAGATGGCAGATGGGGGTTACCCAGTCCTTACTTGTAAAGACACTCTTCAAATTGGAACAGCTAACATTTTGACATTTATCAGCACATGCATCCAGTGGTGAAATACAACTAGGTACATTTACTCTAAATACGTTGAGTATTTCAGTTTTATGCTACTCGACACTTCTACTTCATTATATATTGTACCTTTTATGTCACTACATTACTTTGAGAGCTATAATCACTTGTGAGGATACGATTGTAGACACAAAATGTGATGAATTATTAGAATGTGATGCACTGTTACAGATTTAATGACCCAACAGCATAAAAAGAAGTTTAAATCAAATGTTAGAGCTACCTTATAGCTCTAACATTAAAATGCTTCTTACATGTTATTGGTCAATAACAATAATAATCCAATACTATTATATTGTATATATGACAATGTATGATGTCCTGAAAAATGTAATTGTGCATAACAAATACGTTTTGATTCTATTTTGATCATTATGTGAATGAAGGGTTTTACTTATAATGGAATATTTTTAACATTGTAATATTGCACCTTTTACAACCTTTCAAATTTAAGATGTGAGTACTGATTCCACCACTGCAGTACTTTAGAAATGCAGATTATTTCATGTATTGGAACAAAAGAAAAAACTCCTTTCACTCTTTTACATTTTGTATGGTATGTTAAGGCAGTAGGAGGCTCTGATTGCCAGCTACACAATTTAGAGCCCTTTAATGACTTGGCCAGCTGTACAGGAGGTATAAAGAGAAAGAGGAAACACTGTGGAGACATATGAAGCAAGGAGACTAACCCCACCTGCTGACTGGTGCTACTTCCCAAGTGAGGAGGGAGAGCAGGGTGCAAATATGGCCCTGAGACAGAGGGTCTGTCACAGTGTAGCCAATGCCAGGCTGATTTCACGGTTGATGTCCCCCAGAGAAGAGAAAGATGTGCTATTGCTGCCTGTCATAATATTCTCCACCGACAGGGGTCACTCTGTGTTTAGTAAAAACGACTGGCAGCCGCTGGGAAAAATAGTAACGAGGGAGAAAAGGGTAATCAGGATGCAGCATGACTAAAGGTGAGTTTGGAGGAAAAATTACACTGGTGAGAGTGGGTGGTCAAGGGGGAAATGACATACAAGATGAGCGTGGACATTTTGGGGGCAAACAGATTGATCCAGGCAAATTAGCCAAACACCAGTCGGGTGGACAGGTATATAGAAAGAGAAAAAAGACAGATGGACATACAGACAACAAGGGCAAGGGGGATGGATGAAGGAAATGGAAAAAAATTAGATTGGAAAAGGGAGGAGATGAGAGACTCCAGTGGGCTGGATACCATTTGGCACCAAACTCCTCTAGTGTTTTTGCTTCTTGTAAACTGATCAGTGAACACGCTAAAAGTTCCAGAAATTCCAGTAGCTCAGAGATGGCTATGGGATATGATCCTTAGGGAGTGAAAAGGATGGATTAGTCTATTTTTATTGCTTGGCAAACGCACCCAACAGCCCTGTCTGCTCATCAATCATTCACAGTATACCCCTATTCCCCAGTAAGCTGCCCCCTTGTCCTCTCTTTTCTCCTTCCAAATTCTCTCTTTCCCTTTCCCATTCTTCTTACGTTCTGTCTCTTCTCCGTTGTCAGTCCTCAGAGCCTCGGAGCACAAGTTGAGATACATTAAAGATGAATTGGCACGGATCTTCCCATAGGATCCTGTCTTAAGTTTGTTGGAGTGAAGTCTGTTTCATTCTTGCCTCACTTCTCTATTGGTTAGCACTAATGTGAAGTGAGAGTTGAGGAGTTGTTTTCAAGGTAATCCTCCTCCCCAACAATTAGCAAGAGTTTATAGGCATCCAGCCAAAGCATTTTACTCACAATTTAACAGCCAAGAAAACTCCTTGTTAAAGAACTGCACTTTCATGTGACTGCATAACACTGCTCCAGCTTGCCTGGAATAGAATTGAATAGAATGAAATAGAATAAAATCTGAGGTTGACCCCCCACTCGTATAGGAAGCCTCCGCTCTCCAGAGACAGTGCAAAACTTATTTTAGTGCAGCATTGCTACAGAGCTGAAGCCTTGCAAAGAGGACCATCAGCATATCTGATGTCCAGAGTTCATAGATTTGAAGTCCAAATATTTGAGATTTTTATGAGCCACTTAAACTCACTTGGCCAGCAGTATGCCTTTATTTGATGTGGGTTGATATCCTCAACATTTGCACAACCTAGCTTAATATAGCCTAGCTGAACCTATGTGCGCAAGCTGCCGACATTTAAAAGTGGATTTGTTTCAGCACCAAACTCAATTAAGATTCTGTATGTACACTAATTGATTTCTCTGAAGCAAATGAGCAATGAGAAGCCAGCCAGTACTGAATAATAGATTCTATAAAACACTCCTTGCTGTTTAAAGGCAGACAGCCTTGTGGACAACACTATTAAGCCCCTCCTCCCCACACCCTTCAATACTATTTTTATCTTGGTCAAAAAATGATTTAATGATTCTTCTCCTCTCAGAGATTAGAAAGTAATTTCACTGTTCCAAACTGTTTATTTGAGGAGCAAATGAATTTTCCATGCAAGCCACCCTGCTCTAACTTTTCTAACAGATGTTTGAGTGTCTGTGTTGCATCCTAGGTGATTAACCCTGGGTTTCGATTTACTAAATTTGGATGCTCCAGATTCTACTCAGCACTGTTGTGGGATCTAAGTGCTCGCACACAACACTGAGGTGCTTCCTTATCTATTTTTTAAAATCTGCCAACCACGAGAAATGAAAATCATGTGAAGTGTATGGTAAGCCATTACCATGAGCAGTGTCACAGTCCATTTTTTATTGCACTGAGACTCAATTTGTTTCCTTAACAACCTCTTCCAATGCTGAATTCATATGAGAGAAATAATAATCCTGCCTACAATGTAGAAACAACAGTAAGTTTCTATTTCTTTCAATTTCTCTGAATTATGAGTACCATAAATTATTTTGGGATTGCTTTGGGATGCCTCTCAAAATCAAACACATCACATTCAAAAGTAGGATGTACTTGTTCTCTGTAATGCAAGTTGTCCTCAAAAGAAATGTGTGTGTGTATGTGTGTGTGTGTGTGTGTGTGTGTGTGTGTGTGTGTGACTGACTGGATTGGCTAGAGCTCCCCTGCGCACAGTTAAGCCACAAGAGCTCCTCATGTCAATATTAGTGTTTACATTCACACTCAACTGTGACTCAGTTTGGTACTTCTGAGGATGGATGGTTAATCTTGCCTTATGTCGCTCTTAACATCCTTGGCAACTGGCCGGATTTATAGACTAATGACTCTGTTTGTGTGGACTGGGAGCAGCAATTAATTCAACACAGTGTTTGTAGAGTGAATCAGCGACTTATGGTATTTTATTTCCCCCCAGTGATGATACCATTTACTTCACCTTGTGCTCCATTAACTTGGTTCTCTGTGTTCTGGCTTGGTGGGTTTTGTTACTTTAATCCAGTTAATGATTGTCTGTTTGCTTATTGTTATAGAAGACATAACGCTCATTTCCAGTCTCTATATCTATTCTGGGGCTCTACTTGAATATCTTTGCATGATTCACAGTTAGAAGAAACCTCCTTTATTTATCTTCTGCCAGCCCTTTATGCTGCCACCTCAGTTCAGCCTCTGTCTGAAACAGGCCATTATAGCTTCTGTCTATTTGAAACTTCCTCCCGACGAGCCCACTCTATTCTGATT
Source organism: Scomber japonicus (assembly GCF_027409825.1). NCBI lineage: Eukaryota > Metazoa > Chordata > Actinopteri > Scombriformes > Scombridae > Scomber > Scomber japonicus. Next base: position 6,338,359 of record NC_070587.1, on the reverse strand, counting down.
GATTACATAAACAATAGTAGTCAGATTTGGCTTCATTTTTATCATTCTTCACTCAACAAATAAACCTCTTAAATACATTCAGACATGTTCAAGCTAGGATTTGAGCATGTGAGTGAACAATGCAAACAACCTGTCGAACAACGTTGGCAGAACGGACACATGTCTGTGGGCATGCGGGTGGCAGCATTTTCACACGTTCACCTTGAGTTTTGGAACTTTCACATCCGACATTGTTTGCTGTATATTAAACAGAAAATCACAAAAGGCATGACATGTCATTTAAGACACTTTTTGTGAAAAAAATGCCCTGACAAAATTACAAGTCCAACTTCCTTTTCACCAAATGGCACTTTTGCATGAAGTCTGAACAAAAAGAAAGCTCATAACACGTAAGTTAATGATTTTAATCCCTGCACTAGCTGGGAGAATCAATGTGGTGAAATGATCAGTATTAAATCCTTTCTGTTAATAGTTGTTTTCTTGTTGCAAAGCTGCACCAATTCATTCCTCATATTTACAGGGGGTTTGTCATTAGCATTTAGCCTAATGCGTTTGGTTTTACCTCCTGCAACCTTAGTGTTTTGGTTCAGTCTCACAATCCTTTTTACCATTTCAAGGAGCAGGAAGCTTTTTTCAATAAAAAAGACTGGAGACCAAAAAAGGCTAAATGGAGAATGAATATTTCAGACTTCAATCAGATTGCAAGAAACATAACTCCAAATGAGTGCTAATGTTGCTCTGTGTTTGTGCTAACAGGCAATTGTTTGCTAACATTACAGTTACTTTATAAGGTGATCAAAGGTCAAAGGTCAAAGGTTGTGTTCACATATTTCTGCTTCCCACATGAGGACCAAAAAAATCAACCAGCTACTTTGATTGATGTTTTAAATTCCTTTTTGTGTAGCTACTCTATAGCACTAGCCACAACTTAAACTGTTCATTTCATAGGAATGCAGTTCATAGTGCATGACAATAATAATAATGTTGAACTTGCTACATACCACTCAGATGCCCCTGTGCAAGGCAGTTGAACTCCAAAACTTTGTAGTGAAGTTGGTGAAGACTCTCTGGGCAGTGTAAATGTATGAATCATTACTTTCAACTCCAAGTTGTTGCTGTAATGAGAAAGATTTCTCCAGCAGTTATATATAAGAGTTTAAACATTTTTTGCTCTGGATTTTTGTGTTTGCGCTTCACATCCAGCAAAGACAAATGATGTGTGTCTCTTGCTAATCTGAGGTTTTATATGTCGCCTTTGGAGATAAATCAAGATAGCCCACATGCCACATCAAAGCATCAAAGCAGACTGAGATGCAGATGGACTTTGTGTCCCTTCATTACACATGCACTAAACCTCTTGGCTGTGATTCACTTGCCACTGGTGAAGGGGTCTGTGGCCACTTAACCAGCTGTTGCCCGAGCCCCTGTGATAATAGTCAAATACATTTTTTTCTCTCAGTGAATATCACTGGCGCTAACTCTGTCGCTAAACGCTCTTCATAAAACCTCATTGCCTGTGTCAGATAATTCTTCCCCTTTTTTATGATTGTCTGTCTTTCTGTCTCTTCCACCTTGTCTCTCACTTGCTGCTCTTCTGTCTTACACTCACACAAAGACCCACACAAGCACACACAGATGCACACATGCACATAAGTTCATGTGTAAGGATGGGATCTGGGTGCCATGACAACAGGGAACATCAAAATCCAATTAAATGGAACTTCCTCCCACTTCACCAGACCGACAAATAACTTCCTCCTCCCCTCTTCTCCCCTTTGCATGAAAATAACTTTAGAATGTTTAAGTTATTCACATCTGCACTCTTGTAAAGTTGATAAGATTAATACGTCAAATTAAACTGGCGGTGGAGGGGATGGGGGGTTGAAATTTCTTCAGAATGAAAACATTGTAACCCCCACCATTTCCTTCTGCATGAATGCAATTTCTTTGGACATGGAAATGCATGACATAATATGAACACAGAGTGATAATGGTCCTATGACGGCATAATAAGAACACTCATGCATGTATAATGCTCATCATGCATTAAATTTCTTTCTCAATGCATTTAAAATGGGTGAAAAAAATCACACTGCTGAACATGCCTTTAAGGGTAATATAGTTTAAATAATTAGTCACCATTCTCCTGACATGTGCCATATTGGATAATGAATGTTCAATGAGATGATCTATATGCAGAAAGAAGGCAACATGATCTACTGCACTTGTAAAATGGCACACTGACATACTGTGGCAACTTCCACGAGACCTGGGTTTGTGTAGCTTTGCAGCGAAGCATGCATCTGTAGATCCCCATCTGCCGCTGGGTTTCCATCGTGTGTTAAACGGAGTGGGCATCATCAATCACTGCCACCCCCACATGGGTACTGCCAAGCCCCCAGAGAGAGATGCAAGAGCTGGGCAAGACAGAGAACCAGGCTCCCTGCCTCCAGAGAGAAGCAGCTTACATATCACCCCTCCGAGAGGCTGGCCTGGTAATGTCCCTCAAGGGCTGCCTTCATGCTGTGCTCAGTGACTGCTGGGGGACAGACTGCTGCTGCAAGACTACACGCATGAGACTGAACACCACATTAACGCCATGGCGAGCCTTGGGAGGCCTGCCACTGCAGATTGAGAGGCCAGGCCCACCACCACAATTAAAAAGAAAATGATTAACAATTAGCCTGCTAGAGAGAAATAAACAAGCAGTTTGCAGAGACAACTTTTCCACTGCTGTAGACCCATTTGTGTAATGGGGTTGCATGTATATTCTGTTCAAGATAGTGAAGTGCACTCCATGTGCTGATGAGTGTTCATAGCCCACAGGGCTCAGCAGGGTTTGTGCCTCCTACACTATGCCGCCCAAACCCACACACTCCACTCGTCTGAGCAGAGAGAGGAGAGAGAGCAATGTCATCTGTTTAGTTTGTAGCATACTGTTGGCCTCAGCACCACTCATGCTCCTCTGTTGTGGATGGATTTGAAAATTCTGCAATTGCTAAATTCCTGGATGCTTCCTGTACCTTGCATACGGTTGCTGCATACTGGCTGCAGTGACACTTGTCAAATGCTGACTCAGAGTGACTTTTACAAATTGTAAAATAAATCAAAAGACACGGGAGAAAACACACTTGATAAAATCCTTTGACAATTGAATGATAAATTTGCTGGTCCGTACCCGAGTGTGCTCCACATTGCCTGGAGGTTATTGCTGTGTACTTTATCCACTGTTGGTCATTCATCACCTGGGCACAGTATCAGCCACAGCCACTCACTCATATATGCAGAGAGAGAGAGAGCGGGAGAGAGCGGGAGAGAGCGGGAGAGAGAGAGAGAGAGAGAGAGAGAGAGAGAGAGAGAGAGAGAGAGAGAGAGAGAGAGAGAGAGAGAACAAAGCAGGGTTTAAGCCCTGCTGTTAAAAGGTGTGTTTCTGTGGAGTGGGTAAAGTTTAGATAACAATTCATAGATAGAATAACATTTCCTATGTAGTGCTCACAGCATTAATATAATTACATTCAGAAAATTCCCTCCCAGAAATAGAATCTATGTTATTCAGGATAATCCATGATGTCAACAATTTTCATAGGTAGTTTTCTTCAGGCAACACTAAGGGTATGTGAGAACTGCTTAAAATATGGATTAACCAACCTCCAGATTAAGTATTAATGATGCAAATGTGTGAATTGCACGATGTATTTACACTGTGATTAAAGCATATGGCTTGCAGAGCCAAACCAACAATGAATTGATCCTTCAAGTACTGTGCTTGATGTATCATATTCCTCCGTACCGTAGACCTCTGTTGTTGTCCAAAATCTATTAAAAACATGTCAATGAGCCACACAGTTGGGTGACCAGATGAGAGTGGGTGAAATTCGGTACAGGGGAGTTGGGGTTGGGTGTGGTCATGTGGCCACGGTGGGTGTGGCTTTCAATACATTAAATTCAGATGTGAATTCACCAAACGACTGCATTACTTTTGCAGTGGTTTGACCTGTGCAAATGAGACAAAAAGAAACCTTGTAATTCACAAAGGACCCGCAAAAGATGAAATGCACCTCAAACTGCGCTGCCAAGCATACAGAATTACAGTGCTTCTTTGCTATTTAAAATATGTAAATTAGATAATGTGCATACTTCTGTTGAAACAGGCCCCTTTCTATGCAAATTAGCCTCATTGCAAAAACAGTCCAGTTCACAAAGACCAGTGCTAATAGCCATACGCAGTTAGAGGGAATTATTAGTGTCTAGAGTTGATGGCAAGTGAAGTGTGCTCACTCCTCTTTCTTTTTCTCTTCAAATCTTCAAGCGTGTGAGGCATTGCATGATATTGAATTGATACTGCATGATATCAAGGGTGAAATCTTCAGTCAGACATTAGGGGGATCAATTGGGTATGGGGTGGCTTATCTCGGACTTTCAGCTACTTAAGTAAAAATGTCCTGACAGCTGTGATGGAGCTCAGGATTCAGCCATAAGGGCCGATTTATTACAAAAAAACTTCTACCATATAAACCTGAATCTCTGTGTAACAGCTGACCACTGTAGATGTGTGGTTGAACACAGAACATTAATTATCGTTAGGTCCTGACTGATCTGGTGTTAATGAAGTTACCAATGCTGTTATGCATGCGTAAATGCGCACAGCCTCTTTATTAGTTTGGAGATGCACTTATTGTTTCAGTTGCTGTGTGATGCTGCAGCCAGCTGTGACACACAGTCAGCTATGAAATACATGAAAGTTGGTTTGTAACTGTGGATAGCTCTGTGTGTGTGCACCTCTGCTAATTAAAGACACACAATTTGAGTCTTTTGTGCTCTCTGCAGTTTTCATTATGGCCCAATCTGTGTACTGAAATGCTGAGAAAAGCCTGAAACACTGGAAACCATTCTGCTCACTCAGACAGGGAAGCAAATGGGTGCAAATGATGCAATTCATGGTGCTATTTGCAGTCGAACCATATCACAATGACCGTATTGTATGTAACAGTGTGCAAATCATTATCCGTTACATAAAATTCTTTTTAATTTATTAATGTCATCAACGTGGTGGTCTGTGTGATGTGCATGTCAGATCACTCCTTTTTTGGGACTGTCCTGAATTTATCGAGATGTCTGGTTCGAGGTGTCATGTTCCTCATATCAGAGAGTTGGGGCGTATTCGTTTATTTAGAAATAGCTACAAAGACTAAAAACAGGGGTCATGTTTTCAGTCTCCAGAGAGTAGTCTAGTGTAAGGCATACAGCACTGCGCACGTGTCACAGTGCTTTTACCTTAACAGTCCTTCCCTAGCTTGTTGTGAAACTTTATACTACATTATACATTTTAAAGAGTTTTAGTCCATTAAGGCCTTAAAGCTGACTGACAGCTACAAACCACAAATAAATACTTTTCATACAATGCCTCTCTCATTCCACATCTATGGCATCCCTCATTTACTTTGTATGTTTGTATTAAGATACATGTATCAGACATGAACATACAGATGGACTTACAGTTCCAACAAAGTCTGTCTTTTTGGAGCCTGATGCTGCCCTGTGAGGAGGATGAGGATATGAACTGGTCCTCTTCCTACAGCTGCATAGGAATATGATAGTTATAAACAATGGCAAAAGACTGCATATCATATCATTAATGTCATATCTGTGAATTTCCGCCTCATTGTGTGACCACCTGCTGATGCTGATGCCAGCAAGGCAGTGAGTGCACATGCAGCATCTCTGATAATGTCTTGCTTGTTTTCCTTTGAATATTAAGAGTGTCTCTCCATCAGTTACGCTGGTGCACTAACAGTGTGATGCTCAACACCCTTCCGGAAAATGGAAGTTTCCAAGATTTAAAGTATGCATATTCATAAACTATAATCATGGTTGCGACTCTGTAAAAACTTCATTAGACATTCAAAACACAGGGACTTTTCTTATATACACAAGTAAAACTACTTTATGTAAACTTTATGGTTCAACAGTGTACTAAGTTAATAAGGATGATGTGGACTGAATACTTTTAAAATATGGGAGATGGTTCTGGTTCAGCGTCAGTACATTCCAAAAAGTTTTTTTTAAAAGATACATTACGAGCTAAACACTCAGTAAAGCTATGAAAATGTATTTGAGCCTCAAGGAAGCTTAAATGTGTAACATCTTCGTACACCTTATTACTAAGATCAACTGCTGTAGTAATTTATTTGGCTGATAAGCTGGTATGGGAAGAGTGAAGTAGGATGGATGTGAACTGACAGAAATGCTGGTACAGACTGGTGCACTGTAGAGTGTCAGAAATAACAAAAATACAACAAAATAGAGACCAAAGATACAATAAACACATGGCTAATAGATAATAGAATAATGTGACAGACCCCCGATCGTCATTTCGCAATAGTGGACATCTTGCCAGATATCTTACTTTGACTTACAGGGAGTGCATTTTCTTTTGAGCTGCTGCCGTTTATTTCTCATCCATCTGTCAGGAGACAGTTGCAACATGTCGGCAGTGCACTCAACGCCTTTGTCTTGTAAATTCAACTTCTGACATCCACGAGACTGCAGAGAGTTGTTGCTCGACAGAAATAGACTTTTGTTTTTGTTTTTTGGTCTTTTTTTTTTTTCTCCATTTCCTAACAACAAAGCACCTCTGTATCAAAACCGCAATGGGTGTACCTTGAAGTAGGAGCCATATATAGAAATCATGTAAATCAGGCATGGATTAACACTGAGGTGGCTGTTGACTTGGAACATTTCAAACACCTTCAGAAAAATGATGACAGTGGAAAGGATTTATAATAAAGGAGTCACGCAAGTCACGAATGCCCTTTGTACTGGTGGTGCACAGGAACACTGTGGTAGTACTTGGGAAAATTAATGGAAACAAATGCATTTTTCATTACAAGTTGAGCAATTAATGCCCCTGTGAGTCTGATATTGCTTTAAAGCTGAAAACGACTCCCCTTCAAAACTAAACTTGCATGTATTTTGGAGCAAAAATGAAAAGTTTTTCAAAATCAATACGTAATAGCCTGAGATTTAAAAATACTGTGCTGGTACACTGCACAGTCTGATGTGGGATCAATATAGAAATGCATCTGGTTCACAGCAGGAGAGATGGAGGCTGGATCAATAATAAGCAAATTTCCAGGAATTGCAAGGGGTATTGACTATTTAATTAGCCATTTCTCTCAAAAGGTGAATCAAAAGCTCATTATAAAGAAACGCTAATGGGCCTTTGTGAGAAACTTAGACTACAACGTGCAGATGAGTGAAAGCTTGTTGAAGGACAGAGAAGAGTAGCCATGCACGGAAAGTCAAATGTTCGACCAACAACCTTATTTAGGCCTGAAGAAGTATGAGTTTATCTGTCATGTTGTAAATTGTTGTAAAGTCATCTCTAATTCTCCTCTCTGTTCTTTTTATGGGATTTGTTGACAATTAGAAAATTATATAATATCACCAGCCTTATCCTATCCTAAATGGGCTTTTAACACGTCTTAATTTTATTCTGCTAAAAGATGTGATCCTGTCCTTGAGGGTGACTATTGCAGCTGATAAGATCAACCCAGATAAAAGCCCTGACTTGAGTGGGTGAGATTTCCTAATGATAGCAATAAATGTTTATATTTCAAACTGGCACTTAAGAACTTAAACAAATTAAAATGATCTGAAAGAAGCCATACATCATAAACTGCATTTAACATCAGCATTTTGCAGTAAATACAGTAATTTTGGATTATTTTGCTTGTTTTCCCCCACCACCCCCACCAGCTGGCAGAGGCCTGCTGATGGGGGTGTTGAATATTCACTCAGAGGGTTTTAATACAGTACAAATACAGAAAGATGATAAGAAGATATAACACAAAGGCCTGTAGATCCACTTTTAGTAGATAGCCTGCAACAAACATGAAGACAAAAGAGATGAATCATGGAAAACTAGACGAAAACATCTGATGGATGCCTTTGTGAGGAAACAGAGAAAAAAAATGCTTACACACTGAAGCTGAGTGACGCTTATGGGCATTCGAGTTTTTCTTGTGATGACTCCTCTCATGATTTATGTAGGTAGAGGTGTCTCCTCTGACCTTGAGAGCTGCTTTACTTTGTGCTGATGTTCGGGTTAACTGGGGATTGTGGGAATTGGAGGTCCCTCGGAGGGATCTTTTTTTCTTGACCTCACACAGATTTTCAGTGCGAGCTGGTATCATAATCAATATCCACCGCAGTTCATGTGGGTTTTTCAGAGATATATGGTACTGATGATGGATTGAGGTTTTGATATTGCTTTGAAGCCACCATGCCTGGTAAATTCATTTTGATATTTCACCAGTTTGCAGAACATCAAGTTTATAACATCAACTTTGCTTTAAAAAAAATCTTTTGCTTTTCTCACTCATTAGCATTTGGGTTAGAGCAAGAAGATTAAAAAGTAACACTATTTTCTCTTGATAAGGTGACCTTTCTCTCCACACTACTTCTACAATTTAACCCTAAATAGATGGACATTCTTCATTTTTTCATCAGCATCTCTTTTCTGTCATCTCAAAGATTAATGATGATCAACTGAAGCTGACTTTCATAAATTCTTGTCAGCACCCCGAGGGGGATGTTCAAAGCTACTAAATCAGTGTATTCATCCAAAGATTTTAAATATTCAGATGAGTCCCTGAGGCTTCGACGCAACAAAAGCTTATTTACCGGGGCATGGCAAACACACCTTGCATCTTAATACACTGACAGAGTGAGAAGATGAATAGCGTGGTTACATCTGTATCATGTTCACGGTATCAATCTGTCACTCTGCCTTGGTTGGTTATTCAATATTGTCCTTGGCCTTAAACTCCACCAAGTGAGATTTATGCTGTCTATGCGAGCTTGGGGAAGAACAGACAAAATCAAGACTCAAAGTACTTTGCAGGCATTTGATTTCCCTGATTTGAATTCATCACTACACTGATGGGGGTAGGGGTGTATTTGCATCCAGACGGCTTTCTACTATTTCTCTGCAAAAGTCATTCACGAGAAATTCCATATTCGTGAGCTTGACACACTGCTGAATACAAATCATGTCATCATACCCCAAAAAATCCTGCGCAATCACTTTGTTCACCATCATCAGGGCGATAGGCAGATCAGTAAATCTACAAAAAAGAATAATTAACATGAAAACCATTCCTCTTTGAGATAATCACAGCTTTCAGTAAAAAGAGAAAACACAATTTCCTCAGAGACTGAACATGAAACAGAACTATAGATGAAGTCAGCGATGACTCACACAACATGTTCAGTTGCTTTGGTTCTCAGTGCCGGATGAAAATTCTCAGTACCATTAGTCGTCATTTTGTAATGGCACGGTAACTTAAAATCTCAATGATAAGAGGAACAGGATATGTAATACCTCTTTTCTTGTAGATTCTGGTAACAATAATAACCTTCTATTCTTGTTAAATTATTATATTATAAATGTCCCTCTTGTTCCACTTCTAATGGCACATGATTAAATGCTAAGAAGGTCGAGTCAACTAGGAGGCCTGTGGTGTGTTAAACACAGTGGAGTCACATTTCCACTGTTTGTTCAAAGATATGGGGCTTCATGTCTTAGATGAATCTAACGCAGAGGAGGATTTTCAACAGCTGCTTAATTCAAGCCTTGTGCAACAAGTCAAAGCTCTTCAGATGTCCCAGACTCCTTTTCAAATAGTTATTAGTCGTTATTCCACTGACACTAAAGCGTGCGGTTTCCGTAGCCTCTTGACAAAGTGTGATCTGGTAACGTGGCAACCTTGCTTGATAGAAATCTGACAGGGCAAGAAACACGAGTTGTCAAATAATCATACAAACTTACAAGAAACCCACAGGAAATGAATAAAATAGCATCCAGTCCTGCTTGAATTTACTGTACTAACCACAGTTGCACAATGCTTTAAATAAGGGATTATTAAATGTTTTATTTGAACTACTAAGTCCTAGTATACTAGTAAATCCTGCCCATGTGCAGTGGTGTCACATTGCATTGCATAGAACTGCTCTCTGGAGACTGAAAGCATGATCACTGTTGTCTCTGGACCCATTTCTAAATAAACTAACATGACCATAATATTTGTGATGAAGGAACATGTCACCCCGTGCAACAGTGTGTCTCACTGACAACAGAGACTTCATGTATGGCACAGAGGAATAAGAAATATCAGGTTTTAGATACACATACTGTACTTGTAAGGAGGATAAATGAATTATGGTTTGGCTCTGCACATGAAATTTGTTGACAATTATAAAATATAGAAAGTCTTATCATTTAAGTGGTCAAAATAATCTGGCTAAATTTACAACCTTGTTCCTTGACTTAATTTTAGCAATCCTGCTGTGTTTCCAGATCCAAGTACCTGAATTAAATTCAAGTTATTGTGTTATAAAAAGTAATTTTAAGCCAAAATTACAAAAAGAATTACACCCGTGTTGTAATAAATGGAAATGATCCTTTTACCAAGACCACAATGTTACTCCTAATCTAACCTTAACCTTAACCAAACACTTTGAGTTGTCTTAACATAAAAACCTGGCTATTGTTGGAAAAACAAGTAAGACCTATTGAAAGGTCTATGGTAATGGAGCTTGGGTCAGGCAGGAACATGATGTAATTCATGTGACCCATGTGAGCTAATCTTTCCAACCACACCCATTTATATAGTAATGAAGCCTATATGCAGTAACTACTTCTGTACAGTACATTTGTTGCTCCTACTGGAGCTACACAGCAAGCCTCACAACACCAGCCTTCTCCAACATGTTTGACTTATGCTGTTTAATTAACTAACCTTTTGGCTTTTAGTATATTTAAGACACACAAGGTATTAGAATATTTATTTTAGCCTTACAGCAATGTTATCATGTGCATATGAGCAACGTTTGCTCTGTTCCCCATGAGAGTTTTGCTTTTGCTCGTACACCAAATTCAGCTACAACCACTATATGACAAGAATATGAAGTTAAATAGCTGAAATTACAGTGTGGTCATCCACTTGTACTAGCCTCTGAGCATCAGTCAGCAGATGTTGCCACATAAAGTGGTGAAAGCTCCCTTGTTAATGAGGTCTCAACGGGTTCATAACCCCCAAACTGCCTCCTTCTGTGTGTGTCTCTCTGTGTTGTTTTCCCTCACACACATACAGGACACATGCACACACACACACACACACACACACACACACACACACACACACACACACACACACACACACACGAACACACGCATCCCCACTATGTGAGGAGTACCTGGTCCACATGTACACTTGCTACCCACACACTTTTTTCTATGTATGCTGCTGATGGCTGCAGGCAGTAGAGGTCATACAGTAGGTCATGTTGTGGGTCAAAGGTGGCTGCAAGATGAGCAGGCATCTTGGGACATCAGTTCTTATTTTAAATTGGTGTTGTTTGTGGATGACTCTCACTCACAGTTTTTTGCTTAACTGGTGACTGGCTCACAGTTCAGCCGATCATTGTCCTGTTTACTCCTGGCTTGCTTACTCCTGTAGTAGGTGAGCAGTGACACTCCTAACATGGCTATATTCTCACATGTACTGATATTTTCATCACATTAAACATTTTCCTCTCTAAGAGCCTAGGAGTTTTCAATTCAGCAAATCTAACATCATCAAGCTCCAGCGGATGTGGTTCAAAGAGGAGCCATTCCAGAAATATAGCCCTTGGGTTCTGTTATTTCCCTGCCAGTAGTGAACACAAAGGAAAATAAGTGCAGTAATATAGTTTGGATATAATTACAGAATGTGCGTTATAAAGTCTGGACCCCCAATTCCCAGATTAGTTATTGAAATAAAATGAAAAGAGCTCTAATTGACTGGGCTTCTTGTGATTAGAGGAGACAAATAATCAGTCAACCCTGAGCGGTATCCGAAAATAAATGGGGATCTTCAATGCTCTGCGCATTCCCCTCGGTAGGATGGAGGCCATCCCATGTTCACTTCAAATACACAGTAGTCGTTGCTGTATTTGTCAAGCAAATGAGCACTTTAGATTTACACAGCCATAATGTGACATAATCAAGTTATAATTTATCAATTAGAATAATTAGGAGGCAGATCCAATTTAATTAAAGTGTTGAAAAGGCTCAGTGGAAGCCAGCCACACATAACTGAGCCTGTTTTTTTTTTCTTCCTGGTGGTGGCTTCAGATGCTCGTGCGCATTTCCTGTCATTTTCATTCATTCTCCACCTAATTGATTTAAGTTCTTGGTGTTGAGGAATGGGACACATCGTTTTTTAATCACTCCTTCCTGCAGACCTAACCGGGGGGGAAAAAAGAGAAAGGATGTTGGGGGGAAAAAAGTTAAATGTAATGCCTTGTGGCATTATGACTTAGAGTTAGGCTGTGCGTCAGTGGACACTAATGAATTGGCACTGTCAGCAGTGTGAACTCTAGACCCAACAGTGGGGATGTGCTTAGTGGTCGTGCTGAAGCGTGTCAGCAGGCTTGTAAGACAGACAGGCTTGTAAGCTTGTAAGACAGAAATGAGAGAATGATAGAGAGAGGAGCAGACAGAGGGAGACAGAGAAAACCACCGACAGCAAAGGCCTCATCAGCCATTTTTGATAACATCAACTGGCTCTACTCCTGGTCTTAAGGATATAGGATTCCTCTCCACCTGCCCAAGTTATCACTGTGTCACAGACTCACACTAGAGATTACCTTTCATAATTTGGTGTTGTATCAGGTGCAAAAAATGTATTTTCTCTTTAAATCACTGTTCCTTTCTCACCTTCTCCCTCTGTCCTTCACCCTGTTCCTTGATCCATTCATGTCCTCCTCTCTATTCATTCTACCACTCCCCTATTTCCTTCCTCCTTCCTTTTTCTGCCTCATACGTGAGAGCAAACAACCCACCAAAGTAACTCGAAGCCTCCCACAATGACAAACGGTCATTTAAAAAGGCCAACCTGTCAGGCACACAGCATGGAGAAGGCGTTGCAGAGACAGATGAAGGAAAAATATACTCAAGGTAAAGGAGACAAACGATCAGGGTGAGTTGAACAGGAAAAGACCAAGATGAAGCAGGAGGAGATGAAGACTCATTGGAGGGAATAGACTGAAGGTTGCTGACTCCCTGTCCCAGTGTGAAGCCTCTCTATATTTTGAGTCAGTTTAATTTAATCTATGCATGCCGCTGACTTCATATCAGCAAGTCTGCATGCATCCACTTTATATTTGAAAAGGTTCAAGATGAGCATGCCAGTCCTCTGTGAATTTGATGGTGCTGGAATGTCACTATAAATAATCACAGTGTTTCCCACAGGTTGAGAATTTACTTGTGGTGGTGGGTGCTGCAGTGTGTGACGACGTGATGTGTGACGGGTTGGTTCTGTATAAACTAGTCAAACAAAGGTATATGAATAACTCTATTTATTGCCATCTGAAATTATCTGATTTGTTTCCCAACAGTATGCTGTCTGACATTTTCAGTGTTATAAGAGTTTGCATCCCACCTGTGCTGCTCTTTGGTTCTCCTCATCTTCATGGTCCATAGGGGTGTGAGTCTTTGGGAAACTCAATGTGATTCAACTACTGTACAATCCTTGGCTGTCAGAAACTATTCTTGACTCAAAACCGATTCTCGGTTGAATGAACAAATTAAGTCTTTTCAGTCTCTTGCTCCAGTATACTATGTACTAAATCAGGGGTCTTCAGCGTTTTCCAGGCCAAGGACCCCCAAACTGATGGAGAGATGGAGCAGGGACCCCCTACTTATATATATTGTATAAAATTGTGTTATATATTAAATTGGTCCTCTAGTGCAATGTATAAATGTTATTGTGCATTCAATACTAAGATATTCAAATATGCCTTTAACCAATCACAATGACAGCATCCGAAACATTATACTAACATGCTATTTAGCACACTAAAACAGTATGTGAAATTTCTTTAGTATGTCTTAAACCTTAGTGTGATGTACTATTGGTTGCAATATTGCAATAAGCAAGCACTGGAAACTACACCGGCATAAATATCCCACAATTCAATGCAGTAGTGACGATAACATAATGCACAATGTTGGACAACGACCAAGGCAGCTCTGGCATATTGTCAGCAATGCTTAAATTCAAGTACGGTTTCACTTTGCTTGGTATAATATATTTTTTTAAAGTAGTTCAGCACTAAGGGTCTCAAGAAGTGACATAATAATTACAGTTCAGTGCATCTGAAAAGATACATACAACTGTAATGACACAAAAGTTAAACAACAGTACACATATTCAGTATGCAGTACACAGTTGGCTATGTGATTTTGGATACAGCAAATAATTTCCGTGTAGAAAACTGTCATGCATGGTGCAGAGCAAACATAAATGTCAGTCTAAGCAAATATAGAAGTAAATGAAGACACATATCTAAATAAGTATAAGCAGTAAGTTGTAAAAGTAATTAAAAGTAAGCATTATTAAGTGTTATTGAGTAAAGCAGTTGTAAGGCAGCTTCCCACTATGACGAAGGCAGCCACCAGTTAGTCTGACTGTTGTTAGGTTGGGTACATTTGGTTAATCAAAGATGCTAGCAAAGCAATACAGCACATAAAATAAGCAAAACAGACAAGAACAACAGAGGTCAGACCACTGTGTTTAACTATATATCTTTAAAAGTGACAGTTAGGGCTGAAAATGACAACTTTGTAGATTTGTAGAAGTGACTGTTGTAATTAGAAAAAACAAAACAATATGTGGACACAAGCCCTAATAGATCAATTACTGCATTGTACATCCTGTAGATCTTTCACTGGTGATACTTTATTTCTTTCTGAGATGAAGCACAATGGAACTAATTTGACAGTTAGCTAGTTTATACTATTGTGAATCCAGTTTCTTTGTTACTCAACTAATCCAGTCTTAGAATATAGCTAGAATTATTTTATCATTTACTGTATGTTCACTATCACTGAATGTGTTGACCAGTAAGCAGTATTGGCAACACAATTTACAATTTTACAATTGCCTCCAGTAAAAACTCCTTATCTTCAACATTTATTGGAAGTGTGTTAGTTCATTATGTGTGTGCACCCATTCGCATAATGAAGGCAGAATAGTTATACAACATAAGTTTTCTTGCTGTCTATCTTCATATAATAGTATTCTGTTTCTCCAGTTAGTTTACAGGAAATTATTGTAGTTCATTGTTTTGTACTAACAGAAGGACAATCATTAAAAGACATCAATCAAACTGTGGATTTAGAAAGCTCCAATTAAAATGAACAAAGACAGAGCTAAATATTTTTCCTCACATGTAATAATTTATATTTGCTTTTAGACACATTCCCTCACTTTAGATAATTTGTTTTTTTATTTCAGCTGTGCGCAACTCCTGTTTCTTTTGTGCATTGTGTTGTGGAACAATGTGTCCATCATGAGCACACTTGGAAATCAGCCAAATTAAGAATTGACATCTTTAAGTATACTTCATTTTTCCAGTATCACTGTGTACAAACTCAAGATCCTTCAAGAATTAGAATGTTGGATGGAATTGGGATCCAGGTAAAGACATGTGAATGAAAACTGTTCAATTTACAGTTTGTTAATTCATTTATAAATATATATATGTTATTCTCTTTTAGAGGATGGACAGTCTTGTTGTTGTGCTGTTTGTAATAACATAAAGTTGTGGGGCTTTATACTTCTCATCTCCACAATCAATTGTTTCATGTTGATGTGTTCCCCATTTATACATCTGAGATTTTTCCTTCAGTTCTACCAGCAGCTGAATTTCTCCCCTCAACAATCTGCAACTGCAGGAAAAAGACGAAAAGAAACGAAAACAAACTTTCCATCCTTAAAATTATTATTTTTTAACTCCAAATTGAAACTTTTTGTTTTTATTTCAACTGCAGATTCGTATCTCAACTCTGGCGCTGCGGTTACATCCGGCCATACTGGAAGGAGGAGACCTTCACATTGCACCCAAGTCACACAATGCATGTGGGGCTTCGCCATATGAATTCAATTTTCATTACCCCCCTGTAATAAATGCGGTGTGAATCCTGGGAGGCCATGGCAGCAAAAAATAAATTTGATACATGAATAAACGATGTCTCCGGGGAAGGCAGGCTCCTCCTTTGTGAGGAAGATTGACTCCACCAAGATGGGGCACATCAGCCACAAGGAACGGAAACAGAAATAGAAACTGCCGACAGAAAGGCGCTTGCTCACAGACTTTCTGTTCAGTCCCCCAACCAATCTCAAAGCTGTATATAATAATAATACATATTCTATGCAGTGTGACTGCAAGCCATCAAATTCTCCCAGAGGTCAGCACTTTTTAAAATAATTTCCACACTATGAGAATGTAATTAAACTTTGACGCAGAAACTTAGTCCCTGCACTGCACTTGTCAGCTTACGCTCTTTGTATTCAGTATTTTTGTGATGCATGTGCTGGATAATGTTGGTGTTTACACGTTTCTGACTGTCAGGTTCCTAGAAAGCAGATGACGTGCTACTGAATTATATTTTCATGCTGCTAGTATTGTAACACTTCATGAGTGGAGTTCATCTTGTGCTTTAAAGGTGTGTTTGTGTGCCCCAGCAGACTTGCAGACACAGAAAATAATATTTAAGACTGAATGAAGGATTATTACTGATCACACCACTATGCTCAGGTCACTCTGATTTGGTTGTACAACCTCAATGAAAAACAAAACACAACAGATTATTTCATCAGTATTTCATTAATTTTCAAATCTCTAAGGGATCAAACACTTAATTTACAAATTGGTCCATGCAACTGTGGTGAATCTCACTGAGGGCTATTAGCTCGACCACTGAATTCAACCTTCTGCAACCCCCCAATCTGGCGTCACAGCAGATGGGTGGAGGTCTGTGATCTGTTGAGGCAATTTTGTGCATGGCTGCCATGGCCTGTCCTGGTGTGACATCTCCTGCTGCTAGTCGGGCTGTACCCTGACCTTCACACTGGGCTGGTGTACAGCTGTCTGGCTGGGGACAGAAACATACACATACACCCCAACACACACACATGCACACGCACACACACACACACACGCACACGCACATGCACGCACATGCACACGCACACACATACACACACACACTTACAATCCCCGGGGAAGAGCAAAAAGTTTAGTTGGGGGAGAGATTTTGGTGTTATGTGTTATAGCGCTGGCTGGCTACAGTAGACTAGCTTGTAGGCAAAAGAGCAGCGTGCTCTGTTGAACAAATGGGGCTTTTCCATTACACAGTTCTAGCACTACTCGGCTCGACTCGACTCTACTTGCTGGTACTTTTTTAGTACCTGCTCTGGCGAGGTTCCAAGCGAGCCGAGCCAATAATAAAATGTGACGTCAACAGACTGCCGGCCACTGATTGGTCAGAGAGTGTCATCACTGGAAGAGTCATGAGTGCGACATCCAACACAAGAATCAAACCCCACCATTTTTAAATACCAGCAACAATAGTTAACATGGCTCCTATGCGGCTAAACTACACCGTGGTCTTTTGACGAGGTGTAGACGTTCCTGTGTGTGGTGGCAGACAAGAGGATTCAAGGAGAGCCGTGCTATGATGACCCCGCCCATGTTGAGGAGGTACTATGATGTAATGGAAAACGACGCACCTGGTACCAAACTGAGTACAGTTGAGTTGAGTCGAGTCGAGCTGAGTAGTGCCAGAACTGTATAATGGAAAAGTGCCAAAAATGTCAAAAATGGCTCCAGAAATTGGTTCTTAGTCTGTCACAGATTTGATTCTGATAGATGCTGGGGGTTTGGTAAAGATTATATGTGTGTGTAGTGATTTGAACCACAGAAAATGTTAAAAGTGGAGTAAAGAAGACACAAAATGCACCCACACTCACACATACAGTGTGGCCAAACACACAACCCCCGCCCCCTACACTTGCTATTTGTCGGGTTAGAGCAGGAGGACACATAACGTAAAGCCAAAGAGACGCTTCCTCCGTGGGGAGAGATCTCCTCTCATTACGAGCAGGATTGACACTGGGCCTGGCCTGTCCAGAGGGAGGTCTAAGCCAATAAGAGAGTAATTGAAAGAGGCGCTTGACTTCCCGTCTGTAACAGCTTACAGACCAGGGCTGATGTGCCTCTAGGAGCATGGCGTTTAGACAACAGATGGGCAAAGACAAACAACATGAAAGTTGGCTCAGAATTGCGGAGGAAGAAAAAAACTATTCACAGAAAAAATGCATTTTAATCTCCTCTCAGATGATCACATTTGTTTCCACTTATCAATATATACAATGCCTTGTCTCTCACACCAATGAGGAGGTAGATATACATCATGAACATCTTGTCACATTTACCTCACCTAATGTACTTATCCAAAATAACAGAAATACCAAGATAAAACATGCCGTGCCTTCCCATATCCCCACAGCGGCTGTGGTCCTAAGTGTCAATTGCTGGAGTCAGAATGTGGAGAGTTAGAGGCTGTGCCACAGCATCTTGTCTCACTGAGGTGTGTGTGTTGAGTCCCGGCGGCTAGACTTGTTACGGAGATGACAGCATGTTTTGTTTCACTACACAGCCCTCGCGCTGACAGTCTGAAAGCCTGGAGCCAAACAAACAGAGGCAGCAGCGATGCCAGGTATCTCAAGATCTCTCTCTCTTTTTCTCTCGCTCTCTCTCACACACACATATGCAATACATACAAGCAGTATGGGAGATACACACAGCACACACAGTACAGCACAGGGAAAATACAGGCACACACACACACACACGCACACATACAACCACATAACCAAACAGATTTTGATGCTGTATAAAATATCTGCATCATTGCAGTACTTTGGCTGGTAGAAGCTGAGAAATGGTGCAATTCTTCACCCTTTTTACACCAAAAGTGGCAGATTATTTTACCACTAATGTTATGATTAAATAATCTATAGTGGTCATTTACAACATTCAGTTGCCATTTAGAATTATTAAAAGGTTCTACCAGTGAATATTACTTCATAAATACAGTCTCTAACTCAGTATGGATGAGTAGATGTGGGTTATGCATCATTTACTGACTGTACACATCTGTGGGGCATTAATAATTCAAGTATGTACTTGAACCCCAGGTGTAGAAAACAAGGTAGGCCTTGAAACATTCCTGGAGAAACTGCAGCACTTCTAAGATTGACACAACACTCAACATGATCAAGAGACTGAGCTGGCAGAGCGAACACGCTTTACTAAAGAACAACAGAATGTTATTCTAAGACATGTAGAGCTTTACCCAGAACGTGCTCACAGCGCAAGCCTCTGCTATTGCAATAAACCAATAATTTTGAGCCTTAGCATTCACAGGAGGGGAGGTAACAAGCTAAAGGTTGGACAAGGTTTGACAAGGGTTTGTGAGTGAAAGGCTTCAGTTTCAATCTCTTGACTACTGGTTTGTTAACTTCCTAACACTGTGAGGGTGTTCTTTAACAGTATGCTTAACAGCCACGTATCAAACAAATACAAAGTTGTGTATATTGCAGTATGAATACAAAGCAAGCTGAAAAACACATTTCACAGTGAGCTGATGTTATCCACTCTATGAAAGGTTTTCTACAGTATGAAGTGATGTGTGGACTGTTCAAGGGTGTAAATTTGATCCTTTGGGCTTCCAATACATCTAAGGGCTTGAAAGCAGAATGTCTTGTTTGGAAGCTCCCCTCATCATGCAAAACCTTTAAATATGATCTAATGAGAATACACACATCATCAGCTACCTCATCCTGGAGCCATGTTTGCTTCAAGAAGTCCATTCAGTGATGTCTGATGAAAGAGCTCTCCTTCTTCTATTCCACTATCTCATTCCTTTGACCAAGTCTTTCCTCCTCATCATGCCACAACCAAAAGCAGCTGGAGAGAATGAGGATGAAATATCGATAGCGTGGCAGTAATTAAGTCTTAATAAGAAGGATCCAGTCCAAACAATGAAAGAGAGGGTCATTGTGAAGCAGAGGAAGGTGTGACACCCAGTGTGCCACAT
This sequence comes from Scomber japonicus, assembly GCF_027409825.1. Classification (NCBI taxonomy): domain Eukaryota; kingdom Metazoa; phylum Chordata; class Actinopteri; order Scombriformes; family Scombridae; genus Scomber; species Scomber japonicus. The sequence continues at coordinate 6,318,366 of NC_070587.1, read as the reverse complement.
CAGAGCCACCCCTCTTGTTATTTTATAAGGTCAACTCAATTATGTGGTCACCACAGGTAATTTATTCAATTGGCAAACTTAATAAACACTGGAGGGGATGCTCCTGCCAGCTCTGTATGTGGACTTTGTCACTTGCAATTTACATTATGGACATGACTTGGAAGTACAAGTTACTGAAAACAGACAACAGGTAATGATCTATTGCTTAATAGAGGCTGCCAAAGTGAAAGAGAAAGACAGACGATGCGCGTAAGGGAGTTGGGAAATGGGAGGGGCCTTATTTAGCAACTTCTATTTCCACATTCGCACTGAAAACAAAGGGAAGAACAAAAGAAAAGTACCTCTTGAATTACTGGGGGAGCTGACACACTTGTTTTCTGTGCTCTGTGTTGGAATAAAAGATTTGTCTGCGAATAATTTATTCCAGTACTCCCTTTGCCATTTCCCTCTCCTTCCCCAGTGATACACAGAGGCTTTTTGTGGTAGAATTCCAAATGATAAATACTGCACATTTATAAAAAGTTGAGAGGGGATATTTAGAACACAGGAAGATACTGCATAAGGCCTTATGCTTTATTCACGTCCCTGTGGGATCTACTCTATCCAGGGATACGTTATGTAAAACTGGTCAGAGCCATGCTAATGTGATTCTGAATGCATGACTTCATCATCTGTGTACTACAGGTATTGAATTGTAGCGCAGGTTGCTCTGACTCATATGTCACCAAGAACCAAAGGCCCTTGGCTGAAATCAATAAATAATCTTAAAATTATAGACTACATTGCTGTGTAATATTAATAATTAAGCCATTTATGAAAAACAAAACGAAAGACTCTCAAACAGGCTGTGTGTGAACAAGCAATAAAGAAGAGGAAGTGATTTGTAAATATGAAGATTCTGTGATTAATAAATTCTGATAATGAGAAATTAAAATTTGTCCTCTAACATTTTTATTTTACTTCTATCGTTTTTAGGAGTGTGATGCTGTGTTGGATAATGCTAGTGGGAATGGACTTGTCACCAAAGGGGATGCTGTTGAAATGTTGCATGTGGGTGTACATTTGGTGTATTGCTGTCTTCGCCTGAAGCAAGAGATGAGAATATCGGAAAAAAAGATTCAAAACATTTTTTTTTTTTTTTGGTTCAAGGCTGGTACATAAACCACATAGAAAAAAGGGGAACCATTCACATGCAGATAAATCTACTTTATATGCTATCTGCATGGTTACACTCTTGTCATAAGATATCAGTTTCTAAACTATAATGAATTAATTGAAAATTTGCCTTGACTTCTCTCTGATCTTTTTTTTATGGCATTCAAAAACCTGTTGCAACTGGACCCACTGGAGCCCTTAGAGAGCCATGATCTGGTGGAGAAGCTGGTGCCACAAAATAAATGACTCATTGAAGGTTTATGAGGCATCCTGTCATCTATAGCCGTGACAAACCAATTATACTGTCTAGATGAGAAGTCACTCAGTGAGTTGCGGGAAGAGCTTAGACCGGAAGCCACAAATGCTAAAAACATAATAGTCTGTTAAACTAGCGGTGAAAAGAAATGGAGGGAGGAAAGATTAGATTAGATGTCAGACATTGCCAATGGAGATTTGTGTGACATGCCTCAATATGACTCCATTGTCCTCGAGTGAAATATGCAATGGGGACACAAGGACCTATTTATGAATGGCTGCTGATAAACCAAAATACAGTCTTTCATATCATAAGCACATAATGTAAAAATACTAAGTGGAGTGGTTGTTGTAGTCATCAATTTTTTTTGGCACAGCAAAAGCCTAATGGATATAAAAGTGGTCATTTGAAAAGGTCACTAGTTTGAAGTTTGAAAAAAATTCTGGTTATGGGAGTATAAGAAAAACGTGTTCTCAGCTCATTCAACAACTGCCTCTTGAGTGCCCTTGATCAAAAAATAGTCCTTTCATTTGAGCTTTCCCATTATTCAACACTGTAATTGACTGGGTAGCTGTAAGGTGAAAGTGCAACTCTTGAATCTCTTGAATCAACCTGAATCTGCTGTTGTAGATATTTAGGTCAGGATTAACACTACACAACTCAACTTTGAACTAAAACTATGTACAAAGTCCAGCAGAGATGTAACTTAGTGTGATACTATCCATTGTGCTGAATTTGTTGTACTGTGCATGGTGCTAGATTGAATAAGTTGGACTATGACTGTAATGTTTTCACTCACCTTTTACCTCAACTTAACTCCCTGCATATGAGAATGTATAAGTTCTATTAGGCTGGATTTCACATATAATGGTTTATACAGTTTTAATCACCTTCACTGTGGAGCAGCACAAGTGGCCAAACTTATAGAGATAAACAAAAGGTGAAGCTGGTTAGTAAAGATTGTTTTAGTCATGCTAGGGAAGGGGCTCCAGGATGACAATATGATGGCTGAGACTGAAATATCTCAGTAAACATGTGTTGGACTGCCATGGAAATTTGGTGATCTCCTTTTGATGATGCCCTGTCTCTCTCTCCACCTCAACAATCACATTTTGTTCCAAGAGTGACATTATTACTATTGGATGGGTTTCCATAACAGTTGGCACATATACTGTATTAAAGGTCCTCAGAGGATGAATTCAAATGTCATTAATGTAATGATGATGATTCCTACTACTGTAACCCTTCCTCCAGAGCCACCAACAATTAGTTCATATTATTCACTGGTTGAATTGTAATAATGATGATCCTCTGACTTTGCATCAGGCACCACCATCAGATCAACATTTCACTATGTGTAATGCATTGATTAAATACCTGCTAATAAACTGCTAGTGCTAATAAACAAGTGTTAGCATGTTAACATGCTAAACTAAGATGGTTTAAAACTGTGAGCATGTTAGCATGCTGATTTTTATCATTTTGTTTAAAACAGCAGTGAGAATAAGTGCAGTCTCAATGAACTTCTACAGTACATGACTGTAGTCTGTTAGTTTTGGTACCTTATTTGCTGTATGATCCTACAGTATATATAGTATGTTAAAATCCAAAAAATAGGTGTTGAGAAGCTTGCACTGGGAATTTTGACACCTGTGATATGCCGGGATTTGCCTTTTAAATGAAAAAGAAGGTACACAGGCATCTGAGTGAGAGACACAGAGCAGTACCCCAGAATTAACAGAAACTTTGCTCATCTAACTTTGATGTTTCCTGCCACACCTTTAAACTTTTCATCTAGTGGCACTACTTTAAATATTCATGACTCTGGTCCTTTGTCACAAACATCAGGAAATCCCTAGTGATTCCTCTGTTTTTGTTCTGTGTGCAGAGACTATTCATGTCCCTTGGTATTTATGAATGACTGCATGTTTTTGACGCTGATCTTTCTGCTCCTGGTACTATCATTTTCCCATCTTTCATACTGAAACCAGAAGCTACAGCATAATGAAGGCTTGGGCATCTGTGAAAGTCTTCACCAGTGCACAATGACTTGTTTAGCATTTATAATTTATTATCATTGCTCTTCAGCTCTGATTATATGCTGGAATGCAGCAACACATACAGTAATTGTAAGAACAGTGGTTGCAATCAGAGCCACAGAACGTGAGGTGTTTGCCTGAAATTACATGTTATAGGCTACATTATTTATGTATTACTGACAGATGATATCACGTACATTACTTTATTATTAAAAACACATTAAGAAATTATTCATGTGTTATAACGGTTTAAAGATTTAATTATTAATTAGTGAATGGCTCAATTTAAAGTTTAGCAATTGAGTTTTATTCTAATTGCTAATTAAGTATTCATAATGATTAAAAAAAGGGCATGTGAAAAATAAATATGCATTACATGGGCCTCTGTTCATTTTGCAGTTGGAATAATCATGTTTGTACCGTGCTATCAGAGTTGATGACCATTCATGCTATTCATTCAGCAATTAAAGCCCACCTAAACACTTAAACTTTTGTTTTCTTCAGTATTGGCATCACTGGATCTTAGTTACTTTTCTTCTACTGCAGCCTAATAGGAACACATAGTCCGGGGAAAGAACAGACAGTGATTTATACTGTAACTTAAAGTGTAAAGATATCCTCTTGATTTGACATTTTTTGGCCTTGTAGTGAGACAGTTAAACATGGCGAGAAGGAGAGAGAGGCATGACATGAAAAATGAGTCCCCCACCTGGGATTCGAATTGTAGACATTGTCATTATTTAGTATGTGCCTTAATCATTAGGCCATCAGGGCATCCCTTGAATACATCTTTAAACAGACGGAAGGCTGTGGATTTTGTCCTACATTACTTATAGTGAAAGCACATTCGGAAGGGATCTTTACATGGCCAGTGTAAACAGGAAGAATTATAACAGCAAATAAAACCTTTTAAAAAGTATTATTTTTGACTGTTGTGTTAAGACCGACTTGACAAATTGTGAACCCATCCTTTAAGGACTGGTGTCTTGCCTGTATAATAGAAAAGTTTTAATTTGGATTCACTTTCCTTTAATGGTTTAGGTTGTCAGAGTAGCTGATGCCTGGTGGAAAAATATAACATTTCATGCAATATAAGAGCTGGAGTCAGACTTAATATGTAATGCAGTTTTCGGTAAAGGATTTGCTATTGTTACTCTCCCCCTGTCTAATTGTGCCTTGGCTACTGTTTGGTGCAATAACACTGCCAATGAAGTCAAGTATCTCATGGTGAACAAAAGCAGACTTATCATGTGATAAACTGCCACTGTGGTCTGTTTTTAACATATAAATAAAAAAATGAATATATAAATTGGAGGAATCCAAAGTGGTAATTCCAGGTAACATCAGTGATTTTACAGTCCACCCCTAATTGAGTGCTGGTGTGCGTCAGAATTTAATCAACCTCCCTATTCTTCTCTCAATCACTCCCTTTAAGGACTTTTAACCAGATAATTGCTGCCTCGTCTACAATAATGCGCTTTTCTGGGTATTGTCATTTCATCAGTTAAGTGCTGCAACCAATTTATATGAAGGTTAGCGTGTCACTTGGGTGCTGTGCAAACAATATTCACTCTTTAATGGGGACAGTGAATATGACATTTTGTTTTCATTTTACGATGCGTGTTTCCATTGTGATCATTTTGAATGGAGTGATTATGCCTCTAATCGCTGTTGTGGGAATGCTCCGCAATCAACTCTGTGGTTCTGGACAGCAAGGCTGTGCTACAGGTTTCACTTCCATGAATAGCTGCTGTGCAACAACAGACTGACAAGAATGCAGTTTTAGTAAGCCCCGGTATCTTTACCACACTTACTCAGCCTGATGCAACACAGAATCAGTTCTCTCTGGATCCTGACAGTTTCTTTGCTCTGTGCTTCTATTTCACAGGTGGGCTCCTGTTCAGCCGGGGCTGTGTTTGTTTTATATGAACTCACCACTGATCCTGCTGACCACAAATCATGTTGGCAGAGGAGTGAGAGAGTAGAGTAAACCTCCCCCATCATGTGAGGAGGAAGTACTTTTTAAGATCTGTCAAAGCCTTTGCTAATAGAGGTGATCCATCTAGGGCTTTCAAAATGTCACAGACCAGCCTTGTTAATTTGCATAACCTCTAAAGCATCTCAGAGAGCGTGTAGTGCATTGATTGAGCCAATGACTTGGGAGATACTTTTCTCATTGACACAGTCATCAAAGCCAGTGTGAGTGTGGTCCTCCTTAATGCACTAACCTGTGTGGCGAGGAAGTACTCTGCTGCAGTTTTACAGACCCATCATGAGTCATTCCAACACTTTCAGTCTACCTAACCTGCGTACTACTCCTGGTTAAATATCATTATTTGATTTCTGATAAATCATGTATATGTGTAGTGGTAGTCATGAAAGGTTCAGTGAGCTTACAGTCTAACTCAACAAATTTAAAGTCTAACAATGGATGCTATCCAAAGAACAGCAGAGCGGCTACAATATGTGCATTGAACATTATGATTGTTTAAAGTAAATATTACACCAAGAAAGAAGGATTTCAAATGAGAAAGTTCCTGACATGGCCTCCACTGATTCATATATGTTATCCTGTGTAGTTTTGGACCCCTTTTAAACAATATGCAGTAATATGTCAATGAGTGAGTCTCAGTTTTATTTGTATATTGCACACACATGAGGAGTCACACACACATGCCTGAGCAATGCAGTGATGTCCTGCTGCCAGTTTCACATTATTCCACACAGTCAGTGGATATCAGTCTCTTGCCAGGAAACATAGATCAGAAAAACAGAAAAGAAGACTGCCAGCTTGCAGAGGTAAACAATGAAGGGTTAAATATTATTTTAAAAATGAGCTTTTCACACATTTTATAAGGGAGGAAATGCAAATAATATCTTCATAGATGGCACACACACAGTCAATTTTGGCTAGAAATCTGAATGTAAACATCACTTTTGTTTCACAAAAGCTCCACAGGACACCTTTAATGTAATATGTCATCTAATCAGGCTATAGATACAGCAATTGGTTTTGGCTGCATTAAGCCCTGTTTTCTTTGCCACAGATATTCAGTCTAAAGCAATGTGTTTGTTATGTGCTTTAGTCATCCTGAAACATGTCTATAGTAAGAAGGGTCAGGGCAACTATATTGTAGAAACATACATGCAGGCTAATTTGTATGGTGAACCTTTCCCCTGCTTTTGCAGTCTCTCTTCCACACAGTCTCTGTCCATTATGGCTTGATCCTGGGATGCATGCTCACATGTCTAAAAAGACAAAAGAAAAAAAACCCCACTCGCACAATCTGATATTCACAGAAAAATCCATATCTGCAGGTATCACGGGGAGGTTTACACTCTAGCAACCCAGCCAAACACATCAGTCCTCATTTTAACAGCCTTTATTCCTGACTTAAAAGTACAAAATTTAAAAAACACTTCATGAAAATACAAACAAATTTTCAGATTATATTAGAATGACACCAATCGTCTTCTCTCCTAATTGCTAAGTTTTTCTGGGCACCCAGCTGTAGAAAGAGTCCTGGTTGTTCCAACCTTCTTTCATTCAAGAATTATGGAGGCCACTGTGCTTTTGGGAACCTTCAATGCAGTAGAATTTTTTTTCGTAGCCTTCACCACATCTGTGCCTCGACACAATCCTGTCTCTGAGCTCTGCAGGCAGTTCCTTTGACCTCGAGGCTTGGTTTTCCCTTTGATATGCATTATCAGCCATGAGACCTAATACAGATAGGTATGTGCCTTTCCAAATCATGTCCAATCAATTGAATTTACTACAGCTGGCACTTCAATAAAAGTATAGACACTTCTCAAAGATGATCAAGAGAAATGTGAGGCATCTGAGCTAAATTTCACGTGTCATATGAAAGGGTTGAATACGTACTGTATGTCAGAACTTCTGAAACACAGTATTTACAAAATTCTGCTTTGTCATTATAGGTGTAGACTGATGAGGAAAAAAAATAATTTAAATGATTTTAGCATAAGGCTGCAACATAATAAAGTATGAAAAAATGAAGGGGTCTGAATACTTTCTGTATATGACAGATAAATAACACGAGGCACAGGAGAATTAAAGTTCTGCCAACTGGAAAATTTACAAAGTAGCTGATAGATACAGTATAACTCCCTTTTCACCCTGAGACACAATGTGAGGGTTCACATCATGGGCCCAGCCTGACAGCCACTATGATAAAATCACCTCAAGGTAGGCTATGACCCATTGAAATGGATATGTGCAACTGGAGAAACACAAACAGGTAGTCCTTCCTGCCCAGGGGAGCAACACCAAAGAGAATGTCATTAAGAAAACTTCATTGTTCCAGGGCTTTCTATGCCATCAAGATATTGTTTCTGGCAGAGACACAGACTGTTTCCCACACATTTTTCTACAACCGTGAAAGGCATTTTAAAGCACTGAATTTGTTCCAAGTCATAACTTCCTATTATCATATTAAAATACTTCACTCTTGAGTGCCTCGGAGCATCAATAGCGATCATCAGCTGTCGGCAAACCCCAGCAGCGAAGAAACTTTAATTCCTTTTCTTTTTGTTGGCAGGTCAGTCAGCACCATAATTAGAGTTTCAGGATACGTGCTGTTTTAAAATGTGTATTTTTCACAATGAACATCAAACACAACGGAGGGTACGGTAAGATAATGGAGCAGCTAAGTGCAGCGTAGAGAGGCGAGAGAAATGATGGCAAGTGAACTGGAGTTAATTTGTACAGTCTCAGACAGGGGACCATCAAGGCATCATTTATCACCACCTCCATCTCCCAAGTTATTAATCCCTTAAGGCATTGTTTCCACAGATAGAAATCAAGATGACACAAGAGTCTGGTCAAAGGAAATTAGAAAAGACACAGTGGTGGAAAGTTCAGTGAGTGGATCTGACCCATTGGTGCAAGATCACCGCTATATGAAAACTGATAAGTCAGATTCTGTGACACGTGTTATTTATCAGCATTGAAAGTAAATATTTCTGTATATATGTGTCATGGATAAAAGAAGTAGTGACACTGGCTTAAAATCAACTGAAGAAAAGAACATTTTATGGTTTTTAAGCTTTTTTCTTCTTCTTCAGATCACACAGTGGTTGTCTGAATATAGCTGAAATGTTTAGTCGATCAATACTTAACTTGATTGACTGAAGAAAGAACTGGAGACTGTCCATCCACGAAAGACAACACCATCAGTCATTTCAGCAAATTATCCTAAACAACATTTATTTATATGTTCAAATAACAAAGGCCACAGGTATAATAAATGATGTCCAAGAGCAAAGGAGGAAGTATTGTGAGGTTATTAGAGCCACAAAGTCTGAAAGATGTCAGGTTGGATAGTTCATAACATAACTGCAGTATGTTTCACCTGACAGATGTGTGTTTTTTAAAACCATGACAGACATCATTCCCTTCAGCTCTACAACATGTTTTATCATGTTTCACCTCATTGTTTCATTTTTTTTACCGGCTGCAATTTTACTGTTTTGGTTCACTCAGCAACAGCAGGCAGCTATTTTCAGCAAAGAAAGCTCTGATAAACCGACTGTACAGTACCTGTCTAGTATGAAAAAGAAGACAGTCAAAGTTAGCAATTAGCTGGTGAACATAGTAGAGCATTCTTTACAAAGTGAAAGTATGTCACTGTTGTACTTATAGCTTGTTGTGCTGTCGCTCAGTGGATAAAAAATGAATGAATGCAGTTTTTTAGTCATTGAATAAGGAAAAATGTGTCATACTTTTTTTTTCTCAGTCTCTCAAATGTGATGATTTACTGAACTTCTATTTTTTATCAACATAAAATGAATATCTTTAGGTTTTGGTGTTACTGTTGGTGGGGCATGACATATACAATATTTTAAAGTGTCACCTGGGGCTCTGACATTTTATAGACCCCATAATTATTCAAAATAGAATGAAAATAAGTTTAATCTCTATGTCTTAAACACATTTATAAACCTTATGGGACAGTTATATAATGTATATGTCTTTCTATCTATGTAAAATTAGCATGCTTGCCCAGATATATGAAATGTTTTTTTTTTCTCTATTCCCATATTGTCTTAGTTTACTGTAGCTGTCAAACCAATGTGAGTTATCTCAGCACAGCAAACAGCAATTAATAGTTTTGACAATGAAGCTCCAAACAATGCATTCTGTATAAGCTCAGTCCACAAACAATAAACCATTAGCATGCATGATTGCAATGTATTATACTGAAAATAAAATAGTGCCATACTTCACATGCTCGGGGCACCGAATCGATTGGGAGTTGCAACATCAGCTGGAGTATGTGTGCATGTATGCGTGTGCGTGTGTGCGTGTGTGTGTGTGTGTGTGTGTGTGAGAAAGAGAGAGAGAGAGAGAGAGAGAGAGAGAGAGAGAGAGAGAGAGCGAGAGAGGGAGAGAGAGGGAGAGGAGAATGATTCATTGGGGGAAAGGGCTGGAGGGAGGTTTAGGAATGATGATGAAAAACGATAAAGAATAATAAATGAGAAACAACTGGGAAGATTATAGAGGTTATTAGGATGTGGAAAAAAAAGATTGGCCTTATCCTTTAAATTCACACAGGAGTACAATGGGAGACATGGAAAACACCTAAATGTGGTAATGTTGGATTTCATTTGCTGTAGGTTGTTCCCTGCCTCTTTTCATACAATAGAGGGTGGCTGTAGCCTCAAGGCTAGCGAAGCAAGATTATGAGCCGAAGGTCACCGGATTGAACTTCTCTGAGTGCAGGAAGGGAGCAAATAATCTCCTGCCCCCAACTACTAATTAGGTGCCCTTGAGCAAAGTCCTCAACCTCCAGCTGCTCCAGTGCACCGTATGGAGCTTCTCCCAAGTGTAAGTGTGCATTGTGTGTATAACAGTGTGCAGGCTTTTATGTGTAAGTACATTTCAAGAAAATAACAGCACCCACAATATTATTGAGTTCTTATGTGATAAATTTGAAAATTTGTCAAAAATGCTCCAGCATTGGTTTGTAGAAATGCAATCATAAACACAAAGGACTCTTTCTTTATCTTGAAGAAAACATACAGAAGCGGTCTGCTGTCTAATTAAAATTTCATAGCATATTGATCAGCATATTGTGAGAAAAACAAACAGGCACTGGATGCTTTTCTAGAAGATTCTCATGTGTTGACAACAACAAACAGAGTTATTTAACAAGTGAAAACAGAGATAGCTAGAAAAACAAAAAAAGAAGTTAATTCTCATGAAGCAGCTTTGAGGGAAGGTGTGGATTGGGATACACCAGCGATTAGTGGATGTATGTTTTCTGTTTACCACAGTGTGAGCTGGACAAAAATGTGATGTTGCTCATACCAATTTGATTGTCAAAACATCCTGTCAGCCCCAAAACCCCCCAAACCGAACTGAAAAAAGGAACAATATTCAGACAAGTCAATCAAAATGTGTAGATTGTATTGTGTGGTAATTCATAAAGATTGCCACACAAAGTAAGACAATGATAGACAGAAAATTGCCTACCTTTTTGCCCCAAAACAGTTTCCAAGGACGACTTGTTTGTTTCTGTGTAACAAACCATCTAACATGTCAGGTTGGAGCTGCACAACCATAGCTGTATAGGCTACAACCAATATTCACTTTCCTTTTAGTTCTGTTTGGCTTTCCACCAACTTGCTCCATAACAATCAACTATCATTAGCTAATGAGAAATAATGCATATGGTTTTTTCACAGATTATACAAACTGTTCATCACCATTTATTTGTTACAAGAAGCCACACAGTACAAAGCTAACATTGTGTGGTATCTATGGTGTAATGGTTTGTGTGAATTTAAAAGAATAATTGAAAAAGAACTTATAAACAGTTTTATAGTTTCATTTTTCAAGATTTGGAGGGAAAATATAAGAAAAAAGAAGACTTCTGCTCCATAGTTGAAGGTTACTCCACCTAGAAAGCTGAGAATTGTGTTTGAGATCCACCATGTTGTTTGAGGCCAGCATCTCCTGGCTGCCTGGTGCTGGCAAGGTAATGTGCTGCGGGACTTTAAAGTGTTTTCACTGAAAAAAGCCTACCTGCTGCGGCTGGAAATGAGGCTAATGAAAACAGAACCAAACAAGTTGTGGGCTGTAAATTCAGAGAGTTAAAAGATATTAAAACTCTCCATAGAGCTGAGGGGAACTGCAGAGTCAGCTGATAAGTATCATATTTGATCAATTGTTAATATGAAAATGTTGATTATACATGTGATGTCATTTGATCATCAGCTTTAAGCAAAATATATTACATATAATATCATAAAACACTTAAAAATCATATTAATCTGAATCTAAAATGTTTATAATTGAATGTATGGTGGAATAAATAATACTGTGTGGATAATAAAACAAGCATGAAACAATACTGAGTCAAACTGGCACTCACTCATTTCAAGGCTGGACATAACACGTATCATTTAACAACTCTCATTTAATTAAGCACAATTAGAGCAACTGTATCCATAGGGACAGTGTCTGGCTGACTACCAATATTGTATATTACTCAGATGATCCACTCAGTATTTATTGCTGCATATTGTATTACCATAACAGGAGGCCATGGGTATGAAGAAAAGCAGATTCTCAAGAGATCACAAACTGTGGCTTTACCATAAAAGAATGACCATTTGCTTTGATGAAATTGCGGAGGTTGTGCACAGCTGGCACTGGTGGATGAAGTGGACAGAGGGGTGAGGGTGGGAGTGAGGGGGTGTTGAAGTGGCAGGCTTGAAGCAGGGGACTCCGAGCTGAGAGCACACCTCAGAGAGGTCCATCTGTTCACTTCGTCAAGTCCTGATGGGCAGGAGTCCCCATGCCAGGATCCTGCTGGTTGCCTCTACTGGAAATGCACACTAATACACGTACGCTGTACACAGTGACAGAGACTCAAACAAACATAAACACAGATGCACAGCACACACACAAACACTCTACAGCTGTAATTGAAAATTGCACTTAGGATGTGGCTTGTCAGGGAATGTAAGAAGTCATTTTTCTCTGGCTCCATCTTCGTCTCGTCCTTGACCTCCTGACCTCAGCACCAGCAGTACTGCAGTGACTCTGCACTGGAGGCAACATTCAGCCTTTCAACAGACAAGGAAACAACCATCTGCTTTTGATGCAGCTTTTCCATGGTGCTCACTACTAATTCACCCACACAAGCAAGGTTGAGACTATTCAAAGATGACATGCGAAACTCTGTTTGTCATCTCTTGTGGAGGGAACAGCGTTTCAGTCTCATCTTTAATGGCTAAGAGGATTTGTCTCAGCGAGGTGCCTCTGCTGTGAGTTTTAAATCACTGTTGACAACAGAGTTTCTCCCTGGATTAGATCTCCAGTTTCATTACGATGGCCCTGATAGCATCTCCCACAGAATTGATAGAAGGTGGCTTATTATTTTACACTAAAATGTTTCCTGCCTCACCAGACTGAAATTAAGTTAAAAGAGACATGTGTTGCCTCAATGTAGGATAGTGCCACACATTCCCTTTTGAAGCTAAGTGATAAAATGCTTCTTTTGAACTCGCATGTCAATCAGTATAACTTCTCCGTAGATTTGATCTCTTGCATTTCAAAAGCACATGCTGTGTGGGTTGATACCTCTGTGTTTAGCTCCATGTGTAAAATATCAAGATACAGGTGCAGTGCTGTACTGTACTGAATTGTCACTTCAGCATGGTACAGTTAATTTAAGAGCTTTGAGGACAATGGAGTATTAAATATTCTTCTGCTTTCTATAAAGACACTCATCTAAATAGTTTCCATAAATAGTGTGGATATTGTTGAATAAAACAAATATGTGAACAAACCTGTGTTACTGCAAGTTGGTAATCTGGTTTCATAAAGCTGTTATATTTAGGCTTCTGTATGTGATGACCAAATATTCAGATGAAGTATGTTTTTGTGGTATTTCACTATTGTTGGAATATTTCTTCGGAATTCATTGAAAATAAATGTATATCACAAAATCAACATCATCCAATGCAATTGTGTAATCTCATCATATTGAAGCCATTAGTTTGTTGTTTAAGGACATTTCATTCAGCTAAGCAACATCACATGTGTGATCTTGGATGCTCAGTAGTTTTCTGTTGTACTCCGATCACTGAAATGAACTCTACTAACTGACTAACAACATGCAAAAAGTTTGGGATTTTCTCGATGACCAGTAAGGGTTACATTAAAAAAAAAGTTTCCCCCTAAGTTTCTGCACCAGAGACCCTCTTGTGTTGACAGGGAACAGTTGCACATCAGAAACTTGTGGAAAGAAAAGTTTTTGCTCCCCATGTCCCCATGTGGGCTCTGTAGTTTGCACTTTTTAAGGAACCATGACTACTTCCTTAAAGTCATGAAAGATGGTGGATATGGTTAAAACATGTGAAATGTGATTATTAGCATTAGATGGGGCAGTGGTGTTGCACAGAAGCTGCATACTTTATAGGAAACGTGGACATTCAAAAGTAGATTTATTTAAAATGTAAAAAAAAAAAAAAGTCAGAGGCACAGACACAGAGAGGAAATCCACAGGCCATCAGTATAACCTCTCAGTTTAATTGGCACATGCTCTATATAACAAGCTACTGGGTGAAAGGTCTATAGTGCAACTGTCTGAGGAAATCAGGGGGTGTAAAGAATTAATAAAGGCAGTGGTCCACCCCTTTAACCATTTTGTAATTCACAGATTCAAATCTCATTTGTGGGCTGTAATAGCAGGGATATCCTGTCATAACACAAGTGTGACAGGGAGCTGCCTGCCTCAGTTGGACCAACTCATGCTTGATAGTGCATTATCATTAGTGGGAAGCCGCAGATTAATATTTCATTAGGATTGTGGCTTTGCAGGGGCTTCCAGGCATACCAAGTGATATGTTATTCCCTGCTTCACACCGATTACTCTCTCACAGGCAGGGATGTGATACAAGAGCTCTTATTATGATGGACAGAGCAGTGGTGCAAGGTGTTCAGGAAAAAAAAAGAGATATCCCTATTTAACGGTGTGTAAGCATGGATGGCCAAAGCGGTGTATCATCACTTTTCCAGGCATGGCCATAACAAACCATTATTGGGCTGCTTGGGGTGGTGAGGGGAGGAGCACCAATCTTAACAGGGCCGCTTGTCATGGACAGCGAGGATGGCTAACTCCCTTTGTATTAAAACAGAATATTTTACAAAAGGAATAAAAAAAGAAGAATAATCAAGTTGTAAGTCACTGCTCAATTGAAGCTCCCAGTTACTTCACCAACTACTTCAGTCTTAGCAGTTTTTGCAGAAATTTTGCAAAGGCGCTCAACTTTTTAGAGAGTAGTCTTCTGAGCAAGTGTACATTTTTTATACCGCTAAAGTTCTTTGAAGCAGTTTTCCAGCAGACTGAGAGGGATTTTGAACTTTTTACTGTAAATTGTCAATCATACAGTATGTCTGTTCTGTTTGTTGTGTTTTTACATGTTTTTTAAGCATTTAACTTGTTTCTTATACTCTATACTCTTTACTCTATCTATCACCTAAAGGCATTGCAGGTCCATGTTGCATTTCCAACCTCATAAAACCTATGCAAAGTGGATTCGTTGAATTAATTAAATCACTGTTTACATCTGTGTACGTTCGGCAGTGTTGCTATCTGCTTTACTTTGAGTGTGTAAATCATTGCTGGCGTGCATCCTTGTGTGCACGTGAACA